>NC_137898.1:101163196-101821792 GCF_963455335.1 Martes martes | reverse complement strand
AGCACAATCTGACACCGCACAAATCCCCACCCCCCAGATGGGATATGGGTGACATTCCTCAGGCACTCTCAGGGGCCATAAAGCAAAGGGAAGGATAAACAAATGGCTAATTTACAGAGATTACAGTCCTGCAAGACAGGACTCTCCCTCAGTTTACAAATGTCTCTGATTTACAAGAAAAAAAGCATTCTTATGAATAACCCAACTTCCAGAAGGAAACTCCCAACTGTCTTAATGTTAATGCTAGAGAGAAAAACACTTGTGCTTGACACTGGCATGTCCTCTGAGATCTTGTAGGTCCTCTTTAGCATAGGAAAGTTCTTTTGAAAACCTCCCTTTCTCCTTACCTCCTCCAACTCCCGAGTATAAAATCAGTTACATCTCACAGCCCTGGAGCAGCTGCCTTTTCTGCCACGGGTCCAGTTGCCGTACTGTAATAAAATCACCTTTTTGCACCAAAGATGTCTCAAGAATTCTTTCTTGGCTGTTGGCTCCAGACTTCACCAACATTCAAAAACTACATCACTTGTAATACGTGTTTGCTATTATCACTTAAGACTGTTAAGAATATTCAATTCTGCTATAGAAAATAAGAGAATGAAACAAATAAGGAAGATAGATGACATTAAGTGGAGAAGCGGAGAGCTTGTGAAAGAAGCTAGAACTTGATGAGTAGAACAGGTGTCTGCTGATACGGGAAGAGATGAACCAACTAGGTCAGCACTGAATGGTCATAAGGCACACGAAGCGCCACACGAAACGCCAAACATTTATGAGACACTCAATATTGATAAGATCTTAAATCAGCTATCCCTCTGTGCTCCTCTCTGGCACTCTGTGTCTTTTTCTTCTTCTTCTTTTTTTAAAGATTTTATTTATTTATTTGACAGACAGAGATCACAAGTAGGCAGAGAGGCAGGCAGAGAGAGAGGGGGAAGCAGGCTTCCTGCTGAGCAGAGAGCCCGATGTGGGGCTCGATCCCAGGACCCTGGGATCATGACCTGAGCTGAAGGCAGAGGCTTTAACCCACTGAGCCACCCAGGCACTCCAGTGGCACTCTGTGTCTTCTGTCTAAGATCTTCAGCTAAAATCCAAAGCTGTCCATCATGGTAATTTGCAAGCTTCAGCGATAACCTGAAATTCTTCCCCTTGGATCCTACAACAGAGTGTAGGTGAGGGAAAGCTCCTGACAGTTCCTGGCTGAGTCTGAAAATAAAACTGACAAAGACAGATGAACAGGAGAAAAATCCTACAGATTTATTTAAGTTTTATGTGACATAGGAACCTTCACAAGGAAATGCAAACTCAAAGAAACAGACCTCAGCATTTTAGGCAACATTTGCTGAAGAGTGGACAGTTGTGGAGGAATGATCAGTTCCTAGTTTACACCATACAGAAAAATCTCCAAATGGTTTAAGGGGTGGAGGAGGCAGGCAAGAGATTATTGGTTTCCATTATGAGTCTTTCAGTACTAATTTGTTGTGTTATTTAGATTAAAAATATGGATTCATTTTTAAAATATAAATAAAATTTTTAAGAGAGAAAAAGTTCGGGGCACCTGGGTGGTTCAGTCGTTAAGCATCTGCCTTCAGCTCGGGTCATGATCCCAGGGTCCTGGGATTGAGTCCTGTGTTGGGCTCCCTGCTTGGTGGGAAGCCTGCTGCTCCCTCTTCCTCTGCCCCTGCTTCTGTTCCTGTTCTCGCTGTGTCTCTCTCTGTCAAATAAATAAATAAAATCTTTTTTTAATTAAAAAATATATAGAGAGAAAGTCCAAGCATTAACAAAAATATGATGAAAAGTAACATTCATATACTTTTTGCAATTTGAAAATATCTGTCAAAATTTAGTGACACATGGGCGCCTGGGTGGCTCAGTGGGTTAAAGCCTCTGCCCTCAGCTCAGGTCATGATCCCAGGGTCCTGGGATCGAGCCCCGCATCGGGCTCTCTGCTCAGCAGGGAGCCTGCTTCCTCCTCTCTCTCTCTGCCTGCCTCTCTGCCTACTTGTGATCTCTGTCTGTCAAATAAATAAAATCTTTTAAAAAAAAAATTTAGCGGCACATATCCTTTGGTCCAGTGATCTCTCTTCTTGGAGCCAATTCTACAGATATACTTGCTGAGAGATAGGCGTACATGAATTTTTTGCAGCATTATTTGAAATAACAACAATAAAAGGTATCTACAACCTAAACGACCACCAGGAGAGGATTGGTTAAATAAATAACAGTACCTCTAGTCAATGGAATATTTTGCAAACAGTACAAAGAAAAAATAAGAAGCTAGAAAATTTGAGATTCCAGATGTCGAGAAATCACAAGTGTGTCTTGGGGAGGACTTGAAGTGGGGTGGAGATAAAGGCCAGAGAAGCAGGCAAAGTCAAGAACGTGTGAAGCCAGAGTGGGAAGGATGGCCCCTTGGGTGTAACTCAAATGTTGAAGGCAGAGAGAAAAGGTACAAACCAGGTGCTTAAGTCACTAGTGAGTGTGAATGAATGCTGGAGAGGTAGGTTAGCAAAACCTCAAAAGAGGAAGGGGAGAAAGCCAGAGGCAGGACTTAAGAACTGGCTGTTTATTACAGAATTGATCCAATCAAACCAAAATGAGTTTGCAGGGAGAGGAAGACAAGAAAGGAAAGAGCAGATGACGAGTGTTTCCCTAATCTACTTACTACTCTGGGCACCTGTGATTCAAAGTATCTTAGGAGACCCTCCGAGGAACCATGTAGAATGCCTTTCAGAAAGGAATCAATCGGGGCGCCTGGGTGGCTCAGTGGGTTAAGCCTCAGGTCATGATCTCAGGGTCCTGGGATCGAGCCCTGCATCAGGCTCTCTGCTCAGCAGGGAGCCTGCTTCCCTCTCTCTCTCTCTCTCTGCCTGCCTCTCTGCCTACTAGTGATCTCTCTGCCAAATAAATAAATAAATAATCTTAAAAAAAAAAAAGAGAAAGGAATCAATCTTCTGACTGATAGAAGGTTAGGTCATAATCCACTATCTCCTCTCCCATTAGTTCAGGGCTGCCTCTGGGGACCATAAGTCCCTGCCCTCTCCTGCCCATTCAGAACTGTACCCTCCCACATAGGCTTTCAGGTTGGGACATCAGTGAGCATGAGAAGTGACCACAGAGGGGCGCCTGCAGTCATAGATGGGCTAAAGGGATGTGGCATTAGACACCAACAGCATCTGCACAAGAGTTTTCTGTTTGTGCTGGAGAGTGGAAATTCAATGGGCCAGAAGAGACAATGAAGAACAAGGAGCCAAACTTTTGATTCTTGTCCTCCAGGAGATAAGGACATTTGGAGGAAAAGTAAGAAAAGAAGTGTCCTGAGGAAGGAGAGAGAAGAGGAACCAAGCTTTCTGCAAGATTAGAGGTATGGGGAAAAGCATTGTATGAAGAGGTTGAGGATTTCAGGCAATCTCTTTACTGCGGAATTCCAATGGTACCAGGGTTGTCAGTCAGCTCCGTATGGGGTGCAAGCCCAAATGAATTGTTGCAGCCCTGAATGCACTCAGAAGTGCCCTTAAGAGACAGTAGTGAAGGGAAATCCTCCCCAAAAGCAGAGTTTCTGGCACTGTACATTCTTATCCCTTTCAGTGGATAGAGAAGTGGCCTCGTGTTAGAACACAGATTCATGGACAGTGGTGAATGGCTTAATGTATTGGTCAGGGCCCCTTGAATGAGTACGCTTAGAAGCTTGGGGGTAAGAAAGTATGGAGAAGAGGTGTGTGTATACGGACCTATGGGAATCGTAAAATGTGAAGGTCTTTGTGTCAAAGAACACCCACCAAAGGACATCCATCATGGAAGAGGCACTACAACACCAAGTAGAAGACAATCACTAAGCCAGCTAGAGTCAACTAGCCTCTGAACTTGGCCATCCCAAAAGAGGGACAATGAGGTTATAAATGCAGTCGCTATGGGGACAATGGTGGAGGTTATACCTGGATACAACAGTAGGCGCTCCCTCTCACCAGGGCTGATCTAGCCACGGTTGCTGCCAAAACAGTCCAACGCTGAGGCTCTGGTTTGGGACCATCCCTCGAGGAAACCCATCAGCCACTTCTTGGCAACTTAATTACATTGAGTCCCCTCCAAACCAAGCCTGGAAGGGGCTTGATTCATTTCATAGGAATTGATACATATTTTGGGCATGTGTTTGAGTTTTGAGTTTCTTGCCTGCAAAGCCTACTATCCAAGAGTTCACATACTGTCACATCAACTCTAGATCTTGCATAGCATCACTAGGGACCACGGGACCCACTTTATTACTAAAGTATAGGACATGTCACCATGGGATGCACTGGTACGATCATATCCCTCACCTTCCTGGAGCTGCCAGCTGATGGATCAACGGAAAAACCTTTTGACAGCATAGCTAAGGTATCAGCTCAGAGATGACACCCTGCAGTCTGGAGCACTATGCGTATACATTTTAGATCAATGACTAGAATGCGGTACTGTGTCCTCAAGAGGTAGAACACGTGCATCCGGGAGCTAGGAGTTGTTAGTAGGAGCATCCACGCTTACCATTACTCCCAGGGAACCATTCAGGAAATACATCCTTCCTATCCCCATAACTCTAGACTCTGAGTTTCTAGAGGTCGTGGTTTCCAGAAGCAGAATGCTTCCACCACAGTACACAGCAAGAGGTCTATTGAGTTAAGCTACACCTGCTCACTATCATGGCCAAGAGACCCGGAGACCAAAAAAAAAAAAAAAAAAAGATTCACTCAGTAGAGCATGTGACTCATAATCTTGGGGTTGGGTTTTGAGTCCGAGCCCCACATTGGGCGTAGCACTTCCTTTAAAAAAAAAATGTGGGAGACGCCTGGGTGGTTTAGCCGGTTAAGCCTCTGCCTTCGGCTCAGGTCATGATCCCAGGGTCCTGGGATCGAGCCCCGCATCGGGCTCCCTGTTGGGCAGTTCTCCCTCTCCTCTACTTCTCCCTCTGCTTGTGCTCTCTTGCTCTCTCTGTCAAATAAATAAATAAAACTTTTTAAAAAAATTTTAAAGATGATTCACTGTCCCAGCAGAAGGAATCTTTCCTTATCATCAGGAGTTAGGGCTGTCGTGAGCAGGGAGACTTCATACAAAACCCCAGGGTTCACAACCTGAGAAGGCGAGGCGACCAGGCTCTTGGGGCTCAGACTCCTCAAGCTACGTCTTCCTCTAGGTTAGCAGAAGTGCGAGCTGAGGCTGGGAGCAATCTGGAATGGGTAATAAAGGAGGGTGAGGACTACCAGATGGGGCTCCAGGACCGCCATATAGTGGAACCCTAACAAGCCCCATTAACTTCCCATTTATAGACAAGCTTCTCTGGGAGGAGACCAAGCAGCGTCCTGTGAAGGCTGTTTAAGGATAGGGTGAAATGATTGTACAGCAAGTGGGCCAGGGCAGGGCAAGGGGTGAACTGCGTGGGTGCCCCGTGGTGCTGTCCAGGCTCTCCCTTGAGGACTGCTCACTGCTTCTGGGGCCTTGTGTCCCCTGGGGGCTCTCAGGTGAGCTCTTTCACAGCTCAGCAGTTCTCAATAGAAGCTGCTGCCTTGCCCAAGTCCTTACCCCCTTCCTGGGAATGATTTGTATGCAAGACTAGATGATGTGCCTGTTGTCTCAATTCCGGACCATCCTGGGAGGTCATCCCAGCCTGAGAGCTCGCCGTGGGATTGGCAGAGCTCTCTGCTGCTACCCTGACTTAGTTCGCCTTCCCCCCACCCTGCAGCCCCCAATCCTGCTTCCTGCCCTTCCGGGTGCTGTCCCTGCACCCCCTTGGTGGGCCTCCTACACACAAATCTCAAAGTTTGTTTCCCAGAGAACCCGAACGGTGACAGTGTGTGTTCAGAGATAAGAAGGGAACCCCCAGAAGAAACCAGTTCACAAAGTTAAAAGTGGTTTTCTCTCTCGAGAAGAACAGGGCTGAGGCAAGGAGGGGCAGGAGACTGGTCATTATATCCCCTTCTGTGCCCTTCTGTCATTAAAATCTTTGTTCACTTAAATGTTTTGGTTTTTTCTTAATATTTTATTGTTTATTTGACAGAGAGACACAGTGAGAGGGAACACAAGCAGGGGGAGTGGGAGAGGGAGAAGCAGGCTTCCCACCAAGCAGGGAGCCCGATGTGGGGCTCGATCCCAGGACCCTGGGAACATGACCTGAGCCAAAGGCAGACGCTTAACACTTAACAACTGAGCAATCCAGGTGCCCCAGATGTTTTTAATTGAAAGAATTCGATACTATCGTTCTCCTGTTCTAAACCTCTCCATTGTTTCCCATTGCATTTAGAATAACCCTTGAGAATTGTTAACCTGTCTCACAATCCCTCCTCGACTGGTCTTTGCGGAGTTTCCTACCTCACTCTCTCCCCGTTAGCTCCCTTCTGGACTCGTAGTTTCTCAGATGGAGCTGTCTTCCTAACCTGGGCTTCAAACACGCCTGGCTCTGCCTGGAATGCATTAGCCGTCCTCCCTCCACCTGGTTCACTCCTCTTCCGGCCGTCAGATTTCTATTGGGTGTCAGTTTCTCAAGGAGAACTTCGCGGCCCCTCAAACTGTTTTAGTCACCCCTTTATCACTCCCACAGCACCTGTAGGAATGCACCTGACACTGGATCCAGTAGATCTTAAAATATTTTGCAAAGTGGGAGGGTACTTAAAATAATGAGAAATTAGGGGCTCCTGGGTGGCTCAGCGGGTTAAGGCTCTGCCTTCTGCTCAGGTCATGATCTCAGGGTCCTGGGATCGAGCCCCGCATCGCATTGGGCTCTCTGCTCAGCAGGGATCCTGCTTCCCCCTCTCTCTCTGCCTGCCTCTCTGCCTACTTGTGATCTCTCTCTCTCTGTCAAATAAATAAATAAAATCTAAAAAAAAGAGAGAGAAATTGGCTTATAGCGCTGGGAGTATTTGTTAATAAACTCAACTGAGAAAGGCTCAAAAAATAATGATAATAGCATCCGTCTCCTGAAATTATCCATTTTACGTCCACAAGGACTGTCTGGCTACACCTGCCATTACTAGCCCACACAAAACTACAGCATCGTAGATTTTATATATTTACTAAGTGAGTTTTGCCAAAATGTTTTCTAGAGTCTCAGCTCTACACCCAACAACAAGTTATGTAACCTATCCGAGCTACAGTTTGCTCAAGTATAAGATGGGGATAAAGACAACATCTACCTTGGAGGGTTGTTTTGAGAATTAAATGACATATGCTGGCAAAGCCCTGAGCACAGTGCCTGGCATATAGTAGCATTAGATTAATGTACACTTAAAAATAAAGAAAGGCGGGGCACCTGGGTGGCTCAGTGGGTTAAGCCTCTGCCTTCGGCTCAGGTCATGATCCCACGGTCCTGGGATCGAGCCCCGCATCAGACTCTCTGCTCAGCGGGGAACCTGCTTTCCTCCCTCTCTTGGCCTGCCTCTCTGCCTACTTGTGATCTCTCTCTCTGTCAAATAAATACATAAAATCTTAGAAAAAAAAATAAAGGCTGTATCAATATACACTGAAATCACCGGATTTTGAGACTGTCACCTTTTACCCTTTCCAACACTGAATGTTGTGTTTTAAAATATTTTTGTAAAAAGGCATATACATTTTTGTAAATATTATAGGCCAGAAAAGGGCGGGGGAGTGGGGATCTCATGGTTTTAAGCCAACGTGTATTTTCAAGTCAATAGGCTTTGTTAAGGAGACATCTGCACCTTGCCGTTCCGTGATGCGCGCACCGCAAAGAAAGCCAGGGGGCGCCTGGCTGGCTCAGTCCACGGAGCCAGCGAATCTTGGCATCAGGGCTGTATGTTCGAGCCCCACGTTGTGTGTGGAGATTACTTAAAAATAAAATCTTTAGGGGCACGTGGGTGGCTCAGTCAGTTAAACATCTGCCTTTGGCTCAGGTCTGGATCTGGCGTCCTGGTTTAGAGCCCAGAGGTAGGCTCCCTGCTCAGCAGAGAGTCTGTTTCTCTCTCTCCCTTTGCATCTCTCCCCTGCTCATGCTCGCCTTCTCACACCCTTTTCACTCTCTCAAATAAACAGATAAAATCTTTAAAAATAAATGCATAAAATAAAATAAAATCTTTTAAAAAACAAACAAACAAACAAATATTCGGGTGCCTGGGTGGCTCAGAGGGTTGAGCGTCTGCCTTCGGCTCAGGTCATGACCTCAGGATCCTGGAACTGAGTCCCGTGTCGGGGGGTCCCTGGCCGGTGGGGAGTCTGCTTCTCCCTCTGTCCCTCCCCTGCTTGTGCATTCTGTGTCTGTCTCTGTCTCTTAAATGAATAAACAAAAAAGAAAAAAAAAGCAAATATTCAGTGCTCCCCCACCTTGTCACAATTTATTTGGGGGGCGGGATATTGGTGAAGGGAGTCCCAGCCATGGCTTTATCACCGTGCAAGGCTCCGCACAGTTAAATTGCAGGTATTTCTCATCCTCCCTCCAGGTTTTGCCACAGCCCCGTCGCTTGTGCTATGGGAAGATATGGGGCCCATCGCTCCCCAGCCGACCCAGGTGGCTGCGTCTGCCTCGAACGTTTCCAAGTGACGTAGAACCCTACAGGCCCAGAGGCCCCTCCACACTTCCTGTGTGGGGTTCAAAACCTCCCCTCCCCTCCCAGCCTTAGGTGCCTGCTTCGGAAAATGGTGAGTCTCCCTCTAACGGGTCCCCTTTTTCATCCTGGCGTTGGGAACAATGACCTCGGGTCCTCACCTTCAGCAGGGGTTTTGGGAAAGTCCTCTGGTTTCTTTTTCAGAAGTAATAAGCCGCCGGCCTCCGCCATCTTAGGTAGAGCAAGGGTCCGTCCAGTGAGAGAAGGATGCAGCCGGGAAACCTCTGGAGAATTCTGGGACTCTGTCTCTTATCAGGTAAGTAGGATGAAATGAGAAAAGGTGGTATTTCTCCAGACTGTGAGAAGGCTCGCAGCCGACCGTGGTGCTGCCCAGTGGTCCCACAGAGGCTCATCTACCAGAAGATGTAAGGAATGTTTTGTGCAACGTTAGGGCTCTGGGATCTAAGACTGCAGGCTAATGAGAAAGATGCGCGGGAGGGTGTTCAGGGAGCAAAGAAAAACATTTGGGATCATAGCTTTTGAAAGCAGAGAAGTCTCTCTGCGTCCAAGAACAAGCTCGTTCACCAGTGAACGACCCAGGCTCTAAGAACTAACACAAAAGAGATTAGAAGAGCTAATCTCCTCCCCTCCTTGTAAGGAGAGCAGATAGTTGGACTCAAACCATGCAGGGGAATCCTTGATCCCTGAGACTATACACACCTCGTAACCCTCAGTCCCTTTCTGATGACCAAGAGCTTTCAATTAATTTAGTCCTTTTGAAACAAGAGAGTATAAGTTGATAAATAACCAAAAGCAATTCCACATCCCATAGGAGATAAGATTTTTTTTAAAAGTTGCCGTTTATTAAGTGCCAGAGACTGTATAAAGAAAAAATTCTTTGCATGTGTCAACTAATTGAATTCTTACCTCCATCTTGGAAGGTGAAGGTTCCATCTCTTACTTCACAGACAAAGAAACTGACACACAAAGATAGTAAATAACTTGTTTAAAGCCACACAGCTAGTAAGGGCAAAAGCTGACCTGGGGAACAGCACCGTCTCTCTACACGTGGCTACATGGTGTAAAATGGCTCAGGATGGTTTTATTTCAGCAGCGTAGACAAGGCGACCCTCCCATCGCTGGGGCTCCTCTCTCAGATCCAGGGCCCCCATGTCTCCACTTCCTGCCTGGCTGTGCATCTCTCAGGAGGGAAGCCTCACACACATCTCCCAGCATCCTGCGGCTTCTACCTCCGTAGGACTGAAATGATGGGTCTTACAACTCGCATTGCTAACGAGCTCTTGGGTTTCTCCGTCTGCGACTGGTCCAAGGAAAACATTCTGAGGTTGTCAAGGGGCAGGATGTGACCCCTGCAAGGAGTGGTCAGGCATTTTCTTAGAGGCTTATAACATCAACTATGCTTTCCCAGGGCGGAGGGGGTGCGGAAGGTGGAGAGAGAGAGACCAGATATCAAAGTCCCAAGCACCCCTCAAGATCCGGCATCATGAGATGTGCCCTCTCTGCTCTGGAAATGGATGGGCGCTGCGCGGGTGGGGGGGTCTCACTCCATGTAGAGGCTGTTGGTAAAAGGGAGGTCCAGGTATTTGGAAAACTTCGAGGCAACATCAGGGAAACCGGTCATCACAATGAACCCAAGTTATTGCTGAGTGAGGAGCCCAGGCTTTTCCACACACAGGCTCTACTTGATGAGTCAGGGGAATGTCAAATATCTTCGTCTCTGAGTCAAGCAGAAAACAAATGGAAAAACTGAACAATCAGGCCAGCCAGAGCCTGAGACAGAGCGAGAATTTCAACGTGTGTGCCTAACTGAGAGCTTGTTTTTCTTCCGCAGTCCAATTTTCAAAATGGAGGCTTGGCTGCAAAATTCTTTCGCTGTTTCTCCAGTGGCTCAAAAAGTAGCCTTAACTTTTTCTAACTCCTGTGTGTCAAATACTGAGTGTTTATGTTTAATGCTAGATGCTTTGTTTTGTTTCGTCCCAACTGATCGGGAACCCCTGGTCCATACCCAGTAGTACGTGTCACTTACCTGGGGTACAGGAATGAGTATGATCAGGGGATGGTTGGGAAAGACTCTAGCTGTTCAGAAACAGTGAGACCAGACCACATCACTTTCTCTGCTTGGAATTTCAGGGGCCCACAACATTTACTAACTCCTTTTTTTTTTTTTTTTTAATTTTCTAGTTGGCGCTTGGGGGCAGGAAGGTAAGATATGCTTTCTTTCCTTGTTATGAAATCAACCTGGCATTCTTTGTTTTTATGAACGGAGCTTTCTCTAAGACCACCCTCCACACACACACACAGAGCTTCCCCAGACACCCATAAAAGGAGTTTCTACCATGTTCTCTTTTGCCTTTTCCTGATCAGTCTAGAGATAGTTCCAGCCCAGAAGAGGATAAGCAACGGAGACCATAGGAAATACGAGTCTTAACCATTCAAAAGAAAAAACCCGAGACTGTTGAGTTGAATGTGCCAAAAGTTCCATTTGTTTGCATTTCGTATTTGATGTGGGCTTTTGTAGAGGGTATGAACATATGCATGGGGACATGGGAACTAAGCCTCTGGGGCATCATTTGGGTGCACCTTTTAGAGTCACATTTCCAAAGCTCTGAATGTGTGTGCATGTACCTTCGTGTGTGCACACGAGTGTGAGTATGCCTGGCCTGGACAGACTTCCCGATCAGAGAGGTAGAGGCAGGAGTGTCCCAACATTGGAAGCCTTTCTGCTCAATCAGCTCCTCTGAGCTGAGTGACCCAGTTTTGTGTTTAAAGGTGGCCACCGGGCCCGTCTACACACTGTGACACTGCCCCACAGGCAATGTTTTTAGAATCCTTTTTTTTTTTCCTTTTTTATCCTGCAGCATGCTTTAATGTTACCTTACGTCGAGAGCACTCGTGTGCTTCAGGGTAACTAGTCTCTTCTGCATACTTCTGCCAGTTAGAATTGATTTTTCTTCATCATTGATTTACGTGCAATACGTATCTTCTTGTTTCCCCGGGTTTATTGAGATATAATTGACATATAACACAATGTAAGTTTAAGGTGTATGATGTAATCATTGATATTGCGAAATTACTACTTAGGATCCATTTTTGTAAATTGCCATTAGTTGTTTAAGGTAGGGTGTAGGGCCCCAAATGGCTTTTCCTATACAGCTGGGAGGAATTTGAAGATCCATTGTTTTCTTCTTTTTTGTTAATTTAGAAAATTACATTTTATTTTTTTAATTTTTTAAGACTTTTTTTCTTAAGATTTTATTTATTTATTTGACAGATAGTGATCACAAGTAGGCAGAGAGGCGGGCAGAGAGAGAGAGAGGAGGAAGCAGTCTCCCCACTGAGCAGGGAGCCCAATGTGGGGCTCGATCCCAGGACCCTGGGATCATGACCTGAGCTGAAGTCAGAGGCTTTAACCCACTGAGCCACCCAGGTGCCCCAAGACTTTTTTTCTTAAGATTTTATTTATTTATTTGACAGACAGATACCACAAGTAGGCAGTGAGGCAGGCAGAGAGAGTGGAGGAAGCAGACTCGCCACTGAGCAGAGAACCCGATGCAGGGCTCGATCACAGGACCCTGAGATCACGACCTGAGCCGAAGGCAGAGGCTTAACCCACTGAGCCACAGAGGCGCCCCAAGATTTTTTTTTAAAGAAATCTCCACACCCAATGTAGGGCTCAAATTTACAACCCCAATATCAAGAGTCCCACATTCTATCAACCAAGCCAGCCAGGCTCTCCAGAAAATCACATTGTAATACTGTAAGAGAATTTGGGGGTGCCTGGGTGGCTCAGTGGGTTAAAGCCTCTACCTTCGGCTCAGGTCATGATCCCAGGGTCCTGGGATCAAGCCCCACATCGGGCTCTCTGCTCAGCCTGGAGTTTGCGTCCCCCTCTCTCTCTGCCTACCTCTCTGCCTACTTGTGATCTCTGTCTGCCAAATAAATAAAATCTTTTAAAAAACTTTTTAAAAAAAAATACTGTAAGAGAATTTGAAAGTTAATATTAAACTTGTCCATAATCATTTCACCTGTCATAAACATTGCTGACAGGCTGATTCAGTGCCACAATGCAGTCTTTTTTCTTTTTCTTTCTCTATTTTTATTTGAATAGAGTTGACACACAATGTTGCATTAGTTTCAGAAGGTCCTAACCCAAGGGAGCAGGGTCTGGTCTCAGGAGCTGACACAAGTGTAGCTAATAGTGGCTTATCATTTCCTTTTCAGTTTCGGAGGAAATTTCCGGTAAGAGGATTTTCACTGTACACCACCCCTTTTCAAATGTGGAACAAAATGGTATGGAGGACAATCATAGTAATAAACACTGAGAACCAGAACTACCAGAGGAAAAATACAATTGTCTATCGGTAGGATCTGTATGAAATGTGCCTATGTCTGTCTCTATCATGGATCCCTGAACATGCTTTCAGGGAAGAAAACATATGTGGGTGTGGGTGGGAGCCACCACTGAATTTTCATGCAAATCACAAGTTCATTGAAGGCACAGATGGTGCCTTATTTACCTGGACCAGGGCCTGGCACATAGTAGGTGCCCAGCAAACATTTTTTGAATGAGTAAGTGATCACTTATTCCCTTTTTTCAAGAAGCTGATGGTCTTGTGTGAGAGACAAATAACCGATAACACAGTGTGTTGCGTGCTGTGACATGGGTAAAACAAGCTATAAAAATAGCAGCGGACAGCTCTACGGAGGAGGGCTGGGGAAGGCTCCCCAGCGGTGATTCTTGAGCTGAGTGTTAAAGGATAAGCTTTGGGATGCTGAGGTGGCTCAGTCAGTTAAGTGTCTGACTCTTGATTTCAGCTAGGGCCATGACTCCAGGGTCATGAGATCGAGGCCTATATCAGGGTCCCTCCCCGCTCACATGCACTCTCTCTCTATCTCTCTCTAAATAATAATAATAATAATAATAAAGGATGAACTTGTATTTTAGAAAGAAGGATATTTTAGGCAGAGGAGCTAAGGCTGTGTAGTGTAAGGTTAAGAAGCTAGACAGCCGTAGTTGAATCCTGGATCAACTTCTTATTTGTTGAGTATCTGAATAATTTACTTCACTCTTCTGTGCTATAACATCACTGTGTATAAAATGGAAATGATAATGATACCTAGCTTGTAAGGTTGTGTTAGGGATGGAGTAAGTGATTCACTTAGAACATGATCTGACATATAGAAGCAATGGGTGAATTTTCGTTATTATTATATGGGAAGCATGCCAACTAGGTAATAAGCATTAGAGTTTATTAAGCATGCATATTCTAGGTGTTTATTGCCCTGAATATTTTACCTGAATTTCTCATTTAATTCTCCTAATGTCCCTATATTACAGATAAGGAAACCAAGGTTTAGAAAATAAATAGTCCAAACACCGAGATAAATATAAATGCAGATTTAGTTGACACTGAAGTTCATTTTCTTTTTTTTTTTTTTTTAGATTTTATTTATTTATTTGACACAGAGAGAGAGAGATCACAAGTAGGCAGAGAGGCAGGCATTGGTGGGGGGAGCAGTCCCCCGCTGAGCAGAGAGCCCGATGCAGACTCCCCCGCTGATCAGGTAACTCAATGTGGGACTCGATCCCAGGACCATGAGATCATGACCCGAGCTGAAGGCAGGGGCTTTAACCCACTGAGCCACCCAGGTGCCCCTGAAGTTCATTTTCTTAACCATCATGAAACTCTGTCTCCGGATGTGTATCAAGTCTTTGTGAGCTTTCGAACTACTTCTAGGCACAGACGTCCAAGCCCTCATTTGGAACATGTATGTCTAAGCTTCGCTACCAAATTCTGTGCTGATAAAACTCCTGAGCAATTTTCTTTGCATTCTTTGCATTTCTTTTTCAAACAAACACACCAAGCAGAGTGAAATGTCTATTTACTTTTTTTTTTAAGATTTTATTTATTTATTTGACAGACAGAGATCACAAGTAGGCAGAGAGGCAGGCAGAGAGAGAGAGGACGAAGCAGGCTCCCCGCTGAGCAGAGAGCCCGACGCGGGGCGCTATCCCAGGACTCTGGGATCATGACCTGAGCCGAAGGCAGAGGCTTTAACCCACTGAACCACCCAAGTGCCCCGTCTATTTACTTTTAAACAGTTTTATTTATTATTTCTGGCTTCTTTAACATCACCAAGAAATAGCAGTATTGAAAATTATTTCTAAGTCAAAATAATATCAACTACCTATGTCGTTATACTCAACCCCCAATTATTAGCAGATAGATAAATCTGAAGAATGACTTGTTTACCATCCCGTGTGATCTCAGCCAGAGAGGGCCTGAGCAACTGGGTCAGAACTCAGTTCTGTTCTCCATCATAGCAGGACTCTAAGAGGGAAAGGAAGAAAGTAACTAACATTTTTCTTTAAGCATCTGCTATGTACCATTCATTTTTGCAAGCATAATCCATCTCATACTTGCAAATATCCTGTGAGGTAGGTGTTTCATCTCCATTTCCCAGATGAATAAACTGAGGCTCAGAGAAATTCAATGACTTGTCCTCAGACACACAGCCTAAGGCAGAGCTGGGATTCAAACACAGGGCTTCTGATGCAGTCCAGTGCTCTGCTCCCAACAGCATTCTGTAGTGAAAAGCTCCCAACGGGGAGAGGGCTGTCTCTAAGCATCACCACCTCTCCTGTCTTCCAGCTGCCACATCCAGGCCTGAGCATAACCTAGTGCCACCCTGTGTCCTGGCCACAGGTCTTCCAGAAAACAAGGATGCACTCCAGCCGCACCTCCCAGGACAACATTGCCTGCTCTGGGGAATGTGCTGGGTCCCTAAATTATATTAGTGGATTTCAGTTGTCCACACCAAAAGTGCCTCCCTCTAATAAAAATAATCGAGAGTTGATTATACATAGGAGATGGTTCAACGTAAAGCCAGTTTTTATTGGAAGAGCCATTCCCTTCAAATGAGTACGGTCCTTTACCTAATTCAAGGGCAGTAAAAGAAAAGTGGTGTAAAATAAGGAGAAGGGTGTTTGATCTCCACTATGAGGGATTCTATTGATTATAAGAGAGAATATCCGAATGGTGAAAAATAGGTAAGGCCAAGAATCAGTGGCTCAAAGATCTTGCAAAGATGAGTGAAGGTCTTTAACTCTGAGAAGACCCTTTCATGTCTACCCAGAATAAAGTTCTTGCTCATGTAAGAGGCTGAGCTTGAAGACTTCTAGGATTTTTCAGCTTCAGGCTTCTAAGACTTTCTGAGCTTCAGTGGCTTGGGATCAAGGGGCACATGCTGGTGCACTTTCGACGTGATGAAACTCAACAGCCTCAACGAGCATACCTCACCTTCAAGGCTTGGGGCTCCCTAAAGGATGGGCCTTCTTGGGAGGTTCTTGGGGATAATGTCTAGTCCCACTTGAAAATTTTTATCTACAATTTAAACTTAAGCCAAGGTTATTTTCTTACGGTGCTCTCCTTTTCTCACGTTCAGGTGAATCAACAGGTTCACCTCCAGAGAAATCTAAGTTTCTCTGTCTTTCATGTAGGCCCTGAGGATGCTGTTGAGTGGACGAAGGAGAAGGAATTGGTTGGGAGAGATTATCCCCAAGAACTGAGGTCCTTCTAATTCCTATTTGGGAAATATTCTCAAACGGACTTTCCTAGGCTTTCCTTTACTTCCCTCCTCCCCTTCCCAAGCCCCCATGTCCATGCCTAGACTCTGAAGTCACCTTCCAAAGGTTCTCTGGTTCCCCTTCTCCTTCAGATCCCCTCTTTCATACGTCCTAGCCAGTACAGCTCCCCTTTGACAAGACCATCTCAGACCTGGATGACAGATGACCTTCTGCGTCTGGTTGGTTCTTCTGTTCCTAATCTGCCTTTGCCAAAATTTTACTAGTTTCTCTCTCCAATTTCTCTTTTCTTCTCTCCCGTTTCCCAGGTTATAAAGTCTCCATCTCTGGAACTATGGTAGTGCTGACATGCCCTGAGGAGGTTGAATCTAACACTGCAAAATGGGAAAAAGATGGTGTATTAATACAAGGAGCTAATACAACGCAGCACGTTATGCCTACATTTTCAGAAGTGGAGGACAGTGGTTCTTATACCTGCTATTCAGACGGCTCGAAGAAGAACTCTCTCTACCTGAAAGCAAGAGGTAATATAGGTCCCCAGAGCAAACACCATGGGACACCCTAGAAAGGGCCATTTCAAGAGGGCATTCTCAATCATTTCCCCTACCGCACCTCACGGTCCCCTGGCAACTTTGTGCTTTTCTTATACTCAATCCTGAGACTCTCGGGGGCCTCACAGCATCAGTGTTTTCTGAAATATGGATTAAACACCGATATGGAGTCGTGTGGGAGAGCCCAGACTGCACTCGATCTAAAATGACAACTTTCCAAGAGACAGGATTGTGTCATTTGCATTATATTGAACCCAGAATTATGGCACGTCAATATGGGTTTATCTGGTGCTGTATCCAGAGATCAGCCTGCAGAAGGATTTGCAAAGCTGCTATGATAGTGTCCTAAACTAAGGCATAATAATGATAGCTAACATTAGTTTCAAGCACTATACCAAACACGTGCCAGGGATTTTTTTCATGTTGTCCTCTCAACAACCATGATTTAAGTACTATTTGATTCCCATTTTTTTAAAAGATTTTATTTATTTACTTACTTACTTACTTACTTATTTGAGAGTGAGGGAGCATGAGCACAGGGTAGGGAGAGGGGGAAGCAAGCTCTATCCCAGGACCCCAGGATCATGACCTGAGCTAAAGGCAGACACTTAAGCACCCAGGCGCCCCTATTTTATTCCCATTTTATACAAGGGGAAACAGAAGCTTTGTGAGTTGTAAACACTTCTCACAGCTAGTGCCTAAAGGAGCTAGGACTCGAACCCAGGACTGTCTGACTCCAGAGCCTCTCCCCATAACCTTCACTCTTTGCTTGGTGTTCCGAACATTGAAAGGTCTGGCTCTGGCCGTGGCATGCATGTGAGTAGTAAAGGGAGAATCGCCTTTATTTGTTCCTTGCTGGTCTCTACCGTCCTCGTGTCTTCTTTCCTCGATGATGTCTCGTCCTCTCCCCCATATCTCTGTCCCCCGCAGTGTGTAAGAACTGCATAGAGGTGAATCTGATGATGGTGGTTGCAATCATCGTCGCTGACATCTGCTTCACTCTGGGCTTGCTGCTGCTGGTCTATTACTGGAGCAAGAAGAGAAAGACCAATGCCACAGCCGTGATGAGAGCAAAAGGTGCTGGTGGCAGGACTAGGGGTAAGAGTTAAATTGAAAGAGAATCTCGCCAAAGGGGATGTCCAGCCTGGGCCAGGATGGGTGGCGAGTCCACAGCCAGCTCAAGACAGCTCCTATAGAACACTGCCTGTGTGGCCAACCTCTGGACAAAGGGGATCACATCTCAGATTGCTTCTCTCTATCCTGCCCTAGAGAGATACAAGAAGTACATTAACAAGACGGCTGTGGGTGTTCTGGAGTAACGAGATTCCAACTCCACACCGTCTGTGGGGAGAGAGACTCTGGGATCTTAGTTTCTGCCTCTTCCCTTCTCTTACCCATAGAAAAAGGACACATGGAAGGACTTTGAGCTGAGGAAAGTCATAAAATGATAAAAAAAAAAAGAGTGTGGAAGTGGTTAGAGATGGGATTGAAGGAAACAGGAGACGGGGTGGCCAAGATGGAGAAAGGGAGGCCTAGAGGAGAGAACGAAGGGGGTTGCCGTCCCGCCCGAATCAGGATCTTGTGGCCACGAGATGGATGTTCCCTTGTGGGAACTAATCATTTCCCCTCTATCCTATGCAGGACAAAACAAGGAGAAGCCACCACCTGTTCCCAATCCGGACTACGAGGTACCAAGGGATAGAGAGGGGGAGGGGATCTTTCTAGGGGAGAAGGGGACCAGTGGGACAGTCTATCTGGCCGGCCGGACACTTGAAAGCCCCTCGCTCAGGGCTCCCAGACAAGCTACCCTGTGCCTGCGTCTGCCTCCTTCCAAGCAGAGCAGGGCAGTTTCCAAGGCTGCGTGACTTCTACAACCAAGGCATGTTGTAGGGGGTTGACACCCTCTTTCTGGGACTTGTCCACTAGTGGGAATTCAGCGTGGGGAATACCATATCCACACACTCTAACATGGTCAATTCAGGACTGAGGTCCCCCCCCCCCACTCCATGCACTGGTGCAGACACACGGGTTGTAAAAATATTAAAGTTCTTCCTTGGTAAATAGCCCCCAGCTTCCTGCCCTCCTCTCCCAACACACACACAGCCAGACATCACAGCCTCTCCCCCACTAAACTGCCTCTCGATTTGACAACTAAAGAGTTAATGCCTGGCATGGCAGCGAACCTCCGGGATTGTGGGATTGTCTCGGGGGGATGGTGTGTGTGTGTGTGCCCTACCAGTTGTTACGTATCAGGACTTTCACACCTGAACAAACTCCCAGATATTGACTGAGCGTGTGATAGCCACTTTCATATAAGTGACTTCATTTCACTCTGACAAATGGCCTGGGACATTTGATGGGGTCTTGAGATTCCCATTTTTGAGATGGGAAGGTTGAGGCTCCCAGAAAGTGACAGGTTCAAATCTGGCCCCAGTGGGGGCCCAGGTTAGAATTCGAGCCTACCTCCTGACTCCTAGTGCCAGGTCCTTTCTGGGACTCTAAAGCTAGATCTCCAGGGGGCCCTCCGTTCTTGGGAACTATCTCCTCCCACCCTGCTGACCACAACCTCTCATTCCACCCCAGCCCATCCGGAAAGGCCAGCAGGACCTGTATTCTGGCCTGAATCAGAGAGGCGTCTGACAGCTCCTGAGGACACAGCCTCCTCCAGGCCCAGGTCTGGCTTCTCCAGGGCCTGCTGCTCCCTGTGCCCTGGGTAAATCCTGGACCCCAGAAGAAATTGTTCCTCTGCCTTCTGGAGAATTCACACCGCGCACCCTTGTCCCCAGCTTCCTCCATCCTCCCTCCTGTGCTGGCACCCAGTCCTAGACTATCTCTGCCTCATTATCCTGTGAGACATCACGCGCTCACACCCAGACTGCCCTCTGGTCCGGGTACTTATTTCTGTCATTCACCCCCACCATCACCTGTTCCTTCCTACCCTGCAGGAGATGTCCCTGCTCCCTTCCCTTCCCCCCTTCCCTGGGCAGAACATGCCCCCTGCCCCCAACTATTCCGTCTACCTCTCTATTTTTCCAGCTCTCTCTTTGGCACCCCTTCGTGGGGATGGACTGGGTAACTCCGGCAGGGCTCCTGCCCCATTCGCAGACACTGGCCCAGAGCCAGCCCCTTACTTCCTACCCCAGGTCTTTCCTGAAGGCCCCTTCATGAATATGCTAGGCTCCCTGTCAGCTGCGAGAGAAAAGAAATAAAGTGTATTTGGGCTGGAAGAGTTGCTGTCCCTCTTTTCTGGGATGCCCTCAGAGTCTGCCTTGTTTCCTCACGTCCTTTGTCAGTTGCCCTGCTATGATCCCTTAAGCAAGTGCTACCTGTTTTCACAGCCGGTGGGGGCATTAGCTCCCACTGTCTTTCAAGAGGGTGTTAGGGAATAAATTTTAAAAAGAGAGAGAGAGAGAGAAACCAGCAGGGGAAATGGTCCTCTGACTCACTTCTGTTGGAGAAAAGCACCAAGGATGGCAGAGAGTGACTGATTGGTCTCCGATGAGGTGGTCAGTTCAGAAAACAGAGGACAGAAGCAGAAGCCTTCAAAGGCACATGTGGGCGACGGATGGGAGCTTGGAGGCTGTGGGGCGGGCGGGACCCAGACTTCCACAAGCTGCTGCTGGGAGGAAGCTGGGGCTGAGCCCCAGGCCAGGGGAGTGGGGAGGGGGGAGGGAGGGGCCCTGCTTGACAGCCTCCCACCCCCACTGTCAAGCAGCAGCCTGCAGCCAGAAGGTGGCTGCGGTTTGGCACGCCCGGATGTGGGCTGCGGGAGCCGGTAGCAGGGCCTAGTCCCCACCCGGGACCCTGTGCTCCTCCAGCACAGAGCGGAGGCCAGAGCTGCGAGAAGGCCCAGCGGGCCCCCTTCTCCCTCTCAGCACCCAGAAACCTCCCCAGCTGACCACAGCACTATTTATGCACGTGGCTACCACGGAAAGGCCATTCGTGGTTAGCAGCCTGCCACGTGCCATGCACGCTCACCCTCAGGCTTTTGGCTACTGGCCCTGCTGGAGGGTGCTTCCTGCCCTCCGTGCACTCAACACTGCAGGCTCACAAGTACATGGTGATGTTGCCCGTCACTAGCTGCTGACCAGCCAGCTGGCCCTCTTGTCCCATGTGCACCTGACAATGTTCCAGGAAGGGGAGGTATTGTTCAGGGTGAGAAAAACAGTAACAGCTAATGTCTAGTGAGCCCTGACGAGCCTCTAGAAATCACCTCAGCATTTTCCATGTGTTATCTCATTTAATCCTTACAACAGCTCCACAAAGTAGACAAGAGAGATGTTGTCCTCATTTTACAGGTGAGGCTACGGAGACTCGGAGAGGTTAAGTTATTTGCCCAGGTTGCACAGCGAGTGAGGGAGGGAGCCGGAATGAGCAGCCAGGACTGTCCAACTCCAACACTCTGAACAGCTACCTGGTGCTGGTGCCGACCAGGATCATTCTGTTTTCCTGGCTTACAAGTTCTGTATTTAATCACTTAGGCACTCCTTCCGTGAGTGCTTTTCTCTTCGCTCCTGTCTGTCACAGACCAGCTCTGCGCTAAGAGCTCAGGGAAGACCAAAAAAAAAAAAAAAAAACCAAGCAAGCAAACAAACAAACAAAAAACAGTTTTTGCTTTCAGGGAGCTTGCAATTACAGCACAGTGGCCAAATATGCAGAAGGTTGAACAACAGAAAAACAAATGTGATTAAGCCCCCATAGAACACGCAGCAACTTCACCTGGGCCTGGAAGGAAAGGGTGGATAGAACTTGAGGACAGGGGAGAAGGCACTGCACTCACCTAAGACGAAACAGGTAACATAAATAGGCTGCTGGCTATTAAATAAATTGAATTTATTTTATTTTTTTTAAAGATTTTATTCATTTATTTGACAGAGATCACAAGTAGGCAGAGAGGCAGGCAGAGAGAGAGGAAGGGAAGCAGGCTCCCCCCTGAACAGAGAGCCCGATGCGGGGCTCGATCCCAGGACCCTGGGATCATGACCTGAGCCGAAGGCAGAGGCTTTAACCCACTGAGCCACCCAGGCACCCCATAAATTGAATTTATTGTTTAAAACCTTGCCACAAAGAAAACTCCAGACCAAGAAGACTTCATTAGTGAAATCTACCGAACATCTAAGGAAGAAATAATATCAATTCTATACAAACTCTTCCAGAAAATTGAACAGGCAGGAGTTCAGCTCATTCTATGGAGGCCAAACTCACCCTGCGTAATGGTTAAATTTATGTGTCAACTTGGCTGAGCCACAGTGCCCAGATGTTTAGCCAAATGCATCTGGATGTTGTCATGAATGTATTCTTTTTAGTTGAGATTAACATTTAAATCCGCAGACCTTGAGTAAAGCAGGTTATCCTCCATTGTGTGTGTTGGTGAGCCTCATCCAATCAGTTGAAGGCCTTACAGGAAAAAAACAGCATGAGGTCCTCTGCTTAAGAGGGAGCTCTCTGCGTCTAGACCGCCTTTGGACTCAAGCTACAACGTCAGCTTTTCCCTGGGTCTCCAGCCTGCCAGTTCACCTTGCCGATTGTGGACTTGCCAATGTTCACAGTCGCATGAGCAATTCCTTAAAATAAATCTTTCTCCGGACGCCTGGGTGGCTCAGTTGGTTAAGCGGCTACCTTCGGCTCAGGTCATGACCCCAGCGTCCTGGGATCGAGTCCCACATCGGGCTCCTTGCTCCGCAGGGAGCCTGCTTCTCCCTCCGCCTCCGCCTGCCATTTTGTCTGCCTGTGCTCGCTCGCACGCGCGCGCGCTCTCTCTCTCTCTCTCTCTCTTTCTCTCTCTCTCTCTGACAAATAAATAAATAAATAATCTTTTAAAATAAATAAATAAATAAATAAATCTCTCTTCTGTTCCTTCCCTTCCTTCTCTCTCCTCTGTCTGCTACACACATATCCTGTTGGTTCTGTTTCTCTGGAGAACCCTAATGACCAACCCTGATATCAAAACCAGGCAAAAACTTTACAAGAAAAAAAAAAAAAAACTGCAGACCGATATCCCTTATAAATAGATGCAAAAATTCTTCAGTAAATTTTAACAAATTTAATCTAACAATATATAAAAACAAATTTAATCTAATAATACGTATATATTAAAAAAAAAAAAAAAGCCAGTCACCTGGTTGGCTTAGTCAGTGGAGCATGCAACACTCAATCTTGGGGCTGTGAGTTCAAGCCCCGCATTGGTGGTGGAGTTTATTTAAGATATATATAAATATAAATATAAGTATAAATATAAAAATCTATTTATTATATATTATATATAAATAAATAATAACAAAATATAAATGTATTATATATAAACATTATATATAAATATAATATATATTTAACATATGTATATAATATATACATTATATATGAATATAATATATATATAAATATAATAATATATATATAAAGAATAATACATAATTACCAAGTACAGTTTATTTCAGGAATGCAGGATCAATGTAACAGATCGTATCCCCAATGTAATTTATCATGTTAACCGACTAAAGAAGTAAAACCATACAATCATCTCAATGGATGCAGAAAAAACATTTGACAATACTCAACTATTTTTACTACACATTCCCAGCAAACTAGAAAGAGAACACACTATCCTCAATCTGTTTAAGAGCATCTAAGAAAAACCTATGGGCAGTATCATCCTTAATGATGAGAGACAAGGTTTCCCCCTAAGATCACAAATAAGGCAAGAATATCCTCACTTCCCTTCTAGCCACCATAATAAGCCAAGGAACTGAAATAAAATACAATCAGATTGGAAATGGAAAAGTTAAGCTGTCTTTATTCACAAGCAACATTATCATCTATGTAGAAATTCTGGCGGGCTTTACCAAAAAAATGATACAATAATTAATATGTGAATTAACAAAGTTTTCAGCATAGAGGATCAATATACAGAACAACTGTATTTTTAGATATTAGCAATGAACAACTGGAAATTGAAAGTTTAAAAATACCATATAAAAGAACATCAAAAAATAAAAAATACTGGGGTGCCTGTGTGGCTCAGTCATTAAGCGTCTGCCTTCGGCTCCCTGCTGGTGGGAGACCTACTTCTCCCTCTCCCACTCCCCCTGCTTGTGTTCGTCTCTCATTGTGTCTCTCTCTGTCAAATAAATAACTAAAATCTTTAAAAAATATATATATATATATAAAAAACATACTTAGGGGATAAATCTGACAAAAGCTGTGTTCATGGATTGGAAGAGTCAATACCATTAAGATGTTAATTCTCCCCAAGTTGATTTATAAATTCAACACGACCCTAATCAAAATCCCAGCAGGCATTTTGTAGTACCTGAGAAGCTAATTCACATGGGACTACAAAGGACCTAGAATACCAGACTACTTTCTTTAAAAGTTGCATCTCAGTCCATACACTCCTGAGTATTTATCCAACAGAAATAAAAGCATATGTCCACACAATAACTTATATGTGACTATTCATGGCGGCTTTATTTGTAATAGCCCAGACCAGGAAATAACCCACAAGAATATCAACAGGTGAATGGGTAAATAGCCTGTGGTATATCCATACAGTGGAATACGACTGGGCAGTACAAAGGAATAAAACATTAGTAAAATGTATGAATCGCAAAATAATTATGCTGAAGCATGAGAAGCCAGACCAAAAAAGAGTACATGTTACATTATTACACTTACATAAAAATCTAGAAAAACAAAAGCTAATCTATAATGACAGAAAGCAGATCAGTGATTGCCTGGAGGGTAGAGGGGTAAGGAGAGGAAGGAAGGGGGGATTGCATACGAAGGGGCCCAAGGAAACTGTTCAAGGTGTTGATATGTTCATTACCTTTATTGCAGTGATGTCTCACAAGTACATACATATGACAAAACATCACATTTATACTTTAAATATATATAGTTTATTCGTGTAGGTTTACCTCAGTAAAGCTGTTTTTTAAATTTACTTTTTAATTAATTTATTTGAGAGAGAGAGAGAGAGAGAGTGTGTGTGTGTGTGTGTGTCGGGAGGAGAGGCAGAGGGAGAGAATCTCAAGCAGACTCCCCGCTGAGTGTCGACCTCCAACACAGGTCTCAATCTCACGACCCTGAGATCATGACCTGAGCCAAAATCAAGAGTTGCACACTCAACTGTCCAAGCCACCCAGGCACCCCAGTGAAGCTATTTATTAAAAGCACAAAAAAAGAGGGATGCCTGGGTGACTCCGTCAGTTAAGCGTCTGCCTTCGGCTCAGGTCATAATCCCAGGGTTCAGGGATCGAGCCCCGCATCAGGCTCTCTGTTCAATGGGGAGCCTGCTTCTCCCTTCACCTGTTGCTCCCTCTGCTTGCACTCTCTGTCTCTCTTTCTCACAAATAAACAAATAAAAAAAAAAAAAAACTTAAAACACACACACACAAGGAGAACCAAAGGGACACAAGTTTCCAGAAGGGCTATGGCAGCTTTCTCAATCTTGGCTTCATGATGAAATCACCTTAAGCCACTTTGAAAGTCCTGATGCTTTTGCCCGAGATAATCAGAAGCTCTGGAGATTCCCAGGTGCGTGCAGTGTTGAGAACTGGTGAGAGGTATGGGGGAATCTAAGAGCCTACGAAAACTACAAGGGGAAGGGAAGTGTGCAGAGTGTGGGAAGGAGATAAGTACTGTGGGTAGAAGTCACTGGAAAGTTGTCGGAGGTGGAGGGATCCTATGTGGAAGGCTGGAGGCAGGCTGCAGAGGACTACAGTCCTAGGGATGTAAAGGGTAGAAAGAAGCCATGACCACGAATGAAGCATGTGTACCTTGGAAGTTCATAGTCTCTAACAAAATCAGCATCTGTGTATAGCTCACGAAAATGTTGGGCAGAATCATCCAGAACTCTGGCTGTGTGGTTGTTCATTCTTTCCCTCTTTCTGAACCCTGGTCTTGGAAAGTTCCAGTCTTATGAAACTGTCCCGAAGTTCTTTCAGTTACTGTAGCTCAGAGAACAAAAAGAGGGGTTGCCCCTGAGGTAGACAGGAACAGCGTAAAGGACACAAAAGCATCCGTGGCCTCAGCTGTTCCTCAAAACTGGAGATTCTCTGAATGGGGGCAGCTTCAGAACCAGCTGAGGGCTAGGTTCCTAGAGTGGGGCCCAAATGTCTATGTTTTTAACAAATCCTTCAGGCTCCCAAAGTTTCAGAACCACCACCAACCCACTAGTGACCACAACATCCACTGAAAATATCCCAAGCTCCTGTCCACTCTCCAATTCCAGCTTTCCAAGTAGGTGAAAAGGGGTAATGAAGAGTTTCTGATATTAGTTTATCATGTGGAAGGCAGGGGTGGGACAGGGACAGATTCTGAGGAGAGGAAGTGAGTGGTACCTTCTATAGAGGAGGAAAGGGTCCTGAAGGGGCTTACGGGGCAACCTCCTCACAGCTAGTGGTTACCGATCCACAGGGGTCATAGAGCCAAGGCCAGCCCCTTAGTGGAAGTGGGACTTGGTCACACATGCTCTCCAAGTCTTGATAAAAAGTGATCACTTGGCCTTTGATGTTTCCACCTCCTCTGCTCATGATGTCATGGAAACTTGAGTGCGGCTGGGTCTGTAAACATCGCAGCCCGCCTTCAACTGTGGTGAGGAAACCAAAGCCCTTCGGGTGTTGTAATAGGGGCTGGAGGCAACAAGTAGCTGAAAGAGTGTGGTAGAGCTGACCCCACCCCCAGGAAGCCCACCGGGCCAGAAACATCAGTGGGCCAGAATGGGGTGGGAGACAGCCCGTCACACTGTCCATCTGGGGCAGAGGAATGGAAGTAACGAAGGAAGGACACAGGTGGGCCCGGAGGGCAAGGATCCAGCCAAGGCAGGACAACTCCCATGCCTTGTCCAAGAGCCTTGAAAAGTCCAGGCAGCTGCTGAGTGAGAGAAGACATCTTTATTGGCTGAGCAAGGGAAGAAGGTACAGTCGATACTCCCATAAGCTACTGGTGTCAGGTTCACTTCTTCCGAGGCCAGTTTTCACCAAGATGACTATACTGTGCATCATTCCGATCTCGAAGGGGCTAGGAGGTGAGAAGGGGAATCATTGAGGCAGGGTCAGTTTCTCCCAGGGAAGACCCCAGTAGGCCCCAGAGATGAGAGCTCATGCCTGAGTTTTCCAGCCCTGCCATTGATGAGTTCCCCACTAGAACCCTTCGTACACAGAACCCTCCGTACACAGAACACCTAGCAACAGCCTCTTCATTCCTTCCCATTCCCCTCCCATTCATGTCTCTTTCCCCTCACAGCTCACCTGATAGAGCTGGTCATTTTCCAACAGAACTTGAGTGTCAGCAGCTAGAAGAAACAGGGGGAAAGAGTCATCAAGGGCCTAGGAGGAGGGGACAGTGAGACCCCATGAACACTACAAGAGGACAGCAGCTGGTCGTACCCTCAGAAGTCTACATGGGCAATATGGGCATAAGTTTTCCAATAACCAGAGTTAGGAATCCCTAGGAGATTGCAAGAGTGAGTCCCAGAGGAGACACAACCCACTGCCAGCCCCATTCTTTGCAGGTCCGCACTCACACACACACCCACAGCATACATGTGCATGCATGAACGCACACTCTGTCCCTTCCACTTACCCTTAGAGAACCTTCCAGTCTCGTGTCCAGAAAAGCAATAGACTCCCAAAGCAAGGAGCAGAGTGGCGATTAGGTCAGCGATGACGATGCCAGCCAGGCTGGCTGAGTCCAGCTCCACACAGTTCTGACACACTGCAGGGGGGCGGGGATGAGAGGAGAACTGGAGAGCCTTCAAGACCAGGGAACCATCTCTGCCTCGTAGGGCAACCCCGGGACCTCACACCAGGACCAAAAACTTCAGTAAGATCCCTGGAGAAAGGCCTGCTGATACCCTTGCTACATCCACCTCTGCCCTTCATCCCAAGGAATCCCTGAAAAGGAGCCAAGAAGCAGTACCGGCTTTGTAAGAATGCAAACAAGGCTGCAGGGCCAAACCGCTCTCCCAACCCAGCCTCTACTGCTTGAGTCCCAAGGCCCCTGCTATTTTTTTTTCCATTAGTTAAGCTCCAAAGTCTGGCTCATACCATTACAAGAGGGACCCCCACTTTGTTTAGAGAACATGTTGGTCCAGCATGGTCCTTTCTGGCTATAGGCTTCTCATATCCAGAGGTCCCATTCATTTCAAACCAGAAGGTCCAGAAAGCACATACTTCGAAAATATACTTGCGTAAAAGGTGTTTTGTGGTCTTGTTCATCTGTCGCCTTGCACATATACATTCCTCGTGGGTCCAGGTTGCGTTTTCCCAAGTTCCACATTTTACCATGTGATAATGGTGATGTTCCCTCCAACCGCAGGATGCTGGTGTTACAAGTCAGGAACACCATGTCCTCAAGTTCTTCCACGGTTATCTCGGAGAGGCTCCCTACGAGGAAAACAACAGCAATTCAAAACCCAACCATGACTGCAGCCAGCTGTTCGGTCTGCAGCAGATGCCTTATTCTGCTGAGTTTGTACTTAAAAAGGACCACTTTCTAAGTCTAGGACAATTTACAGTTTCTAGTGTGAGAGACAGAAGTCATAAGAAAAAGGCTTTGGGAGGCTCCCCATGAACTGCAGGGGCCAGGAAGGATGCAAGGATTCAGTCCCAGCAGAGGACAGACCCTGATGGACATGGAGCCAAAAAGGAAATCATGGAGCCAACTGGATCTAAGAACTTTCCTGGAAAGGAGTTCAGACCACTGATTAGAAGTAGAAGGGGAGGGGCGCCTGGGTGGCTCAGTGGGTTAAGCCTCTGCCTTCAGCTCAGGTCGTGATCCCGGGATCCCGGGGTCCTGGGATCCTGGGATCGAGCCTTGCATCTGGTTTTCTGCTCGGCAGGAAGCCTGCTTCGCCTTCTTTCTCTGCCTGCCTCTCTGCCTACATGTGATCTCTTTCTGTGTTAAATAAATAAATAAAATCTTTAAAAAAAAAAAAAAAAGAAGTAGAAGGGGAGTATAGATTGCTGAAGCATTCAAGAAATATGGACATGCAGAAGACTGTTCCTTGGCTGGAGATGTCCACATTTGTTTTCTAACAAAACTTTTTTTTTTTAAGATTTTATTTACTTATTTGAGAGAGAGAAAGAGAGCAGGAGCAGGGGGAAAGGGAGAGGGGGAGGGGCGGATGGAGAAGCAGCCTTCCTGCTGAGCAGGGAGCCCAAGGAGGGGCTCAACAAGGGGCTCGATAAGGGGTTCAATCTCTTGACCCTGAGATCATGACCTGAGCCGAAGGCAGACGCTGAACTGACTAAGCCACCCAGGTGCCCCTCCAACAAAGCTTCTAATTCTGCTTCCCAGCCATCTATAACCCTCCCACTCCAGCTTCTCATCCTCTTCCCTCCCGCTTTGACCCTGCCCTCACAACTACCAAGAGAATGGGACTCTTAGTTGGGGTAGGAGAGAAGCTGGTATGGATTACCAGCCCAGTGATCCAGAAGGAGACCCCGGGCAAATCCCATGTAAAGATTTTTAGTTGATCTACCCTTGCTTAAGGGTAAGGAGGTAGAAAAAATTGTTTTATCAAATTCATAAGCCTATAAGTCAAGGCTTTATAGGGAGTTTGAGGCCTGGAGGTATGCACAGGGCCTTTCTAGATCCACTGAACTGTTTTGACTGAGAACACCTCCACAACCCACAGAGGCATGAGAATCTGTATCTCCAATCCCAGGGAAAAGTGGAGTCCAGATTTTCCCTGAATTCATATTCCATTACCAATTTGAATACAAAAGCATCCTCTGGAAAATGCCCCAAAGAGCTGTTTCTTGTGCGTCTCATGCAGGCCAAGGTTATATCAAATCCTATAATCATGCCTTCCATGAGAATCTGTTTCCATTGGAAATTCTGGGTGTCCCAAAGCATTTGTCCCAGTTTGCCTGAGATTGAGGAGGTTTCTGGGACAAGACACTACCGGTTTTAAAACCAGACGAACCAAGATGAGTTGATCATCTTACCACCCCAGATTTGCCCTCCTTCCTTCTCCACCTAAACTCAACTTTCCCTTAAAGCATGGCTCCTGATGGTGACAAGTGATGGCCAAATCACTAAGAGTACTAGATCCCAGAGCCTCTCTGTCCTAGAAGAAATAGTGTTCCCTTATCAGCCCTAGGCTCAGGCTCCTGCAGACTGCAACTTTCCTGCAAATCTCTGGCCTAAGGCCTTTAGAGAGGCATTCAAGGCCAACATACACGCCTCGCTAGACTCAAAGCCAAGAGCCTGTTTCCCAATCCAAACCCTGTACTCCATCCCAACCCTGCTCTCCTTGATAACTCTGCTTGGTAAAGTGAAGCTAGCACTGAGAAGGACTTTTACGTGGAGCCCAGTCCAGGTGCTAATGTTCCTCTCGCGTCCCTTCTCCAAGGTGTCCTCACCACCTAGAGAAGCCTTACCTTGGGAGAGAAGGACAGCCAGTATCAGGCCAGCCAGAAACCTACAGTGTTCCATTTTCCAGCAGAATTCCTTCCGTAGGTAGACCCAGGTCACAGAACTATCAGCCAAGGTGAAAGACGCCCTCCTCCAACTGACTCATGGGTACCCGGAAAAAGTAAAGGAGTGGGGGAGGAAACAGAAGACGCCTCTCTGTCTGCTCTCTGCCGTTGATCAGAGGAGACCGTCAGGGCAGGGGCAGACTGGGGGTGGGGTAGAAAGGAAGCAGGTGCAAATGGTTCTTTCTCCGAGCGCTGAGCTTGGGGGTGAGGTGGAAGGGAAAGAGCAGAGAATGTGGAAAATGTTGCCTAGACCTCTAGGAAGTAAAAGAAGGTTTAGGATGTTCTTTCCCGAGTCGCTGATGAAAAACAGTAATTTCAGAGTTTCTGTCAATAGCGTAACTACATTTACTCACCCCCTGAAAACTGCCGGCTCTCAAAACCCTTGAGAAAAACTGTGAGCCCCATCCCATAAGCCATACCAGCAAGGTTCCTCCCATTCCTGGTCTTTCTTGGGACTCCGCCTAAGGTCCTCTTTGGACAGCCTGGGACACCAGACTAAGTAGCTTTTTAAACCGGACGTTTGAATCCCAGCTCCAATACTGCCTACCCACTGGGCCTGGGTCAGTCATGGAATTTTTTAGAGCCTAATTCTCTCCGTATGCCAATAAGGATTCAGACAAAAAGTTTGCATGGTACATGAGACACCACATTTGCTCAATAAGAGACAGTTATTAATAACAATGTGATTGACTCACCAGGAGACAAGTGGACTTTTCTCCCCTGTGGTCTATGGGGATCCAAACTCTCTATGCTGCTGGATTCGGACTGTAATTTATCTGAGGGCAGAGATAGCACATGTCTTGCTCGCTTCTGTATCTCCATCACCTGGCTTGTGCCTGGCACATAACGAGAGGCTCTGTAGATTTTTGTTGACTCACTGATGGACCAGCTGAGGGAGCCAGGGGCCTAAGATCCTGGCAACTCAGGATCTTATATGGCTTGTCTCGTTCCAATTGTCCTACATATTCTCATCCAGGCAGGCCCCTTTTTGATGATCTTGTCTCCAAAGAGCAGTGAAAAATTCCTGAATAAGGGCTTGAGCACGTGAGGTTTCCCACTTAAATTCATGAGTTCTAGCAACCAACTGACATCCTAGCAACAAGCGGTGGCAGAGATGTTTACCCCTCTCATGAAGAAAGGGGCCCATCTCCTACCCAGCACCCAAGGGGTTTCTCTGTGCAAGCTGTCTCCGAGATGGAGAAGCCGTCCTCTCTCCCTTTCCCTCCCACGTCCTCCCATTCTCTACTCCTTCACAGAAAGCAAGATACACATGCACCTGCAGACCTCCTGAGGCCCCTCTCTGCCCACGTTTGAAGTAGAGGGTGGTGGTTCTGGATTCGAGCCTCCTCTCAGGGGCCCCAGGCTGAATGGTCTTGGGCGGAGCCAGACGAGCTGCTCTGCAGGCTGGCAGGCTGCTGGGAGTTGCTTCGTGCTTCTTTGGGGGGAAAGACAGAGACTGACATGGAGCCGGGGAAGCATCTGGCTGGCCTCATCTTGGCTGTCACTCTTCTTCAAGGTACGGGGTTCTGGTAGTCTGAAGAAAGGCTCAGGGGAAGAGATCGTTACTGGGAAAGACAGGGTATTGGGATCTCTAACATCAAGGCTACCTCAGACGTCACACTAGAATTCTGAGAAAGAAAGGCAAAATGAAGCCTCTTATTGTTCTCTGCTAGAGAGAAGCAGTGTCCAGTGGGAGAGATGGGGTCCTTGTCTCTTAAGAAAACAGCAGACTTTACTGGCTAGAGGGAAGACCCGGATGCCGCCATCTTAGGTTGAATGTAGCCCAAAAGGGCACAGGCCGGGGACCTGAAAAGAAAAAGTGTGTGTTCCTTAACTAAGAGCTGGAGTTAGGGGGAGACTCACCCAGTTGGTCATAGGGCCAACAGGTCAACAAATACGAGTGAGATCCTATTACATGATAGGCTAGGAGGATATAAGGAAGAATAAGAACCTTCTGCCCTTGTGAGCTTATAGTCTAATTGGAGAGAGAAGCTTCGGTGTCACTAGACTAAGTGTAAGGTACAGTATAGGATGCCTGGATGAATATTCTGTTGGGCATAAACAGTGGGAAGTGGATGACCTGGGTTGATGCCTGGAATGTGGACTAGAGATGGTTCTCCACACGCTGAGGGAAACACTGCTGAAATCGTACAAAGACTACGTGAGATGTGAGGAAGAGGACCTGAGGACGGAACCGGGAGGACATTAACCTTTAAAGGGTAGTTAGAGAAAAACATCTCACAAAAGAGATAAAAGGACGATCAAAGAGCCGGAATAATCTGATGATGTAATACCGTAGAAACCAAGGGAATGGAGAGCTTCCAAAAGGAAAGAATCACCAATAATGAAATATTATAGAGACGTCCTGCTGACAGAAGAATATATTTAAAAGTTTAAGCCTGTGGGATTTAACAAAATAAAGGCCATGATTGATTTATAACCCTTTCACTGGGGTAGTAGGAGGGGAAACCGAATGGAAGTGTATAGAAGATGAGGACGGGTGATAAAGTACCAAGTGTAGACTGTCTTTAAAGATGTTTGGATGAGAAGAGAAGAGAGTTTGAGGGGTAAATAGAAAAGGAAATAGGATCTAAGATGAAATATTTTTGAGTGTGAGAGAAATGTGAGCCCATTTCTAGGCTAAATGAAAATGCAGAGAGTAGAGCAAGTTCCTGGAGTTGATGTTGAAAGGATGGAGTGGAGAGTGGGGTCAAGGACGCAGAGGAGAAGGCAAGAGAGAGGAAGTGCAAACGGCTTTGGCCATGGGTAGGTGTGTAGTTGGGAAGGAAGCTGGAGAAGGTCATTACAGCATCTATGTTCTCAATGACATAAGTGGCAGACGATGCCACTTGCTAAAACTGAGCTTGGTGTTCCTGAGCGGGGGACTCAAGGAGGACAGGGAGAGTTTAGAATGATTTCCGCAGGAAATGGGAGAAGAGCCACTGAAGACCTAACAGGTGGAGGGGCAGGGCTGAAAGCCTGTGTGAAGCAGCTAGGTATAGCAGAAAGAGCAACAGAAACCTGAGCGCTGGGTCCAGATCAGCCATCAGTGAGCTGTGTGAACTTGGATGATGCCTCCTTCCTATGGGCTCTGTCCTCTTACCAGTCAGGCTAGGAAATTTGGCTACATGAGCACTCAAATCCTAAAAAGAAAGAAGACTCACAGAAGCAAAATCAAAGAATGTTAGCAATCAGTTGGACCCTCTCTCCTATAGAATCTGAGTTAGAACAAGGGGTCCCTTTGTCCCTCCCATAGTGATCAGGTGGTCAAGGAGGGCCACTGGTGAGAAATCTGCTTAACTGTTTGCCTTGCTTTTTTTTTTTTTTTAATTCACTCATTCATTCATTCGTGCACTCTTTCAACAAATATAAAGCTACCATGTTCCAAACTCTGTTCAGTACAATTAATAATCGTTTCAGTCTTGTAAGAAGTTCTAAAACAGCTGACTCCTTCCAACTGTTTCCATACATTTTTTTCCCCTTCATACTTTGATTCATGCTTCATCCATCCCCACCATACACTCCACCTCTAGACACACTACCTCTCTGTGCTTTTCCAATCTGTGCCTTTGCTCAGCTCCTCCTTCTCCCCAGGATGCCTTTTTCTGTCCATCGAACTCCCAATCATTCAAGTCCCAACCAAATGTCACTTTCTCTGTTAAGTTTTCCCTGTCCCTGACTCTTGGGCAAAATCAGTAGCTTCTAGCCCCTTTCAAATGCATTCGCATGAATATTAAAGATAATTTATAAGTTCTATTATGTTAATTACATCGGTGTTTATTTTTCCTGCTTCATTGTAAACTCTTTGGAGGCAACAAGTTAGTTCTTTGTATCGCCACTCCTGTCTTTCACACAGCTTAATCACATCAGGCACATCAGCCTCAGGTACATCAGTGTATGTGGTAAATGTTTGCATTCGATCCAATTGAACTGAATTCTGGTGCTACTTCTCTGTAGTACAACAACCAATGCAACTCCACTACTCTGAGTTTTGAGACAGATTTGAAGGCTATTGAATAGCTACCCCCCAACCCAGGACGTCCAGGATTTCTACAAAAAAAAATGGATTACCAAGGCTGAGGATTTTAGAAGTACTCAAAAAGTCTTTAGTTCACGTAAACCCACTTTTGATGGAGCTTTAGCTGCTAAAAAAAAAAAAAGCAGAGCATTCCAGAACATGCACGCAATACTTTGATGTATGTTGCCATATAGTTCTGATGCTAACCATCCAGAATTAACATCAGACCTCACAGGTCAAGGGCACTGTGCCCAACAAGACTGCCCTCCCTTTGAGTTCCAGACACCAGTTCAGGGGTTCCTATACCACCTAAACTTCTGACAAGCTGAGTACAAACCTGGAGGGTTCCCAGATTTGACAACTGGTTACAACAACTCACAAAACTCAAGAAAGCAACATATTTACTATTACAGCTCAAATTTTTAAAAATAGATTTATTTGGGATGCCTGGGTGGCTCAGTTGGTTAGGCGGCTGCCTTCGGCTCAGGTCATGGTCCCAGCGTCCTGAGGTCAAGTCCCACATCGGGCTCTTTGCTCAGCAGGGAGCCTGCTTCTCCCTCTGCCTCTGTTGCCACTCTACCTGCCTGTGCTCTCTCTCGCTCTCTGACAAATAAATAAATAAAATCTTTTTTAAAAATAGATTTATTTACTTACTTACTTACTTACTTGTTTGAGAGACAGCATGAGCAGAGTGAGCAGCAGAAGGAGAGGCAGGCTCCCCACTGAGCAGGGAACCCCGACTTGGGGCTCAATCCCAGAACTCCGGGACCACGACCTGAGCTGAAGGCAGATGCTTAATGACTAAGTCACCAAGCTGCCCCTTTACTATTACAGTTTAATTATAAAAAATAAAATCAGCACTTTTTCAAATGAAGAGATGCATAAGGTCTGTGAGGGCCCTGAACACAGAGTTCTGTGCCGTCTCCCTGTGGAATCAGAATACATCACCCTCCTAGTACATTGAAACAGTCACCAACAAGGAAGCTCTACTGAGAATTTTTCTTCCCTTGACTTTTTGGGGTTTTTTTAGAGAAAGAGGGAGCAGAGGGAGAACAGACGGAGAGGATGAGAATCTCAAGCAGGCTCTGTGCCCAGCGCAAAGTCCAACACGGGACTTGATCTCACCACCCAGATACCGTGACCTGACCTGAAACCAAGAGTCAGATGTTCAACCAACTGAGCCACGCATGGGCCCCGCCACTGAGTTGTTTTTGTTTTTAAGATTTTATTTTGTTATTTTTCAGAGAGAGAGAACAAGCAGGGGAGAGGCAGGCAGAGGGAGAAGGAGAAGCAGGCTCCCCACTGAGCAGGGAGCCCAATGTGGGGCTCAATCCCAGGATCCTGGGATCTTGACTTGATCCAAAAGCAGACACTTAACCAAATGAGCCATACAGGCACCCCTCCACTGAGTTTTTACTGGAGTTTCACGACATACGTATAATTGATTGAATTGTTGGCCATGTGACTGAATTCAGTCTCCAGCTCCCTTCCTCAGCCAAGGCTCAGATTCCAGATTACATGGGTCTTGACCAGCCCCATCCTGAGTCATCTCAGAACACAAATTCACGTATGGTCCAAAAGACCACCAAGGGGCACCTGAGTGGCTCAGTCGGCTGAGCATCCAACTCTTGATTTCGGCTCAGATCATGATCCCAGGGTTGTGGGATCAAGCTCCGAGTGGAGCTCCATGCTCAGCGGGGAGTCTGCTTCTCTCTCTCTCCCTCTCCCCACCCCATGCTTTCTCGCAAATAAATAAATAAATAAATAAATCTTTTAAAAAAATAAATAAGCCCACCAAGAATAACACAGACACTCCTATCACTCATGAAATCCCAAGGGTTTAGAAACTCCTTCCCAGGAATCCACGACAAAGACCAGACAAATTCTTTATTATACAACACCTTGAATTCAATTTGGTGATTTAGGCTACAACCCAGGGAGGTAAGTATAGATACTGCCCACTCTTACATTAGGATATCTATCTTGGCCTTGAATGACCAAGGAAATGATTACCTCAGGGCATCTGGACAATTCTATACCCAGCTAATCCTCTGTCTCTCTTCTGTCTCTATAGGTGCTACAGCCGAGAAGAAACAAGGTAGTGTGAATGGCTTCTTTCTATCCTCAAACTCTGAGGATATATATATATATAATTTTATATATAATATATATATAATATAATATATTATATATAATATATTATATTATATATAATTATATATAATATATAATTATATATAACTAATATAATTAATTAATAACTAATATAATTAATATTAATATTAGTTATTAATAACTGGCCAGTCATGATCTTTCTGGGCAGCTTTCCTGAAGCCAAGCAATTAGCTCTCCAGTTCTTGGAGTAGAAACAGCACCCCAGCAGGTAGGCACTATTCGAAGTGGGACCCATGAACCAACACCACTGGCATCAAGTTAGAAATGCTCCATTTCAGCTCCTTCCCAGAACTACTAAACAGAATCTGAAATTCTCACTAGGTTGCCCATGTGAACCATGTGCACATTAAAGTTTGAGAAGAGCCACTACAATGGTTCTGTCCTGATACCTTGAGGCAGGGAAAATTTCAGAGGAAAGATCCTTAACAGACGGTGACTTTTCCCTTTTCAGGAGTTCCTGTGGTAAAAATAGATGGCAATCGAGAAGATGGTTCGGTACTTCTGATTTGTAACTCAAAAGACACAAAGATCACATGGTATAAAGATGGGAAACAAGAAAGTTCCTCGAATGATGCTAAGCTGGATCTGGGAAGCAGTAGCAAGGACCCTCAAGGAATATATCAGTGTCAAGGATCAGAGGACATTTCAAAACCACTCCAAGTATATTACAGAAGTATGTAATCCCCTTCAGTTTGTTTGTTATCTAATTAAGCAGTACTCGCTATTCTGGTGGGCTTCTTATCCCTGGTGAGTGTGGGAATAGACACTAACCGGTTCTCATTCTCTCAATCTCAGCTTGCCTCTTTTTGAATATAATAAGACAGTTCCCTCATCTTCTTAGAAAAGCATACCTGGTCCTGTAAAGCCTGGTTTAATTCTGGATAGGCAGTCATGGATTGGAGCAGTCATCTATTTATATAAACTGAGTTGGGGTAGCTCAGGGAGACAGAGGGGGTTACAAGGTGAGCAGCCGTGAAATGTAGAAGGCAGATGACCACAGAGAAGGGGATCTGATCTTCCTTCTATTTCACATATTTCCTGATGGTCAGACTTTATAGGTTTCCCCAGAATGCCTGGGGATGGGGGGATATCAGGAAGTGTTGCATGCTTAGTCCCAGGATCTTCCCAGGCAATTCCCCTAACATACCTTGCACAGAGAGAGGAGTCTGCTACCCTAGGTGGAGGCATTAGCGCGTGTAGGCAAGAGAAAAAGCTTCAGGAGAACCACTTTCACCCCTTGAAGGCTCCTTGTCCCTCCCTTTCCCCATAGTGTGTCAGAACTGCATCGACCTGAACGCAGGCACTGTATCCAGCTTTTTCTTCGCTGAAATCATCAGCATTTTGTTCCTTGCTGTCGGGGTTTACTTCATTGCTGGACAGGATGGAGTTCGCCAGTCCAGAGGTAAAAGAATGTTCCTCAATGAGAGACAAGACCACCCGGGACCCTCAGTTTCCTTCCTACCAAAGTAGACCCAATAGAAGAGATGAGGTAGGCACGTGTTGCCATCTAGCCCAACTGGGTGAAAAGGACCCTGTTGTGTTCACAGCATATTTACCTGTCTCAAGAACCACCTCCCTCTGATTTTCCTCCGATTCTTCTGAATTAAAAAAAAAAAAACTCCTTAATTGAACTAAGACCTACAGAGAGAAACATGCATGAATGAAAAGCACACAGCTAAACAAGCAAACACACCCATGAATCCAACACCCAGTTCAAGAAAGAGAGTATTACCACACCCTAGACGTCCCCCTTGTGGTCAATTCCAGCCTCTACCTATCCCCCAAAACCAGTATTATCCCAACTTGTAACAACATTGATTAATTTTGCCTGTTTTCATTCCTTATGTCAATGCACTCATACAAAAGTACTCCTGTGTGTGTGCTTCTGTTACTCAAAAAACATGCCTGTGAAATCTTTCCACCTTGTTGTAATTCACTTACTCTTATTACTGTTTAGTGCTCCAGTGTGTGAATATAACCCAATTTCTTAGCCTACCTTGCGTTTTTTTGTTTGTTTGTTTGTTTGTTTTTTGTAGCTTCAGACAAGCAGACTCTGTTGTCCAATGACCAGCTTTACCAGGTAAGGGAGGGGGGAATGAATAATTACTGTAATTAATAGTACAATTTGGGGGTGGGGGACAAGTTATTCAGAGGAGACCATACAGATAAGGAATTGCTTAGGGCATTCAGGTTGATTACATAGTTACACTTTGGATTGAAAGGATGAAATGAAGAGAAAGGTTGAGAGAGCCTAAGGTCTGGATCCAGCGAGAAAAAGTTGAAGAAAACAGGGAGAGGGACACACAAAGAAACTGTATACAGAGCCTCCAACCTCCTTGTCCTCTTTCCATCCCCAGGGTGGTGAAGCACCCACTCCAAAGCCTTGCACACAAAAAGCATTCAATAAATGTGCATCAGATTAATTCACAGATGAGGAGGGAAAATGAGTTTATGACTGTGCTGTTCTTTTTAGCCCCTCAGGGATCGGGAAAATGACCAATATGGCCACCTTCAAGGAAAGCGATTGAGGAAAAATTGAACTCAGGACTCAAAGTAGGTATGTCCTTCTAACCAGTTCTAAGAAATTACCTTTTCTGGGCGCCTGGGTGGCTCAGTAGGGTAAGTGTCTGATTCTTGGTTTTAGCTCGGGTCATGATCTCAGGGTTGTAATATTGAGCCCCGCACTGGTCTCTGTGCTCAGCGCAGAACCTGCTTAAGATTCTCTCTCTCTCCATCTCCCTCTGCCCCTCTCCCCCAGCACACGCTCTCTCTTAAAAAACAAAACCTTTCCTTTACCTGCCTTCCCATCTGTTGCCAAGGCTATCTCCTTTTTCCAAGAAGCTATAAGCTTAGGGGAGGGTAGGTGACTGATAGTTCTTTGTCGAGAGGGGACTGTCCTGTTCATTGTAGGGTTGTCAGCAGCATCCCTGACCCCTCTCCACCGGATGCCAGTAGTACCCCCAGATGTAACAACCAAAAATATCTCCAGATATTTCAAGTGTCTCCTGCAGGGCAAAATCAGCATTCATTACAAACCCCTGATCTCTGTTAACCTCTCAATCAACCAATCAAGCAATCAGGAGTTCTGATTCAATCAATCAAGTTTCAATTAAGAAAACAGGACCCAAGCATTATTTGGTTTTCTGAACCAATCCCAATTTTTCTTTTTTTCAATCCAGGTGTTCTCCATTCTGGATAGATCCCAGAAACATGGCATTACACTTTGGAACACTCCTAGCGGAGAGACTTTCAGCCCTAATTCTAGACTCAAGTTTCCCAAAGGTGACAAATGGAGAAGAAAGTCCATCAGAGCAAATATGGATTTTTCTCAAAATAAAACTAAAAGGAAAGTAAAAATGTGTATGGTGTTCCATGAGCGCCACCTACTGGGAGGTAATTTTCCTGGAAAAGAAAATTGAAAAGGTCCCATAACCCCCTCTATTTGAATATTACTTTTTAAACTTCTAATTTTTATTTACTTTCTGTATGTCATAATTTACATGGTTCAAATATGCAATGAAAGGTCTCCCTCCACCTCCATCCCCAGACATTCAGTTGTCCTTTCCAGAGACAAACAATATACTAGTTCCTTATGTATCTTTATAAGGTAAATATATAGGTATTTAAATCAGAGGTATTCTAGGCATACATGAGCAAACTCTTTTTTTTCATAAGCACTCTTAAGTACACATTATTCTTCCCTTCCCTATTTTTCACACAAATGATGTCATACTATACATCTTGCACTTTTCACCTAATAAACCTTGAGATTATTTCATATCAGTAAGTAAAGCAGTCTTTTTCAAATGCAACCACATTACATAGACTCGCTATGATTTATTTAATCACCCCCCATGGATAGACAAAATATTGCTGCCAATATTTTGCTCTTGCAATGCTGCAATGACTAACGTTGTATAAGTGTCATTTTAAAAATAATTTTATAGGGGGTGCCTGGGTGGCTCAGTTGGTTAAACAACTTGGGGTCGCATTGGGCTCCCTGCTGAGCGGGAAGTCTTCTTCCTCTGACCCCTTCCCCTCTCATGCTCTCTCTCTCTCAAATAAATAAATAAAACCTTAAAAAAAATAAAATAAATAAAAATAAAGGGCACCTGGGTGGCTCAGTGGTTTAAAGCCTTTGCCTTCGGCTCAGGTCATGATCCCAGTGTCCTGAGATCGAGCCCCGCATCAGGCTCTCTGCTCCACCGGGATCCTGCTTCTTTCTTTCTCTCTCTCTGCCTGCCTCTCCACCTACTTGTAATCTCTGTCTGTCAAATAAATACATAAAATCTTTTTAAATAAATAAATAAATAAATAAATAAATAAAAATAATTGTATAGGGGCTCCCAGGTGGCTCTGTCGTTAAAAGTCTGCCTGCGGCTCAGGTCATGATCCCAGGGTCCTGGGCCCGAGCCACTGGTTGGGCTCTCTGCTCAGAGGGAAGCCTGCTTCTCCTTCTCCCTCTGTTTTGTGTTCCCTCTCTGCTGTGTCTCTCCCTGTTAAATAAATAAAATCTTTTAAAAAATAAGAATAAAAATAATTGTATTGAGATATAATTTACATGCTATAAAATTCAGTCATTTTAAGCAATTTCCCCTGTTCTCAGTGAGTGTTACAAAATTTACCCAGCTGTGTAATCAACCATAATCATTAGAACGTTTCCATCACCCTCTTAAGATTTCTTCTGCTGTTTGCAGTCATTCCCTGTTCCCAATCTCAGCCCCAGGCAACCACTAATCTCTTTTCTGTCAGATTTGCCTTTTCTGCACATTTCATATAAATGGAATCATACAATATGCTGTTAATTATACAATGTGTTGGACATTTTCATGCTAATCTTTTTGTGGACCCCACGTCTTCATTTCTCTGGGGTTGATACCTGGGAGAGAAGAATTGCTGGGTTGTATGACAAATTTATGTTTAACTTTTTAAGAAATTCCCTGTACCATTTACATTCCCACTAGCAATGGATGAGGGTTTCTATTTCTCCAAATCCTCACCAATATTTGTTACCTTATTTTTTTTTTAGTATAGCCATTCTCCTAGGTATAAAATGGTATCTTATTGTACCTTTAATTTGCATTTCCCTAATAACTAATGTTATTGAACATCTTTTCATGTACTTGTCCACCATTCTTTTATCTTTAGTGAAATGTCTATTTTAAATCTTTTTTTTTAATTTGGGTTGTTTGTATGTCTTACTGTTAAATTGAAAGAGGTCTTTATATTTTGAATACGAGTCCTTTATTACATATATGATTTGCAAATACATCTACCAGTCTGTGGCTTGTCTTCTCATTCTCTTCATGGTGACTTTTGAAGCCAAAAAAAATTTTAATTTTGATGAAGCTTATTTTACCCATTTTTTTTAATGGATTGTGCTTTTGGTATCATGCCTAAGAAATCTTTGCCAAACCCAAGGTCACAAAGATTTCTCCTATGTCTTCCTTTTATAATTTTGAAAGTTTCATAGTTTTATTGCTGACAGATATCATTTTGAACTTACTTAGGACAATTCATAACAAATACAAATAAATGAGATTTGGAAGCCATAATGTATTTGCACTTGTAATTTTATTAAATATTGCCAAATTGCACTTCATGGAGGTTACTCCTAATTACAATAATTGAGAGTGCTTTTTGCTCCATATTTTTTGAACTTTGCCAATCTGATAAGTTAAACATGGCATCTCAGTGTAGTGTTTTGTTTTGTTTTGTTTTGTTTAACGATTTTATTTATTTATTTGACAGACAGAGATCACAAGTAGGCAGAGGCAGGCAGAGAGAGAGAGGAGGAAGCAGGCTCCCTGCTGAGCAGAGAGGCCGATGCGGGGCTCGATCCCAGGACCCTGGGATCATGACCTGAGCTGAAGGCAGAGGCTTTAACCCACTGAGCCACACAGGCGCCCCTCAGTGTAGTTTTAATTTACGTTTTCCTTATAAAAAATAGAAGTGAACCATGTGTTTTTCCTTCTCATGATATATGGGGTCATATTCTTTTATCTTTTTCTTATTGAGTTGCAACAGCCCTTTACATATGTGGGAAACTAGATCTTTTGTTTGTGATATTAGTTGCAGATATTTTTCCAATTTTGGTATTCGTTCTTTGACTTGATGATGATTGATTTTCTGTGTACATTTTATTTATCTGCATATAGTAGAATTCACTGGTCTCTTGTAGCTTCTAAGTTGTTTCCTATTTAGAAAGGTCTTCCCCAATTTAAGATTATTCTTTCAGGGGCACCTGGGTGGCTCAGTCAGTTAAGCATCTGTCTTCAGCTCAAGTCATGATCCCAGGGTCCTGGGATCCAGCCCCATATTGGGCTGCCTGCTCAGTGGGGAGTGCCACTCCCAACTGCTCATTCTCTCTCTCAAATAAAGAAATAAAATATTTTTCTAAAAAAGATTATTATTTTTAAAAATTTTCCTTTAACTTCCTCTGACATTTTTATGGTTTCATTTTATACATTTAAATGAATGATCCATCTTGAATTAATTTTAATGTAAAGGCCTAACATACTAACTTGCACACTGCATAGCTACCCAATCATTCCAGAACTACTTTTTGAATTATCCATCTCGTGCCCATTGATTTTGGGGTTTTTTTCTTTTTAAGATTTTATTTATTTATTTGACAGAGAGAGAGACAGTGAGAGAGGGAACACAAGCAGGGGGAGTGGGAGAGGGAGAAGCAGGCTTCCTGCCCAGTAGGGAGGCCATGTGGGGTTCAGTCCCAGGACCCTGAGACAACGACCGGAGCCAAATGCAGACACTTAGCAACTAAACCACGAATGGCACCAAGTGCCCATTAATTTTAAGTGTTGTTACCACTCTACCCTCACCAGACTGTAAGCTCCAAGCAGGAAAAGACTTGCGTACTTTTTACTAATGTATCTTCAGAAACTAGCATAATGCTGGAACAGGACAAGCATTCAAAGATTGCACAGTGCTGTGTGTGGGTGTATAGGTGGGTGGGAGGCGAAATACACATAACATGAAATTTACCATTTTAAATATTTTAAGTGTACTATTCAGTGGCATTACATACAATCACAACGCTATGCAACCATCACCACCATTTCGGGAACTTTTTTCATCATCTTAACCTCTGTGCTCATTAAAAAATAATTCTCCATTCTTCCCTTCCCCCAGACCCTGGTAACCTCTATTCTACTATTCTATCCCAATGAATTTGCCTATTCCAGGTACAACATATAAGTGGAATCATACAATATCTGTCCTTTTGTGTCTGGTTTTTTTTTTTCATATAACATAATGTTTTCAAGGTTTATCCATGTTGTGACATGTATTAGAATTTCAGCCTTTTTAAGGCTAAATAATAGTCAATTGTATGTATATACCACATTTTGTTTATCCATTCGTCAATGAACATTTTGATTAGTTCCCCCTTTTAGCCAATATGAATAACATTGTTATGAACATTGATATACAAATATCTGTTTGAGTCCCTGCCTTCAGTCCTTTGTGGTATATACCTAGAAGCGGAATTGCTGTACCATACAGTAATTCTGTTTAACTATATGAGGAACCACCAAAATTTTCCCAAAGTGCTACACTATTTTACAATCCCATCAGCAATGCCCAAGGGTTCCTTATTTCTCCTCCTTTTCACCAGCACTTATTTTCCATTATTTTTTTAATAGACTTCCTCAAGGATGTGAGGTATTATTTCATTGCAGTTTCGGTTTGCATTAGTGTCACCGAGCATCTTTTTCGTGGGCTTATTGGCCATTTGTATATCTTCCTTGAAGGAAAGTATTTTCAAGTCCATTGCCCATTTTTTAATCACACTGTGGTTTGTTGCTGAGTTGTAGAAGTTCTTTATATATTTTGGACATTAATCCTTTATCAGATATATGATTTACAAATATTTGGTCTCATTCTATGAATTGTCTTTTCACTTGCTCTCTTGAAAAGTATGCTGCTTTCACTCCTTTGTATACCTCAAAGTAACCTTGTAGCATGCATGTTGTCACCACTTCACAGATAAAACTGAAAGCCAACGCTAGCGTATCTTAGCACACTGCCTGACACCTAATAAGTGCTCAAAACTTTCTATTAGTGTTATTGCTGTTATTCTTGTTGCTGTTGCCTCAGAGATAATGATAATCTATGAAGAGTAACAGAAGCTGCTTCAAAAAGGCATGTCACTGGAGGGAAAAATAGAAAGCAAAAGCCCACAGAGGTTGCCAGTAGCGCCCAGGATCACCAATTCAGGGCCCCTCGCAATACACCAGATTTCAAAAACGGCCTAGTGTTTCATCAAACTCCAAACCAACCACCCCCCATGCTCCCGCCCCCCCGACCCGCCCCCGACCCGCCCCCGACCCGCCCCCGACCCGCCCCCGACCCGCCCCCGACCCGCCCCCGACCCGCCCGGCCGGAGCCCAAGACCACTTCCGGCCACTTCCGCCCCGCCCAGCCAGCCAGCGCGTGCGCTGTGGAGGTGTTTGCGCGCCAGTTCCCAGCGCAGAGAGGCACACCCTGTTTCCGGCGCCCGGATGAGATTCCATAAGGCACGGCGCCTGATCATGATGTAAGTTCCGGTTGCCGTGCTGAGTCGGAAGTGGGAACCCTTCGGCCCTTGAGACTTGTCGTGTCGTCGCTGCTGGCCCTTCAGGCTCTGGTAAGAGGAAATAGCTTGACGGGAGGGGATCGTTGAGTTTGCGATGAGATTTTCTTCTCCTAGCTGAATGCCACGCCAAATCTCTGCACTCTTGCCTCCAAAATTGCTTCTCCTGTGCCTTCCTGACCCTTGACCCTCTCCCTCGTGAACTTCGACCCTGTCTGATTTGGGACCCCTTTACGGTGCCCCAGCTTCTGGCACCTCTCCCCCTTTTGCCATTCCCCTCCAGGAAAATGCCAGAATGCTGGCCTTGCGTTATCTTTGACTTCCTTTCTCTAGAACGAGCGCCGAGTGGGTGGGTCTCCCTCCTTGCCAGAAATCCCTTATGGAACCTGGAGAGATGAAATGCAAAGTGTAAACAGCAAACAGCCAGATGCCAGAGAAGGGGGAATTAAGCACGAGTCGCAGCAGTGAAACCAGTTGAATACATATGGCAAGATATTGACATTTCTTAAGGCTGGTAATAATTCACTACTCAAAACTCTCCTGGCACTGTGCTTCGTGCTCGCTCACCAGTAGGTCGTGAAGGACACTGATAAGATTGAGTAACCGCAGCTCAGGAGCTTATATTTGATGGGTCTTCTCTTTGGAATCAGTTTTTCGCTCACAGAGCAAGGACTCATTTAGTCTCATTATTTTGGTCTCCTACGGGAACCCTCTTGAGATAAAATGGGATCCAGGAAAGAATGCTGTTGGCTTTTTGTCTTGAGGAGATCCTTCTAGCTTGTTGATGTGTTGTTAGGATTTGTTACCATTCTAGCCAGACGTGAAAGAATTTTGAGGTGGAACATATAACATTGAAAACATTTTAATTCCTTCTTGGTTTAATGTTTCACCAGGACAGAGACCTTAAAAAGCATGATTCACTAGAGCATGATTTTGCCAGTCCAATTTTACGAAGTATTCTATGTATTTCCCTAAAAGTAATACCAAGTCTGATGTTAAAACATTTGTATGCTCTCCTCTTTAAGGGCTAACAATGGTCCTTAGGGATTAGCAGTACTGTTCATAAACAAAAGAGTGAATGGCAGTAGGGAGGGTGAGAGGATTTTGTAGGACTGGAAGTAAATAGCTATTGTAAATGTAGACCCTTGCAGTGAGTATATCAGAGTGAAAATGTGCTTTTAAGTAGGACATATTAAAAAGGAATCAACTCTGGGGCGCCTGGGTGGCTCAGTGGGTTAAAGCCTCTGCCTTCGGCTCAGGTCATGATCCTGGGGTCCTGGGATCGAGCCCCGCATGGGGCTCTCTGCTCAGCAGGAAGCCTGCTTCCTCCTCTCTCTCTCTGCCTGCCTCTCTGCCTACTCGTGATCTCTGTCAAACAGATTAGTTTTTCCATAAAACCATTTTGAATCAATCAAATTAAAAAAAAAAGGGATCAGCCCCGGGGTACCTGGGTGGCTCAGTTGGATAAGTGTCAGACTGCCTCAGGTCATGATCTCTGGGTCCTGAAATGGAGCCCCAGTTCGGGCTCCCTGCTCAGGGGAGTCTGCTTCTCTCTCTCCCAATGCCCTCCCCACCCCCCAACCCCTAGCTCATGCTCTTGTGCAATCTCTCTCTCCCTCTCTCTAAAGTAAATAAATAAATAAATAAAATCTTTTTTAAAAAAAAGTAATCAAATCCAAAAGCTCCTAAGGTTTGATGGTGGCACCATCCCAAAGACTGACAACAGAATGGTGCTGTATCTCTGTATGGCAGTGGAAAAGAAGAGATTATAAGTAATTGGTGACATTGAATATTAAAACAGACAAAATAAAAAAATAAAATAAAAATAAATAAAACAGACAAAATATTGGGACACCTGGGTGGCTCAGTCAATTAAGTATATGCCTTCGGCTCAGGTCATGGTCCCAGGGTCTTGGGATCGAGCCCCATCTCGGGCTCCTTGCTCAGCGGGAAGCCTGCTTCTCCCTCTCCCACTCCCTCTGCTTGTGTTCCCTCTTGCTGTGTCCCTCTGTGTCAAATTAATTAATTAATTAATTTTAAAAAAATCAGGCTTCCATTTCATCAGACCTGTTGGAGTGGGTGATATCTAGGTACTGTTACATTTGTGAGACCGTCGAACGTGTCTATACTGACGTCTCCACAAAGTTTCCCATCAAGTGATCATTCTTCCCTTTTTCTGTGAAACTTTTCTATAAGTGGTTACACAATATTGGACTATGAAAGTAGTTTGTTCACAGATTTGAAGTTCATATGAGAAGGATGAACTTAGTAAGGTAGGCAGAAATTTTTTGTTTTTCAAAAAGACATACATACAGCAGAGATGACAAGAGATTTATTTCCGTTCTCTATTCTGCACATCCTGAGATACCAAAGAGCCTCAAGTGTCTGACCCAAAAGCTTGACCTGCTACTGCAACCCAAGACACACAGTAAAGCCCTTACCTTGAAGTAGGATCATGGGTGCCTTCAAAGGAGGTCAGGAGTAATGACATGTAAGATTGAATCATTTAATAAAGATTTATTTGGGACTTTGTGATTGTGATATATAATTCCAGACACAGAAAAAAAGCTAATCAGATATGAAATTGTACTCAAATTGCTTACTGTCTAGCAAGGTAGAGGTCTGCTTTAGGAATACAACTTAGGAAGTTATAAATCATATTATAAAATGTAATGGGAAGCTAACTTTTTTTTTTTAAGATTTATTTGTCTTAGAGAGTGCACATGTGCATGCAGCAGGGAGGGGCAGAGGGAGAGGGAGAGAGAGTCTTAAGCAGACTACAGTTGAGTGTGGAACCTGACATAGAGCTCTGTCTCACAACTCTGAGATCATGACCTGAGCTGAAACCAAGCATTGGACACTTAACCGACTGTGCCAGCCAGGCACCCCAGCTTCTTTTTATAATGTAACTGTGTAATATTGAGAAAGGAGGAAATAATGCCATTTATTATCATAAATCCTGTTTATTTGTCTTGATAGTTTTAGGAGTCCATCTTTTCATATGTTCTGTATTCCTGACTTTGACCTTGTTTCCTTTCTGTCTCTTGTAGAGGTGCAGATAATGCATCTCCTTTGTATTGTTTGTTTTAATTTATTTATTTGAAAGAGAGAGGAGAGAGAGAGAGCAAAAAAGAGCTGGGGAGAGGCATAGGGAGATGGAGAAGCAGGCTCCCCACCGAGCAGGGAGCCACTTGCAGGGCTTAATCCCAGGACCCTGGGATCATGATCTGAGCCGAAGGAAATGCTTAACTGACTGAACCACCCAGGTGCCCCCAAGATTATTTATTTTATTTATTTCTCAAGGAGAGGACACACAAGCCAGGGGGTCGGGAGCCGCAGGCATAGGGGTAAGCAGGCTCCTCGCTGAACAAGGAGCTGAATGCAGGACTCAATCCCAGGACCCTGGGATCATGACCAGAGGCGAAGGCAGTCACTTAACCTACTGAGCCACCCAGGCGTCCCTAAGATTTTATTTTTAAGTAATCTCTACTCCCAACATGGGGTTCCAACGTAGAACCCCGACATCAAGAGTTACATGCTCTACTGACTGAGCCAGCCAGGTGCCCCTCAGGCTGTTTTTAAAAGCCCATTCAAACTGGCTTACACAGTATAGGGAAATCTGTTGGCTTTTTTTTTTTTTTTTAATAACCGAAAGATTCTCTTCCCATCTTTCAACACTGTTTTCCTCTATCTTAACTTAATTTGGGGCTAGACCTCTTCTAGATGGTGGAAAGATGGCAATTCCGGGTTTATTTCTTACCCTGCTTACCCTTTCTTACCAAGCAGGAAAAAAATAGTTCCCTTTTCTGTAGGTTCAGCCAAAGGCCTGAAGCTGCCTGTTATTGATTCTGATAGGCCTGGTTAGGGTCTTCTGCCCACTCCTCAATCAGTCACTTTGGCCCGAGTATGATACGTTCTTTTTGGCCAGGCCAGATTTATATGCTCATTCCTGGAGCTAGTGAGTGAGGCCATCCTCTTCTGAACACATGGAAAGGATGGGATGGATCCTCAAAGGAAAAATGTAGGGTGTCACGTTGAAAAAAGAGGGTGTTTCAAAGACAGAAAATGACAAGAGCTCACTATACTTCTTGCATGCCTCTGGACCTTGGGGTACCTTAGGTTAGAGGTAGAGTGGTGATCCGCCAACAATGAGACAATTGTTAGCGTCTCTGCATGAGTTAGGGGTGACAGTTAAGCTTATGCAGTGGTTAAGTGAGGGGAAAGTCCTCTCAAGGAGCGTTGTGAATTCCAGCACTAAATGTGCAATTTTTATTTTTGGATTATTAAGCTTAACTAAACTATGCATTGCAAAAAATAAAATATATAGAGCAACAGCTAATAGTTCATTTCCTTAAGCAATAAAGCCCAGAACAATGCTGAGAGGAGACCAGACTGCTTGCCTAAGTCAGTACAGATAATTAGCCATTAGCTCTTACACAGAAAACACAACCGAGGAGCGTGAAGCAACTGGTGGAGATGTCTCAGAATTGTCAAGAAGTGTTAGAGTCTCTCTTCCTCCAAAAAATAAGGGTAACTTTTCCGACTTGCATTAGCTTTTGTTGATACGATTCTGTAGGGAGCCTTACCTCAGGAGATTAAAGGTAGACCCAAAAAATTTTTTTCTCCTTCCCTCATATCCCTTCCCCATTCTTTAAGGCCTCTGTCCTTTTAGCAGTTCAGTATCCTCGTGAGCCGAATATTAATACCCTTTGTCTCTTCCCCACCCTTTTCAGGGTTGTATTTCTGTGCTTGTGGCCCTAAAAGTTCAGGAAGGGGAGAAAGCTTTCAGGGCACTCCACTCATGCACTCATCCCATCATCGGGCCTCTGAGTCCCCTTGGCGCTTGAATGAGGAAGTGTAATCAGAAGGGTGCAAATGCAGGCTCGGTCAGCTCCGCTAAATACCTTTGAGGTAGATACCTGGTTCATGTTCCACATTAGGAATTTGGTGTGCAAACAATGAATCTTGGAACACTGAAAAAATAAAATAAATTTTTTTTTTTAAAAGGAATTTGGGGCGCCTGGGTGGCTCAGTGGGTTAAGCCTCTCTGCCTTCAGCTCAGGTCATGATCTCAGGGTCCTGGGATCGAGTCCCGCATCGGGCTCTCTGCTTGGCAGGGAGCCTGCTTCCTCCTCCTCCTCTCTCTCTGCCTGCTTGTGATCTCTCTCTGTCAAATAAATAAATAAAGTCTTTAAAAATTTTTTAATTAAATTAAAAAAGGAATTTGTGTGTGTTGGCAATATTATAAAAAATCAGATAAGTAGTAGAAATTAAATCTAGAATTAAGCAAAGACCATTTGGTTTTTAGTGGAAGAAATCTCAATTGTTACAAGCCTCGGAGTAGAGATAAATTGCCTAATACATGTTTAAAACCCACAACACGCTGCTGATTAGGTTCCTGTCCTGATTTGCTGTTCCATGTCTGATGTAGGCTTACAGTTAGTTTATATGTAGCTGAGGAATTCCTGGCTGCAGTATTAAGTCCTAGAAACCTGAGCAAGTGCCATCTTACATTCATCGTGCATGAGAGCTAGTCGGCTGCCCTAGAGACTTACAAGAAATGTGTAGCTATTATCCTATTATTTTTCAGTCAGTGCCACATTGTTGTTACAATGAGTAGATGAGTTCCCTCATTGACTGCAGTAATTCTTTCTGGTTAGCCTGTTTTTTAACGGTATGGCAAATAGAAACGTGTCAACAGATAAGCATTCCAGCTTGAACTTTTTTTTTTTTTTTAAGATTTTATTTACTTATTTGACAGACAGAGATCACAAGTAGGCAGAGAGGCAGGCAGAGAGAGAGAGAGGAGGAAGCAGGCTCCCCGCTGAGCAGAGAGCCCGTCTCAGGGCTCGATCCCAGACCTGAGCCGAAGGCAGAGGCTTTAACCCACTGAGCCACCCAGGTTCCCCTCTAGCTTGAACATTTTTAAAGCTTTTTGGTTTTAGCCACCTCCAAATCAAGCCAACTTATCCAGTTGGTGGGTTTGTAACCATTTTGCCAAAAATGCCTTGAATGTTGGAACAGGAATTGGAAGGTCTTACCCAGAGCCTTTTTACATGCGTTGTGTTCACGAAATGGGGAAGGAACCAACTGTAGGTATAATCCCAGCTGTCGTGGTATCCGCCCCTCCGTGTCTGATACCTGTCCTCTTTGCAGCCCCTCCCCCTAGGTCTGCATGGAGGATACTTTAAAGTGAAATGACAGACCAGGAGAATAACAACAACATCTCAAGTAACCCCTTTGCTGCTCTTTTTGGCTCCCTGGCTGATGCCAAGCAGTTTGCGGCAATCCAAAAAGAGCAGCTGAAGCAGCAGTCTGGTAAGTAGGGGAGCCAGTAGCAGCGGAGATGACCTAGATTAGGGTCTTCCCAAGTGAAGTCTTAGGGTCGGTAATTGCAATTGGAATCGACCTTGGGGCACAGGTCGGGTTTTTTGTTCATTTAGGGCATAAATTGGGGTTTTTGTTCATTTTTCTTCTTTGTTTCGTTTTTGGGTCCTGTTCCCCCCCCCCCGCCCCCCTGCCAGCTGCATAAGGAGAGACCAGATAACAGGTGGTTCCATAGTAACAGATGCTAGTCGTGATCCCAATGCTGTCGAGCTGTTTATTTTAAAAATCACCTAGCAAAAGCTCATTTCAATAAATCTTTTTAATATAGGAAGCTGAGGTTGTAGCCATAGGTGTAGAAAGAAGGTTACATGCAGCTGTAGAAAGCAGATGTATAAAAGGAGGAATTACAAAAGCTTTTTGGCTTTTTGGTAGACAAGTAAATGAAATTTGTTCTGAAGCTTGGTGCTTCAGAGTTGATCCCAAGCAAAATACCTCTTCTATTCCATAGAGTGGCCCCTTTCATAGCATAATGCTGTTAGAACAGCTTTCTAAGAAAATCTGATCCTTCGGGAGGGAGACAAACCATAAGAGACTCTTAATCTCACAAAACAAACTGAGGGTTGCTGGGGGGAGGGGGGTATGGACATGGGGGAGGGTATGTGCTATGGTGAGTGTGTAAGCCTGACGATTCATAGACCTGTACCCCTGTGGCTAATAATACATTATATGTTAATAAAAAATAAAAAAATTTTTTTAAAAAGGAAAGAAAGTCTGATCCTTTGCCTTAATGTGAAAAAAAGAAATCAGTAATATCTCGGGGCACCTGGGTGGCTCAGTGGGTTAAGCCTCTGCCTTCGGCTCAGGTCATGATCCCAGGGTCTTGGGATCGAGTCCCGCATCAGGCTCTCTGCTCGGCAGGGAGCCTGCTTCCTCCTCTCTCTCTCTGCCTGCTTCTCTGCCTACTTGTGATCTCTGTCGAGTAAATAAATAAAATCTTTAAAAAAAAAAAAAAAGAAATCAGTAATATCTCACTAGTCAGAAAAATGGGTTTCCGCATTTAGAACCAAAATTAAGATCGGGTCTAACTTCCTCCTGTGAGAAGACATAAAGCCTAGAGGAATTAGTATGGTGTTTCTCAAATTTATTAGTCTTTGGAGGGTAGTCACGATCTTTCAAGCCAGAAATTGCTCCCTTTCTCCCTCTGAAGAGAATAATAGTATTTTTTGGAAAGGAGAAATGTTTGTATTTTCCCTTTATTTTGTTTATTTCAGAAGTACTGGTATACATAGCTAAGTCGTAGCCTTGCTCCTTGTTCAGGACTGAATAAAAAGGAGGTAAGGGCAAGACAGATGAGTAGTGGACAGGTGATGATGAAGCAAGGGGGGAGTATATGTAACGTTGACTTTCTACCGTGATAGAAGGAGGCAGCTCTGGGTCTCCGTCTGAAATCTCTTCCAGATTCTTGCGTTAGGAGATTGTAGGAGGAAAAGGGGCACGGGGAGTAGGAATATAAGAAAATGGGGAGACATGATTTATGAGTATGTGGTTGGGGGAAATTTTGCTACAAAGGTTCTTAGCTCCTATCGCTTTCAGGGTTCAGCAGGGAACTTAATCGTATAGGAGTAGAGTGACAGATGCTTGTCCTTCTGGCTGTCAGCACACTTCAGGCTGGTTAGAGTTTGGGAGCGTTGTAGGCACTGAGCCAGGGGACAAATCAGGTACATGCGTTCCTGTTACTATTTTGGCTTCTCCTCGTTTAAGTTTGTTTACACTGAGTTGAGCATGCCACCAGGTCTAACCTGTTTTCCACCAGCAGTTAGAACTCTGCCAAAACCTTTGGCCTCCTTGAGCTTCACAGTGACTAAACTCACCATACTAAAGCAATGCTTAACCTCTGAGTGTTTTACCTGGCCTTTCAGAATAATCACTGTCAGTAGAGAGAAGCAGATGCGCACACACGTGGCTATTGGTGAACAGCACCACACTTGTACTCCTTCAGTATCAGTTCCATTCCGAGAGGCAGCTCTGGCTGTCAGCAGACAGACAAGCATTCTGTCACTTTACTCCTATATGGTTAAGTTCTCCTCTGAACCCCGAGAGTGATAGGAACTAAGCATTTATGTAGCAAAATTTTCCTCAGCCACCTACTCATAAATCATATTTTCCCATTTCCTTACAATTCCTATTCCTCACTCCCCTTTTCCTCCTACGATGTCCTAAGGCAAGGTTGCTTTTTACAGAAGTAAAGAGATCCAATCAATAAAAGAAATAGTAACAAAATAGAGGGGGAAAGATTCAGATAAGCAGTTTATATGCAACAATCAAATGACTTTAAAAATCCAGTCTCGCTAACAATTGGAGCCCCGCCCAGTAACACGGGAAGATGTTTACTTATGAAATTTGTGAGGATTTGAGCAGGTGCTCTCTCAGACTGCTGAGGGGTTTGTAATGAGAGCAGTCTTTCTGAGGATGATTTGGTAATAATGTTAACTTTTAAATGTGTAAACTCTTTAACTCAGCAGTTCTGCTTCTACAAATTTACCTTACAGAGATATTCACACAGGCGTACAAAAAAGAGTTCTATTCAGTGCAGTAGTGTTCGAAATCATGAAAAATTGGAAACAGCCCCAATGTTCATCAGTTGAGAAGTAGCTACACAAATCAGAGTGTGTGCATACAATGCAATACAATGCAGCCATTACACAGAATGAGGTAGGCCTATAAATGACTTAGCAGGGAAGGATGTTGGTGCTGATTAAGTTTATTTTATTTTTTTTAAAGATTTTATTTATTTATTTGATAGACAGAGATCACAAATAGGCAGAGAGGCAGGCAGAGAGAGAGGAGGGGAAGCAGGCACCCTGCTGAGCAGAGAGCCCGATGTGGGGCTCGATCTCAGGACCCTGGGATCAAGACCTGAGCCGAAGGCAGAGGCTTTATCCCACTGAGCCATCCAGGCACCCCAGTGCTGATTAAGTTTAAAAAGCAGGCTGAAAGCAGTATATATAGTATGATCCCCCCCCCTTTTTTTAAACTGAAAATCCTAGCAATAAACATTAGCACCAGAATAAGGGGGGGAAAAAGTCTGAAACACTTTGCTAACTTACATAGTTGTCCATAGGGAATTGGTTCAGAGGAGACTTTTTATATTATATTTTCCTATACAGTTTGGAATTATTCAAATATATGTGTTCTTTAAAATCAGAAAAAAAAAGCCATATATTTAAAATAATTAAAGGCATATTGATCTATTACAGGTAATTCTCTGTTCACTAAGATTCTGTAGGGAATGCAGTGTTGCTATTTTTGGTAATATGGAGTGAAAAAATAAAATGGAGTAGGAGGATAAAATTTTTGATTTGTAAAATGTGGTGGGATTTACAGCCAGGGATTTCGAAATCCTGTACTTAAGTTGTTACCCAATACAACTGTCGATAGAAGAAAAGAAAAAACACACAAATAATCCAGTTTAAAAATGGGCAAAGGATCTCTATAGACGTTTTTCCAAAGAAGACATATAGCTGACGAACAGGTACACAAAAAGGTGCTCAGCATCACTCATCATCAAAGAAATGCAAATCAAAACCAGAATGAGGTATCACCTCATACCTATTAGAATGGCTACTATCAAAAAGACAAGAAATAACAAGTGTCAGTGAGGATGTGGAGAAAGGGAACCCCGCCCCCCCCCCCCGTGCACTGTTGGTGAGAATATAAAATGGTGCAGCCACTACGGAAAACATTATAGAGATATTTCAGAAAATTAAAAATATATATAATATAATTAAAAATATAATATATATAATATAATCCAATATTCTACTTCTGGGTATTTACACAAAGAAAACAAAAACACTAACTTGAAAAGATCTGTGCACCCCTGTGTTTGTTGCAGCATTGTTTATAATAGCCAAGACATGGAAACAACCTGTGTCTGTTGATGGATGAATGGATGAATAAAATACGATACACACACGCACACACGACACACACAATGGAATATTATTGCCATTTGCAAAACATGGATGGACCTGTGTGAAATGAAACCGGTCAGACAGAAAAAGACAAATACAAACAAATGTTCTCAGTTATAGGTGATATCTTAAAAAGAGAGAAAGAAAGCTCATAGATACAGAGAACAGATTGGTGGTTGCCCGGGGTGGGGTAGATACAGGAATCAAAAGGATCAGACTTCAGTTATAAAATAAATAAGCCACAGGGATATAATGAATAGCATGTGACTGTAGTTAATAATAGTATATTGCATATTTGAAAGTTACTAAGAGAGTAGATCTTACTCTTCACAAGAGAAAACAATATTTATAACTATGGTGACAGATGTTACCTAGAATTATTGTGTTGACCATTTTGCAATATATACAAATAGCAAATCATTGTGTTGTATACCTGAAACTAATAAGAATGTTATACCTCATTTTTTAAATGTTACACCTCAGTTTTTTAAAAAAGATGTTGCCTGACTTGAGATGTTCCCTAATTAGATAATTAACTTGTTTCCCATCCAGAATTATCTTTCTCTTGATAACATTTATCATTTTTGATAGCATACTTGGTTCTCTTAAAGAGAGGAGTTGAACTGTTAATGGTTTACATTTTCTGGCAGATGAACTCCCAGCTAGCCCAGATGACTCGGATAATAGTGTGTCAGAAAGCCTGGATGAATTTGATTACTCTGTGGCTGAGATTAGCCGCTCCTTCCGTTCACAGCAGGAAATATGTGAACAACTCAACATCAATCACATGATCCAAAGGATCTTCCTCATTACTCTGGACAACAGTGAGTTACAGACCTGGAGCCGGTCTGTTCATTACTCTTCCCTTCCTGCTTGGGCGAGGAACTTGCTCTTAGAAACTTACTGTACCTAATGGTTAAACAAACCCACTGTACTCCCTGTGGATGTGACCTAAAAATAGTATTTAGACACAGGTGCAGCTTTCATTACCATTTTGGTACAGACTGGACCATATAGCTCCTTGCCTTTACCACCTTAAAAGGGAAATGCGAGTGGTAGCCAAATCCTCTTTCTTCTCAGAGGTGGCCTAAACATTTAGACGGAAGCCCGATGAAGTGTCAGGTCATGTTTTCCCTCTATGTCCTATCTGTGGTTAAACCCCAAAGTAGGTGCTAATGTCTGGGATTCATGATGTTAGGTTTATAACAAAACCTGACATGCTCTTTGACTCTTCGAAAAACCTTAAGTCTTTAGATACTGCTTTGTGTGTCAAGATTATCCTGATACTACCTGAGTCAGACTTGGAGTTCAAGAGAAATGCTGTCGAGATCGGTTGTCTGTGTAAGACAGAAGCATTATCCTTAACCTGCCAGATTAAAATCATTTCCCAGGTGACCCCAGCTTGAAAAGTGGGAATGGCATCCCCAGCCGTTGTGTGTATTTGGAAGAAATGGCAGTAGACCTGGAAGATCAAGACTGGCTTGATATGAACAATGTGGAGCAGGTACCATTTCTGATGTTCCTTTCAAGAGTGCCTTCAGCACAGACAAGCCATGCAGTTGAGCCCTGCTCATGTTTCTCCAGCTGCGACTTTTCTTACGTAACTCTATCTCTTGACATTGTCTGTGGTGTTCCTCTTTGGGGATCTTCTCATTTACCATGGCCACATATCTGAATTCCTGGAGTGACCTGTCTGTGCCTCTCGGATGGCAGTTGTCACCTCTGTCACATGTAGTGGCCTTTTTTTATGTACCTGTTTTATCTCGCCTGTCAGACCCTTTAGTTCTCGAGGGCAAGGCCTATGTTTTTATATCTTTCCCAAAATGAAAACTGTGTGTTTTACCTTATAAGTGCCTAATGAACATTAAAGGAATAAAACTTTAGTAAGACAGACACTTGACAACTTGTAGTTTAACTTGATGTCTTTAAATTATCTTTATATCTTTATGTAAGTCTGAGTAAGGCCAGCAGTCACGCAGAGGAGTAAATTCCATGTATAAGTTCAGTCGCTGATTCTCCACACCACTCAGCAAATACTGTTTTAATACTTCCTGTATGCTAGGGCTGTACTAGATGCTTGAACTCTATTTGGGAGAACTGTACAGGTGACCCTTGAGCAACATGGGGGTTAGGGGCCGTCGAAAATCCGCACGTAACTTCTGACTCTCCAAAGACTTTAACTAATAGCGTACTGTTGCCAGGAAGCCTTATGGATAAGAAACAATAAAGTCAGCTAGGGAAAAGAAAATGTTACAAAGAAAATCAGAAGCAAGAGAAAATGCATTTACAGTGCTGTTCTGTATTTATTGAAAAAATATCCATGTCAAACCCATATAGTTCAAGGATCAACACATAATAGTTATGTTCATATACCTAATATTTTCTAAAGTGTAAGGGCGGAACTTATATTCCCCCTTCACTCTACATCCTGTGACTCTCACAGTAACCTGTGTCAAAATGACCTACATCTTGATGTCCTAAGATTAACTTTGCAGCAGTTTAGCGTCTCGTTTGTTTGATTTTCTTGAAGGCTATCTTCGCTCGCTTGCTACTTCAGGACCCAGGCAACCACTTGATCAACATGACTTCTTCTACGACGTTGAATCTCTCTGCTGATCGAGATGCAGGGGAGAGGCACATTTTTTGTTATCTTTATTCCTGCTTCCAAAGAGCTAAGGAAGAGGTAAGGAATATTTCCCATTGAGAACTGTGTGGTACTCTTGGGTTTGACTTTAACATGGAAGCCAGAGAGTTGGATGAGTGTCTTTTATATCAGTTTATATACATCATAATATATCGGGAAGTAGATGTGAGAGGCACTATGAGCTGTCAGAAATTTTCGTTTGTATTTTCGGAGGCTTGGGGTCTACCCCTTGCCCCAGTTAACCAGGGCCTCCTATTCTCCTACAAACCTTAAAAAGTCATACACTTAAAAAAGGTCAGGGGATGGGGGAGAAAAGGTGTGATAGACTCATTTCCACTGAGCTGTAAATAACAGAGTGAGCTAAGCTTGGTCACTTCAGGATAAGAATTCTAGCAGGTGGGTGATTCTTAACACCAAAGAATGAACTCATACGAATTTTCAAGCATCCACAGGACAGCAGTACTGTTCTGGGGTACATTGTCTTTTTCATTCTATTTGCTGTGGTCACCCTTGTTCAGGTCATAGAGCTAGACTCTCCCCCCTCTTCTTCATTCTATTTCCAGATTACCAAAGTTCCAGAGAACTTGCTCCCCTTTGCAGTGCAGTGCAGGAACCTCACCGTGTCCAATACCCGAACAGTCCTCCTCACCCCAGAGATCTATGTTGACCAGAACATTCATGAGCAGCTGGTAGATTTGATGTTGGAAGCCATCCAAGGAGCCCGTGAGTACATAAGCAAGATCTCTGAGTTTCTACATTTTGGTTTCCAAATTTAAAAGTCCTTTAATTGCATTAGAAAGCCTCAGAGCCACTGTGGTTCCAGAAGTATAAATTAAGGAAGAGAGTTCATATCTTGACCTCTGGAGTTGAATACCAGTAGAATTATCAGAAGTGTGAGAAGGGTAGAGAGCCTGCGTGTAAAAGCGTTTAAAAATCGCCACAAGCTTCTTTTCCTCTCATTTGTCATCTGTTAGATTTTGAAGATGTAACTGAGTTTCTCGAAGAGGTCATTGAAGCCTTGATATTGGATGAGGAAGTGCGCACATTTCCAGAAGTCATGATTCCAGTGTTCGATATTTTATTGGGCCGAATAAAAGATCTAGAACTCTGTCAGATCCTGTTTTATGCATATCTGGATATTCTTCTCTATTTCACTAGGCAGAAGGATATGGCAAAGGTAGGTTTGAAAGTGGTACATACTCATTTGCGCTGGAGATTTAATACTTTATGGTCCCTGTCCTGAATGTGCTGTAATGTTACCTATTGAATTAAAAAGAGATACATTGGCTGTTGTGTGGACATAACTCTTTGAGATCCTCTCACCCCACCACCTTTATCTCCTCATACAGACGAATAAGTAGGACTTGTTTTCTCCTGTAGGTTTTTGTAGAGTACATTCAGCCCAAGGACCCTAGCAATGGGCAGATGTACCAGAAGACCTTGCTGGGAGTAATCCTGAATGTCTCCTGCTTATTAAAGACTCCAGGTGTAGTAGAAAATCATGGCTACTTCCTGAATCCATCTCGTTCCAGTCCCCAGGAGATCAAAGTGCAAGAGGCCAACATCCATCAGGTGGAACTGTTTACCACTGTCTCCCAGCCCCCTAATCGTAGGTGAAGTCGCGTTTCCTCGGGAAGCAGATGCAGATAAGGTCACTTGAGCCTCTTTGGGGAAGCAGATCTATCTGCTTGGCTTTCTACTGTAATCACGTAAGGAAATTGTCCTCTTTTCAGCCCAGGCTCAGGGCAGAGGAGAAGCCGGTGCACAGTTTAAGAGTAAGCTGCTGCTGCTCTTTGCCCTGTGCTGGGGCCCAGCCACTTCCCCTCAGCCCCTGCTGTTGACACCAAGCTGTCTCTTACAACCTGGGCTCCTAAAATCTTCCAGCTGAACTCCAGCATATAAACCGAATTTTTTTTCCTTCCTTCCACCGACGTCCTCTCCATTTGGGCTTCTTAGAATTCTAGCAGAGGTCTGGCCAACATGAGGCAGTAAATGGTTGACCCATTTAGGCAGGAATTGGCAAATCACTGCAGTGGCCAGATCCGGCCTGCCACCTGTTTTGGTAAATAGTTCTGTTGAACACAGCCTTGGCCGTTCATACGCATGTTGTTTATGGCTTGATTTCATGCCACGGTGGTAGAGTTGGAATAGTTGCCACAGTCACCATATGGCTTGCAAAGCCAAAAATATTTATCATCTGGCCCCTTGTGGACAAAAATTTACTGACCCCTAAAGCTATGTAAATGCTATCTGCAGTTTGGCAGCTCATCGGGGAATCAAATCTCTCATAAATGCCCAGAAAAAAAAAATCTTTTTAATTGGAACTGGGGTATAAAGCAAAGGGAGAGTGAGAGAGAAGATTAGGATTAGGATATTTTTGGAAATTGCCAGTGGCTAAGGTTTGGGAGAAACAAATATGAGGATTGTGAAACTGGAATGTTCTGTGGTTGTGTTTTCTGGTTAAACAGTTCATGGCTCAGTTCCATGAAAAGATCTACCAGATGCTGAAGAACTTACTCCAGCTCTCTCCAGAAACCAAACACTGTATCTTGTCCTGGCTTGGAAACTGTTTGCATGCAAACGCAGGCCGCACCAAGATTTGGGCCAATCAGATGCCAGAAATCTTCTTCCAAATGTATGCCTCGGATGCCTTCTTTCTGAATCTGGGTGCTGCTCTCCTGAAGCTATGCCAGCCGTTTTGCAAACCCAGATCCTCTCGGCTCCTCACCTTTAACCCCACTTACTGTGCCCTGAAGGAGTTGAATGATGAAGAACGAAAAATTAAAAATGTGCACATGAGAGGTAGGGGGGAACTGGGCTTCTCAAGATGGTGTGTGCACACGCGCGTGCTCGTATGTGTATGTGTGTGTGTAACATCTAAGACATCACTTTTATCCATTCTCACAAAGGTGCCTCTTTCTCAAGACGAGGCAAAAAGCAAAGCTAGTATAAGTTTTAAAAAGACAGATGTCTAAAATGGTAGTTTTTAGATAATTGTGCTTTCGTTAGATTTTCTTTCTGAATTTAGCAGCCTTTGGGTATTGATTGATTCATTCTTTCTAAAAATAACAAAGCACAGTCACTGTTTGTCTTTCAACTCGAAGCCTCCAGAAGAAAGCAGATTTATTAATAGATAATCATAATACTTATAGGGCTAAACAACGGGGGCACAAAGGAGAGAGTGAATAATAAATTCTACAGAAGGTGGAAGTCTTTGCGGCCGAGTCTTGAAAGATGAGTTGGGTTTAAAGCACAAAGATACAAAGCTGTGAAAGGCTTTATTGGGGAATAGTGAGAAGTTCAGTGGGAGCGCTAGGTGGGAAAGGAGTATGGGAATTGGCAGGAAATGAGTCTAGGGAGGAAAAATATCGGGGCCAGTTCGGAGAAAACTCAACGCAGAGGAGTGAAAAGAAGAAAACAAGTCACTCAAAGTAAATCATTCTTGAAAAAAAAAATTAAGAACTCCTCTTAATTTTGGTGTATTCCTCTGTTTTATGACTCTTCTAATCCTAAAAGCAATACATAGTCAACAGGAAATAAATCTGGAAAATCGCAAACAGATAGAGATGATCCACTGTTATCACTTGGCAATATCGACAGTGTTTCCTACATTTGTTTTTAAAAAGAAATTACTAACAAAAACAACAAAAAAACCTCTCATTGTAGCATATGGAAGTTAAACTAGAATAAGGGGACATTGGATACCCAGGACAAAAGTCTATGGCGAGTCATTTACTGTTCCTTTTACCTTCTTTGAGGTTTGGACAAAGAGACTTGTTTGATCCCAGCTATGCAGGAGCCAAAGTTCCCCCAGAACTACAACCTTGTGACAGAGAACCTTGTCCTGACCGAGTACACCTTGTACTTAGGATTTCACAGGTAACTGCTCTGTTGTCATTCAAAAACTGTTTCGTGGGGTTACAAACCAAAAGGTTGAAAGTGAGCCTCACTTCATTCTGAAGGCTCCCATTAGGATCTAAAAGGAACGGGGGTTTATATGCACTTTGTTGTATTTATGTGAATTGCCTTTGTCCAGGTTACTTTACTTTTCATTTTTGACTTGCTACACTAATTAAAATTAAAGACACTAATATTGTTCACTGAACATGCAAATTTTTTAAGATTTATTTCTTTATTTTAGAGAGAGAGAGAGAGAGAGCAGGGGAAGGGGCGGGGAGGGGTGGAGAAAGAATCCTCAAGCAGACTTCTGCGCTAAGCGTAAAACCTGACTCAGGGCTCGATCCTACAATCCTGAGATCATGACTACAGCTGAAATCAAGAGTTGGACTCAACCAGCTGAGCCACCCAGGAGCCCCCAAACTTGCAAAAAATATTTTTAAGATTTTATTTATTTAACAGAGCACAAGCAAGGGGAGTAGCAGGCAGAGGGAGAGGAAGAAGCAGACTCCCCCACTGATCAGGTAACTCAGTGTGGGACTTGATCCCAGGACACTGGGATTATGACCTGAGCCAAAGGCAGACGCTTAACCGACTGAGCCACCCAGGTGCCCCTAAACTGGCAAATTTTTAAATCACTATCTTCCTATTGTGATCTGTGAAAGTGGAATTCTTTTAACTCTTCACTTTCTGCTCTTGAATTTTCATTACTTACTACTGTTGATGAAAAAGACCAAGCTCTAGTCTATGGTACAGAGACAAAATTGACAAAATTAAAGAAATGGGGCTCGAGCATATATGCGCATGCACTCTCTCTCACTCTCTTTAAAATAAAAAAATAAATTTAAAAAAAGAAGAAGAAATGAAATGTTTATCAGGGATACCAGTAAGATCAGTAGGACCACAAAAGATTTATGTATCAAAGATCAAAAGGATTCTAGAAGCGTGAAAATTTAAGAACTAGAGTTCTGGTTCTGGCAGACCACACACCATTTTGTGATTTTTTTCTGTCCTCTGGTTTAGCTGATCATGACTGCAAGTTTAAATAAGGAAGTTGTTACAGGGGCACCTGGGTGGCTCAGCCCTTAAGCATCTGCCTTCAGCTCAGGTCATGATCCCAGGGTCCTGGGATTGAGCCCCACATCAGGCTCCCTGCTCAGCACTGCTTCTCCCTCTCCCACTCTCCTTGCATGTGTTTGCTCTCTCGCTGTGTCTCTTTCTGTCAAATAAATAAATAAAATATTTTTTTAAAAAAAGAAAGTTTTTACAGTCCTTAGGAAGAGGTACTGAGAATAGCAGTTTTTAATGTCTTCCCAGGATATTTACATTGGCACAGAGGATTTTTTAAAACTCAGTGAATTTCTAGAAAAATGAAATTCTGTCTTTATTAGTTTCTCTATCCCAGTCATCGACGTTTCTAAATGAGACAATGAGTAACGCAGCATATGTTTAACCTGCTCAGCCACCGACATTCAGACATAGAAATGAGTGTCATCTAGACTCCCCATATTGGCTTGCTAACCATAGACATTGTCTACAGGGCCAAAGAAGATGACTTTGGACTGTATCCACAGAGACAACTATCCGTAACATCGAATTACAGGGCTTCCTTTCATTAGAGAACATTTGGTTGACCCTTTGTAAAGAATAATGTAATTTCATATTGAACAACAAAGGACTGGAAGCTGTTTCTTAGGTTGCGTCCCAGGTGGCTACCAGTTTATATGTGGTCGTTAATAACTTAGAGTCCTTCTCCTCGAGCTTTTGTTCTCAACTAACCATAGAAAAACTGTCCGTATAATATATCCAAGTACAGTCATTGCAACTGTGCAGTGTCAGACTATCCTGCTGGGCTCTCTTTGTACTTTGTCTAATCGTTATTTTACATGGTAGCAGCCCAATCTACACCCTCCTCAAGAAAGCTACTGGTCTTTGGATGGTGCTTTCATCTGAAGGCTGCAATTTATAGTTAGTGTCATTTATGTCAAATACTTGGTGACATTTTCCCAGAGCTATAACCCCTGTCCCTGTCCTGTCAGTAAGTTGTGCGAGTGCTTCTGTGTCACCACAATCACAGCTCCCTATATCATGAAAGGGGATACTAGAATAAATAAATGAGGGTTTGTTTTTCTGGAACGATCTGTACTCAGCTGTCCCGTATGAGCCTCCTGACCCAGTCTCCCGCTTTCTTGGGGGCAGGTTGCATGATCAGATGGTAAAAATCAACCAGAACCTGCATCGGCTACAGGTTGCCTGGCGAGATGCTCAGCAAAGTTCTAGCCCTGCTGCTGACAACCTTCGTGAGCAGTTTGAACGGCTGATGACCATCTACCTTTCTACCAAGACTGCCATGACGGAGCCCCAGATGCTACAGAACTGTCTCAATTTGCAGGTGTCCATGGCTGTTCTGCTCGTCCAGCTTGCCATAGGCAATGAGGGCTCACAGCCAGTCGAGCTAACTTTTCCTTTGCCAGATGGCTACAGCTCTTTGGCTTATGTGCCAGGTAAGCGGGCTTTTCCTTGGGAACTGTCTATTTATAGCTAGCTAAGTTTAACCGGGTTACTTCGGAAGTTTAACCATCAAAGTACCCTTCCTTAATGATCATTAAACTGTTTTTGGAGAAATAACTCGAATTTATAGGTAATATCTACTGGTCAAAGGATGGGGGAACCAACAGCTTTTTCCTCGGCCTTGTGTCCCCACTTCTGTGTGTATCAGAAAACAGTCTTCAAAGAATTAAGTGCAGTCAGGGTTTTCAGAGCTGTTAGATTTAGCATTAATGTTGTTTCCATTGTCCATCTTCTAAATTTATCTGCCCCACTCTCCCTGTGCTCTTCTTTAGGGGAAAAAAAACTATGATCCCCTGTTGGTTAAGGAGATTGTGTATGTAGGTTTGTCGGTGAGGAGTTGGCAGATGCTGTCTATCAAAATCAGGTTATATGTTCTTGATCACCGTATTGGCCATCTGTTGCTAAGTAACGGATCATCCCAAAACATAGCACCTAAAACAAATGTTGTCTCACACGTATCCCGTGGGTCAGGAGTCCAGGAGTGGCTTGGCCGCATGGTTCTGCCTCTGGGTCTCTTCATGCGGCTGCGGCTGAGCTGTCAGTCAGGGCCACAGGAATCTGAGGCCTTGACCAGAACTGGAGGATCTGCTTACAAGCCAGGTCATGTGGTTGTTGGCAGACCTCATTTGTTTACTGGCCTCTTTTCCAGGTCACACAGATCTCTCCCTGGTACTATTCGTAATATGGCAGCTGGCTTCCTTGAGAGCAAGTGACCAAAATGGAAGCTATAGGCTTTTATAACCTCACCATGGAAATAACGTACCCATTGCTTCTATATGCCTCTCCCCTGGGAGAGTGTAGGGAGGGACACACAAGGACATGAATACCAGGAAACAGAGACAATTGGAGGACCATCCTGGAGACTGATGACCAGAGTCATATAATGTATTCATCTTTGTTGAAGATTCTTTATCCATTCTAAAGGGTTATTTAATGCAAAGTTAACCTTGAGTGGGAAAAGAATGTCTATCAGTGTACCTTCTTAAGTTGCACTGGTGTGTGAACAGTATTTCGTGTCTCTGCTATTTTCATATTGAATTGGATAGAAATAAAAATTGACTTACCCTTACTTTTTTTTCCAAAGACTTTATTTTATTTATTTGACAGAGACACAGCAAGAGAGAGAACACAAGCAGGGGAAGTGGGAGAAGGAGAAGCAGGCCTCCCACCGAGCAGGGAGCCCCGTGCAGGACTCGATCCCAGGACCCTGGGATCATGACCTGAGCTGAAGGCAGACACTTAATGACTGAGCCCCCCAGGCGCCCTGAAAAATTGACTTACCTTTAAAGGAGCGTCTGCATTTATGAACTTGTCTCCATTCTTAGTACCTACAAGACATTTGGGACTTTTTAACCTTCATTAGATAGAGCAAAAGGGAGGAATTTCAATATTGCTTAATACAGAAAGTCAGATGTTTCACTAATTGCAGTAAATGTTTTCTTTTTCAGAATTTTTTGCAGATAACTTGGGTGATTTCCTCATTTTTCTCCGCCGCTTTGCTGATGACATCTTGGAGACGTCTGCCGACTCCCTAGAACATGTTCTTCACTTTATTACGATTTTCACTGGAAGCATAGAAAGGTGAGGTGTTGGAATCTTGGCTCTGATACCACTTAGAGGTGCAGAGCATTCAGAAAACTTCTCAACCAAGAACACACAAGCCTGAATCATAAGGGCTTGCCTTCAGAAGTGGGGCTAACACTAATGAATCACCTGACCGTGCTTGTGGGTAGCTGGAAATCCCCCGTCTTGAGAGGCATAACAAGCCAAGGACTTTGCCCACAAAGAATCCAAACGTGCTTGTGAGAGCCAGTGGGAATTCCACTGCAAGCGGCTGGTTAAAATGGTTACCATTTAATGCCAAAAACCTTACCAGTGTAGCCAGTTCTATATGGTCACAAAGTTTACCCTTAACGTTCTGAGTTGCATGAGCAGTAAACACAGGTCAATGCTTTCAAATCTCATCTTCTCATTCAGAGCTTCTGCTCCCCTTTCTCAAACAGAGATGCCCACTGACCTGTAGAGTTGCTTCCCTGGTGTTTTTGGTGTCTAGGCCAAAGGAAACCATGTGTACAAACGGAATGATGCGCAATGCCCTGAGCCGTGTCAGTGAGAGGTAGAAGCCAGTCCTTCCCTGAGCTGAGCAGACCCAGTGAGAAGTCATGAGTCAACTGGGATTTATTAGGCACACGTGCTGTCCAGCGTCAGTAATGTAGAAGAACTGCGGCCTGACCCTGGCCCTCAGTAAGGTTAGATAAGGCAGGTTTCTCCTCAATGAAACTGTCAGGGAATGTAAGCAGTAAACAGTGGATTATTATAGAAGAGAAAACAGAATGGCTAGACATTAAAGAAAACTTGAGTACTCATCCTCATACTTGGCCAGCTGTGATCTCAAAAGTTGAATGACATTGTACCCTATGTTACCCCCAGAAACTGACAGCCTGGACATGACGGAACCCTCTTTTCTCATGTGGAGAAAATAGTCATCAGTTTGAGAGTTAACTTTTCTACCTGCTCAGCTTGCTTTCTGTCCTTTGTGCAGAATGAAGAATCCTCACCTAAGGGCCAAATTGGCTGAGGTATTGGAAGCAGTGATGCCCCACCTGGACCAGACGCCAAATCCCTTGGTAACCAGTGTGTTCCACCGGAAACGTGTGTTCTGCAACTTTCCCTATGCACCCCACCTTGCAGAAGCTCTAATCAAGGTCTTTGTGGACATTGAGTTTACAGGTAAAGCAGTCCAGAACTGAGAAGCAGATCCTAGTGGAGTCTCCTAGCTTGATCAATATTTAATGTCAGAAAAATAGCATCAGCCATCAGTTATGGAATATCTATGTGCCAGCCTTGATGCCAAGTGCTTTTATTATATTGTTTCATTAATTTGTCACCATCTGGCAAGTTTTACTGCATCATCCCTGTTGTACATATAAGGACATGAATGCTTGAAAAGATAATTTGCCTGTGTCATACAACTAAGTGGTAGAATCAGGTTGATTCTGTCTCACCTCAAAAAGAAAAACAAGGGTTGGGGGGTTGCCTGGGGTGGATCAGTTGGTAAGCAGTTGACTTTGGCTCAGGTTATGATCTCAGGGTCCTGGGTTGGAGGTCCATGTCAGGCTCCACTCAGCAGGGAATCAGCTTCTCCCTCTCCTTCTGTCCCTTCCCCAACTCCTGCTTCTCTTTTTTTCTCTCTCTCTCTCTCAAATAAATAAAATCTTTGGGGACGCCTGGGTGGCTCAGTTAAGTGATTACTTTTGGCTCAGGTTATGATCATGGGGGTCCTGGGATCGAGTCCCACATCGGGCTCCTTGCTCTGTGGGGAGCCTGTTTCTCCCTCTGCCTGCCACTTCCTCTGCTTGTGCGTGTGCCTACACTCTCTCTCTCTGACAATAAATAGAATCTTTAATTTTAAAAAAAATCTAAAAAAAAGAAGACCCACATACTCTTACCAATTTTATTACATGCTTGATTTAATTATGTTCCAGCAAAGTACCCTGTTCAGTTACAACCTATGTCTTTTTTTCTTTTTTTTAGTGGGGGTTGGGGAGGGGCAGGGGCAGAGGTAGAGGGTGAACCTTAAGCAGGCTCCACACCAGTGTGGAGCCCAGTGCGGAGCTTGGTCTCACAACCCTAAGGTCATAACCAGCTGACTCACCTAGTCACCCCGACCCCAAGTACTTATTTTTATCTGTCTCAAAATTACTGAATAGTGGGACAGTTCTTTTTTTCTTTTTCCTTTCTTTTTTTTTTTTTTTTTTAAGATTTTATTTATTTGACAGAGAGAAAGATCACAAGTAGGCAGGCAGGCGGGGAGAGGGAAGCAGGCTCCCCACTGAGCAGAGAGCCTGATGTGGGGCTTGATCCCAGGACCCTGAGGTCATGACCTGAGTCAAAGGCAGAGGCTTAACCCACTGAGCCACTCAGGCGCCCTATCTTTTTTTTTTTTTTTTTTTTTTTTTTTTAAGTAAACTCTGTCTCCAACATGGGGCTCAAACTCACCACCCTGAGATCAAAATTAAGCTGTACCCCATCTCAACCAGTAAACAGTATATGCTAGGCACTTACACAAGACCCCTTTTAAAAGAGATGTTCTAAATTAAAAAAATAAAAGTTGTCCTACCATCCTGTGATAAATACAATTAACATTTAAAGAGATATTTAACATTGTTCTGAGTGCCTTTCCTATTTGAGTCTTGGTTTTGTCACTTGCTCACCTCTGAGCCTTAGTGTTCTCATCTATAAAATGGGGTGAAGTGACAACTAATGAGATAGTTCATGTAAATCTTCTTAATACATATACAGTCACATGGTGAATCACTGCAGTTATCTCATTTTATGACCATTTCAACCCTTTACATGCGATGGTAGAGGATGTATTCTAATTCCTGTTTTATTTCTGAGCAAGTAGAAGTTAAAAAATGTTAAGAGACTTGAAATAAGTGGAGCCAAAGGGAAAACCTATATATTCTGACTCCAAATCCCGTATTCTTTCATTGTATGACCCAAGCTACAAAGATGTAGCGGTTCCTTTGATTGGTCAAAACAGTATAAGCCTCAGGTTTTTAGCCCCTGACCTGATTACTAAGAGCCAATTCATCTCGCAGCTGGAATGCTGTCTATGAGGAACGTGGAGGTTACTTAATATCCTGTTCAACACGTGGCTGTCACTGCCACAGTGGTCAGTTTGGAGGCCTCATTCAGAGTCTGATAAGACTTTACATTTGGATATGGAAGCACTTGTTTCCCCTGGCTTTTAGTGGACAACTTGGTCCTTGTCCTTTTCTGCATGCGGCATCTTTTATGTCTGTCTCCCTCTTTTTTTTTTTTTTTTTTTAAGATTTTATTTATTTATTTATTTGCGAGAGAGCACAAGCTGTGGGGAGGTGGCGGAGGGAGAGGGAGAAGCACAGAGAGCCCTATTCGGGCCTCGATCCCAGGACCCCAAGACCATGACCCGAGCTGCAGGCAGATGCCTAACTGACTGAGCCATCCAGGTGCCCCTGTCTCTCTCCCTCTTATTCTGTCAGTAAGGAAATAAGTAAACACTTGGCTGTCATTCTGGGCCTTTGTAAACTCCCAGGGCAGATTTTACCAGTAGTCTTGACACATTCAGAATAAAAGAAAATGGCTCCCCAGGCATAAACTCTTCTTTCTCTAGTAGCACCACCTTTGCTGGGTTTTTGCTCTTACCCTATTCCAGGAGACCCCCATCAATTTGAACAGAAGTTTAATTACCGACGTCCCATGTATCCCATCCTAAGGTACATGTGGGGAACAGATACCTATCGAGAGAGCATTAAGGTGAGAGAGTTTTTGGTGAAGTCAAAGTGAGTTCTCTGAGTTTTACTTCAGATAAGCCCCAATGAGTTGTGGTTTGGTACTAAAATGGTTTTGTCTTGGGCTGGGACTTACAGGATTTGGCTGACTATGCCTCTAAGAATTTAGAAGCCATGAATCCCCCGCTTTTCCTCCGTTTTCTTAACCTGCTGATGAACGATGCCATCTTCCTCCTGGACGAAGCCATACAGGTAAGAATAAGTAAATAAAAAAATTTTAGGGATGCGTGGGTGGTTTAGTTGGTTAAACATCTGCCTTCCTCTCGGGTCATGACCCCTAGGGTCCTGGGAAGAGTCCTGGATTGGGCTCCCTGCTCAGTGAGGCGCCAGCTTCTCCCTCTACCTGCCATTCCCTCTGCTTGTGCTCGCTCGCTCTCTCTGACAAATAAATAAAATATTTAAATAAAAATATAACAGGGGCGCCTAGGTGGCTCAGTGGGTTAAAGCCTCTGCCTTCAGCTCAGGTCATGATCCCGGGGTCCTAGGATCAAGCCCCGCATCGGGCTCTCTGCTCAGCAGGGAGCCTGCTTCCCTCTCTCTCTGCCTGCTTCCCTGCCTACTTGTGATCTTTGTCTGTCAAATAAATAAATAAAATCTTAAAAAAAAAAAAAGAAAAGAAATATATTAAAAAAATATATATATATAACAGATTTAACTGTCCTTATCAAATAATAAATACATACTTTTTACCTTCAAATTAGAATAGAGCAGTCTTGGGACGCCTGAGTGGCTCATTCAGACTTCACCTCAGGTCACGATCTCAGAGTCCTAGGATCGAGTCCTACATCAGGTTCCCTGCTCAATGGGGAGCCTGCTTCTCCCTCTCCCTCTGACCCTTGCCCTTCCAGTTGTGCTCTCTCAGTCTCTCAAATAAACAAATAAAATCTTAAAAAAAAAAAATGTTAGAATAGACCAATCTTTATGCCCATAGTACCAGTTTGGACACCAAAAATTTATGAAAAGTAATGTACCACGAACCTTGCCATTACAGAGCTTGATAGGTATTATTCCATTAGAGACCAATATCAAGGGTCATTGAAGCCTCATAAACGAGGGTGATATTTTGGCAAAAAGTGGAAAAGAAAGCTAAAACTAAGGCAAACCGGCATGATTAATCATGCTAGCAGCGCAAAAGGAAATCCGAAGACCTCGTGTTTGGTCAATGACTTTCAACCATTTTCCATCCCAACCCATGAGTAACAATGACTCACTGAGGCAATGATTCTTATCCCCTTCCTGAAAGATTCCGATTTTTGTGCCACTACTTGAAAAAAATCTCTGGTTTTGGTTATTTTTTCATATAAACACTGCAGGTTACCAGTACTCTTCACCTATCCGTAGGCTCTCAGATCTTTACATTTGAAAAGTGTGTTTCCCAAAGTCTTCACCTGGGTGCCTGTCATCAGCTTCAGTGCATCATATCCTTATTCATCCCTCGTGGAGCTGCTTCTTGCTCATATTAAAAACTTCCCTAGGGGGCGCCTGGGTGGCTCAGTTGTTAAGCGTCTGCCTTCAGCTCAGGTCATGATCCCAGGGTCCTTGGATCAAGCCCTACACCGGGCTTTCTGCTCCGTGGGAAGCCTGCTACTCCCTCTCCCACTCCGCCTGCTTGTGTTCCCTCTCTAGCTGTGTCTCTCTCTGCCAAATAAATAAATAAAATCTTTAATAAAAAAAAAAAACTTCCCTGGGGTGCCTGGGTGGCTTAGTTGGTTAAGCGTCTGCCTTTGGCTCAGGTCATGATCCCAGGGTCCTGGGATCAAGCCACGCATCAGACTCCCTGCTCGGCAAGCCTGCTTCTCCCTCTCCCTCTCCCTGCTGCTCCCCCTGCTGTGCTCTCTCTCTCTCTCTCTGTCAAATAAATAAACAAATAATCTTAAGAAAGGGGCACCTTGGGTGGCTCAGTGGGTTAAGCCTCTGCCTTCAGCTCAGGTCATGATCCCAGGGTCCTGGGATCGAGCCCCGCATGGGGCTCTGCTCAGCAGGGAGCCTCCTTCCCCCTCTCTCTGCCTGCTGCTCTGCTTACTTGTGCTTTCTCTCTCTCTGTCAAAAAAATAAATAAAATCTTTTTAAAAATTAAAAAAATTTTAAATCTTAAGGAAAAAAAATTCCCTTATCGGTGACAGGTGTAAGAAAGCTAAGGCAGTGGCCCAAAGGGACATGAGGCAGGTAAGCCATGCAGGTGGCCTGTGGGACAGCCATAAGCTCCTCATATTGATTTGCAGTCCCCCAGTAACATACATACATACATACATACATTTATTTATTTATAAAGATTTATTTATTATTTGACAGAGAGAGACACAGGGAGACAGGGAACACAAGCAGGGGGGAGTGGGAGAGGGAGAAGCAGGCTTCCCACTGAGCAGGGAGCACAATGTGGGGCTCAATCTCAGGACCCTGGGATCATGACCCGAGCCAAAGGCAGATAGATGCTTAATGGCTGAGCCACCCAGGCACCCCAGTAACTTGTATTTAATCTGTGAAGAGAGTTCCTGCTTTTTTCATAGTCCCATACTTCTTGATTTTAGATAGGCTATCATAGAAAACACGAGCAAGTCCTGTAATAAATAGACCCTTCTGAGCAAGAGCTCTGTGATACAAAGAATGACACCAGATGGCATTGTCATAGGACTGCAAGAATGATGAGAAGTAGACAGTTTTTAATATTTATGCTTCTCCTTCCAGACATCTTGCATATTTGATAGAGCTTTGTTTTTTGAGAGGCAGTTTTGGGTTTGGTTTTGTTGGGGCTTTTGGGGGTTTTTGGTTTGTTTTTTGTTGTTTTTGTTGTTGTTTTTCATTTTTTAAGAAGGATTTGTCCCTTTTTTTCATTTGAGCCTGTTTATTTTTGCCTGGATTTCAGACACGATACTATTTATCCTCCTTTCTATTTCAGAGACTGTAATACTCACATGGAACAAATGAGTAAAACAAATCTATATGGAACTTCAGCCCTATGCTGAGAAATAAAGGCTCACATTTCTTACATAGTCCCCGGTTTTCCTGGGTTACTAAACTAGATTTTAGGGATGCCTGGGTGGCTCAGTTGGTTAAGTATCTGCCTTTGGCTCAAGTTAGCATCCCAGGGTCCTAGGATGGAGTCCCACGTTGGACTCCTTGCTTAGCAGGGAGCTTGCCTCCCCCTCTGCCTGCCATTCCCCCTGTTTCTGCATGCTTGCTCGCTCGCTCACTCTCTCTCTGACAAATAAATAAATAAAATCTTTTTTTTTTAATTGAAATAAAAACAAACCAGATTTTAAATAGAACGGCTTAAGAGGCACCTGGGTGGCTTAGTTGGTTGAGCATCCAACTCTTTAAAGATTTTGTTTATTTATTGGACAGACAGAGATCACAAGTAGGCAGAGAGGCAGGCAGAGAGAGAGAGGGAAAAGCAGGCTCCCTGCTGAGCAGAAAGCCCGATGCAGGGCTCGATCCCAGGACTCTGAGATCATGACCCGAGCCAAAGGCAGAGGCTTAACCCAATGAGCCACCCAGGCGCCCTGAGCATCCAACTCTTAATTTTGTCTCAGGTCGTGATCTCAGGGTGGTGGGGTCGAGTCCCACGTCACACTCTGCGTTCAACAGAGAATCTACTTGAGATCTTTCTCCCTCTGCTTCTGTCCCTCCACCTGTTCTCACGCTCTCTCAGATAATATAACCACTGAAATATCATCTTCTCTTCAACTGTACTTTCTTCTCTGATACATTTCACCTCTGGTCTCTGTAGTATTTGAGCAAGATAAAGATTCAACAGATTGAGAAAGACCGAGGTGAATGGGATAGTCTGACTCCAGAAGCCCGCCGAGAGAAGGAGGCCGGCCTACAGATGTTTGGACAGCTGGCACGTTTCCATAACATCATGTCCAATGAAACAATTGGTACCCTTGCCTTTCTGACATCAGGTAAGGACACAAAGCACTGTGTTCCCAAAAAATCCAGTGGTCAAGTTCTACTTCATTTGAGGGATCAGCCCAGCTGAAACTAAGAATTCAGACTCTGGCAGTAGTATTCTACACAGTCTGAGAGGGAAATGAACCACTAGAGAAGCTTCAAGAGGGATGATGCCCGGGGCGCCCAGGTGGCTCAGTCAGTTAGGCATCCAACTCTTGATCCCACATTAGACTATGTGTTGGGCTCCACACTGGACACAGAGCCTACTTAAAATAAAAAAGAAGGGATGCCTGGGTGGCTCAGTTGGTTAAGTGGCTGCCTTCGGCTCGGGTCATGATCCCAGGGTCCTGGGATGGAGTCCCATGTCGGGCTCCTTGCTCAGCAGGGAGCCTGCTTCTCCCTCTGCCTCTGTCTGCCTGTGCTCACTCTCTCTGACAAATAAATAAATAAAATCTTTAAAAAATAAATAAATAAATAAATAAATAAAAAAGAAGATGCCTGTTGAAATGAGAAACATTCACCCTCACACAGCTTGCCAGAAAGCATAAGTTGGTATAATTTTTCTTGAGAACAAGTTAGCCATATAAATATATCTGGGGGAGAGAGAGAGAGAGAGAGAGAGAGAGTGAGTGTGTGTGTGTGTGTGTGTGTGTGTGTGTGTGAATTAACCTGAAAAACATTCTTGAACTCTGGTTAAATGTGGTAGATCAAAGACACTTAACCTCTACTCCCTCTTAGGCTATAGTATCCAGTTCGGTAGCCACTTGCCACATATGGTTATTAGGCATTTTTTTTTTAAGATTTTATTTATTTATTTGACAGAGAGAGATCACAAGTAGGCAGAGAGGCAGGCAGAGAGAGGGGGAAGCAAGCTCCCTGCTGAGCAGAGAGCCTGATGCAGGACTCGATCCCAGAACCCTGAGATCATGACCCGAGCCAAAGGCAGAGGCCTAACCCTAGCCACCCAGGTGCCCCAAAACTTAATTTTTTTTTAAGAAGTAAAATATTTCGTTAATAATTTTTTATTGATTACATAGGAAATGATAACCAAGAATTGCCAGACATTTGAGGAAATCCTCCAACATGAAACACAGATATTGGATGAAAAAAAAGTTTTTTTAAGATTTTATTTATTTACTTATTTGTCAGAGAGAGAGAGAGCGTGCACAGGCAGGCAGAGTGGCAGGCAGAAGAGGAGAGAAGCAGGCTCCCTGCTGAGCAAGGAGCCCAGTGCGGGACTCAGTCCCAGGACCCTGGGATCATGACCTGAGCTGAAGGCAGTGGCTTAACTGACTGAGCCACCAAGGTGTCCCTGGATGAAAACATTTTTAAGAGATGTTTATAATCTCAGAGGAATAAGAGAAGATCTAGCGTCCATAAAACAAGAACAAAGAGGCAATAAAATGTACTATTCAAAGAACAAGAAAGAGATCTTGGATACTGAAAATACAACTTAAGTAATTTTTACCTGTCAGTAGAAGGGTTAGATGATCACATGAAGGAGCTCTTCCATGAAAGTAGAACAGAAAAATGATGGAAATTAAAATGGAAAGGATAAGAAAACAAAGGATCAATCCAGAAAGTCTCAAAAGAGAAAATGGAGTGGAGGAAATTATCAAAGAAATAATACCAAAAATTCTCAAAGACTAAAAGCCTCTAACTTGAAAATGCCACAATGTACCTGGCACAAGGACCTTTTAAACTCTCACTCTGAGGTGACTTTGTGACATTTCAGGAAATCAAGGTAAAGAGAAGACCCTAAAATGTCCCAGAGAAAAGTCAGGTGATGTCCAGTGGTCTAAGTATAAAATGTCTTTGATTTTCCCAACAGTGACATTGGAAGCTGGAGCCCACTCCTCATGGAAAATAGTTTTTCAGCCCAGAATGCCATAACCAGCCTCACTGTCATTTCTGTTTGAAGGTGAACATGAGGACATTTTCAGGGGTGAAGGCATCAGATTTACTTCCAGTGTACCGTTTCTTGAGAAGTTAAAAAAGATATATTCCAGGGGTGCCTGGGTGGCTCAGTGGGTTAAAGCCTCTGCTTTCGGCTCAGGTCATGATCCCGGGGTCCTGGGATTGAGCCCCACATCGGGCTCTCTGCTCCGAGGAGAGCTTGCTTCCTCCTCTCTCTCCCTGCCTGCCTCTCTGCCTACTTGTGATCTCTGTCTGTCAAATAAATAAATAAAATCTTTAAAAAAAAAAAAAAAAGATACATTCCATCAAAGTGAGAGAGTAAATCCAGAGGAGGAATGTGGAATCCCATAGGAGACAAAGAAAGTGTCCAGGATGGTGGTAAAAGGAGCTTGTATGACCACCATGCAACAGGCTGATAGAGCAAGGAGTCCAGATTGGAGTGACAGATGGGAGCTTCCAGAAGGAGCATTTCCAAAAAATACAGAACTGCTAGAAATGATCTTATCGAGGGGCGCCTGGGTGGCTTAGTTGTTGGGCGTCTGCCTTCGGCTCAGGTCATGATTCCCAGGTCCTGGGACAGAGCCCCACGTCGGGCTCCCTGCTCTGTGGGAAGCCTGCTTCTCCTTCTCCCACTCCCCCTGCTTGTGTTCCCTCTCCCTCTGTGTCTCTCTCTGTCAAATAAATAAAATCTTTTTTTTTTTTAAGATTTTATTTATTTGACAGAAAGAACATAAGCAGGCAGAGTGGCAGAGAGAGGGAGTGGGAGAAGTAGGCTCCCCACTGAGCAAGGAGCCTGACACAGGACTCGATCCCAGGCTCATGACCTGAGCTGAAGGCAGCCGCTTAACTGACTGAGCCACCCAGGTGTCCCATAAATAAAATCTTGGAAAAAAAAAAAAAAAAGATATGATCCTATCAAGAGTTTTACATTTCTGGTGGAGAGGTTAGAAAGATTTAGTGATTGGTACTCTGAAAATAAGCAAACAGATTTTTCAAAGTTACATTTAAAAGTATATATATTACCGGGGTGCCTGAGTGGCTCATTCGGTTGAGCGTCCAACTCTTGGTTTCAGCTCAGGTCATGATCTCAGCATTGTGGAATCGAGCCCCGAATTGGGTTCAGTGCTCAGTGGGGAGTTGGCTTGAAGAGTCTCTGCCGCTGCCCCTCCCCCCACTTGCACACCTGCTCTTTCTGTCTTTCTCAAATAGATAAATCCTTTTTTTTTTTAGTTTATATATTATTTTATATATGTAATCATTAGGATACTATGTGGCTCTGCTGTGAGTGATATTTTTACAATCTTCATGACATAAACTAAATTAACCAAAGATTTGATTAGATACTGGAATTTCTATTTGGAAGAGAAGGACAGGAAATACAAGCTAAACTCTCGTCAGGAGTGGAGTCAATAGACTGACTAAAACTAAAACTAACTTATCAACACCAGGCATGTGTTAATGTATTTTTTTTTTTAATTTTTGGAGTTTATGTCCTGTTCCCTAGCAATTCCTTACAAAATCATTGTAAGGAAGTAATAAGTCTACAAAATATGTACATAGTGAAGTTAATAAGTGAAATGGTGGGGCACCTGGCTGGTTCATTCAGTGGAGCATATGATTCTTGGTCCCAGGGTTGTTAGTTTGAGCCCCACACTGGGTGTGGAGATTCCTCAAAAATAAAATCTTTCGGGGCATCTGGGTGGCTCAGTGGGTTAAGCCTCTGCCTTTGGCTCAGGTCATGATCCCAGTGTCCTGGGATCAAGCCCCTCATCAGGCTCTCTGCTCAGCAGGGAGCCTGCTTCCCTCTCTCTCTGCCTGCCTCTCTGCCTACTTGTGATCTCTGTCTGTCAAATAAATAAATAAAATCTTCAAAAAACAAATTTAAAAAAATAAAATCTTTCTTGTGTAAATAGATATGAGATGTTTATAATAGAATGTCTAGCAGTAGGGGCGCTTGGGTGGCTCAGTGAGTTAAAGCCTCTGCCTTCCGCTCAGGTCATGATCCCAGGGTCCTGGGATCGGGCTCTCTGCTCAGTGGGGAGCCTGCTTCCCCCCCCCCCCGCCCTCTGCCTGCCTCTCTGCCTACTTGTGATCTCTCTCTGTCAAATAAATAAATAAAATCTTTAAAAAAAAAAAAAAGAATGTCTAGCAGTAAAAATGTCTAGCAATAAAGATAAGTAACACATGTTGGGAAATTGTGTGGCCATTAAAAAGAATGCAAATCAAGGAGGAAGAAGAGGAAAATTCTTTTTAAAAAGTACAAATCATTGCTACCCTACAGAACTTTCTCTTATCAAAAAACTTATAAATCTGGACTCATACTATAGAAACTAGCCATTTGTGGCTATTGAACACTTGAGATGTGAGGTCAGTGTGCCTATGGAACTGAATTTTGAAATTAATTTAGACACGTCAGGCCAGCCACTGGCTATCATGTCGGACAACACAGGGACGTATATTTACCAAAATGGTGAGATATTTATGATATGGTTAATGAAAAAGTAAGTTACAGAATATATACATGCGATCATCATTTTGTTTTAAAAATGTGTATGTTTGTAAATATGGACAGAAAAGCTGGAAGGATTATTTGAAAATGTTAACAGTGTTTATTTCTGCGTGGTAGTTTTGATAATTTGTTTTTGCTCACCAATGTTTTGTGACATGCCTACAATGAAAATGTATTACTCGTATAATTTTTAAAATATTCCCCAGAGGTCTCCAAGTGAAACATTAAGACATAATAAGTAAAAGATGGCTTATAGGTTGAGTTTTCACAGACTGCCTTTTTTTCTAGAGATCAAATCACTCTTTGTGCATCCTTTCCTGGCTGAGCGCATCATCTCCATGCTGAACTACTTCCTGCAGCACCTGGTTGGCCCCAAGATGGGGGCCTTAAAAGTCAAGGACTTCAGTGAATTTGACTTCAAACCCCAGCAGCTCGTATCAGATATCTGCACAATCTACTTAAATCTTGGGTACCTGAGATTTAGTTGGGCAAGCCACAGGGAATGCTGATGTTTTAATTTGGGGTTTTGATAATGGGATGACTGGTAATTATGTGGAAATAGAAAAGAAATGGTTCATTTCTAGTTGGTTGATGAAAGAATTTTATGTAGTTTTAATCATGAAATTTTGTCTGACCTCTGGGACACTGTTTAAAATGTTCAGCATTCTGCCTATATCTGTGCAAAGGTAAACTTTACTACTTGTAACCAGTGTTTAGAAAAGCAGTATTCTTTTTAAGGTTACAGAATACTTGATAGACTTCCTTCCTAAAAATTAGAAGAAATCTTTCTATATCAAAAGAACGTTGATGGCATGTAGGTGATGGGGAACCTTGTTCCTCAGGACCTTTCCTCTGATGCTCAGTTTCTTTCTGATGCTGACCTTCCAGGGACGAGGAGAACTTCTGTGCTACGGTGCCCAAGGATGGACGTTCCTATTCCCCAACTCTCTTTGCACAGACAGTCCGAGTCCTCAAGAAAATAAATAAGCCCGGGAATATGATTGTGGCTTTCAGCAACTTAGCAGAGAGAATCAAGGTAATGCAAGGAGGATTTGTTTATTAAGATATTCAGTAGAAATCACTGTGTTGACTTAGCTGTTCTGCTGGTTACCCTATTTCAGGGGGTAAAAAGGGTATTGCCTTGAGAAAATATAAACAGATGATTCTTCCTGCTCAGTGAATAACTAGAACTGCCTTTTTTGGGTTTTGGGGTTTTTTTTTTTTAAGTTTTTATTTGAATTCCACTTAGTTGGGAGCCTGGGTAGCTCAGTGGGTTAAGCCTCTGCCTTGGGGCTCAGGTCATGATCCCAGGGTCCTGGGATCAAGCCCTGCATCCGGCTCTCTGCTCGGCAGGGAGCTTGCTTCCCCCTCTCTCTGCCTGCCTCTCTGCCTACTTGTGATTTCTGTCAAATAAATAAAATTTTTTAAAAAATGAATTCCAGTTAGTTAACATACAGTGTTAGTTTCAGGTTTACAATACAGTAATTAAAGAATTCCACCTATCACCATATCATATCATTGTATCATCACTACCATATTCTTTATTCTCTTTTCAACATGAGAGGGAAGAACAGAAAATTGATTTAAGAAGCTTCTACTAGGAGAGAAGAATATACAGCCTTTTGTAGACTGTTTCCTATGAAAACTTTTCTGTACAGTGTTACCAATAGACTTGAAAATCTATATTGTTAATGCAGAACTTTTTCAGATAGAATTCAAGATCAGTTGTTTTTAGTCTTTTGATTTGTATAGATTTTCTTTTTTTTTTTTTTTTAAGATTTTGTTTATTTACTTGACAGACAGAGATCACAAGTAGGCAGAGAGAGGCAGGCAGAGCGTGAGGGGCGCGGGGAAGCAGGCTCCCTGCTGAGCAGAGAGCCCGATGTGGGGCTTGATCCCAGGACCCTGAGATCATGACCTGAGCCAAAGGCAGAGGCTTAACCCACTGAGCCACCCAAGCTCCCTAGATTTTCTTTGTTCATTATATTTGTAGTTAGTAGTTAGCTTATATGGGAATAGTCATATATTTTGTAGATGAAAATACTTTCTTATATTCAACTAATCCCTTTGGAGGAGTTTGACAGAGCTCCATTAGTTACAAAGAAGGAAAAATCATGGCACAGGCTCTAATAATAGAAAACCTTCCTTATTTAAAAAAAAAAAAAGAAAAGAAAACCTTCTTTGTTAACATGCATGTTCCCTTCACTGAACTACTACTTTTTTTATTGAGTTGAGCTCCATCTTGCCTAGAGCTTAGCCAGATGGGTCCCTGAGGAACTAGAGGCATGAAGGGATCAAAATGTTGAAGCTACTTTTAAACTCCTCCCATACCTGTTGGTACCTAAAACCAGAAGCTGCTTTTCATACACTGACTGCATGAGTGACTCTGCAAATAACTCTCTTACCACCGTCCCCTTTGCAATGATGACATTTACAGTAGGACTGCTGCCAGGAGGATCTTGTGTGTGATATGTTTCTTTGTTAACACTTAAACCCATCTCTAGTCATGACTGCCAGCAGCTGAGCCACACTGAGGTTTGGGAGTTGGGGTTGAATGCTCAGCTCGCTTTTATAATGTCCTTGGCCTCTTTAGAAAATAAAGCTGAGAATCGGTGCACCTGGGTGGCTCAGTCATTAAGCGGCTGCCTGCGCCGGCTCAGGTCATGATCCCAGGGTCCTGGGATCGAGCCCCTCTTCGGGCTCCCTGCTCAGGGGGAAGCCTGCTTCTCCCTCTCCCACTCCCCCTGCTTATGTTCCCTCTCTCACTGTGTCTCTTTCTGTCAAATAAATAAATAAATAAATAAAATCTTTTTTTAAAAAAAGGCTGAGAATAGCCATTGTTACTCTAAAGGGTCCTCAATGACCTTTTAAGGTTATAGTCACTGAGTATTTGGAATTCATCTGCTCTGTGAATTCACCTTAACGACCAGTTGTTTGTGCTTAGTCTCTAGCTGACCTCCAACAACAGGAGGAGGAGACCTACGCAGATGCCTGTGATGAGTTCCTGGATCCCATCATGAGCACACTCATGTCTGACCCTGTGGTGCTGCCATCCTCCAGAGTCACTGTGGATAGATCCACCATTGCCAGACATTTGCTCAGGTATGCAAGCCCCAAAGAGCAGCCTCAAGACAACAGACGTGTGTGTTTGCTCTCCTTTTTCCCCAGTTCCTAATACACCCAGGATGTGCTTCATATTGTTGATTTATAAATGAGTTAGGGAGGCTTTTCGGGAGAGGTATATCAGTTTACTGTTAAGGATTTAAACATCCAAAACAAGACACTTTGTTGAGAAATGGTGGCCCTAACCCCTTACCTGCTCCTTCCTTGAAGAAATCATTTCTATCAGATGTTATAAATTATGGCAACCTGAAGACTTGAACTTGTTTTAATTGTGTTTAAGGTGTAAAAATATGAGAAGTTTGTTTTGTTTAAGTCTGGTGTACGCTGTAGCCATCATGCATAGGTTAAGCCAGCTTCTGCTGCTGTCTCACTCAGCCACGGTGGCCAGCGAGTCCAGCTGGGGCCTGCTGCATTAGGTTGACATGGGTTCTGAGAAGCTCTTCCTATTTAAAATGAAGTTCTATAAGTTGACCCAAATTTAAGGGAATACAATTTTTTAAACGTTGCAAAAGGGGATTTTCTACTTTGTGGTATTTGGTATTAAGCATTCACTACACGCATAATGCTGTAGTAGGCGGTCTGTCTTTTCCAAAATGTCAGTGAAAATTTATATTTTATTGTGGCCTCAGGATACAGATAGAAGATAGAATCAGCTCTTGAAGTTTACTGTAAACCCCCTTACCTGTCAGGAAGCCATAATCTGCGTTTACTTGTGCAGCAATCAGCTAACCAAATCAGGTGTCATTCTCCAAAGCTTTATCCCCTAACACCTTGTCAGTAACACTACCAGCAGCTCTGTACACTGACGTGAGTGTGCAGACTCTCTGCCGTAGGAAAATCCAACCAAGTATGATCTGAATAGCACTGTGAAAATCAAGTTTGTTAAGGAACAGAGAGACAAAGTAGCGAAATAATCTGCAGAAACCCAGGAACCTCCTGAGTCACTCTTTCTCTCGTCTCCTTCTTTCTAACCTCAAGTCAGCGCCTGACTCTGACTTAACAGCACGTCTGGCTTCATTCTCAGAGGGAGATGGGCCCGGTTTTCTAGCTTGGGCTTTGGCGGTTTGAACTTACAGAAATAACCACTTTCCCTTTCTCTCTCTCTGTCCCAGTGACCAAACCGATCCCTTTAACCGTAGTCCCCTCACCATGGACCAGATCCGGCCAAACACAGAACTAAAAGAAAAAATCCAACGGTGGCTCGCAGAGAGGAAGCAACAACAAAAGGAGCAACTTGAATAAATACTGTGAACTAAACAAACCAAAAACAACCAACCCCAGAATGTAGATAAACAATTGTTTGTGGTTTCTCTCTTTTTGGTTCCGTTCCTCTCTTTCTTTCTTTCTTTCTCTCTTTCTCTGTTTCTTTCTTTTTTTAACTAGAGAACTGCTCTTGCTGAAATTATGACAATTTAGATTTATTCCTAAGAATTTTACAATGCTCTCCTGGCTTGCAGGAAATTATGCTGATTATAGCAGCACCAAGTTTAGAAATGATCACTCATTTGTACCCTTTGTTCTCTCTTCCTACTCTTCATTCTTTTCCTTCCTTAAGTTATATTAACTTAAACTATTAAACCTTCCTGCCACCTTACTGTTGCTCTGTCAAGAACTGCTCAAATACCTTTGGTGAGCCCAGCTTTTAAGTATATGATGTCACATATTTTGGTGACAGCTGACACCATCAGAAAGTCCTGTGTCATCAAGGTATTTACTGGTCTTCATGACCTGGATGTTGGCCTTTTTCTTGTGACAGTTCTGCTATATTACAGAATAACCTTTCACACAAAAGCAGATACCTTGATTTGTTTGAGTGGGCTTTTGAATAGAATAGATGAGATTTTCAAAAAGGAATCTTAATGCAGTTTCTGTTGGTAGTATTTAATTTTGCATTATCTCATCACTCAGAGATCCAGTGGAGGACAAACATTCTCCCCTAGGGCTGTCATCACCACAAAAAACTTAGCTTCGTAATATTTTTAGGATTGGTAGGACAAACGTGAATATTTGATAATTCAGAAAATTCTGAGGTGAAAGAAAAAAGAAGGCTGTTAGGCCCTCTTTATCTTATGGAAATCTGTTGCCACAAGGAGTAGGCTTGAGTGGAAAAGTTAGGGAACAAATATTGTAACCATGAAAGATGTCATTTTGAGACATTGTTATCAATAATATATTTCAGTATATATAGACACCATGTGCATTTTTATATTGGTCTAGTGTAAACTGAGTACAACTTTATATTGTCTCTTCCATGGTAAGATGTATGCATTGTGTGGCCATGTTTACTGACATACTCTAGACAAAATTCTGAGACTATAACATGTATATAGTTAATGTTTGTTTGGGCTTGTGACCTAACTTCCAAGACTCAGCCTTAGGTCATCAATTAATAAAGTAGGAACTTGAGCACAGCCTTGTCCACAGCTGTTTTAAATATCCACATGGCCCCCTGGAGTTAGTAGGCGGTTGGGCCCCACTTTTGCAAGTTGAGCTTGTGCTCCTTACTCAGTTGCACAGCTTACCAAATGCTAAGTGAGGCACATTCTCCTATGGATTATGTCGCTATCCCTGTAAGCCTAAAGATATCATAAGTGACAAGGGAAGTGAAAGGATCTAGAAACAGCAGTCACTTTCATTTTTAACCATGGCCTCTTTCAAGTAAGATGGTAGTTTTAGGATATCCTAGCACGAGTTGCTATAAGCAGTCCTTAATGTGCTTTTGATGGCATCACTTGGAAAACCTCACATCAGAGGGCATCCCACACTAGGTATAAAGTAGATGTTGCCTATTGCTGTGCTTATAAATGAAAAAGGAGTCTAGGACTCTTAGAAATGCCAGAATGTAAGATACTAATTCAGTGTGCACCTGGGCCTTTAAGGCTTGGGTTACCAGGATTTGTTTATTTTCTTAAAATGAGCTTCATTTCATATTTATTATCCTCCTTTACTTTTCTGAGAATGAACTGTGTATAAAATAAGCTTCTGTCTACTTAAAATTATCTTCCAAACCCAATCTAATGGGATGTTTTCATTTTTTTTTTAAGTGGGGAAAAGACCAGAGTTTTATAGGAGGAAATTGGAGGAAAAATGGGCACAAAACCTCAGAAGGCAGCTGTTCCCAGCAGCTTTCTAGTTAACAACCTCTATGCTGCCTCTTGTATCTGTGTCTGTATTCTACTTCCGTGGTCTTCAGATTGTAAGCCTTTCCTGGCAAGCTTTTTTTTTTTTTCCTGAAACTTTTTATGAATGGCTACGGCACCATTAATGCTGCTGAGTATCTTTAAACTCATCACAAAGGCAAGTGTATAGCTTAAGGCCACTGTTGGTAAGGAAACCAAGTGTCCTCTGTGCCTTTTTTTCTTTCCTTGAAGTAATTTAAGAACATCCCAAAAATGAGACTAAAAAATTACCATCTTGGCGTACACCATGGTGTATATATGCGCTTGGAAGCTTTTGATGAGATGTTTTGTTATCTGGAACTCAGAAACAGCTCTCAATCTATTAGAGCAGACTTTCTGATATACCCAGTTTTATGTGTTGGCTTTGCTGGAGTATGATAGGAAAATGAAGACTCTTTATCAGCTCTGGTATTGCTTACCAAGAGGATGGTAACTCAACTTGGAAAATTATTTAAGTAGGCTTTATCAAGCAATCTTGGTTTGTTGTTTTTTTAGTATAGTTTGTAATGGATATGTAAAAACAAACATTAAAGGTTTATTAATGGTGCAGGTGAAGGTGCCAGTTGCTATTTGGTATCACAGTCTACAAAAGCTTCATTACTTTATTTGATGCTGGTTGCTAAGCAGCCATTGCCCAGAGCATAAGTCTACTGGGTGCCTTTACAAGCCAGAGAGGCTGATGCTGCACTGTTGGTGTCATGTGAGGAAATAATGCACATGCTCTGACTGCTACACAGGAAAACCTAGACAAAAAAAAGTACAAAATAAAACAACAAAAAGGTTGATTGAAATAAAATTTGATCAACATAACTGTATTTTGAAACATTCCAGGAAGGTTACTTCTTGTCAAACTTGCCTGGGGGTGTTTGTTCAAAGCTTGTATTTAATAAATGAACACCTGACTTACAACCTTTGTTATCACTTCCTTCATTACAGTATGAAAAGCTAGTGGCAGGTTCTCAGGAATTTGAGAGGACCCTGACCTTCACTTCTCTTTAAGGTGGTATCAAACGTGGGTCACCCGGCTGAGCTAACCTCCCTTACCAGGCTTCTGGACCCACAAGTTATGCAGAAGAGTGTTGGGGCATATTTTTTCCTCATCGGTTCACATCCAGCTTCACTTTTATCTGTCCTAAACCCCAGATCTTTCATTTTAATCATTCACTATCACATTCCCTGTCTTGCCCCTAGTTTCTTTTTTTTTTTTTTTAAGATTTTATTTATTTATTTGACAGAGAGAGATCACAAGTAGGCAGAGAGGCAGGCAGATAGAGAGGGGGAAGCAGGCTCCCCGCTGAACAGAGAGCCCGATGTGGGGCTCCATCCTAGGACCCTGGGATGATGACCTGACCCGAAGGCAGAGGCTCTAACCCACTGAGCCACCCAGGCGCCCCTTGCCCCTAGTTTCTATACCCTTGCCCTGTGAGACCTCAGTTTAGATTGACCCAGTCATTCCTCTCTGTTCCAGTATCCAAGCTGTAGACCACTGTTGGAGAAAAATGACACAATCTTTAGAGTGCTGTGACCACAAATCAGTGGTTGCTAACACTGCCCAACAACCCTGTGTGTCCAGAAACTCCGCACCAATCCAAACTTGAACCTTTTCCACCAATCTTTCTGACCTTCACCGAAGATCTTGCCTTCCACTTAACTAGAAAGATACATACTTCAGAATTTCCACTTTCAGATTTCTCTCCCATCATCCCATCTGTGAAGAGGCCCCACAGTTCCAAGGCTAATCCCCCCAATCTTCTTTCTTGTCTCTTCAGATATTTTATCAATCCTCCTTCTCTATCTTCAGCGTCCACCTTAAGTTCCACATCCTTACTTGGTCTTATTGAGTGGAGGAGGGAGAAGGAAAGAATCTTAAGCAGGCTCCATGCCCAGGCTGAGCCCAGCGCAGGGCCCAACAGGGGGCTAATGGCACAACTCTGAGATCATAACCTGAGGTGAAATCAAGTCAGATGCCTAAAGACTGACCCACACAAGCACCCCCTATTTGGTTTTCCGACTTACAGTCCTTCATAGACATACTCTGGCTTCTATCCTAATTTTCTGAAACTGCTGTAGCTAATATTTCCATATTGGTAAATTAACTTTCCCAGCCTTAATTTGACTTCTCTGGAGTACTTGGCACCTGAATCATTGCCATTGAAACGATGCTCTTGGCTCCTTGATATCACCCCTAATTTTTCTTTCTACCTGACTATCTCATCAATCAGATTTGCTCAGGCTTCTCCAGGGTACATTACTTATAATTATGCTTCTCACATCAAATGCCACTTCCCTAGATAAATCTTTTCTCCCAGTCATATTAAAGTTTCAACCCTGTAGTACAGACCTGTTCTACGTCTTCTCTAGAAATCTTTCCAGATCACCACCACTCCTAATCGCATTCGCCTCTTACCTGTTTACACTGCAATCTTGTCAGATCCCAACTCTGCCCCTCACTAGCTATGTGGCCATTTATCAATCCCGGTCTTAAATGGGGGACACTGCTAACACAGGCTTTCTTAAATTCCAAAAGGCCTGGCATACTGGAGGCCCTCCCTCAGTAAATGTTTTGTTGCTCCCATCCCCATAGTTCCTTGCGACTCACTACGGAATTAGAGGGACTGGACTCCGATCCCGATACAAAATGAAGGGGAGATCGGGATTAGGAAAGATCCGCTGAAGAAAGGCAAAGGACTGAATCACATGACAGGTTATGTGGCGCCGGCTCTGCCCATAACTCTCCACATGTTTGGGCTGTCTGCCTTTATAAGACGATCGTTCTGGCCTAGGAAAACCTTACAAACGCCTTCCAGGCCTAACTTCTCATGTTTTCTCAGAAAATCGCCAACACCTGACACACACCGGAGCCGGCCCGCGCCAAGGCCAGCACGGGAGGCCCACAGCGCATGCGCCCGCCCTCCGCGGGCCGGCCTTCCGGGCCTCTGTGAGCGGCTGCCCCAAGAGATGCCTGTTCCTCCGCCGAAGCCCACCACTCTCCACGTGTTCTCTGACCTCACCTTTTCATCTGCCCTTTCTCCTCCGCGGCTGAAGAGAATAATGTGGTTAGCTAGATTCCGGAAAGGTAACAGGACACCTAAATACTTTGGACCGGCGCGGAAAAAGGAGGCCTGACCTTGGAAGCGGAACGGGGTCCTGCGGCGGGTCCTTCCGGGGGGGGGTGACATTCAGCGGCTGTCCGGGGCGACGGACCTTCCAGCTTGGAACCATGGCTCAGTTTGTCCGTAACCTCGCGGAGAAGGCCCCGGCGCTGGTGAACGGTGAGCGCGGCGGCGGACTGCCGGGGCGGGAGGGTCTGAGGGGACGACGCGGGCGGTGGTGCCTCGAGGGTCCCGCGGAAGCCGGGGCGGGACGGCCGGTGTGGGGGCTCGCGGGGAGAGCAGGGGCCAGGCTCTAGCCTTTCCGTCCGCCTGGCCTGCAGCTGGGGTTCTCCGTACACTCAAGAAGTTCGGAATTCTAACCGCCACAGTGAAGGAGGGGAGGGCTGTGTGGGAAGGCTGGAGTCGCCCTCCACTGCCGCCATGACGCCCCCTTAGATGTCGAGGCGTGGGGGTATGGAGGGTAGGGCCCTGCGGCCGAACGAGGGAAAGGGAGGGCAGAGGCTGGTGAAAGTACCGTGAATTCGGCCTCACCAGGTTGTCTGGTTCTCAAATAGGGTATCGGGAAGTCTACATACGTTTTTAGGGGTAGGCATGCTTTTTGAACGTTAACTTTGCTTTCTCTCCTGGCCAGATTATGAAATGCTTCTTTAATCTAATGGAAATTTTTAGGTGAAATTGGACTTTGTGGACGAGTATCCCTGCTCCCACAAACATAGAAAGGGAGGTGTATGAACAGTAATCTTTATCATTCTAGCGTTAATATTCATGGAGCTTTTCAGTTTGAAAAAAACCGATGTCTTACTGGCAGACCGCTGTGCTTGAGAACGACCCTGAATAGTCAACAGCCCTGAGAAGTAGCCTCTTCTGTCAGGAAATATCGCAGTTGTCTGCTGGGTAGCAAGCTCTTCCATTTTATTTCCAAAGTGAGATGAAATAAAATGAGGGGAGCGTCTTCTCTGGAGTGTTATATTCTAGTGAGCGGTTGAAGAATATATCTCTAGATAGCTTTCATTCAAATTTGATTCTGAAATAGGAATGGAAAGAATTTTCTGAATATATGTGATATTTTTTAACCTATTTTACTGTGATTGATTTATCTTCTTCCTTTGCTCCCATCAGCAGCCAGTGGATTATTGAAGGCCTTAGGGTGCCAAATACAATAATGCTTGAGCCTCTCCTCCTACACAACCCCACAGTCGACTAATTTACACATTTTCCTAAAGAGCTTAAGTTTGCAGTGTTACTAAGATCATCACAGTACCTGTTTTGATAGAGCTCTGCACTTTTTTACATGAATAAAAAGGGGCTTCATCCTTTAGATTTTTGTGGGTGATTCGAAGCAACATTTTTTTAAGTTTTAAGTTTTTTAAGTTTTAAGTTTCAGGTGAATTTTTTTTCCCCTGGGGCATGGCATTCACATTTTTCAGGTGGTGGGATTGCAAACTAATTTAGTAATAAAATGCAAAAGAAGAGTAATACCAAAAGGAAATTTTATTAAGAAACAAACTCTTTCCTATATTATTGTAATTAAAAGTAACAGTTGTTGTTCTTCCAGAAGTACTCAGAAAGAACTACTCAGCTAGGGCCAGGCTGTTAAATGTGAAATATATTTTGCTTTGTAACATAATTCAGAGTATTAAATGTGAATGTTAAATGTCTAATAAAAATTGGGACACCTGGCTAGCTCAGTCAGTGGAGCCCTCAACTCTTGATTTTGGGTTGCGGGTTCAAGCTCCGCATAGAGATTACTTAAAAATCAATTCTTTTGGGGCGCCTAGGTGGCTCAGTAGGTTAAAGCCTCTACCTTCAGCTCAGGTCATGATCTCAGGGTCCTGGGATGGAGCCCTGCATCAGCCTCTCTGCTCAGCAGGAAATCTGCTTCCCTTCCTCTCTCTCTCTGCCTGCCTCTCTGCCTACTTGTGATATCTCTCTCTCTCTCTCTCTCTCTCTGTCAAATAAATAAATAAAATCTTAAAAAAAAAATCAATTCTTAAAAAAAAAAAATTACTAACCAGGTGCTTGGGTGGCTCAGTTAGGCATCTGCCTGCTCAGGGGAAGCCTGCTTCTCCCTCTGCCTGTTGCTCCCGTGCTTGTGCACTCTCTCCCCCATGCGCTCTCTGTATCAAATAAATAAATCTTTAAAAAAAAAAAAAGGGCACCTGGGTGGCTCAGTCATTAAGCGCTGCCTTAGGCTCATGTCATGATCCCGGGGTCCTGGGCTCAAGTCCCATACTGAGCTCCCTGCTTAGCGGGGAGCCTGCTCTCTCTACCCCTTCTTGTGTTCCCTCTCTGGCTGTCTCTCTCTCTCTCTGTCAAATAAATACATAAGTAAATAAATAAATACATACATACATACATGATCTTATCTTTTTAAAAAACTGACTATAGGAGCATCTGGGTGGCTCAGTCTATAGAGCATGACTCTCAATCTCTGGGTCGTGATTTCAAGCCCCATGTTCGGCACGGAATTTTTTTTTTTTAATATATATAGAGTTTATATTTTTAAAAAATTACTATATCTGCTGATTCACCTGGGGGCACAAAGAAGCTAACAGAAATGAGTAATTTTATCACAGACTTCCCCAAAGAAGTCATAAGAGTTTAATTTTTTTTCATGGTTACTAAACTTGAGACGTTATTGAGATTTTACCAGTCTTTCCATTAATCTCTTCCTGTTCCAGGAGCCCATCCAGGTTCCACATCGTATTGAGTTGTTAATCTCCCTAGTTTCCTCTGATGTGTAACACTTTAATGACAGTTTTTCTTACTTTCCACAACTTTGACAGTTTTTTTTTAAGTATTTCTGTAGAGGGGCGCCTGGGTGGCTCAGTGGGTTAAAGCCTCTGCCTTCAGCTCAGGTCATGATCTCAGGGTCCTGGGATTGAGTCCTGCATCGCATCATCGGGCTCTCTGCTCAGCAGGGAGCCTGCTTCCCCCTCTCTCTCTGCCTGCCTCTCTGCCTACTTGTGATCTCTCTCTGTCAAATAAATAAATAAAATCTTTAAAAAAAAAAAAAAGGTATTTTTGTAGATACCTATCTAGGTGTCCTATAAAGATGTCCTCCAATCTGGATTTGTCTGGTATTTTTCTCATGATTAGTCTGGAGCTATGGGTTTTGAGAAAGAATATTACAAAAGTGAAATGCTATAATCATATCAGGATATACGTGATACCCGTGTAACATCACTGGTGAAATAGTTTTCATCATTTGGTTATGGTTGTGTTGCTAGGTTTCTCGCTGTAAAGTTACTGTTTTTTCCCTTCCCATGATCTGTTCCCTAGAAGCAAGTAACTAAGTCGTCTCAGTGGTGTGTACTGAGGGGGCGGGAGCAGCTGCCAACAGCAGGGATCCCATCTCCTGTAGGAAGGAGTATTTACATATAATTAAATGGAATTCTATGAGAAAGATTTGTTCTTCCCTGTGTGTTTATTCAGTCATGTATGGACTCATGTACATTTATTTCCTCCTTCTTACCTCCAATAGTATGTTACTTACTTTGTTCAAATTGTTGCAGCCTTGGCCATTGAGAACCCTTTCAGATTGGCACCTCTGTCCCATTGAGTACCCCCTTTCTTGTACTACAAAATCCTTCAAAGTCATGTTACATTTTCCCTGCCCAGCCTTAGAATCAGCCATTTCTCCAAGGAGTCCTAGTTTCTTTTGTTGGACAACGTACTTTGAAACTAAGATCTAGGCAATGAATATCTTTCTTGCTACTAGACTGCTAGAATGTCATCACTTCTAGGGTCTCTTAAGGATGTGTGTGTATGGTAACCCATGTGTATATATGCATATACATGGTTGTTTCTGTATCTATCCATCTGTATATATATTGAACTACACGTGAGTTCATATGAATGTCTCCAACTCTAATCCAGTACTATGGGATTTATTCTTGCTTCTTTTGCCTATTTGTAACTTTCCTGCAGTGAGAAACCTGGCTCCCATCATCCACCATACATCCCTTGTACATATATAAAGCAGTTTGAAACTTTTTAACCTGTACTCCCTGAAAAACAAATGTGCCATCTAAAGTATAGTGCTTGTGTAGAGTACTTTTTTTTTAAAGGATGAAATATCTGTGTTGAAAACTGTATAAAGACAATTACACAAGATTTTGTACTCTGTGGTAGACCCCCCCTTTTTTGTGTGTGATAGCCCCATCTTCCAGGCACTGTCAGTTCTATGTAGAACTTGTGTCTTCTTAAAGATTTACCCATGGCCCTGAGCACAAAGGATGATGCAAATATTGATTCTAAGAGTAGTGAATACCCAAATCCAGGAAGCTAATAATAGAAGTACCAAGAACCTCGGATAATCCATCTTTCTCGTGTTTGGGGGTTTGTTTTATTTATTTATTTCTTTATTTTTTTTTTTAAGATTTATTTTAGAGAGGGGCGCCTGGGTGGCTCAGTGGGTTAAGGCCTCTGCCTTCAGCTCGGGTCATGATCCCAGGATCCTGGCATCGAGCCCCACATCGGGCTCTCTGCTCCGCAGGGAGCCTGCTTCCTCCTTTCTCTCTCTCTCTGCCTCTCTGCCTACTTGTGATCTCTGTCAAATAAATAAATAAAAATCTTTAAAAAAAAAAAAAAGATTTATTTTAGAGAGAGAGTACATGTACAAGCATGAGGGCAGGGCAGAGGGAGAAGCAGACTCCCCGATGAGTAGGGAGCCCAGTGCAGGATTCCAGAACCCTTGAATCATAACCTGAACTGAAGAAAGACACTTCACCGCAGGAGCTACCCAAGCATCCCACCCCCATCTTTGAATAGTAGACAGTTTATGGATGTTCGTGCAAGTGTGCTGTTTTTATCACATTTATCTTGTTGTAACTTTTTTTATAAAATTACTTTCTCGGGATGCCCGGGTGACTCAGTCCGTTAAGCATCTGCCTTCAGCTTAGGTCATGATCCCAGATTCCTGGGATCGAGTCCTGCATTAGGCTCCTTGCTCATCAGGGAACCTGCTTCTCTGTCTCCCTCTGCTGCTCCCCCTGCTTGTGCTCTCTTACTGTCAAATAAATAAATAAAATCTTTTTTTAAAAATTAAAAAAAAATGCCTTCCTCTTGCTGAAATCACTACCATAATCTTACATCTACTTGGGTTATTAAGAATTTTTTTTTCTCTGAAACAGTAACTACCTTGAGGAATTTCACCAGAGTAATAGATTTGAGTTTGGCTGCTCTGAACAATACGTGTAGGTTTTATTTTTATTATTTGTACAGTTCTGAAGGAGGAGCAGCTGGGCTTTTGTTAAGGAAAGATTTAATTCACATATTGATGCGGATACCAAAAATGGGCACTAATTGGTATAATTCCGTCTGGATTTGTAGCCAACATTTTGACAAGTTTTAATCTTATTCTTAAGGATGCTGTTCTGTGTAGCTCCTTCCCTCCCCTTCCACACTTTTTCCCTCCAAATTTTCTGCTCTCTCTACCAAGAAAATATGGCTACATTGCTGCTGTTTTCTTGCTTCTGAATCCAACTTCTCATAACTTTATAGTTAACCAGATTTGCCTTTCGTAAATGAAGTAACCGTACTAGCTGGCCACTAGTGAAGTCCTGACATAATTGAATGTGCTTACAGCTTCCTGCCTGATTGAACTTCCCTGTGACACAGGTGTTCTGCATCTTTAAAAGCCTCTTGTTACCAGGGAGCAGCTTTGACTTTTTCACACCGGGTGCACATTTGGTACAAGCAGTGAATGAATGTGATGCATGAATAAATATTTGTGTCCAGCCCACACATCTGCTTCTTTGGGTCTCTTGTGAGTTCATCCTGGTTTTTTGTTTTGTTTTGTTTTGTTTTCCAGCTGCTGTGACTTACTCGAAGCCTCGATTGGCCACATTTTGGCACTATGCCAAAGTTGAGCTGGTTCCTCCAACCCCTGCTGAGATCCCTACAGCTATTCAGAGTTTGAAAAAAATAGTCAAGAGTGCTCAAACTGGTAGCTTCAAACAGCTCACAGTTAAGGTAACTATGGGCTAAATGAAAACGTATGTGCGTAACTGAAAATGTCTTCCCTCGGGATTTTTCTGATTGCTTTGATTAATATATGTATTTTCCAGTGAGACTAAAACCTACATAATGAAAGATAATCTCTTTCTTGACTGCTGAGAAAGATACTTACCTTTCTAATGTTGTCATCTGGGTTGAAATAAATCAGCTATTATATGTCTTTGTTTCCTGTTAGTCTTAAAGAAAGGAGCATTTTTTTCTGGGCAACTTTTTTCCCTCTCCTATTTTGGTTAGTATACTAAAATAGGATGGCTTACTTTGCTGATTTTGTACTTTTTTTTTTTTTTTTTTAAAGATTTTATTTATTTATTTGACAGACAGAGACCACAAGTAGGCAGAGAGGCAGGCAGAGAGAGAGAGAGGAGGAAGCAGGCTTCCTGCCGAGCAGAGAGCCCGATGCGGGGCTCAATCCCAGGACCCTGGGATCATGACCTGAGCCGAAGGCAGAGGCTTCAACCCACTGAGCCACCCAGGCGCCCCCGATTTTGTACTTTTTTTATCCGAAGGCCTGGAAATACTCCTGGTTTAGCCAAAAGATCTCTTGGACTATCAGGCAGCTAACACTTACATGAAGATAAAAATATCAAAACCTAGCAAGCATATCATGTAATATGAAGGGTTACTGAATTGCATTAAGATAAAATCTAAAGACTGTTAAGAACTGGAACTTGGATTTTATGTTTGCTTGTTTGAGCTAAACAACTAAATTATTTCTGGCTTTAGAATCTACATCCTGGAAAATACAGTTGTTTTTCAGACCGCCAGTATTTCTGGTCTAGTTTGAAGGAGAAAATTAAAATTCACATCCAGGTGCTAAATGGAAAGGCCCGATTTTGTTGTAGAGGAGTACTTTCTTCAACTGGAGTTTCAAGATCCTTAGTTGCACTTACACACAGCGTGCTTTTTCAGGGCAGTAAAACATTGATCTGTGAAACTGAGTCATTACTAAATACTTGGAAGGAGTTAAACCAAATAATATATGAAGAAAAGGGAAGACAGAGCTCTTCATCTGTCAATGAATTCTCTTTGGCCAGACAGAAATGTCTGTTCAGAGACTTACCTTCCTATGGCCATCCTTTCATATGAATGCCCTGTCTAAATGTGTCAGCTATTTCCAGGATGTGGGTTGTTCTAGGGCTCATAAAGTGTCTCATAAACTAATAATGAAAGGGTTAAATCAGTTCAGGTCTTTAAAGAATGCTTTGAAAGAATTTATAAGCTCTGGACTACTAACCTTACATAATTGAAAGTTCAAGTGTCTCAGCAGTTGAACAAAGTTAACATCAGTAAACCTTGACTTTGGCTAAAACTGCTCTCTAAATGAATAGCATCCTTACATTCTCTGTTACTTGATCCTGGAGAAGAGTACTTTTAAATACATAAGAAAAACGATGTACATTAAAATTTGTGCTGCTTTTTTCAGGAAGCTCTGCTGAATGGTTTGGTGGCCACCGAGGTGTGGATGTGGTTTTATGTCGGCGAGATCATAGGCAAGCGTGGCATCATTGGCTATAATGTTTGAAGACCAATCTTTAACATCTGTTTATATGTGGCTTATTATTTGAGGGTTCTTGGACCATGTGTGATCAAACTGGTACTTGAATAAAAGAAGATAATGTGTCAAAATCAGTGTTTCCTCTGTCAGACACTACATGGAAGGATTATAGTTTCTCTTGATAGTAAGATGGATTGTCTTGCTTTAATACATTAATAGAGCTCTAAGGGCATGTCTTTTGCTTAGCCTAAAATCGGAAAGGATATATGTGAATATACCAACCTGGCAAATACATTTACGAGGATAACATTCTAACTTGAAGGTTTGAAATACCTGATAACTTTATTTTTATTTCCAGAATAGTCAGGGAAAAGGTCTTGGGAAAACTAGGACTTGCTACAGTAAGAAAAATAGTAATACCACGGGCCATAGTGATATAGTTAAATCATGTCCATAATATAAAGAATAAAATTTGGATAGTTTCTCTTTGCTACAGAGATTTTTTTTTTTTTTTAAGATTTTATTTATTTATTTGACAGACACAGCAAGAGAAGGAACACAAGCGGGGGGAGTGGGAGAGGGAGAAATAGGCTTCCTGCAGAGCGGGGACCCCGATGCAGGGCTCCATCCCAGGACCCTGGGAATATGACCTGAGCTGAAGGCAGACGCTTAAGGACTGAGCCACCCAGGCACCCTAGAGATAGACCTTTTGATAACACCTGCATTTATAAATGTTAGAGTACTTCGTGGTATTCTAAGTAAGTATCTTTATACCATCTTTAACACCAGGACAGAGCTACTAAGAGCCACCACCTCCTTTTTAAATCTAATTTTGATGTGTGTTAAATTATTAATCTGTTCAGTTCATGATTTTTAGAACCTATCTTAACAAAAATAAAATACCCTATGGATATTTAAATAGTTAAAAATTTAGTATTCTCCATTGTTCTAAATAGTACATTATGTCCAGAAATAAATACAAATGGTTGCTCTCTGTCTTCTTGAGCTGTTATTATTGAGGATGTAGGAGAGACTTAATCGTTCATTGGCTTTTCTGGGGATTTTACCACCTTTGAATGGTTTATTGGTACATTTCTAAATCCATTGTAACTCCTGCAGCCAGGGCAAGACATGCATTACCCGCTAATGACCAAAAGCTAACTGCATACTGGAAAAGCATTATGGCTCTCGGTACAGTATTAATCCTTTAGCAGTACTGAACATTCATCCAGTTAGTCCCAAATTTATCCACTTAGAAAACCACTGCTTTAGCTTAATCAAGGGAAGTTTTCCTAAGTGATCAGCAGGAAAGTCTCCACAGCAGCTGCTGCTTTTCTGAAATGAAGTCATGCCTAACTTACTGCTTCTTGCAGTAATCACAGGTGGTCAAAACTGAAACTACCTCTTCAAAAGACATTCGGTAACTTAAAATATGCATAGCAAAAGACTGAAAATTACTACTACAGTCCTAGTAATCTTCAGGAGTTTCTCTATTTCATACAGTGAGAATTAAATTTAAAGGTATGAGATCAGCTAGCACTAATAACCTACAAGGCCTAGTTGATTCATGACATGTAATTTTTTTGGTAACCATCTGGTCACCCCCAAAAAGTCCTCATAATAAACATTTACTACTCACTCCACTGCAACTTCCTCCTCTGCCATCCAGCACATCTCCAGTGTGTGGTGGTTAATAGTGCATGTACAGTATTTTCTTAAGTTAAAATAGCAGCGGGCTCCTTAAAGTGGCAACTTCACCTCACTAGCCAGTTACCTTTTGCCCTCCTGAACCCCAAAAGTCTTTTCTCTCCTAGTGAAGAACCGCTGAGGCTGGCTTTCACTGAATTTGTGGGTGCTGAGTCATCAGCATCCCTCAGAAACTCGTTGCTTAATTCCTAAATCCAGGCACTATGCTAGAGAGTAGAGACAGACGTTCATGGACAAGACTGAATGTTACCTGTTTCAGTGTTCGGTGAGACAGGTAATTAAGCATGCAGTTACAATGTGAAAAGTGCTATAATGAGGGAAGTGGAAGGCATGCTCAAAAGAGTCTGACCCAGACTTGTGAAGGGGGTTCAAAGGAGGCTGTCCGAGGAACCAATATCAAAAGTGAATCAGAAGAGTAAGAGCCAAGAATGGAACCTGGTACACTGGGCAGGTAGATCAGCCTGTGTAAAGGCTATTAAGTCAGGGGTGCCTCATTTGCTTGGTCGTTACCCCTCTGCCTTATGGCTCAGGTCATGATCCCAGGGTCTTGCATTTGAGCCCTGCATGGGGCTCCCTGCTCAGCAGGGAGCCTGCTTCTCTCTCTGCCTCTACGGCTCCCCCTGCTTGTGCTCTTTTGCTCTCTATCAAATAAAATCTTTTTAGAAAAAGCTACCAAGTCAGAAGAAATCGGACACATTGGAGGTTGTGAAAGAACATACATCTGGCTGAATCTCCAGGTAGAAGTAGTGATGTAAGATCGGAGAATGGGGACCAGATCATGAAGTGCCTTTTACGCCATACCAGGGATTGGGCTATCTTAAGGCCAGTGCATGGAAAACCATAGAAAGATTTTGACAAGGCACAATTTGTCTGGTCTAACAGCAGCAGGCAATTTCAATTCCAGGTAACAGAAGCCAGGACAGAAACCTGCATGGGGTGCATCTGAGAGCACAGGTGTCCCCCCGCCCTTTGCTCACTATGTAGAAGCCCAGACATTCTTAGCACAAGGTGACAACAAAGAGGGGAGAGGACAGCTGCTCAAGTTCAAGCCTATTACTCGTGTATGTCAGCAACTATGGTCTAAAGGTAGGATTTCTGAGGAAACAACTATGTAAAGTTTCTCCACATGAATATCAATAAATACCAGAACCTGCAGGTCATAATCCCAGGGTTCTGGGATTGAGCCTGTCACAGGGCTCCCTGCTCAGTGGGGAACCTGCTTCTCCTCCCTCTGCCCATCCCCCTGCTTGAGCTTGCTTTCTCTCTCAAATAAAATCTTCTAAAAATAAATATTAGACCCTTTTTATGAGGGATCACATTGAATGTGAAACTGTCCACACTGCACACTTAATTCTTTGTTCTATGCTCCTCACTCTCTCCTTGGATAACAGTTTCTCCTTTCTTTTCCACTCCTTTCTTACATTCCTAAGTTTCTTCTGCTCTCATTTCTAAGGACAGCTCAATGCAATTTACTTTCATCATGTTTGTACAGCATTTCACATCTTCAAACCATGTGCACTGACTTATTTCATCCTTGACTTTCCCCTGAGTTAGTGGCATCAATGACACCCATTTGACAGGAATTCAACAGAAACATTAAATGACTTGGCTAGGACCCCATGAGTAGTAAGTGGCACCCCAAACTGGGCCCAGGTAATGACCCCATGTTGTTGTCTATGCCCTGACTTCATGCCTGACCACCTTGGAGACCTCCCTGTGTGGCATTTCCACAGTTCTATTCTGTATTACTGTTCTGTCTGTTCTCAGGCTTATCTGCCTTACTACCAAGCTACTTAAGCTTTATTGTCCCGTCAGATGTCATCCCACCTAATCTTGAGTAAAGTGATATCCAGCTTTGTGAGACTTAGTATTTCCTAAGTAGTATAGTTTTTACTTGTACCGGAAATGAACTGGTCCAGTTGTGATCACTCAAGGTAACTACAGCAGCAGTTCCACCAGAGTCCCTTAGCAGGAACTCACACTGACCTGTGAACCTACCACGACAAAACATTGCCATGAAGCCTGTAGCTTTGTTTTAATCTCATGCTGCTACCACCTTCTGCTTTAGCCCCACAATTTCCAACCAGTCCCCATAAAAGCCAGCTTTTAATCACATGATTGATCGACTATCCCTAATGGTTGCAGCTCATCAGTCACCAAATCATTATTTCATTTTTTTTAAGGTTTATTTTTTTTAAGATCTTATTTATTTGAGAGAGAGCACGCACATTAGCAGGGGCAGGGCATGGCAGAGGGAGAAAATCTTCAAGCAGACTCCCCACTGAAAGCAGAGCCCCACTCCTTGTCAGGGCTCTATCTCACGACCCCCCAAACCATGACCTGAGCCAAAACCAAGAGTTGGACGCTTTACCAACTGAGTCACCCAGGCGCCCCAACCGTTCTTTCTTTCTTTAAGATTTTATTCATTCGATAGAGCATGCACAGGGGAGCAGCAGGCAGAGGCAGAGGGAGAAGGAGGCTCCTCATTGAGCAGGGAACCCAATGTAGGACTTGATCCCAGGACTCTGGGATCATGACCTGAGCTGAAGGCAGACGCTTAACTGACTGAGCCACCCAGGCGCCCCATTCTTTATTTCTTGCAAGTTTTTTTTCTCCCTGCTCACTGTCATTCTACAGAACTACTTACATCTTAATAATTGGCAGTTTTGACATTCACAAGGATCAGTAGCTTTCAAAGTGTGGTCCCTGGACCACAGCAGCAGCAGCAACATCGCTAGGAAACTTAGAAATGAAAATTCTCAGGCTCAGGGGCACCTGGGTGGCTCAGTCATTAAGCATCTGCCTTTGGCTCAGGTCATGATCCCAGGGTCCTGGGACTGAGCTCCACACTGGGCTCCCTGCTCTATGGGAAGCCTGCTTTCCCTCTCCCACTCCCCCTGCTTGTGTTCCTGTCTCCATCGCTCTGTCTCTGTCAAATAAATAAAATCTTTAAAAAAAAAAATTCTCGGACTCAGACCTAGAAACTGGGGGGGTAGGATATCTGTGTTTTAAATGGCTCTTCATGTAATTCTGACACAGGCCAAAGTTTGAAAAACACTGACATAAATGATCCAACAAACTAGTCTATTGGTTCCTGTTAAAGTCCATTGATTAGATCTTTCCCCTTCCTTGGGCACTCATTCCCAAGGCATTACCAGTCTTTTCAACCACTCCATAGTTTGAATTTCATGCATCCCTCTCTCTGACTGCCTATGTCTTGCCAGCCCATTTCCCCTCATACATTAATTTGGAATCACTGTGACCACCGATAAATGGATGCTACCATCTCCCTCACCATCCTGATGTCCTTCTTTCCTCCCTCACCCACCTTACATATATTCCATGGTCAGTCACGATCACTCTCGTGAATATACCCCCAACATCCTTGCCTCTCACTCCCTTTGTTGTGCTTATTTGCCAAACCACATCCTTGGCTAAGTCTACATGCTCCGCACTTGCACTGGTGTAGCTGGAGAAAACAAACGAAGTTTGGCTAGTCTCACTTTAAGAATAGAAATTCCTTTTCTGTCCACAGACCCTTCCTCCTATTTTACTAAGAAAATTGAAGAAATTGGAGAACTTCCATTGACTCCCACAATATCATCTACTCCCTACTGTCTGCACTCATGTGTATGCTCCCTCTTGCCTATACTGGGTTGCTCATACTCCTTTTTATTTTAAGATTTTATTTTCAAATAACCTGTATACCCCACGTGGGGCTCGAACTCACAACTCCAGGATCACAACTCACATGCTCCACAGACTGAGCCAACCAGTCACCCCCTCATTCTCTTTTTTAAAGCCATTCCCTCCACTTTATGTCTTTGTGATTTCTCCCTTTCCCTACATCATTAATTTTCTTCCGTACTCTATGGTTCCTATGAGTGTGTACACATGCTATTACCTAGCCCATCTTTTACTAAACCAGCTCCCTTTTGCAGTAAAACACCTCAAAAGTTACCAATACTCAGGGCACCAGGGTGGTGGTCAGTTAAGCATCCAATTCTTGGTTTTGGCTCAGGTTGCAATCTCAGGGTTGTGAGATCGAACCCCAAGTCGGACCCCACATCAGACTCAATGGCAGAGTCTGCTTGGGATTCTCTCCCCCTCTGGCCCTCTCCTCTCCTCTCTCTCAAATAAGTATATAAAATCTTAAAAAATAATAATATAGAGGCACCTGGGTGGCTCAGTGGGTTGGGCCTCTGCCTTCAGCTCAGGTCATAATCTGGGATCCTGGGATCAAGCCCCACATAGGGCTCTCTGCTCGACGGGGAGCCTGCTTCCCCCTCTCTCTGCCTGCCTCTCTGCCTACTTGTGATCTCTGTCAAATAAATAAATAAATAAAATCTTTTTTAAAAAATAGAAATAAAATAAAAATTTTTTTAAAAGTTACCAATATGAGCCTGGGGGGCTCAGTCGTTAAGCATCTGCCTTTGGCTTAGGTCATAATCTGGGGATCCTGGGATGGAGCCCCGCATCGGGCTCCCTGCTCAGCAGGAAGCCTGCTTCTCCCTCTCCCTAACCCACTCCCCCTGCTTGTATTCCTTCTCTCCCTGTCTCTGTCTCTGTCAAATAAATAAATAAAATATTTTAAAAAACAGATTAAAAGTTACAAATATTCACTTACTGTCTCCAACTCCTGTTCTCTCTTGAACAAACTCCAGTCAGGTGCTCATTCCTACCACTTCACTGGAACCACTCTCCTTACACAAGAAATGCAAGAGTCCATTCTCAATCCTCATTTTACGGGAACTTTTCCGCAGCGTTTGACTCCCCTGAACAGCTCTTCCCGTTTGTGGCGCCTTACGACACACTTGACTTCCCCAGCTTCCCTGCGGTCTCCCTTCTGCCTTCCTTTTCTTCACTTCTCAGATTCCTCTTCCAGTTCCTCCTTCCTCCCGCTTCAGTATCTTTGGAATATCGGAGATAAGGCTCAGGCCTTCCTCTCTCTGTATTCATTCCATGGATGATCTCATTCCGTGTGGTTTGAAATAACATCTACCCACCGATGACTCTCAAATTTATCTCTAGGTCCTACCTCTCCCTGGAACTCTAAACATAGATGCAACTGCCCCTTTGATATCTCCACAACCTTCACTTCTTTTTTTTTTCCCTTAATATTTTATTTATTTATTTGAGAGAGAGAGAGAGAGAGTTAGAGATCATGAGCAGGGGGGAAGGGTAGAGGGAGAAGCAGACTCCCCGGTAAGCAGGGAGCCGGATGAGGGTTTCGACCCAAGCCGAAGGCAGAGGCTTCACAGACTGAACCACCCGGGCACCCCTCCTGCACTCCTTTAATCGACATCTCAGACTTAACATGTCCAAAATCCAACTCTTGATTTTCTTCCCCACCAGAAACAGTTTTCTCCCTCTCAGCTGTTGGCTGTTGCTCAAGCTCAAACTAAAAACCTTTGGAGTCATCCTCGACTACTAGTTTCATATCTAAATCAATCCATCAAGAAGTCCTGCTGGTTCTACCTTCAAAATATATCCGGAATCTGAACCTTTTTTTTTAACCAACTCCCTTGCTAACACCAAGGCACTACCATCTCTCACCAGGACTGCTGGAATGATCTCTTGACTGGCCTCCTGCTTCCAAGCTTGCCCATCTATAGTCTATTCTTTTTTTTTTTTAAAGATTTTATTTATTTATTTGACAGACAGAGATCACAAGTAGGCAGAGAGGCAGACAGAGAGAGAGGGAGAAGCAGACTCCCCGCCGAGCAGAGAGCCCGATCCCAGGACCCTGGGATCATGACCTGAGCCAAAGGCAGAGGCTTTAACCCACTGAGCCACCCAGGCACCCCTATAGTCTATTCTTCACGCCGTTCAGAGCGATCCCATCAAAATGTAAGTCAGACCATGTCAGTCCTCTGCTCAGAAGCCTTCAGGGGCTCTTATCTCACTCCAATTCAAAGCTAGAATCTTTACAGTAGACTACAAGGCCCAACAAGATCTGGCTTTCTATTTCGTTTCTGACCTCCTCACCCCTTCCCACACTCTTGCCCTCCCTTTCTCCTCCTGCTTCCTGGGTTTCCTGCCTCTTCTTCAACCCCACCCACCTCAGCCCGGGCTGGCCCCTAGGCTTGAACCGCTTGCTCCTCCCCGACTCATCCCCAGGGCTGGTCCCTCCCTCCACTCAGGGTTTTCAGGGCTTCCCCAACCACCCTAATTATCTTTCCAAGAAACCTTTCTGCAAATACTTATTTTTTCGCCCCCTCCCCCCCGCCCACCCCAGTTTCCCAAAATCAGCTTCTAACATTTTGTGTAATTTACTGATTTATTATGTTTCTTGTTTAATTGTTTTACCTTACTAAAATAAACGCAAGGCCCCCAAAGGCAGAAATTTTTAAAATCTGTTTTTTGGGATGACTGGGTGGCTCAGTCAGTAAAGCATCTGCCTAAATGTTCGGGTCATGATCCCAGGGTCCTTGGATCGAGCCCTGCTGGATCCAGCCCTGCCTAGGTCTCCTTGCTCAGCAGGAAGCCTGCTTCTCCCTCTGCCTGCCGCTCCTGCTCCGGCTCCCGGGGCATGGGCTTGGGCATGTGCGCTCGCTCTCGCGCTCTCTCTCTCTCTCTGACAAATAAATGAAGAAAATAAAATGAAAAAAAAAAATAGATGTTTTGTTCACTGATATATTCCAAGCTCCAAGCACATAGAAGCCACTCAGTACAGATGTGATGAATAAACCGCCCGTTAGTGACTCCACGCCTTTCCAAACTGCTCTTCCCTCCGCCTTTACCCTGGCTCTGTGGACCCAGCACATCCCTGTTCCACCTGGAGAAGTCTCTGGATTTTCCCAAGCTGCTTCCTTTTGCCCTCCTGTTGGGCCTCTTCTAACACCTCTCATTGTACTCTAATGATACATTTACATGTGTTTCTTTCCCTTACTAAACTGTAAGCTTTTTAAGGAAGGTACAAGATCTACCTCACCTTGGTAACCCTAGCCTATCACATCATCTCTCTGGCTTGTATAGAGTAGGTTTTCAAACAATGAAACAGCAAACTGTCCTTACCGCGTTGGGTACGGTGTTGACACGCAGCAGAGTTTGGTGGCAGTTTGCCACAAAGGGAGATGCAGGCCTGGGGGACTCGTTTCCTGGAGGCCTGCAGGCTGGGCTGCCGGAGAGGGAGAGCTGAAGCCCGCTGAGTCACTCCCGCAGCTCAGCCTCTCACTCTGAAGCAGAGATGGGGATCCCTGATTAACAGCCCTTTCCTGTACAAGGTGAGAGTGCAGAGCTGCCTTCGCATAAGGCCTGGGAGAGAAGAATGAGCCCGCGGGCAGCAGATCTTTTATAGAAGACCTCGCTTGAAATCTGAAAATCCCAGAAATTCCTAAGGAACTGACCATCTTAACTCCTGTCTTTGCCAAGCCTGCATTTCAGGATTTATATCCTTAGCAGAACTGAAAGAAGCACAGCATATGCAGGCTTATAACCCCACGTTTTTACTCCGTGGATTTACACATGCAAAATATGGATGGGTTTTTATAAGAATTACATGTTGGATCCTTACGCAAAGTAGGAAAGGTGATCTTTAGAAGCTCTGAGTTTTAATGCATTCCAGTATTGTCAGATCCAAGAGCAATTAAAACACTGTTGTGCGGTTTTGAATTATAGCCTCCTTGTTAAAATACCTATTGTTTTCCCTAAGGACAGCCTGCATTTTTACCTTGATGTCATCACACTCCGGGTCTCAGGGGGGTAGGGAACTTAATAGAACAAGTGAATAAATATAGTTCTGAGATAACAGTGAGTTCTAAGGTGATGATAGGAAATTAGTTCCCAATTTTAGTGACCTTCAGGTGGAGGAAAGGAATGAAAGCCACGTAAGCCCAGGATTGGTTAAACAAACAAGTGATATCAGCCAAATACTTGTTAAGTCAGAAGTGGTGTTTTGATCATCCCTGCTTGAACTTGGACCCTGTGAGGGTTTTGTCTGCCTTGACTATACTAGTAGAAAGACTTTATTACGTGATGCCCATGTTACTACGACATGGGGGAAACTATTACCCACTTCACCCAAGGCTCCAGATCTCACCCCCATGGCACTGGGGCTATATACTGCAGCCAAATTGCCCTTGATCTGGGACCCTTGACTTTGTTTGCTCTACCATCTCCATCTGACCCTCCATCCCAGAAGAAATCTGCCAATGAAGACTCAGTAAAACCCTCGCACACTTATCAGTGCTGAGAACACAAATGGGAGACAAAACCTATCTCTCATCTCTCTTAAGACGGTATCTGTCACTACACGTTTCCCTTATTTGTCCCTCTCTGCAACAGCAAAGACCTCTTGCAGGTTAACAGAAGTCACCCGGTCTAGAAAATTTGAAATGAAATGTTATTCTCCTCACTTTCCACCTGCAAAAATGAGATGAAGTAGAAGCCTTTGCCAGAGGTGAGTGAGTCAGGGGCAGAGGATTGGAATGTAGGACTTGATTCCTGGTTTCCTAACTCTAACCACATCCTCCCTACGCTGGGGTTGCTTTTTGCGCTGTGAGGGGCAGGGGTGGGGAAGGGGATGGTTTGATTTTATGCTTTTATTTAGAAAATTACTGAAATCTGACCTCTAACCCATGTGTAAGACATGCCAGTTAATCTCTAGCAGGAATCTATGATGATTCCTAACGTATAATTTGCATCAGAGCCTCGGACACGATTTTTCCTGGGTCTTAAGCAATAAGATTGGCTAGGTGTGAATAAGGCTTAAAATAGAGAAGAGTGGGGTGCCTGAGTGGCTCAGTCATTAAGCTTCTGTCTTCAGCTCATGTCCTGATTCTGGGGTCCTGGGATCGAGCCCCGCATCGGGACTCCCTGCTCAGCAGGAATCCTGCTTCTCCCTCCCTCACTCCCCCTGCTTATATTCTCTCTCTCTCTCTCTCTGTCAAATAAATAAAATCTTGGGGCACCTGGGTGGCTCAGTGGGTTGGGGCCTCTGCCTTCGGCTCAGGTCATGATCTCAGGGTCCTGGGATAGAGCCCCACATCCGGCTCTCTGCTCCGCGGGGAGCCTGCTTCCTCCCCTCTCTCTCTCTCTGCCTATCTCTCGGCCTACTTGTAGTCTCTGTCTGTCAAATAAATAAATAAAATCTTAAAAATAAATAAATAAAATAAAATATTTTTTTAAAAAATAGAGATGAGAATAAGGTGAAAGAGGAGAGGCTAAAATCTAATCCTAAACATCTTAAAAGTTAAATGAACCAGTAATCATAATTAATCACCCATTCTCTACCCATAATGTTTCAAAATAAGTTCTCAGTTTTTGAACTTGGTATCAGCTCTGGTGAGTTCACATATGAGAGACATTAATAAGTGTAGTTTTTAGGGGCACCTGGATGGCTCAGTCGGTTGAGCATCTGAACCTTGATTTCGGCTGCAGTCATGGGATCCAACAGGTAGGGCCCCACACTCAGTGAAGAGTCCACTTAAGATTCCCTCTCCCTCTCTCTCTGCCCCTCCCCCCACTCATGGTGTGCAAACAAGGCGCAATCTCTCTCTCTCTCTCTTTTAAGATTTTATTTATTTATTTGAGAGAAAGCAAGTGAGAGAGAGAGTACAAACCAGGGGAGGAGGGGCAGAGGGAGAGGGAGAAGCAGACTTGCCAGGGAGCAGGGAACCCAACACCGGGCTGGATCCCAGGACCCTGAGATCATGACCCCAGCGGAAGGCAGAGCTACCCAGGCACCCCATAAATAAAATCTTTAAGAAAAATAAATGTAGCTTTTAATTCAGGCTTGTATTTTGCATCAGAGATCATAAGATCTTTGCCTGGTACAATGATGGTCGTATTCTCCTGGGTTTTGGGGGTTTTGTTTTTTTACTTTAGTTATCTACCAAAAGTGTCTAGGAATAAACAACTAAACACAATGCGTGCATTGTAATGTAGATTCAAGAACACGTCAAAGCAACCTTACCCAACTGGCCCTGAGAAAGATAAACTTTGGGAAATCTTCCAGGCCAATCATGATTGCTGGAGAGAAAATAACCAAATGTTCATTACTCAAAGGGCTTCTTCAACTGTCAAGAAGTTCTAGTCTTTCAATACTAACACCTTCATTTGTGGAAATTCATCTTAGAATGAGGAGCTATAGCATCTAGTTCCTCTGAGAATATTCTTCAATCAACAAGTTGTCCACCTAGCTAAGGGACAGCTTCCTAGAATTAAGACTGCAGAACCTAGGTTATAATTAACTCAGACTTCCTCCTCCTTTTGTACCTTGGCCATGACCTTAATCCTCACCTAGATTTTCCATCCTGACTATGGATAAAATTTTGTTCTAATTTCTATCAACTGAACTCTGGTCCTGTTAGCCTAAGTTGGCATTGGTGGCTGAAAGGAATCCTAAACCAATTTTAGACCATTTAGTTAGACTTTAAGCATGACTCAAAAAAAGCTAGACATCTCAGTTAGAGGATGATATTATCCTTTTTCTCTCTTTTGTAAAAGAGAAAGGAAGGAAGGGAGGGAGGGAAGGAAGAAAAAGAAGTCACTTGGTAATGTTAGGTCTAGTGAATTTTTTCAGAGTAATTTGGAGGCAAGCAATGTCTCCAGTTCTAGGAATTGCAGCATTGACAATACATAGAAAGAATGAAAAGGGGTGATCAAATGGGAGGGGCTTTGGAATTGAGCAGGTTTCACCTGCATGGATTTAAAGTCATACTTAAGTAATGATCATCAGTAGGTCCATTGCTACTTATCTAAAGAGCTCAAAACCCAAAGAGCTCTTTGCAAGAGGTTTCTGGAATAGAATCAAGTGTTTTGCAGGTGTGAGAGGTGAGATTCAAAGAAACTGTTACAAAGCTTCACACACATGCAAGTCTTCCAGAAAAGAGCTATGCCTTTCCTACTACGTTAAGGAGAAAGTAGAAACTGTCCAAGACGGACACCTTCGATCTCTTACCCTTCACCTCAAACTGATCTGCTTCTAACTATCCCTTTCCTTCTTTTCTCGTGTCCTAGAGGGAGACATGTAGGACTTTCTTTCCAGAACTATCCTTCTGTATTTGCTCTTGTTTCTCTTCCTTTCTACTCTGCAGTCATCTCTTCCTACCCATTCTCCATTTTTTATGTGTTCATTTACTGGCTCAACGAATATTTCTTATACTCTTGTTATAGGACATATTAAGTTTTTGGGACACTGAAGTGAAAGACAACTTTCCTACCTTCACAGGACTCATGGTCTAGTGGAAGAGGTAGCAGAATACATTATCACAAACCAGTGTATTTACAGCATGTAAATACCCACGACAGATGTCTGCGTATTATGCTACAGTGGTATACACGGGAGAGGTGGAAGAAGGTTGGGGTGGAGGGCTTAACACATGAAGTGGGTCTAGGATTTAGCCAACAGGACAAGTGGGGAAGGAAGGACATTTTAAACAGAGGGAATGACACGCACCAAAGCACAACCATACAAGAAAATTCAAGTTCAGTGAGGCAAGGACATAAGGAGTCAGTGGTGTGTTTGGAGGTAAGAGGCAAGGGAAGAGTTGGACCAGATAATAAAGGATCTTAAGATGATAAGGAATTTTTAGGGGCACCTGGGTGGCTCAGTCATTAAGTGCCTACCTTCAGCTCAGGTCATGATCCCAGAGTCCTGGGATCAGCCTCACATCCGGCTCCCTGCTCGGCAGAAATTCTGCTTCTCCCTCTCCCACTCCCCTTGCTTGTGTTCCCTCTCTTGCTGTGTCTCTCTCTCTGTCAAATAAATAAGATCTTAAAAAAAAAAAAGATGATAAGGAATTTTAAAAGTATTTTAAGTATTTATTAAAGTATGGTCTAATTTGCATTTTCGGAAGTTCAGTCTTTATAGCAGAGGATGATTAGACTGGGAACCATTGCAGGAATCCTGAAGAAAAATGAGCAACTAAAGGAGCATGGTGGTGCCATTAGGAGAAATGATACAGAGAGAGGCAAAGGTCACTGTAAAGAGGAATTCAGTTTAAGGACATACAAGCGCGGGTCACCTGGGTGGTTCAGTCGGTTGAAAGTCTGTCGTAGGCTTGGGTTATGATCCCAGCGTCCTGGGATCGAGACCCACGTTGGGCTCTCTGCTCAGCGGGGAGTCTGCTTCTCCCTCTGCCTGCTGCTCCCCCTGTTTGTGCTCTCTCTCTGTCAAGTAAATAAATAAAATCTTTAAAAAAAATAAATGAATGAAATATTAAAAAGAAAAGAGGACTAAGAACATAACTCTAAGAAACACCAATGTTGAGGGATGGATATGTGACAAGAAGCCAGTGCTGGGGGGTGCCTGGGTGGCTCAGTGGGTTAAAGCCTCTACTTTCGGCTCAGGTTCTGATCCCAGGGTCCTGGGATCGAGCCCTACATCGGGCTCTCTGCTCAGCGGGGAGCCTGCTTCCCTTCCTCTCTGCCTGCCTCTCTGCCTACCTGTGATCTCTGTCTGTCAAATAAATAAATAAAATCTTTAAAAAAAAAAAAAAAAAAAGAAGCCAGTGCTGGGGGTTGAGATAGAAAGTTGAGAGAGGTAAGAGGAAAAGCAGGAAGGAAAGAGTGGGGTCACAGACACCAAGGTGGGAGAACTTCCAGAAGTTCAACAATGCTACCAAAATACCAGGAACAACAGAACGAAAAAGTCACCATTAGTTTTAGCAACCTGGAAGTCATTGGGGTTTTTGCTGTCACCAGTATCAATGGGAGTGGGAGGCACATGACTGGTTTGAAGTATGCAGGGAAGATGGTAAGGAACTGGGGGCGGGGCAGGGCTGTGAATGTAAATATTCTTCTTGGAATCTTGGCTGCATCATCATTAGGCAATATTTCCCCTTTATTTATTTTCTGACCTAGGCAGCCCTTGGAAGCCATCACTCTATAATGGATATATGTGTATGTCCAATTCACTTATTCATTTACTTATCCATTCATCCTCACCTCTCCTTCTCTCAAGCCCTACACTTTATATATCAGCACATTTTCACTCAATCTTCATAATATATCCTGAATCTATTTCTCATCACCTCCACACTACCAACCAAGGCCGAGGCCCCATCATTTTGTCACATGGACCAGTGCAATAACCTTCCAACAGATTTCCCTGCTTTTACCCTTTGCCTCCTTCTTATCTATTCTTTTTTTTTTTTTTAAGATTTTATTTTTGAGTAATCTCTACACCCAACATGGGGTTTGAACTCACAAACCCAACAAGAGTTGCATGCCCAACTGACTGAGCCAACCAGGCGCCCCTCCCTCTTGTCTATTCTTATACCAGCAGCCAGAGGCACCCTTCCAAATACTAAGTCATATTTTGTCAGTCTTCTCTTTAGAAGCCTCCAGTGAGGGGGTGCCTGGGTGGCTCAGTGGGTTGGGGCCTCTGCCTTCGGCTCGGGTCATGATCCCGGGGTCCTGGGATCGAGCCCCACGTCGGGCTCTCTGCTCCACGGGGAGCCTGCTTCCTCCTCTCTCTCTGCCTGCCTCTCTGCCTACTTGTGATCTCTCTCTCTGTGTGCCAAATAAATAAATAAAATCTTAAAAAAAAAAAAGAAGAAGAAGAAACCTCCAGGGATCTGTCGTCTCGTTTCAAGTCCCTGTATGATCTGAGACACCCTCGCCCCATTACTTTGCTCACCTCCTTTCCAACCACTATTCCCCTCAGCCTCCTTTACACCAGCCACATGGGCCTCCTTGTGCCCTGAACACACTCCACCACAGGCCTTCAGCATATGCCGACTTGTGCTCAGAACACTCTTCCCTCAGGTACCATCAGTCCTTCAGCACTCTGTTCAAATATCCAAAGGTCCTCCCTGGCCGTCCTTTATAGACCATCACACCTTGGCCTCTCCCAGCTCTCTCTTCTCTCTGGTGTGCTCCATAGCACTTGTCACCATCTGACCTATTATAGTCATATATTTATTGTCTGTTTCCCTTCACTAGACTGTAAACACCTACAAAGTACGCCTTCCAAGAGCACCTCCTCCGGAGAAGCGGAGATAAAGATAACCAAGAAAGCCATCCCTGCCCTTGAGGAACCCACACTTCAGTGAGTCATCCAACCTAACAAGTAATTAGAATGGAAATGCTCAAAGTTGGATGCGAGAGTCTGAGGCCCTGGGGAACAGTGCGGTTTGGGGCACTCTTCAGGCTGGGTAGTAGTTAAAACTGTGAGCTCACCCGAAGAGAATGTAAGAAATGAAAAGCACTCAGGAGACACCGGTATTTAAGGTGTGAAGTTCAGAAGAAGGAGGCCAAGAAGGCATAATAATAATCAAAGACATGAAGAAGACCTGGAAGAATGAGCCACTGACGTCAGAGCTACTAGAGCCTTTACAGAATACTGCTAATGATCAAGCAAGGATCATTCCTCACCACTCACGACACGTCAGCTACTGCTCTAAGTATGTTTCATATGTTCACACATAAACCCCAAGGAGTGAGGTGCTAGTATGACCCTATCTTACAGAGAAAACGTTCACCACCCAAGTGCACCCACCTACGAAGAAATAAAGATCGGAATCCAAGCAGTCTTCAACCCTATGTTGTTATGCACCATACTATACGAGGCTGGCTCTCTCTATTTTTCCCCTATTTTACTGAGTACCTACTTAGGGTCAGATATTCTAGGCTCTGGATGTAGAGCTGTAAGGCAGTCCCTCTCTTCATGGAGCTCACTTCCTTGTGGGGGAGTCAGCCACTGAATAAGTCAGCTGATGCACGACAGACAGGGCAGACAGTAAGTGCTTGGGGGTCTGGCTGGCTCCGTCGGTGGAACACGTGACTCTCGATCTCAGGGTCATGAGTTCAAGCCCCACATTGGGTGCAGAGGGTACTTTTAATTAATTAATTAGTTAATTAATTAATTAAAAATAGATAATAAGTGGCTCAAAGACAAATGAAGTAGGGTAAAGTTTTGTGAATGATAGGTGGTTGCTTCTGGGAGGAGGGGACATGGAAGTAGAGATCTGAAGGAAGTGAGAGGGGGAGCCAAGAGGATATCTGGGGGAAGAACATTCCAGGCAGAGGGCACGGCAAGTGCAGAAGCCTTAAGGTGTGAGTGTGCCCTGTGTGTTCCAGGAACTGCAAGGAGGTCAGTGCAGGGGGAGCACCGTGAAAGAGAGAGAGGCCGGTGACAAGGTCAGAAAGATATGGGAAGGTTTCCAGGACAAAGAAGTGAAATATTTCACATAAGTGAAATAAGTAAAGGGATCAGACATATTAGCTAATCACATTGAATAAAGGAATGTGTGTGTCCATATGTATTTAGATGTATATATTATATACGTATGTGCTTGTGGATATTCTGAAATACTGGACAACAAACTCAACAGTGATTACTTTTTGAGGGAGGGAAGGGACATTCAGACTTTTAACTTTATATTGTTTCATACTACTTGAAAAAGTTCACCTTGCATACATGACTTTTATAATAATCAAAAATTAGCTTAAAAAACAACCACAAGTGGCCTCCACTCGCATCTCCTTGTCCTTTCAATTTCCTCCTCAACCAAATACAATCTGACCCCGGACTTCACCTTTGTTCTCCTACTGCTCCCACAGACATCACCTGTGACTTCCCCAGGACTCCCAGGGACCATCCGCAGTCCTTTTGCTTCTCCATCCATCTCTCAGCTACGTTTGACGTTGCTTACAGCTCTTCTCTTTGAAGTGCTTTCCCTTTTGGCTCCCCACTTGTCCACTTTGACCTCATGGAATCTTCTTCCTCCGATCGCTTTCACTGGCTACTTTTTATCAGCCCACCCAACAGACTTGGGTTTCTTCTAGTTCTATCCTTGACCCATTTGCCTCTGGGCACTACATACACTCTTTCTGTTGGTCTCATCCGGGCTTGCACTTTCAGAAACCCTCTCTATGCTGCCAAGTCCACGATCTAGATTTCCAACCTGTCCTTGAGCTCCAGTCCATATATCCAGCTGCCTATTAAACAGCTCCACCTGCAGATCTCACGGACATCTCAGAGCTGACTGCTCTGAAACCAGACTCATCATCGCCAAACATTATCTTCCTCCTGCTGTTGTTGTTCTTATCGCAGCTGGTGGTATCAGCATCTGCTTGGTTGACCCTAGCTACAATCTGAGAAAAACCCCTCTTCTTCACCCTTCACATCTAAATGGTCCTCTAGAAGTCCTTCTATCTGCTAAATATCTTTGTATTCTGTCCTTGTCCCCACATCTCCACTGTCGTGGCACTCACAATCCGGACTATTGCATGTGGATATGTGCATCTAAGTCCCGGGAAGAGCTCAGAGATACTCTAACTGCATTTTCTGCCTCGAGTCTTGCTGTCAGCCTGCTTTCTTACACTCAGTTGTCACAGTGACGTGGCACAACTCCCATTACGCCAGTCCCTCCTTGAAATCTTTCCATTTTTTCTAAACCTTTCTTGAGTGAAATCCAAAATCCTTGCTTGATCTGCCTAGTCCTTTTTTGATACTTCCCCAATGTACCTTATGTTCAAGCAATACTGAGGTATTCTTTGTTTTTCAAAGGCCTCTTTCCTTTGCATGTTTCTGTGAAAGTTCTGTCACATGGCATCACTGTATTTCCAGGTCTAAACCAATACCTGGTACAAAGCAGAAGTTCAATAAAGACTCCTTCAGTAAGTAAAAGGACAGAAAGTTGAGGGTTTAGGACACTAATCAGAAGACTATAATAAGAGGGGCGCTTGGGTGCCTCAGTTGTTAAGCGTCTGCCTTCCGCTCATGTCATGATTCCAGGGTTCTGGGATCAAGCCTTGTGTCAGGCTCCCTTCTCCACAGGAAAACTGCTTCTCCCTCTCCCATCCCCCCTGCCTGTGTTCCCTCTCTCACTGTCTCTCTGTGTCAAATAAATAAAATCTTAAAATAAGAAGAAGAAGAAGAAGACTATTATAAGAGTACACCTTAGGGGCACATGGCTGACTCAGTCAGTTAAGTGGTAGACTTGATTTTGGCTCAGGTCCTAATCTCAGGGTCATTGAATCCTGCCCCAAGTTGAGCCCACTGCTGGGTTCCGCACTCAGCACAGAGTCTGCTTAGGATTCTCTCTCTCTTTCTCTCCCTCTGCTCCTTCCCCCATTTGTGCTTTCTCTTTCCCTCTCTCTAATAAATAAAAAAAGCCTTTTTTTTTTTTTAAAGATGACATATAGGGCACTTGGGTGGCTTAGTTGGTTAAGCGTCTGGCTTTGGCTCAGGTCATGATCCTGGAGTCCCAGAATGGAGTCCTGCATTGGGCTCCCTGCTCAGCAGGGAGTCTGCTTCTCCCTCTGACCCTCCCCCCTCTCATGCTCTCTCTCTCTCATTCTCTCTCTCAAGTAAATAAATAAAATCTTTTAAAAAATTTAAAAAAGGTGACATATAAGTAGAAATCTTTTTCAAAAAGATTTTTTAAATCCTTTTTTAAAAAAGATTTTATTTATTTATTTAACAGACAGAGATCACAAGTAGGCAGAGAGGCAGGCAGAGAGAGAGAGGAAAGGAAGCAGCCTCCCCACTGAGCAGAGAGCTGGATGCAGGGCTCGATCCCAGGGTCCTGGGATCATGACCTGAGCCGAAGGCAAAAGCTTTAACCCACTGAGCCACCCAGGTGCCCCTTTAAATCCTTTTTTTAAAAGATTTTATTTATTTGAGGGGCGCCTGGGTGGCTCAGTGGGTTAAAGCCTCTGCCTTCTGCTCAGGTCATGATCTCAGGGTCCTGGGATCGAGCCCCGCATCGGGCTCTCTGCTCAGCGGGGAGCCTGCTTCTCCCTTTCTCTCTGCCTGCCTCTCTGCCTACTTGTGATCTCTGTCTGTCAAATAAATAAATAAAATCTTTAAAAAAAAATAAAGATTTTATTTATTTGAGAGAGAGAGAGGTTGAAAGAACAAGTGGGAGGAGGGCCAGAGGGAGAAGCAGACTCCAGTGGAGCAGGGAGCCTGACATCAGACTCAATCTCAGGACCCTTGGATCATTCCTTGAGTGCCAAAGACAGATGCTTAAACCACTGAGCCACCCAGGTGCCCCAGATAAATAAAATCTTTAAAAAAAAAAGTACACTTTTTTTTTCTGCTGAAACCTGGGAACAAAAGAGGGAGGGAACACAAGCAGGGGAATACAAGGGGGTAAAGTATACAAGGAGTACACTTTAGAGGTAACTAGGAAGAGAGGGAAAGGAAATGCTTTGGTGCCACACTTGCTTCAAGAGTCTACAAATAAGATCACAATAATCAAATAATAGTTCTTCCTATCATTTTTCTCTCTTTGAGAGATATGAACTTTAGTCAATGGTACTTTTTTTTTTTTTTTTTTTGAGAGAAAGAGAGAGAGCACGTGCTCAGTGGGTGGGAAGGGGCAGAGGGAGAAGAAGAGAGAGAGTCTTAAGCAGGCTCCAAGCCCAGCATGGAGCCTGGTGAGGAGCTGGATGTCATGATCCTGAGATCATGACCTGAATTGAAATCAAGAGTCAGAGGCTTAACTGACTGAGCCCCCCAGGCACCCCATCATTGGTACAATTTCAAAAGAACACAATTAAACTGATTTTACATAAAATGTTTTTTAAATCAAACCAATAGCCCAGTACATGCTGCTGCTAAAATCTTCTGATAAAACAAGACCCTTTGGGTATGAATCTCAAGGTCTGAGAGTTTAGCTGGGAAGGGTCATTTATTCTGCAAACATTAATTGGGCTGGTACAGACACTGCTTAGCACAGGGGATATGAAGATAAGTAATACATGACTTCTGTTCTCAAAGAGCTCATGGCCCCCAAATCAGCTAGCCCTTGCCTTTGGCCAGGACTATATACTTAATCCTTAACAGAAAGTTAGCTGTCCATGCTGGGGTCAGTATTTATTTTATTTATTTATTTATTTATTTATTTTTAAAAAGATTTTATTTATTTATTTGACAGACAGAGATCACAAGTAGGCAGAGAGGCAGGCAGAGAGAGAGGGGGAAGCAGGCTCCCTCTGGATCAGGGAGCCCGATTCGGGGCTCGATCCCAGGACTCTGGGATCATGACCTGAACCAAAGCCAGAGGCTTTAACCCACTGAGCCACCCAGGCGCCCTATTTATTTTATTTTTAAAGATTTTATTTATTTATTTGAAAGAGAGAGAGAACATAATGGGGGAGGAGGAGTAGAGGAAGAGGGAGAAGCTCAAAAGGGAGCCCAATGTGGGCTCCATCCCAGGACCCTGGGATCATGAACTGAGCCGAAGTCTGTCACTTAACCAACCGAGTCACCCAGGTGACCCTGAGGTCAGTATTTAAAGACCTTTTGGCCATAGGCGCTGTTATACCTAATTTTTTGGAGCTCAGAAATGGAAACTCATGGATTCAGGGCAGTAGCAAAATGTAACCATCACTTCCTTTATAATAAAATGGTGCCTGTGTAGAAGGGTAATACGAATTGGCCCTTCTTTCTCCAGAAGACAGTAGCATCTAAAGATTCTGAACTGTCTGGGCATCTGGATGGCTCAGTTGGATGAGCGCCTGGCTGTTGATTTCGGCTCAGGTCCTGATCTCAGGGTTGTGGGATTGAGCACCCCCTCCCCACCATCCCTCCATGCTAGTGGGGAGTCTGCTTCTCTCCCTATGCTTCTTACCTCCCCCATCCCCTGTTTTGTCTCTCTCAAAATAGATAAATAAAATCTTTAAAAAAAATTATCAAGATTCTGAACTGTCTTCTGCTCAATGATGATCAAGGCATCCAATGGGCAAGCTTAAATGACTCAGGCACTATTCTTTTTTAGTTTGATGACTTTAAGGACTACTAATACAATGTTTTCGATTGGCGGCCTGTTTGGAGAAAGGACATTGCTGGTCTGAGAGAGGGCATCTTCATCAATGCCTAAGAAAATCCCTGGGGGTAAAATGTGTCTACCTGAATGAGAGAGAAGGCACTTTACTTAGATTATGTCATTCAGTCTTCATAATACTCTCTGACGTTGCTATTAGTATCTTTATTTTTGCAAATTAGGAAACAGCTATAATAAGCCTAGGCACCTGGTTCAAGATCACATAGCTACAATTACAGAACTTGCAATTCAAGCCCAGGTTTGTGACTCTGAGCCCACATTAGTTCCACCACAATACTGGCTTCCCATGAAAAGTCTTTCTGGAGAGGGGAAAAGAGAGTGAACAACGAGAGGTCCATTCAAACCAGAAGTAATTCATAAGCTTGCAAAAAGGGGCACAATTTGGGGTTCCTGTCTTAAATTTTTCCTTTTGTCACTTGGAAAAAATGTCAGCTATGTGCATTTCCATTAGGTTAGTGAAGATCAAGAAGTTAAAAATCCTTTCTGGAATAGTGGAGGAAAAGAGGCACTCAAACATTGCTGGTGGGAGTTATGAATTAGTGTAATTTTTATGGGGGATAACTTGGCAACATCTATTAAAATTACAAACATATGGTACCTTAAAAAAAATGATTTATTTATTTATTTTTGGAGAGAGAGGGAGAGAAAGAGCCATGAGTGGAAGGGAGGAACAGAAGGAGTGGGAGAGAGAGAATTTCAAGCAGACGCTGCACTGAGTGTGGAGCCCAACGTCAGGCTCAATCTCACAACCCTGAGATCATGACCTGAGCAAAAGTCAAGTGTCAGATGCTTCACCGACTTTGCCACACAGGTGCTCTGAAGTGTACGTATCTTTTGACTCAGTGATTCCACTTCTAGAAATTTATACTACAGAGATATTTACACATTTGCAAAATGGTCAAAGTAATGCCCTGCAAAATTGTTTGAAATCACAGAAGTTTGGAAGCAACTTAAGTGACCATCTCTGGAGAACAAGTTAAATAAAGTATGCGAATAAACACCTACTACATGCGGTCCTAAGAATGAGGACATGCCATCCAGTAATAGGAATTATTTCCAAGATATAGATTTCCAAGCAAGATCCAGGAAGCGTGGTCACTACTCTTTCATTGATGAGACAACTTCTATACGGACTTGCTTGTCTAGGCACAAACTATCCCTGGAAGACTATTTGAGACACCGCTAACATTAGTTGCCCCTAAGAAAAGGTGTGATATGACTGGAGGAGGGGAGTTCAGAACAAGAGCGAACATTTTAATTCCTTTAAACTTTTTTTTTTTTTTTTTTTGAGAGAGAGAGAGAAAGAGCATGAGCTGGGGGAGGGGCAGAGAGGGAGATAGAGAATCTTACGCAGGCTCAGTATCGAGCCTGTCTTGGGACTCATCCCACGACCCTGAGATCATGACCTGAGTAGAAGTCAAGAGTGGGACGCTTACCTGTCCGCCTAACCATCTGAGCCCTCATATTCCTTTAAACTTTTAACCGGGGGCGCCTGGGTGGCTCAGTGGGTTAAGCCTCTGCCTTCAGCTCAGGTCATGATCCCAGGGTCCTGGGATCGAGCCCCGCATCTGGCTCTCTGCTCAGCAGGGATCCTGCTCCCCTGCCCCCCTCTCTGCCTGCCTCTCTGCCTACTTATGATCTGTCTGTCAAATAAATAAATAAAATCTTTAAAAACAGTTAAAAAATAAACTCTTAACCATACAGATATATTAGGTATTCAAGATAAAGAAATTGAATTAAAATTTAAAAATAAACCACGTGCATTTTTTTTTTAAGATTTTATTTATTTGACAGACAAAGATCACAGGTAGGCAGAGAGGCAGGCAGAGAGAGAGGAGGAAGCAGGATCCCTGCTGAGCAGAGAGCCAGATGCGGGGCTCGATCCCAGGACCCTGGGATCATGACCTGAGCTGAAGGCAGAGGCTTTAGCCCACTGAGCCACCCAGGAGCCCACCACATGCATTTTTTAAAAGATTTTATTTATTTATTTGACAGACAGAGATCATAAGTAGGCAGAGAGGCAGGCAGAGAGAGGGAGGAAGCAGGCTCCCTGCTGAGCAGACAGCCCAATGTAGGGCTCAATCCCAGGACCCTGGGACCATGACCTAAGCTGAAGGCAGAGGCTTTAACCCACTGAGCCACCCAGGCGCCCCAACCACAAGCATTTTTAAGACATTTACATTGTGTGGTCATCACCACCATCCATCCCCATAACTCTTCTCATCTTGTAAATCGGAAACTTTATACCCACTAAACAATAACTCCCTTTCCCCTCACTCTAGCCCCTGGCAACCACATATCTTCTGTCTCTATGATTTTGATTACTCTAAGTAACTCACACAAGTGGAATCATACAGTGTTTGTCTTTTTGTGACTGGCTGATTTTACTCAGTGTGCCATGCCTATAATTCATCTGTATTGTAGCATAGTGCAGAATTTCCTTCCTATTTTCCCCCTTATTTTTTAAGGCTGACTAATATTCCAGTAAATGCATATACCACATTTTGGTAACCTAGTCATCTGTTGATGGACACATGAGCTGTTTCTGTGTTTTAGCTATTGTGAAGAATGCTGCAAAGAACAAGGGTCTATAAATCATTGAGATGCTGCTTTGAGTCCTTCTGGGTATATATCCAGAAATGGAATTGCTGGATCACATGGTAGTTCTATTTTTAATTTTTTGAGGAACCATCATAATGTTGTTTTTTTGGAAAGCTTTTATTTTTTAAAAAATTATTATTTTTTAATTTTTTATTTCTTTTCAGTGTAACAGTATTCATTGTTTTTGCACCACACCCAGTGCTCCATGCAATCCGTGCCCTCCCTAATACCCACCACCTGGTTCTTCCGACCTCCCGCCCCTCCCCTCCGCCCCTCATCATAATGTTTTGTTACTATTTTCCATAGCAGCAGTACCATTTTACATTCCCACCAACAAGGGTTCCAATTTCTTTATATCCTCACCAGCACTTGTTTTCTCATTTTTGTTTTTTTGTTTGTTTTATAGTAGCCATCCTAATGGGTGTAAGGTTGCATAGTATGTCTTTGGGGATCAGCAGTATGGCTACTGGATATCCGTGTCAGGCCCCCATGACTTTGAGTGGTGCTACTTACTAGATGTGTAACCTTGGATGTTATCCCAGGCCTCAGTTTCCCCATTTGTAAAATCAGACTTATCTCAGAGGGCTGGTGAGAATTGAATGCACATAAAAACACTCAGGTGACAGAAAGCACCCAACAAATATAATTTATTATCATTTCTGCTTTAAAAGCTCCAACAATAAACCAAATTCTGATTTGCTCTGGCTCCTTTTGGACTAGTCTGGAGGCAAAGAGACAAACTAGATTTCTCAGGGAGTTTTCCTACCTAGGGGCTTGAGTATGGGGGACTTCATACATTCGTCACGGACATTCTTCCTTCCTGCTGCCCCCTCTGGACCTGCAGACCTCCCACCTGTGCCAAATGAAGTGAGCTTGAAGTAAGGGTACTCAGAACCTAGCCAGTTTATGTTTTCTGGGGGGGGGGGGCGGGGGGGGGAGAGGACTGAGAGAAATCCTGTTGACACAGTTATGTAAAGCCTGTCACTCAGTCCCCTGCCTATTACCTCTGCAGACCGTTATGCATATTAAAGAAGGGGGGGCGGCAAATACAAAAGAAAAATAAGCGAGAAAGAGTGAGAGAGTGAACAAATCAGGATGCATGAGGGAATCCACGTGGTCGCCAATCTGTAACTGATCAGAGCAGCTACACTGAAGCAAAACCCCCAGCGCCTACCGCCAAATATATTGCAATGGAGAAACCGTCCACAATGGGGTGTCTATATCCTCAGCAGAGTCTTGGGGCTGCCGCTCAAGAGACTCTCCCGCTACTCCCACCCCTTTTGCACCCAGTAAACCGCGCGATGTAACAACGGAATCTGGTTCTGTGTGTGCGCTGTGAGTGTGCGCTTTGCAAACCATCTGGGCTCCATCCTGCGCGGTTGGAACGACGATCGATCCCGGACGAGTTGGGGGAGTTGGAGCTTGCCTGTGTCTCCTCCCTTTCTCTGCTCCCCTCTAGCCCCCACCCCACCTTTTGCTGTGCACTAACGTTTCGCCCGCGGAGGGACGTAGGTTTTCAGCACCAGGAGGCCGTGGACCTTCTCTGGAGGCGTGCATTGCACCCTCCAGAGGGCCGGAGCAACCTGCTCACCACGACCCTCCCCCTCCTTCCCAAATTCGCCACCCCAGGCTGTAATATTACAAGCAGTGTGCTCTGTACCCGTGCGGGAGTCCAGGAAGGCTGCTTGACCTTCCAGCGAACTCCACCTCGGCTGGGGGGATGGAGGCTGCCCCCGGGCCTGCAGGCTGCGTATCGATCCCCCCAGCCACAGCCAACACAAGTTCTCCCGGTACAAACCCCTCCCTCCCCTCGCTGCTTTCCCAGCCTTGTAGGCTTCTAACGCCTAGCTTGAGGCGCCCTCCCCTCTTTCCCGCAATAAAGTAAACCGGGTGGATATTCATCCCCCGCCCTCACCCCCCTTCTTCCTTCCCCCTCCCCCCTCCCCCCTCAGCCTACTAACCCCGCGCACAGAGCTCGCCGCTGGCGGGCCCCTTCCACCCCGTGTATCATAATGCCCAACGCTCTTCTCCTCCCCCTCTCTTAATCAGAAACGTGCTCGCTAGCCCCCCTCCCTCTGCATGCATACATTAGGGTCTGCTTTGCATGCAGCGGCAGGCAGAGAACTGAGGAAGAAGGGGCGGGGGCGCTTTTGCCCGCCTCTTCCCTCCAGGCCCCGTTAGCCATCCAGCTTCAGCTTCGTTGTAACACCGCCTCGTTAGCGGAGCACGCTGTGGCCCCAATGCCCGGGCTGGAGAAACAGGACCCAACTCTCTGCAGAAGGGCACGAGAGCCAGAGGTTCCTCCGCCCCGAGTGCATAGTAGGGCGAGGAGGTGGCGAGAGACTTGCCACTTGGTTGTGTGCATTTTGGAGAGAGCTCCAGCATAAAAATGGGAGGGGCTCTCTCTTTTTTTTTTTTTTTGATTTTGAAAGCGCGTTCATTGAGGGCCTTTCTATTTTGCATATAGTAAGCTGGGCAACGCTTCCGTTTTGCATATGGCACAATAAGGGCCCTTTTATTCCAGAAGCGTTAAATGAGGGCTAACCCATCTTGTATCCGTGCCTCGCGGCAGAGAAGGCTCACTCGTCCCCGACCCGGCAGCCGCGCTATACTGGAAGCGGCTCTCCCGGGCGGTTCGATTCCCAGCGCATCCCGGGAACGTGTGTAATCGGCCTCTCGGCTCTCGAGGCTGCAGGCGGCCGGGCTCCCTCCGCCTCCATCCTCCCCGTAGTCCTCGCCCCCTCCCCCTCTCCCCGGAACCCGCGCTCCGCGTCGGGCTCCTGGGCTTCCTTCCCCCCTCCTTTTCCCCAGCAATGCCGCTCCCGGAGGGCGGGGCATGCACTTATCCAGGTTGCGGGGCGGGCGGGCGGGCGGGCGGCGGCGGCCCGGGCCTCGGCCTGGCGGAGCTCCTGCCCGGCGTCGCGAGCGTAGGCCCGGGCCCTCTATACAGATTGCCGGGCGGGCGGCCGCGGCCCGGCGCTCTGCATAGCTGCCGGCCGGGCGCAGGCCGCGGGGCGGCGCCTTCTCCTCAGGCAGGTTCCGGGGCCCTCGGCCCCCCCCTCCGCCTCCCCGCCCCCCTGTGTTGTCGCCTCTCCCTCTCGCTGCTTCACTTCACGGGGCGAACATGGCGCACAGCTGTCGGTGGCGCTTCCCCGCCCGACCCGGGACCACCGGGGGCGGCGGCGGCGGGGGGCGCCGGGGCCTGGGGGGCGCCCCGCGGCAACGCGTCCCGGCCCTGCTGCTTCCCCCCGGGCCCCCGGTCGGCGGCGGCGGCCCCGGGGCGCCCCCCTCCCCCCCGGCTGTGGCGGCCGCGGCGGCGGCGGCGGGAAGCAGCGGGGCTGGGGTTCCAGGGGGAGCGGCCGCCGCCTCAGCAGCCTCTTCGTCGTCCGCCTCGTCTTCGTCTTCGTCATCGTCCTCAGCCTCCTCTGGGCCGGCCCTGCTCCGGGTGGGCCCGGGCTTCGACGCGGCGCTGCAGGTCTCGGCCGCCATCGGCACCAACCTGCGCCGGTTCCGGGCTGTGTTTGGGGAGAGCGGCGGGGGAGGCGGCAGCGGAGAGGTAAGGGGGCGAGGAACCCCCAGGTCCGGGGTCTCGACCCTCTGCGGAGCCCCCTCCCCTCCCCCATCCGGGATTGAGGAGCATCCCAATTCCGGGACCCTCCTGGGGTCCCTGACCCGGGGCAAACGGCCCTCCCATCTTGGGACCCCCGTACATGGGTGCAGACCCCCAGGCGCCCCCACCCCGGGGTTTGGACCCATTTGGCTCAGGGCGTTTGCCCCCCCCCCACCGCCGCCCCTTCCTTCCCCTGACCCTTCCCCAAATCCCTTGGCACAGACCCCTCGCCGGGGTTTCCCATCCCGGGACTGAACCCCTCCTCCCTTTCACAGATTACCTCATCCGAGCAAGATTCCTCCCTCCCTCCCTCCTAGAGACCTGATCCCGCCACATCCCCGCCTCCCTCTCTGGGCAGATGTTTTACTCTTGGGGCAGTTTTCCTCTTGGGCATCTCTCGGGTGATGGCCTCATCCAGGGCCACGTTCTTCTCCTACCCCTTGGGGACCGATGTCCCTTCCAGCACCTTGCTTCCGAAAACCTGATGAACCCTCGCCCCGTCCCCGGGCCAGGTCCCTGCACTACCAGCCACTCCCCCTTCCTTCACCTCCACCCTCCATCCTCCACCCCCCACCCCACGCAGCTAGATCCTCCCTCCTCCTCCCCTACCCCGCCAGGAAAAATCTACTTTCCTCTCCACCTTGCCTCCCTTCCCCTCCTTTCCCTCTGGAGATAACGGTGATCTCCTCGTACAGCAGTCTGTTCCCCCATTTTACAGAGCTACAGTTTCTAGCCTGCTGGTAGCAGGGAATTACTCTACCTTCGCTCCACCCTTTCCCTCCTTTAGAATGAAGGATTAGTGGCATCTTTGAGAGGAAAATAGTCCACTGTCCCTTAGGCTCAGAGAGGAGCAGCTTTCCACCATTCCCCCTGGAGAGGAGGCAGGCTTTCCCTCCAGCTCTGGGGAAGGGGGCCCCTGCGAGGGGAGGTGTTTGTGGGGGGACTTGGGCAGCATCCTCCCAGGGGAAGCAGCTGCTCTCCTACCCCACCCACTGCGCCTGAGAGCACGCAGGCTCCAGCCTTAGCTCCCTCCCGCCCTTCTCCTCTTCTCCGTCATTTCACTATTGATCCACCTTTTCCTAGGCCAATCCTGGGGCTTGGAAGGGGTGGGGGAAGCAGGGTTGGGGTGAGGAGAGTAGATAAGGGACAGTTTTACTTTATTATGCTGGTGGTGGTGGTTGCTTTTGGTTGGGAGAAAAAGGGGGGATATGAAGCGAAGTTATTCCTTAGAAGGAGGAATTGGGGTTATCTCTCTGATTCTTAGAGGGGGACCCGAGGTGGATGAAGGGGTCAAGAACTTTGCTCCTTCCCCATTAGTACCGGGGCGGGAATGGCGATGCCTTGATGAGCCTTATTCAGGCCCCTTCAGCAAAAAGGAAAGTTGCCCTGGGAAGGGAAGTTGAGTTCAGGTTCAGCCAGTGGCGTTGCGCATTTGTTTTCCATTGGATGCAGAAGGGGGAGTTTGAATTGTAGGGGAGGGGGGAGAATGAGATGGGGGATGCTAGGAGGAGGAAGAGCAGCTGCTAGGGGCTGAAGCGAGGGGGGGGCGGGTAGGGGGTTGCTGCTCTGGAGTGCTCTTGATTGAAACAGAAAGGGAAAGATAACAACCAGCCGTTTCCTGCGTGCTCTGCCGTTGGTCCCGGGCAAACCCCTTGTCCCCCATTGTGCCCTACACCCCTCTAGATATACGGAAAGATCCTGGGAAGAAGGGGAGGGAGGAGGTCCCAGAGACCCTGGCCCCTCCTTTCAAGGAGCTGGCATTTTTTAGTTGTTAGTCTTCCTGCCTCCTTTTTAAAATCGTTTCTAAGGCAGCCTGATCAGGAGACTGACAACAACCCGCCTTCTGACAGAGCAAGGAGGACATGATGGGGGCGTGTTCCTTGCTATGTAGCTAGCTAACTGCAGCGTCCCTCTTCCCTGCCTCTCTCTGCTCTCTCTCCACCTCCTTTTCCCAGCCTTCAGAAGGCAGCTGCGGTCAGCAGGGTTGATTGAGACTATTTATTGGTTGCTGTAGATTATTATTTTTTTTTGAAAGGCCAATTCTGTATTTTTTAAGCTAACAACACAGATCCCATGTAGTTGGAGAACCAAAGGCCTCATACATGACAAAAAGACTGAACCGTTCAGGTTACTTGCATGGAGTTGGTGCTTAAATGTGAGTTGATTTTGCTTTTTTAAAAGATACAGCAGCAAAAAAAAAAAAAAAAAAGGCTTACTGACATTTCATTTACCTGCTTATTTTCGAAATTGAGACTTGCCTGGTTATATGTAGAATTTTAGTCCCATGTATGTTTGAGTATAATAAGAAAGTCTGTATTAGGAGAAGTTAGTCTATTTTAAGGGGATCCTGAGAAGTATTTTCTTCTTGTTTAGCATGCTTATGTATTTTGTATTGAAGGACGAAGTGTTCACATTCCAAATGCTGTTACCACATATTCAAAAGCAAAGTTTTATGCTGACAGCTTGCAATCGTAGCTTTTCAAGAGACTGGTTAGAAAGAGAGCCACCTGGATTCAGGGACCTAATGTCTGGGCACCAGAATATTTTATCTGTTGGTCTTTGACAAATCACCTTTAAAGTTTTAATCAGGTGCTAACACTTCCTTATCCACTGGCATTATTTTGCTGAGCAGTGGTTTGTAGTGTGTCAAGCCTGTTAAGGACTGTAGTTACTTCAAATAAGATTATATTAGTACGTTGTTGTTTTTTTCTTTAAAACTTTTGCCTGAACATACGTTACTCTGAGAAGAGCGGTTGACTCCTTACATTCAGCTTCAGTATTTTTTCTGACTGGGTTTGAATGAGCTGTTGTTCCTTGGTGAGCTTTTTATGTGGTAGTTGGAGACAGTCTAGTATGGGTTGATGGTATGCATTGATTAATGCGAACCCATAGTATGGCTTAGGACTAAATCACTTAGTAGTGATTAGCTCCTCTGACCTGGTAGTTTTCAGTGTAGAAACGAAGCATTTTGTTAAAGTCTCACAAATCAATGATAAGGTTCCAAAAGGGAAGTTCAGGGTTCCCTTGGGCTGACATACTTACAGAATTCTAAAGATTATTTCTCAGAATTCACTCACAGATCTGTATCAGGTCTTGTCTGGATTCATGAAGAAATGGTTTTGTGACCTTAAAGTGAGTCTAGCCTCTTAAATTCTGGTTTGCTTTAAGTGAATAAGGACTGTATTTGTCTATAACAAAATGTAAGTTAATACTTACAGAACTAGTAAGTTCAGGTGGTTGAAAAGTGATAGAACTTACAGATCACTTACCTGTTGTAAACTCCTTTAGCCATGGGAGACTTGTCCTTCACTGCCACCAGTCCCCAACCTCCCTTGGACTGAATATCTCTGTGTAACAGCTACATGTAAGAGTTCTTCATGACCAAATTCTGTCAGAATGGGATTATTTTAAAAAATATGTGGGTGTTGCTGGTCTCCTCTATTGGGGCTTTTTGTCTGACAGTCAGGAAGTGGAATTGAAGTTTGATTTTACTGAGCACAGTAGGAAATCACAGAGGTCTGCTTCTTCATCTTCCTCTTCCCCTCCATATTGTGTACTTTTCTGAGGATTGTCTCAGGTACTGTTAATGCCACCATCCTTTGCCATCTAAATAAACATGGCACAGCATCCTCTCTGTTGACTAGAATTTGAGCTGTTTTTAATATAAGCTCCACAAGTGGTTTATGTATCAGCAGCTAGTCCTTATTAATTTCATAATCCACTTACCTTCCTTATCACCTCATAAAATGTTCAAAGCAGAATTTCCAGCCTGATCATAATGTGGCACATTTTAAGTAGATAAAAATCGAAACTGAATGGCAGCATTGGTCTCTATTTGTTTTAATTGGAAATGGCAGTTTAGTTGAGGTAGACTAAGGTATACTCTTGTTTGGGCCTAGAAAAGATGTTGTTCCTGTAGGCAGAAGGCAGTTGAAGAGTATCTGTGATTTTGTTTTTGTTTTTGTTTTGTTTTGTTTTGAATGTTCACTGGGCATATGTACCAAGAGGGGGAGTTGTTCCTTCATGGACTTCACAGATAATCCTGAGCTTGACAGAGGGAAAATGAAGCAGAGAACACAAGGGGAATAGGAGAAGCCTCAGAGTGGAAGTCAAAGGACAAGGGCTCTCCTTGCACTCATCTCTCTCTGACCGGTGGTGGGACCTTGGACAATTCACTTTTAACCTTGAATATCTGATCTGTAAAATGAAAAGGTTGGGCTAAATATTAGCTCATGAATCTTTTCTGCTCCAGGATTCTGATTCTTTTCTATTATATAATTTTTTCGTTCAGGTCAGAACTTTTTATTCTGAGTTTATTTATTTATTTATTTATTTATTTATTTATTTACTGAGTTCATTTAAACAGTCAGAGTCCATGAGCCTATTGGGTCATTTTTTTTTTTTTTTAAGATTTTATTTATTTGTTTGACAGAGAGAGACACAGTGAGAGCAGGAATACAAATGGGGAGTGGGAGAGGGAGAAGCAGGCTCCCTGTGGAGAGGGAGCCCGACATGGGTCCCAATCCCAGGATTGGGATCATGACCCTAGCTGAAGGCAGACACCCAACAACTGAGCCACCTTGGCGCCCTCTATTTGGTCATTTTTAATATTAGTTTGTACATTTGCCCATTTAACTGATATAATTGTTGGGAAGAGAAATTTCAACTTAGTGGGAAAGTTTTCATTGCATGGACAAAGTATAAGGACTGAAGAGTATGGAAAAAGTTCTTTGCTGGAGTTGACTAATTTCATTTATAAGAAAAGTGAAGATAAGATTTTAAATATAAATCATTATCTTAAGTTGAGAAGCCCTGCTGTTTAACCAAGTTTGTTTCATTTTTCCATGTCGTAGATTCCTAACTGCTAAAGGGAAGTTATTTTTCAGTCTAGGTGGTGTATGCCTTTAGGTGTGTGAGCTTTTAAATGAAAAGAAAATTCTGTGCATTAATGAATTTATGAATCTGAAGTGACAGTATGTGTGTTGCAGGAAGCAGCTGTTAATAGGCTCTGAAATGTAGGACTTTGGTTTATCCTGAGCATCAGAAATGTAGTCTTTAGAAACTTTTCTTCATTCTCGCTGAGAACCATATGACATGTTCCCATCTCTTCCTTCCATTTGATTATCTTAAGGCACAGGGCTCCTATAGGAGATCATCATTCACAAAATAGTGATTTGCCTTCTGATTAGAAGATGAGAAAATACTCCCATCTTGACTCCATTTCCGTATCTGTGCTCACCTTGAAGCTGTCCTTGCGTAGAGCATCTGTGTGGGTGCCGACTCCATAGGCATTGCCTTCCTTGCCCTGCAGCGAGAGGGGGTGGCGAGGGTGCTTTGCTTGCTCTGAGGCGTAATACTCTGCAGTGCCTCTCTCTTCTGGAGACTCACTGTTTTAATTGTAGGTCTCCTAATTAAGATCTCTTTGTGCCTGCCCACATTCCACTAGTGTTGGCACAGGACTTCAGTTTCCTTCTAGCACTTAACTTGAAGGCCTTCGGTAGGGCCTTTTGTGAATATCTTGTCTTTCCATTCTTCCTCTGCCAAGGTGGAGAGCCCAGTGGCGTAAACCTTTGAGAGAGGGGGAAGCTATGTGACTGTCACTACTTTGGGAGGAATTTATTCCACGATTACTGGGATGGGAACCTCTGTTGTCTGCATATATATTATTTGCGGGGAATAAGGAAGGTTAAATTACTAATGAGTCTGACATAACCTACCTGTACTTTTTAATCAGATTTTTAACCCCGTGGGCACTGGTAGGAAAGATCTCGCGGTTAAAAAGTACTTGTTTGGGTCTTGCCTAGATTGGTTTAAAGCTTTATCATGGAGTAAATCACAGACTCACGATTTTTGTGGACTGGTAGATTGTGAAGATAATCAAATGAAATTATTGATTGCTCCTGAATTGTATCAAATTTTAAGACACAGACTGAATGAACATTAACTTTGAGATTTGAATGAACTTTTTTCTTTTTTCTTTTTTTTTTTTAAGATTTTATTTATTTATTTGACAGAGATCATAAGTAGGCAAAGAGGCAGGCAGAGAGAGAGGAGGAAGCAGGCTCCCCACTGAGCAGAGAGCCCGATGCGGGACTCGATCCCAGGACCCTGGGATCATGACCTGAGCCGAAAGCAGAGGCTTTAACCCACTGAGCCACCCAGGCGCCCTGAATGAACTTTTTTCATTAGAAAAGACTTCGGGAGGTTCTAGAAATTACTGAGTTAATTACAAATACTCTTGTAGATTCCAGCTTTTCTTGAGAAGCTTGGGAATTGGCTAGGCTTCTAGAGTAGTTTCAGAAGAAGGCAAAATAATTAGAAAATGTCATTGCACTTTAGTTTCTAGTATACAAGTGCCCAAAATGCAGCCTGTTCTTTAATGGATCTAGACATGGCATGCTAGAGGAAATGCACTCTTTATTAGGAAAAAGGAATCTTAAATCCTTCACCTGGGCCCAGATGGTTTCATTGATCACATCAGTATGAGGCAGGCAGACAAAGGGCTACTTTTTTGTTGTTGTTGTCATTTCATTGGTTGAAGAAGGCCTGAAAGAAGGAAGTACAGGATCTTTATGGCATGCATTAAATAAAGCTGGAGGCCCGCACTCTTATACCTGAGTGGGTGGTTTTATGGCCTAATTCTCTAATTGCTGGCATTTATGACAGTGTGGATGCTACTGGCCCTGTGGCCGAGGTGGATTATGTTGGGAATAGGGAGAGAAAAGGGGTCCTTTTGTTGGCCTTTTCATTTTCCCCCTCAATAAGATCTCTGAGAAGGCCCCAAGGAAATGCACAGACACTTGAGCTGAGGGAACGACATCCCATAAAATGGTTCTTTATGTTTTTAAAAAGGATGAGCTGCTTTTCTTGACCTATCCAAAGAAATCCATACCAGCACTGTTAAATATTTCAATGAGCTTTGTACCTTGTCAGGTTACACACCAGGGGAAGCCAACCCATGAGGCTGTAACCACTGCCAGACATTTGCTTTTTAAAGACTAAGGCATTTGAAAGACGAATTTTGTCGCGTGATTTGTAGTTGTTTGGGATGATATAAGTCCCCTTGTAGGATTAGTATGAAGCTTCTTAGGGGCCAAACTTGGCTTCACTTTTTAGATGTTGGACATCTCTAATGAGTTTTAGTTTTAAAGGACTAGAGATACAAATATAAGAGTTAGTTGACAGTTTTCTGCACCAGCTATGAAAATTCCCCTTCCTTTGAAATGAGTAGTTGTTTTTCTATTTGACAAATAGACTGAAGGGATTTCCCCAGAAAACTTAGCTTTAATTATCACTGCAGCAGTGCCTTGAGTCCCACCAGTGGGGCGGATCTCTTCCACTGGCGTTTGTCTCTAGAGCTGGAGTTTCTTTCATATATTTTATTTCTTTTCTTACATTCTTGTTGTTGTGTTTGGTTGGAATGCTTGGGTGTAGATGTTCTGATGTCTTTCAGCAGCCAGAGCCATGAACCTTTCTGACGTTGGAACTGTTTTAGCCAGATCCAACCCTTAGGATCTGTGCTTTGCTGAAGCATCATTGTTTCATTCTCCTTTTACAGCATCAAAGTAACTGTGGCTTTCTGTCTTGAATTAGGAGAGTAATAGTACTTGTGAGGAGTGTTGTTGGAGAGCACTTTTTTCAGCAAGCTCTCCTTTGTACTATCTCAGTTCTGAAAACTGAGAAGTTGATCACAAATATCTCTACAATAAATATCTACACCCAGAGGAACAAATATTTACACATGTCTGTATTCATCTTCTGTCCATCCATGAGTATTGACTAATTTTTAGATCAAATGAGAACATACAGCATTGTTCCTAGATTATTGCCTTTAATTATAAGCAGTAAAACCATGTGGATAACATCTCTTTAAGCTTAGCTAATGAGGAAATCCTTTTGTAATCTCTCCGGCTAGGATTTTTTATTTGTGCATATATAAATACCTTTATAAAGGATAGGGAGAATCTCATTATCTAATCTGTAATAGTGTGAGATAGTATAGCACGGTAATTAAGAGCTGTTAAGACCAGGGGCTCTGGATTTAGACTGCCTGGGTTCAAATCTTGGCTTCCCTGTTTATTAGCTGAATGACCTTGGAAAAGTTTCTTAACCCCTCCATGCTTCAGTTTCTTCATTTGTAAATTAGCAGTAATCAAGCTTTGTGAAATTATTGTGAGGCTTAATTGAAATTATGCATGCAAAGTACTTAGCAATTTGCCTAGTACATAAGAATCCCTAATTATTATTAGGACTCAAAGTTTGAAAGGCCATGAGGGCTATAATCTTCTTTTTTTCCATCAAGATAACAGGGTTTTATTACTCTGATGTGTACATGTATATGTGTACACATACATACCTCTTTGAGAGCTATAATCTTGACTTTAGAATGTTCTTGATTTGGGTCTGGGTGTCAGGTTCATTAGTAAGCTAGGTGTAACCAAACTGAAGGCCAGCCACGCATCTCGGCAACAGGGAATACCATTGGTGTCCAGTGAGAACGTAATTAGAGGTGAGGCAGAAAAGGGAGAAGAGAGAACAAGACAGTAAATAGGCAGGTAGGACACCAAGGAATTCAGTGCCTCCAGGAGCTGCATAGTTATCAGGCCAAGGCAGCTATGTTGGGGTTGCTACTCCTGGTCTCGATAACTAGTGTCCCTTACCTTTTTACATATGAGTGTAAGTACTCGGGGATCCTTTGCAATGATTCCGAGGCTCTTCATGGTCCTCGGCCCCCAGGTTCAGTTCCACTCATCTATACTTGGTAACTAGTTGACATTTGCTCTCAAGTGTCAGTGCGGGGAGAATTAAGCGTTGGTCTACAGAGATCAACACAATTAATAATTTAATTATAGAAGAAATGCTAGGTTACAGTTCCTGGGGGTTGGCACTTAGTTTGAGAAATAAAAAAGAACCACAAATAGAATAGTCAAAAACAGATTAAAGTTTAAGAATAACCAGTAGAGGGTAGTACGCTTTAAGGAGGTAACATATAGTTCTGCTCTGTCTCTCTTTAAAAAAAAGGTTTGCTGAAATACTGAATACACCCCATCGTTTACAGATGAAGAAACTGAGGCACAGGCAAGCTAGTTTTCCAGAAGTCATGGCGAGTAAGCGGCAGAGCTAGAATTCAAATCTAAACCCATATCCATAGGAAAGCTCATTCATACTCTCTGTTGCTCTCTTCACCTCTTTTCTCTTTGCACCCCCTCCAGTCAGTCTGTGAGGCTTGTCCGTGATACTATTGCAGTGTTTAATCTGTCCCTGCTGTTCTGTTTTTACCATCCTACTCGAAATTTCCATTACCTTTGCATGGAATATTACCATAATCTCCTAATCGGTCTCCCTGCCTTCCTTTTCACTATATACAGTATTGCCTTTGGTTTTCTTAAATATAGATCTGATTATGTCACTTTATTCCTAAAACCCTTTCCCTCCTCACTGAATATAAAATAAGATTTAAAATTCTCAGCCCTTCATAATCTATCTGGCCTACATTTCTACATTTTGAACATTATCTCCTGAACACACATTCTCACTTACATGCTTCGGCCATGTTGGACTGCTAGTCTGTTAGGTGTTCTCGATAGGCTGTGTGTACCTGCCTTTACGCCTTTGCTAATGCTTCCTTTGCCTTAAAGTATTTCCCATCTTGCCCTACCTATAGCTTTCATGGCTCAGCTCAGATCCCCAAATCCCACCTCTTCCAAGAAGCCTTTTACAGATGCCACTGCTAGTGGAAACTCAACTTCTCCTTTCCCGTTTTCTGACTCTACTTAATACCTACCTTTAAAGAATTTACTCTGGGTTACCTTATAGTGTAAGTACTTTTTTTTTAGTTTATTTTTTAGGGAAAGAGCACGCATGCAAGGGGTAAGGGGCAGAGGGATAGAATCCCAAACAGGCTTCATCCCCAGCGTGGAGCCTGACATGAGGCTTGATCTCACCACCCTGAGATCATGACCTGAGCCAAAACTTAAGAGTCGGATGCTTAATGGACTGAGCTACACAGGCACCCCTGGTATAAATACCTTTGATTGTGTGTGCTTTCCCCCATTAGATTGTGATTCTCTTAAGACTTGGATCGTTTCCATTTCTAAGTCACCATTTATGTTTTATATAGTTTATAGTGGTGACTTTCCATAGAAGGTGATCAGTGAATGACTTGTTGAATTGAAAATTTGATCCACATTAAACTTTTAGGACTATCTTGCAAGGAGAGCATTACAGAACCTATTATGTTGTATAAGACTTATGAGCAGGATAATTGTGAGTGATTTTTTAAAAAATAGTAAACTGGGGTACCTGGGTGGCTCAGTGGGTTAAGCATTCATCTGACTCTTGATTTCGGCTCAGGACATAATCTCAGGGTTGTGAGAATAAGTCCCCCATCAGCTCCCCACAGGGCATGGGGGCCTGCTTGGGATTTTCTCTCTCCCTCTCCCTCTGTCCTGTATCCCCCATCTCTTAAAAAAAAAAAAAGGTAAACTAATTCAGGTGTTGCAGAGGAACATCTAAGAGCCATTAGAGGACAAGGACCTTTCTGTAATAGTACCGAGTGGGGTTTTACAAGTGATGTTGAGGTGTCCTGACAGGAAATCATCATCTTTTATGTAGTTAACTCCAGCGCTGATCATCCCCTTACTTGAGTGTTGTTTCCATTTCTAGGTTCCTCAACTTAAAGGGGATGAGGACGTGTTGAAGGCGGTTCTGAGGAGACTCAAAAGATGATTATATGATTGGAAGTCAGTCCTGTGAGGAAAGGTTGGGAGAGTGAAAGGTTAAAGAGGCAATTTAATAACCCTTCCAAAGACATGAAAGGGTCCATTATTAGGAATGGTAACCAGCTGTTTCCCAGTCCCATGGGTCCAAGAGTAAGCGAAAATAGGTCTACATTGAAGCAATGGGTAGTTACATAAAGAACTCGTTACTAATCATGTTTGTCATCATGATGGTTGAAAAGGTTACCAGAGTAATGTTATCATCTTTTCTGGAGGTGAATTTTTAAAGTACTGTCCTACCTATATATGTATAAAATGACCTCTCAGGAGCTGCCCTCTCATTCTGGGAATCAAAAAGTGTATTTTCATTCAGATCCTAGAGGGTGTGGATCATGTTTTGTACTTCTTAATATTCCCCCAGAGGTCCTGGGGCCCTACTGGCTCCTTAAGTGTTTGGCTTGAATTGTCAATTTGTGGCAGTAATTAACTTTCAGTAGTAAGCTCCAGAGAAATGTCTTTATGAAACGATATTATAGTAGTTTTATAGGAGAATAAAAATGTAGTAAATGGAGCTAAGAGAGAAATCTTAACATCAAGAGAAACCAGGGAAAACAGTAGGTGTGGTCTTACTGTAGGAAACAAATAAGTGTTTGTAGCTTTCATGTCCATTTTCAGTTGTAGTTTAAAGAGATGTGCTGCAAAATATCCCTTGGTAGGGTTATCACTGCCTGTGGACATACTACAACAAGTGCTTTGTAAATCCTTTCCCATCTAATACAAGCTTGCTTCATGTGAATGAGGATTACAAAGGCCTCTGACCCTTGGCTTTTGAGGCTGTGTGGAGGGCTTGCATCACTCAGAATGAAACCTTTTTAGATATGTTGGGTTGCAGAAAGCATTTCCTGTACAGTCAGAATGAAAACCGTGAATTGGGATTATTCATACAGATTATCAAGAGTCTGGCAGAGCTGATATTAACACCAGCTCTTTCTCCTACCAACTCGTAGTTCCAAAACCTCTATTGGGTTATTGACACTTTAGTACTGGAATTATATATGAATTCCTTCTTTTAGGTGAAGTGATATAAGATTTGTTTAAGGTTATATACATATAATGAATTTGCTAAGTTTCGTATAGTAAATGCTGTCCACTCTTAACCAGACAATCTCATTAAATGACTGGAGTTCACAGGTGTAGCTGGGTTCTTGCAGGAATTCTGCAAGTGGTGGCAAAGCAAGGGCAGTTTGGATTCCCTAATTGGGAAATTGGGTGTCACTTAAGAAACTCTGGGAATTGGAAATGTAAGAGATTCATGCTTTTCCTGGAACTTTTTTTAAAAAAATATTTAATTATTTATTTATTTATTTTAGAGATAGAAAGCACAAGCCGGGATGGGGGGTGGTCAGGGAGGGGCAGAGGGAGACAGGGAGAGAGAATCCCTGGGGAGTCTGATATGGGGCTTGATCCCAGGACCCTGAGATCATGACCTGAACCGAAATCAAGAGTTGGAAACTTAACCGACTGAGCCACCCAGGCACCCCTTTTCCTGGAACTTTTAATTGCTAGTCATACAGGTTTAAATTTGGAAAGCAAGTGATTATGAAGGCAAAGAATAATTGTCATGATACCATATTCTACTTGAGAGACTCTAGAGCTGGAGTAATAAAAAAAAATACCAGGGACTTTTTTTTTTTTAATAGGTTAATGCCACAGAATGTGGTCTTCTCAGAATGTGATGGCAAACTTCAAATATGATGTGGTAGTCAGAGGAGAGTGAGTTGGTTTTTCAAGATACTAAGAACACAAAACTTCCCAACTCTTACATTGAACATTAATTCCTAAAAAATACTAGGTCAAAATGATGTTGGCCGACTTGGAAGCTTTGTTTTACCAAGGAAAATGTTCATGTTCATCATCTAACTTCACGTTGCTCCTTCAGAAAACTGACTTTACCGAACAATAACCCTATTTACCTTCAGAAAGAAGGACGTTGTGAAAACCTCGTGTTATGGAGTTGCTCTTGGTCATTCAGCAGCGCATCTGTCCTCCCCGAAGGAAGGATGCACCCTACCTTTTGTATCAAGATATGACCAACAAGCTGGAAGAAGAAAGTTGAAATTTTTTAGTAGAAGCTTGTAATTGAATGAGCATATAATTCAAAATGAAATTAACTACTTAAAGTTGGCATCTGGGGAACTCACACCTCTCATAATAAAAAGAACCATCTCTGAAAACAGTGTTGGTGTTTGTTGGCTTAATTTTTCCAGCCTGTTAGATGGATCTGGCCATGTTGTGGTACTTTGCTGTTAAACAAAAAATGAACCCTGTGAATGAGGAGTAACTTGATTTCTGCAGTATATCAGGCTTATTTCTTCTGCTTCAGACTTGAAACCGAGGAGTCTGGAAATACACCTTTCTTGATTTGTTTTGGGTTGGCTTTTTAAGATCCTGTGAAATAATTTGGGACATTGCCAAGAATCTTTATACCTTAGTGTCTGAATGTGTTTGTTTATCTGCTGTCATTTTTCTTTTCTCTTTTTCCTTTTCTTCCCTTTTTTTTTTCTTTTCTTTTACCAGTGAGCTACTTTATGACTACTTCTTTCTGAAGCGGGATAGGTGGGGTTCACCTGTCTCATTTGCTTGACTGTTTTGAGTATCTTTGCTTCTTGCTCTTGTTGACATGGAATGAGAATGGAGGGTACTGCTTCTTTCTCTAATGACAAAGTGGACATTTCTGTTTCTCAGGTGGCATTTGCTAGGTAGAATTGAATTAAATATTTGAAAACTGAATTTCATTCTTGTGTGGGTGAAAATTTTACCAGCTATTATTATTGAAGAAGAGTATATTATTGGCTTTGTACTCTTTAATCCTAGGTGACTTTTTTTGCGTTAACATTTCTCAATATCAGCAGAGATCATATATTTAAAATAGTTTATTTTATTTTATTTTTTCAAGATTTTTTTTTAAGATTTTATTTATTTATTTGACAGAGATCACAAGTAGGCAGAGAAGCAGGCAGAGAGAGAGGAGGAAGCAGGCTCCCTGCGGAGCAGAGAACCCGATGCGGCTCGATCCCAGGACGTTGGGATCATGACCTGAGCGGAAGGCAGAGGCTTTAACCCACTGAGCCACCCAGGCACTCCTCAAGGTTTTATTTGAGACAGCTTGAGGGGTGGGGAACGAGCAGTGGGAAGGCAGAGGGAGAGAGGGAGAAGCAGGTTCCCCGCTGAGCAGGGAGCCCAATACAGGGCTTGATCCCAGGACCCTGGGACCATGACCCTGAGCTGAAGACAGCTGCTTAACCATCTGAGCCATTCAGGTGCCCCCAAAACTGTTTGAATCTCTTCCTAGCTGTTATATGTTCAGATAACCACTGTTCTCTTTAATGCAGCAGTAACCAGAAAAAATTTGGCCTCGGCCATACCCCTGACAATCTGTTGACAAAGACTATGATGTTAGTTCAGTAACTGCATACATTTCTTGACCAGTTGCTTTCAGAAACCATCTTGGCTTAGGAAGTTTGTCTCTTAATGTCTGTGTATTTGACCATGCTTGAGTATATTATCCTTCTCCCTTCTTAAAGAATCAACAGCATCATTGTTGTATTCTACTTTTTGGAAATGAGTTAGAGACGTCACTCTATTTTCTTCTATTACAAATGATAAAAAGTACTTGCAAGGAGGTTCACCTTCCCCCTAAGCGGCATTCATAAATGGATCACTGTACATGTGAGAAATGGAGAGAGATTGGAAAATCTAATTCAATTTTTTATTCATTTATTTATTTTACAGAAAGGGAGAGAGAGAGCACACATGTGAGGGAGTGAAGAAGCAGAGAGGGAGGGAGAAAGAGAGAGGGAGAATCTGAAGTAGACTCCTCACTGAGTCGATCTCATGATCTGAGCCAAAATGGAGAGTCAAATGCTTAACCGACTATGCCTCCCAAGAGTCCCTCTAATTCATTTTTCAAAAAACATCTTTTAGGCACCAGAGAGATGATCAGGTGCTGGGGCACTAGCATTGAACAAGTCCCTTCTCTTATGGAACTTACTATGTAACTTCTTTTTCCTGAGCTCTGCTTAAAATACAGCATGAACATAAGTACTAACATTATAATACTTTGCAAGATACTTTGGAAATTGGTTGTTTGAAGGTTGAAGCTCTTACAACTAATATTAACAGAATTGTCCTTGGGAGCAGTTGAAGTAGGTGTTTTTCATTTACTGATTGATTCTTGAGTCAGCTATACCAAGTATAATATATGGATTGAGATATTTTAAATATTCTCAAGGTGTTTAATAGTTTTTCCCTTCCTTTTAAAAGGGAAAGTAAGTACTACCGCCTCCTCTGCCACCTTCTACGATCTAAGAAGTACCACTCACTTTCTGTACTCTGGATTCCATCCCTCGTCTTCTCAGGGCTGTTTCTGCAATTATCACCTCTCATGCATCCATGGTTTTTCTCTCACATCTGGATTGGTCTTATCAACATATAAAACTGACTATCTTTTTTTAAATTTTAAATATTTTAATTAATTAATTTTAAGTAAACTCCATGCCCAACATGGAGCTCGAACTTACGACCCCGAGATCCAGAGTCCCATGCTCTATTGACAGAGCCAGCCAGGTGCACCTAAGTATCTTAATATAATCCTTCTTAAAAAAAGAAAAAAGAGAAAGAAACCTTAACCTCGTGTCCTCCTCTGGCGACTACCTAGTTCTCGGTTCCTTCTCACAGCAAAACTTGAAAGTGCTGGGTGTCATTGCTATCTCCACTCCCTCGTGTCTCTCTCTCTCTCTCTCTCTCTCTCTCTCTCTCTCGTCTTGTCTCCACTCCCTCACCTCTTTCTCGTCCTCAGCCACCGCAGCTGGGCTTTCTCACTTTGGTTCTACTGGAATAGCTCCTATCAGAGTCCTCAAAGAGCTCAGTCTTGCCAGATTGAATAGATAGTTCTTGGTCCTCATCCTGTTAAACCTCTGGGCAGCATTGAATTGGCTGACCACTCCCTTCTTGAAATATTCTTTTCTTGGATCCTGAAACACTACGTTCCCCTGCTCTTTTCTTAAGTCATTGGTCATTAATTTTTAGTATTCTGTATGGCTTTCCTCCTCTGCTTCACTGTCCTGAATGCTGGGGTCGTCTAGGAGGCCGCCTTTGGCTACCTTCTCTGTCTACACCCTCTTCCTAGGTGTTCTCACCCAGGCCTCGTCTGCATGCCCAGGGACTACTAAGTCTTTGTCTCTAACTCTGACTACTTCTTCAAGTCCCAGGGTTGTTAACCAAATGCCTAATTGGCATTTCCATTTGGGTAATAATAATAGTGGTTAGCATTTATTGAGTGTTTATTATGGGCCAGGCAATATTAGTACCTTACATTGATTATTTTACCTAATTTTGATCCCTCTCTGAGGTAGCCACTATTCCCAGGCAAGAAAACAGGTATGCATTGAAACAGTTGGATAGCTAATGGGCGTCTTAAACTTAAACCGTAGCCCAAAAGTCTTGATTTTCTCCTTTCTCTGTGTTTGGGAATGACTCCACCATTTATGCAATTGCTCAGGCCTAAAATTTAAGAGTTACCTTTGATTTCTCTCTTTTATTCATACCCCAAATAACCCATCAGCAAATTCTTTCAGCATTACCGCCAAAATACCTTAAATCCAACTTCTCCTCATTTCTACCACCCAAACCCCTGACTTTTCCATTACAGTCTTTTGGCTGGACTGTTTTGTGGTCTCCTTGCTTGTGTTCTTATCTCGCTAAAGTTTGTTCTTCACACAGCAGCCATGTGCTCCAAGTGCAAACAAGTCGAATCTCATTATTCCTCTCTTTAAATCTGCCAGTGGCTCTCCCCTTACCCTCCTCCACCCCCACCCCCCCACCAGAATAAATCCACATTCCTTCCTGTGGCCATCGGAACCATCCAGGCTCCGGCTGCTGGGCATGTCTGCTTCTCTGGCTCCATCTCTTGGCATTCTCACTCCTGCTCCAGAACCAGGCTGGCCTGTTTGTCTGCTGTGCATCCCAGGCTTATGGCTGTCCCTGGGGCTTTGCGCTTTCTATCAAGCAAGAATGCTGCTCCACCTAGGTCTTTCCATGTCTGCCTTTTCCTCGTCATTTAGGGCTAAGCCAGGGTTCAGCAAGTTTTTTCTGTGAAGGGCCAGATGGTCTCTGTTGTAGCACTCCCTTCTGCTGTTGTCAGAGCACAGAAGTAGCCGTAGACAGTGTAGACACGGATGAGCATGGAGGGTTCCAATAAAACTTTATTTATGTACACTGAAATTTGAGTTCCATATAAGTTTCATGTATACGAAATAGTATTCTTTGTTCATTTGTTTTTCAGCCATTTAAAAACTGAACAAAAACAGGTGGCAGACCAGATTGAGCCAGTGACCTATAGTTTGCCAGTCTTTGGTGAACCATCACTTTAAAGAAGCCTTTCCTGACCACAGGAAATAACCCCCACAGCTAACTCCCATTGGTCCTATTGCCTTGATCTCTTTATTTGTTATATGTTTATTTTCTGTCTCCACTAAAGTGTAGCCTCATGGGTCAGAAGTTTTGTCAGTGTATCTTTAGAGTCTAAAACAGTGCCTAGCAGTACTCAAGTAAATACTTGCCGAGTGTACGAATGCCAATCCCATTCAAACCATGGCTGTAGACTGCTATCTGGTCTCCCTTTATTGAGTCTCTTTCCTACTTTAATTCCGTGTGTGTGTGTGCGTGCGTGCACGCGTGTGTGTAGACCTTTTCCAGTGTAAACTTTAGAGTTGTGCCTTTTTCTACATTTGAGAACCAGTGGTAGCTCCCTGCTGATTATTGTATCAGCTTTGACCGCACCATCCTAGAATTAACAAGGTTCTGATACTTCATTTGTCTCTTATCTTGACCCTGTTGTGGCTACCCTTTTCCAACCAGATCAGTTTTTACTAATCCTTGCATCTGATTTTCTTTCTCCCCATTGTGGTGCCCTTCCATTTATTCCCTTTTTTTAAAAGATTGATTTATTTGAGAGCGAGTGCTTGTGAGAGTGGGGGGAGGGGCAGAGGGAGGGAATATTCAAGCAGACCCCACCCCTACCCCCTACCAAGCACAGAGCCCGTATAAACAAACTTTTGCCTGTACTTTCAGAGAAATTTCTCAGCTTGCTCCTGCCTGTGAACTTTCTTGCAACTAAATCCTTGCTTAACCCCTTTCCTAAAAGAAGAGAATTTCCCTCCATTGTGCTTTGTATTCATTCCCTCCCAGTGCTGATGCCTCCTCCCAGTGCTTTTTCCATTTATGACCGCGTTGCTTTTGAGGATTTTCATTCTCTTTCCTGCTGCTGTGTTCCCCTTTGGCATATAAACATATTCTACTCAAGAAATAATCCTCCCAAGCTGGTCTTTCCCTACCTTGTGCCCTATCTTTTGTTTCCCACATAACTGAGTTTTTGCAAAAGACTTGGCTATACTCATTTCCATTTGTCACTTTTTTAAAAGATTTTATTTATTTATTTATTTATTTATTTATTTATTTATTTTAGAGAGAGAGTGTGTGCATGGGTGTGTGAGTGGGTGGGGGCAGGAGAGGGGAAGTGGGCAGAGGGAGAGGGAAAGAATCTCAAGGAGACCCCCCTGCTGAGCACAGCCTGATTCTAGGCTTGATCTCAGGACTCTGAGATCAGGACCCTGAGATTACGCCCTGAGCCTCAACCAAGAGTCAGAGGTTCAACTGACAGCCACCCAGGTGCCCCCCCATTTTGTCACTTTCTAATCACATCTCTACCCATTGCAGTTTGGCTCTTCCTGCTTCTAACACTGCATTAAAGTTGGCTGTGCTAAGGTTAGGGGTGACCTCCCAGTTTTGCTTTCTGGCCCTTACCCAACTTGACCATCGCTTGTTAATATATTCTTCTCTTGACTATTGTGTGCCTACCACGCATGACCTTTCTCTTGGCCATTCCATCTCCATCTCCATCCTTGGCATCACCTTTATGTTGTTGGGTGGAGGTATAGGTATCTGCCGTTGACCCTCCTTCTCTCTCATTATTCTCTCCTTGGGTGATTGCATTTATATGTACAGTTTTAGTATTCATGTGTGTGTGTGTGTGTGTGTGTGTGTGTGTTTGTGTATTTTTTTTCATGGAACCAGATGTGTTCTCTCCAGATCATTATCCTATCTTAAAATTTGGACAGACATTTCAAATTCAAATACCTGAAGTGAACTCCTTTCCCACTTCTGGAAACCTTTCTTCTTTCTTGTATTCCCAATCTTGGGAAATATCACCACAAACCTGACCAACCTAGGCCAATCAACCTGCGAGTTTTTATTGATTCTTTCCATTCCCTTAACCCTGCATATCAGAATGTTGTCCATTTGCCTCCTGTCTGTGGAATCTGCCCTTTTCCCTCAATCCCCAGTGCTACTGCTGTCATTTTACAACTGCCTTCCTGCCTGCGGTTGTAAAGGTGATCTCTACTTACCCACTGCTGTCATAGCGATCTTTCGAAAATACGAATCCAATCATGCTTCCCTGCCCGCCTGAAAACATTGCTGACGAGCCGTAGAACCTTCAAAATGAGGCCCACACATCCCTGAAGATCAGCTTCCAACTTATGAAGGCATTTAACACCTTTTCATGACCTGCCTCTGTCTTTTTTATCCCCCTTTAGCATCCTGCGCCCCTTTCCCACATTAGCTAGGGCCTCAGCCATTCTACGCTGTTTGTTGTTTCATTTCAGGCCACGTGCTCTTGTCTCTCTGTGCCTTTGTTTGACTCTTCTCTCTGTGTACTGGATCTCTCCCTGACCCTGATTTCTCATCCTTCAAAAGTTAGATTAAGTTTTTGTCTTTTCTCTAATGGCTTTCCTGACCCTTTCTCCTTGGTTGGGTTTGTGTTTCTGCTGCGCTCTCGCCGTATTCATTCCATTAGCACATGTATTCCTCCAGCATAGCAGGCAACACACTGGTGTTCATTAATTTAATCATCTATTTTTAAAGAAAGATTCTTTATTTATTTGAGAGAAAGAGGAAGAAGCAGATTCCCCAAGGAGCAGGGAGCCCAGTTAGGGGCTTGATCCCAGGACCCTGGGATCATGACCTGAGCTGAAGGCAAACACTTAACTGACTGAACCACCCAGAATCCCTCATCATCTCTTCTTAACAGGCTAGCAGGTCCTTGAAGGCAGAAGCTGCCTTTTATGTTTAGATGAGCTGTCCTCATCCCTTAACCCAGAAATGGGCTCATGTATTTGAATGAATGAATGAATGAATGAATCAGTGAGTGAATTGGTTTAGTCTGTCCTGTTAGCCTGAGTACATTCTCCCAGAGCATTCTTTTTTTTTTTTTTTAAGATTTTTATTTATTTATTCGGCAGACAGAGATCACAAGTAGGCAGAGAGGGAGGCAGAGAGGGGGGGAAGAAGGCTCACTGCTGAGCAGAGAGCCCGATGTGGGGCTCGATCCCAGGACTCTGGGATCATGACCCGAGCAGAAGGCAGAGGCTTAACCCACTGAGCCACCCAGGTGCCCCTCCCACAGCATTCTTAAAAAGAAGAATCATTTTGTCTAATTCTTTGGCATCCACCAGTATTTTCTGCTACAGTGCTATTACCACAGTAGCTACTTAATGTTTTATAAACAATTGTATTTCTTTTATTTTCATTTTACAAACATTTATTGAGTGCCAAGTTTGTGCCAGATACTGGGAATACAAAAATAAGTACAGTGTCCCTATCCTCAAAGAGTGAACACTCTAGAGAAGGAAATAAACATGTAAACACATTAAAAAAATCCCTTATGCTAATTAAGTGCTAGTAATTATGTGTACATGTCTTTAAAATGCAACATCAAGACCTTGGTGTTTTAGAGCTTGAAGCAGGAAACACAAAGGGAAATGTGCCAGCAGAAGTGATAGCTACCTGGCCTAAGCTCCCCAGGGAGCCTTGTTACTGCTTTGTAACTAGAACCGAGGTACGCAGTATGCGTCTGCCGTGTTTCTTCATCTTCTTTGGTTCTTTGTGATCTTAGTTCTCCCACGGCCTCCTCATATGATAAAGTCATATATGATGATACCAAAACTTAGAAGCTTCAAATTTCAAAGAATTTCAAACAATTAGAGTATTGGGGTGATTTTGATACTGTCTGTGATTGTTGATGTTAATCTCCAGTTGATTCACCTGTAAAGCTTTGCAGTTGAAGAAATTTGATTATTCAAACTCTTAAGACTAAACATTTTGGAGACTGAATATGCAGAGATACCGTTGCTAAGGGGCATGCCTGAGAAACCTAACGCTTAATTCAGTGCTCCAAAGTGCGGAGGAGTCTCTTGCTAGAAAAGAAAGAATGTGAGCAGACTTTTATCTTGGACCTTTTGCACCTGAGGATGGAAGTGGCTGAAATTGTTTATTTAATAGAAAAGTTTTCAAATTAGCTTTGGAACCTTCACCTTAGCCCTGGAGGTGAAGAACGCCAGGTGAGTGATGATTGGTCTGACTGGTAAACTGGGAAGAATTTAAGGGAGGAACTAAAAGTCTTTGTATTTTAGTTGGAGGTAGGGAAGAAAAGGCATTAAGGTCGATCAGTTGAAAGTTTATCAGATCACTGGTGTTACTAGGAACTGTGTCACATCTAATCAGTGCAGATGGTTTAGGTCTCGATTACCTAAACTCTGATTGCTAATGCTGGAGTGGCGCCTAGTTGCAGTACTGAGGGATGGAAATACACATTGCCGTCCTTTGGAAGGATTTTGAAATTTGTTGAATGTTTCTCTATGAACCGAATACTAATATAAGAGGAAGAATGAACTGTTCCAAGATGTAAGCCAATTTTTTATTCCAGAATACGAGTTACATAGTATTTCATCCTTCACTGGTATTACTTTTTTTTTTTTTTAAAGATTTTATCTATTCATTTGACAGGCAGAGATCACAAGTAGGCAGAGAGGCAGGCAGATAGAGAGAGAGGGGGAAGCAGGCTCCCCGCCGAGCAGAGAGCCCGATGCAGGGCTCCATCCCAGGATCCTGGGATCATGACCTGAGCCGAAAGCAGAGGCTTTAACCCACTGAGCCATCCAGGTGCCCCACTGGCATTACTTTTTGAAAGGAAGAATGAGATTGTGTACCTGCCTGTCTGCCTTCAGGTACTTCTTAGGAGCAGGAATCATGTCTTATCTTTGCATCTGGAGCAGATAGCATATAAATGGCAAACATATAAGTGGTTTTTGAATGAATGAACAAATAAAAGAAATAGTGCTTTGTTTGAAAAGTTGGCTTGGTAGTCCATAATTCCTTGAAACACGGAATTTCATGTATTTTTCTCAAATGTCTTCTTTATATTTTGTATGTAAACATTATTATCTAATACTTATTTGGGGTTCACATAGGTTCTCTTGTGCAAAAAGAAACATTCCTGTTGCCTCATCATTTACAAATGGAACCAGACACTAAAGAGTTAAATTCTTCCATTAAAATAAAAATCCTCAAATGTTAAGGATATTATAAGTAAAGTAGAATTTAGTAGAGGTATACCTGGTAAAGGTATGGCAGAAGTTCTCAAATAATTGGTTACCCTAGAGTTAGGGGTATGGGTCATAACGACAGACAGTCTACACATTTATTATTTTTACAGTTAGATTTGATTTAGGAAGTGACATAGATAGGTTCATTGCATTTTTGATCACTGGAAGCTAAATATGACATAACAGTATTTTATAGTACTCAACTTGGCAAGGATATTTTTCTATGTTTGGAGGAAAGAAAATGTTAAAATCTTGGCATCCTGGACTCCAAGGACATCACTGTTGAGAAGGCACTGGTTTGATGGCTCTTCCCTGTACTCTGTCTTGGAATGCGGTGCTCATCAGGGAAAGCCATACTGAAAGAAAAAGTATGTGTGATGAATGGCTGTTTGGGCCCAGTTCCCAGGAATCCTTGATCATGTGTAGCATGATGTCTCCTGTCCTTTCTCTCTTCAGGGCTGTCCAGGCTGATGGTGCTGTAGTGCCAAATGTGGATTTAATTGCAGCTCCCTTTGTTGGCTTTTTTTGATTAGACATGTTGCCTTAGCCTTTTGATTTTTAGGCAAGTCTAAATCCTTGGGAGGTCAGCACTGTTACCTTGTTTGTGACATCTTCCAGGAACCCCATATGTGAAAGGGGGTGATGGGAGCGAGATGAGAGGGAGGCAGGAAGGACTTCCACTGAACAAGCACCCTCTTGTAGCAGCTCTTTCCCAGCGCTTTCTAGACTAGGCTTCTCTTGGGTTTCTATCTCTCCTTCCTTCCTTCCTTCCTTCCTTTCCTTTCCTTTCTTTCTTTCCTTTCTTCCTTTCTTTTTTTCTTTCTCTCAGCTCTTACTTGGAATTGGAAGTTCAGAGTCAGAAGGCTAGAGCTCTTTACCATAACAATGCAGGCTTTTGTTTTTGGCTTAACTGTCTGGATTACTTAAACAATGGGTAGTTATTTTTAAAGCAAGTTTGAAGAAGTCAACCTGTATTTCAAGTGAAAAAGTTCTTGGGGGAAAGTAGTCTTTTTTGACTGCTCACTCTTTTCTTATTGCAACTACGAGATCATAAGGAAAGAGTTAACGCTTTCTGTCATGTTGGAAAGTACTTGTGAAATTTGAACATTGGCAGTTAGTTCAATTACCGCTTGACAGCTCAGTAGTACTCTGTTTTGGAGCGCATGGCAATTAGGATTGTATAGTTATATTTTGTGAAAGCTTGAAATGGAGAAAAGTGACTCACCAAGGTGGCTGATGGTGAGCATAGCAGTGTGGATCTCTTCCATTTCTTTTTTTTAAGATTTTATTTATTTATTTGACAGACAGAGATCACAAGTAGGCAGAGAGGCAGGCAGAGAGAGAGGAGGAAGCAGGCTCCCTGCTGAGCAGAGAGCCCAATGAGGGGCTCGATCCCAGGACCCTGAGATCATGACCTGAGCGGGAGGCAGAGGCTTAATCCACCTAGCCACCCAGGCGCTCCTTCTTCCATTTCTTTTAAGGATTAATAATCGTTCTTTACCTCACCTGTTGGATACTTCACCTGTCAGTTATTATGTGTAGAGTTGCTAGAACTCTCTCCCTGCAGCACTGGGAGCATAAAATTCATGCATGTAGCAGTGTAGTTCGTCCCTCGGTAAAGTGTTGGGAGGCTTCCAGATGTCTTTGTGAAGTGTCTAGATTAGCGTGTCGTTCCATGAGGATAATGCAGGAAAAGAATGAATTAAATCAGACTTCAAGGATCTGAAAATGGGCATCATGTTAACTTTCACAGGACCTGAAAGAATAGCAGATTTTGTACTGGAGATGAGTTATTTGATTCCTTCAAATATTTATAATTTTAAATTGTAACTATTTTGGTAGGAAGTCTTTGTAACTAACTGTATGATCTTGGGCAAGTCATTTGGCCCTTCCAGAGTCAGTTTCTAAAACCACATCAAAAATAAACTACAGGATGGGTGTTGCCTTATACTTTTCTGAGTAATTTTACATAATTACATAATTTACATAAATTATTTCATTTACTCCTTACAACTCTTCAGTAAATGAAGACATTGAGACATAATAGTAAGTGACTTGTCTAATATATAGCCTGCGAGTGCTGGAACTCAGACCTCAGTGAGTCCTGGGTGCTCCTTAGTCCTGTCATGTGCCAACATGCGAGCGGTGAACTGCGCCCCTCTAAAATTCTAAGGTTATTGTCTTTTTTTTTTTTTTTTTTTTTTAATTTTTTTTTTTCCATGATTTGAGGCAACTTACCACGGGGCTATTTTCTTTGCCTGCTTTTTTTCTCAAAGTACATTGTAAGATTACTATTTTAAATGTCCTTTTTTCCTGCCCAAAAGTATATTTAAAAAATTAACACTATGGGGGCACCTGGAGCATGCAACTCTTTATCTGGGGTTCATGAGTTCGAGTCTCATGTTGGGCATAGAGCTTACTTAAAAGAAAAAAATTAACAGTATGGAATTCCCATTATTGTGACAGGTTTTTGGATTAATTGGGTCTTGTGAGTTTGGGCTTCTCTTTAATGTTGTAGTTTGCGATTATAAACCCTGAAATCATTCGAGAAATTTATTTGGGGTTAAAGCCCCACATGATGAGGTTGTCCTAACTTGTTTTAAGATGAAGAGGTAGGTTTATTCTTATTCACAAATAATATTCATAATAAAAATTTAAATTTGATTTAATGATGAGAGAAGAGATCGTAAAAAGTACCCTAGTCTTGTATTCTTTAAATTTAGGTTTTACACATTCTTGGAATTATAGTGCTTTTCAGACAAATCTCTTTGAAGAGGATAATTTCAGGTTTTTCTTAAATAGTTAAATGCTTTAATAATGTTTAGAACCTCAGAACAAAAACCTTAGATTCTAAGAACTGTCTCTCAGTTGCATAGTTTGCAAGGTCTTAGACTCAGACATTTTGCTCCTCAAAGCATTTAAATTTAAGGGCTGAATCTGCTAATTTGTCTAAAAGGTTGCATGTATTTTTTCATATATTCCTGATTAATAAGTGGTTGAACAGATTAGCACCTGACTGTAGCTTGACACTAACTGGGGAAACAACTTTTCAGAAAATCCACACATGTCCATATGCATGTGGTTGTTGCTCTTGAGAGGAAAATTTGGGGACTTTAATTGTTGGAACATAGTTTGGGGCTTGGCTTATCAGTACAAATTGGAGGTTCAAGGAAATCTGTCTTTTAGTCCTTATTTTATTCTTGTTGTGTGTGGATTTTGTTTCAGGAATCTGAAATTCTGTCTCTCTCATCTCTTTCTGGAAAGAGCTCAGTTTCTGAATCAGTGAATTTCTGTTAAACAGTTTGTTTAAATAGACCACCTGAGAACTTGTCAAAATAAGTTAAATCCTTAAGGATTTTTTGAAAGGGCAAGTTAAAAGTTAGAGGTAAGGGGAAGTTTTTGCCTTTTGGCTTTTCCAAGTATAACAGAGAATAAGATGCTTCCCTAAGGTCTTCTTGAATGCATTATTTCATCCTGTGTGCGGTCATTCATGATCCCTTTCACAAATGCTGCTGCCCACCATTAAGTCTCTTATCACAGGGCATTTTAAAATGATGCCATAAAATGCATGTTGAGAATCTTTGGATCTCAAATGTATAGAAATCACATCTAAATGTCAATTCCTGAGTTAAGGAACTGACAATTATGGCAATTTCAGTCTCTATTAATATTTAGTAGACAAGAGATTACGATATAGTTTATGTTATTCCTTATGTGTGTGTAAACTTATCTACTTGTTGAAAAGATTTGTTTGTTTTATTGGGGCTGTATATTTCTTTCATTGTACTGATTTGCTTACTTGAATTAAAGCCGTTCTTTAATTGTTTTGGGCTGTATCTATAGTTTGAAATTTAGGACTGTCCCCTGTGTACTATGCACCAAAGATGACATTTCAGTGCATTGTTCAATTACTACACAGCTCCTATTTGTCTGTAATGAAGCTGTATGACTGGATCATTTATTTCAATGTCATTTGTTTTATATTATCCATATAAATGATAGCAATTGATATATAGAGTCTAATTTTCCAAATTCATTTGTGTCTCCTCTGGGCATTTCTTTGGGATATGTTCACACTTGTGTTTTTGTTTCTGATTTTAAAATAATTTTCCTTTGTTGTAGGATGAGCAGTTCTTAGGTTTTGGCTCAGATGAAGAAGTCCGAGTACGAAGTCCCACAAGGTCTCCTTCAGGTATGGCCAGTCAAGTGCATGGTGCCTTTTGTTTGTTAAGAGACATGGCTTCCCCTTGCTTTCTTTGCATATAAAGGATGATCTTAAATACTTGAGTGGGGGGGTTGCCTCCTTCTTTTTCTCTCGCACTAAGTAGGAGATGGCTTATGAACTAGACCTCTTTACGGGGCTCTTTGTCAGGCCACTAATGCTTTATTCTTTATAATGCTTCTCTGTGGGAGCTAGCGGGGACATGGGGGGTGTGTGGTCAATTTCCATGGAATGACTAAAAGACCTGGTAGTTGGAATCGAAGGTAACCCGCTCAGAGCATCCTCAGATTCATAGATTTCGAATGATACAGTAGTATATACAACTTCGGGAATAATCTGACTGTTGTTTTTTACAGATGAAATTTGGTCTGCTGTTGTCAAAGAACTAAAAACAAAACATTGGCACTGTACGAAACTATTTTATCTGATCCTTGAAAGGCTGTATTAAAATAAAGAAAATAAAAATGATATGGGGGTATTTCCATTTTTAAGCAATATTTGTCATTGTTCTTGCCAAGAAAATATCTAGAATGTCTTGAAATTCTAGACTTGGAGAAGTTTGCTGAGAGACAGCCCTCAGTGGAATAACATGCCATGGCTTGCAGAATTCTAGTCTGTTTAGGAGAGGGATCTTCTGAGGAAAAAGACATTCCCCATCAGTGCTGCCTTTCTGACTTCTCCTGTGGTTTGCTTTGCTTTGATTTGGATGGGCAGTCTAGTTAAATATGATGTCGTTAGTGGTTCTGTTCTTTGATAGCGACTTAGTTCCTGATGTCCGTTAGCATTTGATGTTCACTTAAGAGTCATCATGTTTGTATAGTAATCTAATTCAAACACTAAGTTGACAGTATCTTTTTTCCCACGTGGCGGGAATGTTGCCATCCTACTTGGGAGGAGTTAGCCAGTAGTACCCCAGTGTCTGTGCCACTTAGACAGTAGCTACATTCTCTTGAAGATGCGATGAATCTGAAAACTTCATATTGGAACATGATTTTAGAGATCATCTGGTCTGACCCTTCATTTCTAGATGACAGAATAAGGCAGGGAAAATACATGATGTGGTTACTCATAAGAGACTTGTGAGTTCTCTGAATATGGTATAGATTAACAGAACTGGACTCTTTTTTCCGTTCTGGTTTTTCTCCTTGTCCACCAAAAAATTCTTTTAAAAATTGGATAAAAGAGGTTTTCCTAAAGTCCTCTGAGTGGCTAGGTTCAAGTATAGCATGATGATCAGGAATCTTATGATATACTTTTGGGTAGGGGTGATTCACAACTCTTCCTTGAATGGTTATCAATCTACCTTGGATGTTGTCTTGTTGTCTCGTTTTTTTGTTTTTTAAACTATCTGGGTATGCTTCACTAATGAAGAAATGAAACTTAGTTTTCCTGCTGTCTATTACTTTAGTTGTAATTAGCATATATTGAGAGTGGATTTATGAATCCTTAATGTATTAAAGGAAGTTTCAAGTTAATTGGTGAGAAAAACACATTTAGGAAGCTAAGGAGTAAGACCTTTGTTGATTTCTGTTCTGTTAGGAAAGTTGGTTCCATTGTCTAAAATGTTCATCATACTTGCATAAATCTCTTTTGATTCCAGTTAGAGGAGGTTTTAGTCTCAGAAGAACATTGAGTCATATCAGAGGTTGGAAAGTCATGAGCTAAGAGAAGATGTGATAGAGCAGGGAGCTCTTAATCCATTTAGAAAATCCAGGTTTATAGGAAGAATTTTAGAGAACAGCCTTGTTTTCTCAAGTCTCTTGATAAGTAGCAAATTGAGCTGTTTTATAAATTGGCAAAGTCCTTTTATTTAGAATAACTGAAGTCTGGTTTAATAAACTATTGATTCACTCTTGACATCAATTAGGGTTAAATCTTTTTTGTAACCTGGGACTAACTAATACAAGAACTTGTAAGTAGAGGAATAGATTAATTACATGTCCCTTCACTGAGGAGTTCACATGCCACTGAGTTCAGTGATCTTATTCTGATGTCTCACGAATGGACATTTTTCTATTCAATAAATCTTCCTTAGTTTACTTTGACAAAACAGACTGAAACTGTAGGAGCTGAACTGCCCAGGTGCTTTCCTGACAAAAGTTGGTATGTTCCCAATTGAAGAGCTCCTTGTTCAAATTTATGAAAGCCAAAATTGCGCTGAAAAGATGGGAGTCTTACTATGAACATGTTCTCAAATATTAATCTTGGTGGCTAGGATATGGAAAAGGTGGCATAGGTTTTTTTTGTAAACCTGTTTTTTTTTTTTAATTAAAAAAAATCCTCGCTCACCTGAAATGGTAGAAAAATCAGTTTTGCATATTAATCACTTGGTTGAAAATCTGTTACCATTATCTTAGTTCTGTTCCAAAAGTTAGATGTTCTAGGTAGAATGTTACTTAACTTAGTTTCTTTGAGGCAAGTTTTCGGTGAAAAGAAACTAAGCCCAATTAAGATGTTTTATTGACTCACTAGACCCAGGTAGAGGTCAGTACAAAATGGCTTGTGCTAAAATATATTCAGCTTAGTCACGACGTGAACTACAAAGCTAAATGTATGCTCTTCATTGTTTAATTTTTATACACAGTTAAAACTAGCCCTCGAAAGCCTCGTGGGAGACCTAGAAGTGGCTCTGACCGAAATTCAGCTATCCTCTCAGATCCGTCTGTGTTTTCCCCTCTAAGTAAATCAGAGACCAAATCTGGAGATAAGATCAAGAAGAAAGATTCTAAAAGCATAGAAAAGAAGAGAGGAAGACCCCCCACCTTCCCTGGAGTAAAAATCAAAATAACACATGGAAAGGACATTTCAGAGCTACCAAAGGGAAGCAAAGAAGATAGCTTGAAAAAGATTAAACGGACACCTTCTGCTACATTTCAGCAAGCCACAAAGATTAAAAAATTACGAGCAGGTAAACTCTCTCCTCTCAAGTCTAAGTTTAAGACAGGGAAGCTTCAAATAGGAAGGAAGGGGGTACAGATTGTCCGACGGCGAGGAAGGCCTCCATCGACAGAAAGGATCAAGACCCCTTCAGGCCTCCTCATTAACTCTGAACTGGAAAAGCCCCAGAAGGTCCGGAAGGACAAGGAAGGAACACCTCCACTCACAAAAGAAGATAAGACAGTAGTCAGACAAAGCCCTCGAAGGATTAAGCCGGTTAGGATTATTCCTTCTTCTAAAAGGACAGATGCCACAATTGCTAAGCAGCTCTTGCAGAGGGCAAAAAAGGGGGCTCAGAAGAAAATTGAGAAAGAAGCAGCTCAGCTGCAGGGAAGAAAGGTGAAGACACAGGTCAAAAACATCCGCCAGTTCATTATGCCTGTCGTCAGTGCCATCTCCTCACGGATCATTAAAACCCCTCGGCGGTTTATAGAGGATGAGGATTATGACCCTCCAATTAAAATTGCCCGACTAGAGTCGACACCGAACAGTAGATTCAGTGCCACGTCCTGTGGATCTTCTGAAAAATCCAGTGCAGCTTCTCAGCACTCCTCTCAGATGTCTTCAGACTCCTCCCGATCTAGCAGCCCCAGCGTTGATACCTCCACGGATTCTCAGGCCTCTGAGGAGATCCAGGTACTTCCTGAAGAGCGGAGCGAGACCCCTGAAGTTCATACTCCACTGCCTATTGCCCAGTCCCCAGAGAACGATAGTACTGACAGGAGAAGCAGGAGGTATTCCGTGTCTGAGAGAAGTTTTGGATCTAGAACGACTAAGAAGCTGTCGACGCTGCAAAGTGCCCCCCAGCAGCAGCCCTCGTCCTCTCCTCCCCCACCTCTGCTGACGCCCCCCCCGCCGCTGCAGCCAGCCTCCAGCATCGCTGACCACACACCGTGGCTCATGCCTCCAACGATCCCCTTAGCATCACCATTTTTGCCTGCTTCCGCTGCTCCCATGCAAGGGAAGCGCAAGTCTATTTTGCGAGAACCGACGTTTAGGTGGACTTCTCTAAAGCATTCTAGGTCAGAGCCACAGTACTTTTCCTCAGCAAAGTATGCCAAAGAAGGTCTTATTCGCAAACCAATATTTGATAATTTCCGACCCCCTCCACTAACTCCTGAGGATGTCGGCTTCGCGTCCGGTTTTTCTCCATCCGGTCCTGCTGCTTCAGCCCGATTGTTCTCACCACTCCACTCTGGAACAAGGTTCGATATGCACAAAAGGAGCCCTCTTCTGAGAGCTCCGAGATTTACTCCAAGTGAGGCTCATTCTAGAATCTTTGAGTCGGTCACCTTGCCCAGTAATCGAACTTCTGCTGGAACATCTTCTTCAGGAGTCTCCAACAGAAAAAGGAAAAGAAAAGTCTTTAGCCCTATTCGATCTGAACCAAGATCTCCTTCTCACTCCATGAGGACACGAAGTGGAAGGCTTAGTACTGCCGAGCTGTCACCGCTCACCCCGCCGTCTTCTGTCTCTTCCTCGTTAAGCATATCTGTTAGTCCTCTTGCCACTAGTGCCTTAAACCCGACTTTTACTTTTCCTTCTCATTCCCTGACTCAGTCTGGGGAATCTGCAGAGAAAAGCCAGAGACCAAGGAAGCAGGCTAGTGCTCCGGCAGAGCCATTTTCATCCGGCAGCCCCACTCCTCTCTTCCCTTGGTTTACCCCAGGCTCTCAGACTGAGAGAGGGAGAAATAAAGACAAGGCCCCCGAGGAGCTGTCCAAAGATCGAGATGCTGACAAGAGCGTGGAGAAGGACAAGAGTAGAGAGAGAGACCGGGAGAGAGAAAAAGAGAATAAGCGGGAGTCAAGGAAAGAGAAAAGGAAAAAGGGATCAGAAATTCAGAGTAGTTCTGCTTTGTATCCTGTGGGTAGGGTTTCCAAAGACAAGGTTGTCGGTGAAGATGTTGCCGCTTCATCTTCTGCCAAAAAAGCAACAGGGCGGAAGAAGTCTTCATCACTTGATTCTGGGACTGATATTGCTTCTGTGACTCTTGGGGATACAACAGCTGTCAAAACCAAAATACTTATAAAGAAAGGGAGAGGAAATCTGGAAAAAAACAACTTGGACCTCGGCCCAACTGCCCCATCCCTGGAGAAGGAGAAAACCCTCTGCCTTTCCACTCCTTCATCTAGCACTGTTAAACATTCCACTTCCTCCATAGGCTCCATGTTGGCTCAGGCAGACAAGCTTCCTATGACGGACAAGAGGGTTGCCAGCCTCCTAAAAAAGGCCAAAGCCCAGCTCTGCAAGATTGAGAAGAGTAAGAGTCTTAAACAAACCGACCAGCCCAAAGCACAGGTACTCTTTTCCATCTTGCCTGTTAGAACTCAGCAGTTTATCGAGCCCCTTCTGTGAGTGACTTTTAGACGAAGTGTCTCAGTGACACCTACTTCCAGGAATCAGGAGAAGGGCAGAGGACGTGGTGGCATTTACAGCGGTCCTTCAAGGACTGGTAGGATTTTGAGAGGGGAGAACATTCTTTTTTTCTTTTCTTTTTCTTTTTCTTTCTTTCTTTCTTTTTTTTTTTTTTTTTAAGAGAGAGAACGCACCTGCATGTGATGGCAAGCAGGTGGGGGTAGACGACCCTGGAAAGAGACAGATTCTTAAGGTCCATGCCCAGCGCAGAACCCAACTCGGGGCTTGATCTCACGACCCTGAGATCATGACCTGAGCTGAAATCAAGAGTAGGACGCTTAACCGACTGAGCCACCCAGGTGCCGTAGGGAAAACGTTCTAAACCAGAGGGCACAGTGTGGGTGGAGGAAAAAGTATGAGACACATTTGAGAGGAATGGCTGATGGCTGGACTGGGCTGCACAGGAAGGTGGTGACTTAAGGCTGAAAGGTAGTCTGTACCTCGTGGGTTTGGTATGGTGGAATCTGTGACCTAATGCTGAAGATGCATTTTTGTAGTCAAACTGGTTTACTGTCGTTTACTATAGAAAATGGGGTGGAGGAGGCGCCTGGGTGGCTCAGGCATTAAGCGTCTGCCTTCGGCTTGGGTCGTGATCCCGGGATCCTGGGTTGGAGCCCCGGATCAGGCTCCCTGCTCAGCGGGAAACCTGCTTCTCCCTTTCCCGCTCCCCCTGCTTATGTTCCCTCTCTCACTGTGTCTCTCTCTCTGTGTCAAATAAATGAATAAAGTCTTAAAAAAAAGAAAAAAGAAAAAACAGGGTTGTGGAGGGGCTTCTCTTCCTCTGAGCAGCAAGTGATTAGAGCAGTAGGTAATAAGCATTGGCAGAACACAGATGAGAAGCACTTAGCCTTAAGTTGAAGGCAGAAAAGCTGTAGGATTCAGTTTGTTAAGATGATGACAAATTTTACAAAGAACAGGTTTTTTTAATTTAATTTTATTTATTTAATTTAATTTAATTAATTAATTTATTTATTTTTATTTTATTTTATTTTTTTTTAACAAGGTAGCTGGACACTGGCCTCTTCTGAGAAAACCTGCTGATCTTTAGGTTCTTTTTAAAAATTGCCGTAGTAGATAACGTATTTATGCCCGCATACCAGGTTAGGTTAGGATGACCACACATTTAGGTTTTTCGTGTTGTTCAACCTAGAGCCGTATTTATATTTAGTAATTTTGCCAGTTGAGAGTTCTGGCAGGAGTATGATGGGATTTATTTCTGATACCATTTTGGATGTTTTTTGGTTAGCCTCCTAGTGATAGGAGCAGCAGTGCTTTAAAATGCGAGACGTTTCTGTGCTGAGCTGTAGCCTTTCACGCGTACAATTTTAAGTTGTCTCCCCTACTTCTCTGTTGATCGGGGAAATAGAAGAAATAGTCTGTGATTAGATAAGCCCTGTTCACTCCAGGCCAAACTTTTGCATAATGCAGCTTGAGTTTTGAGGGGAGTTTTAAAGCAGTGGTATAATGGCAAATAAAAACTTAGTTGATTTCTTTTTTTTTTTTATTAAGAGCCCTGCCCCCCCCCCCTTTTTGGCTGCCAATTTTAGAATACAGAGCTAATCGATTTCTGTAGATTGTCATGGCCTATCCTCTGGGAATAGCTAGAACTGTATATGTTGGTTCTAGGTTGTAATAACCTACCAGCTACACCTTGGCTTCATTTATTTACATTCTCAACATGTGTGCTTGCTCTTGTTCGTTTTGACTTGCCTCTTATTCAGGGTCAAGAAAGTGATTCATCAGAGACCTCTGTGCGAGGACCCCGCATTAAACATGTCTGCAGAAGAGCTGCCGTTGCCCTTGGCCGAAAACGAGCTGTGTTTCCTGATGACATGCCCACCCTGAGTGCCTTACCATGGGAAGAACGAGAGAAGATTTTGTCTTCCATGGGGAATGATGGTAGGTCAGAGGTGTCAGCCTTGAAGTCTGAGCAGATTTGATTAGTTTGCTGGTCATTCTGGGGATACCTAGTAGGCTCTTCATAGCACTTTTTGTTAGTCTGGGTCCTCCAAAAAGCAAATGGCAAGGGTGTATTAAATATGCAAGGGTTACACTAGAGAAAGTGCCCAAGAGAGAAAATGGGAGGGAGCTGGGGAAGGCTGGGGTAACAGTCAGACTGCTGTGCAAGTGTGACCCCAAGGAAAGAGAGAGGGAGGGAGGGTTGGGCAGAATCTTCCCAGACTGTTTTCCCAGAGAGTTTGGCAAGGCTGTCAGGGAGTCCTTGAGCAAAAGCTGACGGTTGTCTCCCAGGAACGGGCCCGCCTTAATATCCCTGCCATGCTCAGTCACTACCCGGGAGCAGCCCTTTGGTAAGTGTGGCCTCGGCATACCGCTGGATTTCAGAGCACAGCCGTTGGCCCTTGGTCAGTGAGCCCCGTCCCCCGTGCTTGGAGGTCTGGGAGGCACATTCTCATGGTTGCATTTTGACGCTGGATGACTTAAATGCTAGGTGACTGCTCATATAAAATGGAGAGATTCAGAGAATCTTAGGAAGCATTCAGTTCACATTCTTGGTTTTAGGTTAGACTGTGTTTTGTTCTCAGTGTTCAGATTTCTGCTTCCATCAAGCTGCAAGTTATAGGCGTTTTAAAAAAATTTAAAGAATTATTTAAAACAGGCTCTGATTTCTTCCTAAGAATATTTTTATTATGATGTATTTCATTTTTGGAGTCCCAGTTAAAATGAGGCTTGGATGTATATAATGATATGGATTTTGAGGAATTCCGCCTCTGCTCCCAAGAAGGAATTAGACACTCCCTCAGAACTAATGACACGTTTCTTTAACAGACAAGTCATCAATTGCTGGCTCAGAAGATGCTGAACCTCTTGCTCCGCCCATCAAACCAATTAAACCCGTTACCAGAAACAAGGCGCCTCAGGAACCTCCAGTAAAGAAAGGGCGACGATCCAGGCGGTGTGGGCAGTGTCCCGGCTGCCAGGTGCCTGAGGACTGTGGTGTTTGTACTAACTGCTTAGACAAACCCAAGTTTGGTGGCCGAAATATAAAGAAGCAGTGCTGCAAGTGAGTGGGTGTCTTCCTCTGAGGTGTGGACTTCTCAGCCGTGGCGGTTGTGTGTTCATGCCTGGACTGTTGCAGGGATGCAGCAGAAGGCTGAGTGTGGTTGTGTCGTGTCTCCTTGACGTGCAAGGCTAGTTGCAGAGTTGGATTTTGTGATGTGGCCAGGTTTGGGCTGTCCTTAAATAAGAAATACTCAGGCAGCACTGTCTAGTAGAAAGTCCCGCAGTGGCGGAAGTAGTCTCTGTCTGCGTAGTCCGCGTGGTAGCCATTAGCCGGACATGGCTGTAGAACACTGGAGGTGTGGTTAGTGTGACCAAGGAACTGCTGTTTAATTGCATTGCATTTCAATTAACTTAAATTTAAATGGCCACATGTGCCTAGTGGCTACCATATGAGTGCAGCTCTGGAGGGCTTCCGTGTAAACACTGACGAATTTATATATTTATATTTTATACATTATATCAGTTATATAGAAGTCACATGTATATGAAATATTTACATATAACTGAGCTGTAATTTATATTTAATGTATATATTATAGTATCTAATTGTATTATAATTTTCCAGGTCAGTTGAAATTAATCTTTATGGCATTGAGGAAAAAAGTGGTGATATCTTAGTCTGGCTTTCTAACTCCCCAGAGTATTTTCATGCACATGGAGTTTTTGATCTGAAAGTTTTGATTACTCGATCTCTTCTCCCTTTCTTAAGTCAGTTTGTGGATTCACTTTCTGCTCTTTGGGATAATTTGTTTTAAATGGGTCAAGAAAGTTGCACAAACAAGTTTTAGTGACGGAGCATCTCATAAAGTGTCTGCTACACGGAGGACATATTAGCAATAGGTATTTGCTGAATGAATGGTAACATGAAAATGGTTTATAGAAAATGTGGTTGGGAGAAGTTAGTTCAGGGGAGACAGTTTCTAGGAGACAGTAAGTAGTTCTGGGCTCTGCTTTAGTCTGGCCTTAATTAAGTAAGAATCTTGTCTCAGTCCCACTAGTGGAAAGAAATGAGACAAATCACAGATCAGCAGAAAGGTACATGATTGCAGGATAAACCTGCGCTGTAATTTGGGGGTTGAAATGTATTCAGCTCAGTTTCAGACTTCAGAGTAAGTCTTAGTTTCTTAGTTAAATTGAGGAGTGAAATGTGTATCAAAGCCCCCTGAGATCTGTTGCATCATAGTGTCAAACAAAGGACTTGTTGGTTAATTTTCGTCCATTTTTATTCAGATTACTATATGAATATTAATCTCATAAGGGAGCAGAACCAGTTTGACTTTAAGAAACACCAGCTGATGATTTTGTGTGTGTGGTGCTAAGTTAGTACTGGGTTATAAGAAATTTGAGTCCCATTTCAAAAATAATTTGATATATATTCCTTTTAGACCCTAAAGGTAGGCAAACTGCTGATCGAAGCATTCAGAGGCTCAGATTGAATCTGAGTACTTTTTTCAGCCCTCAAAATAACCTAATGAAGGTTCACTGGTTTTTGCAGACAGATTAACACTTGTTTCAATGGCTTTCCTTCTAAATGTTGTTTACTTTTTATGGTGTCCCTTGTCATCCTAGGATGAGAAAATGTCAGAATCTACAATGGATGCCTTCCAAAGCCTACCTTCAGAAGCAAGCAAAAGGTAGCGTTGTCTGAAGATCTTCCCCAAATGCTTCCTGCTCTAATGCCAGAGTCATATACATCTGGTGTAAATAGAATGCCAGTTGCTCGTTCGTTCATTGTTTGACTGCTCTTCCCAGGGAGTTGGTGGTGGTTGAAGCTGGGTGGCAGTTCCATGAGGGTTCATCTTACTAGTCCCTTTACTTTGAAATGTTCCATAATCAAAAAAATTTTTAAATTCCTGGAACAATTCCAGTCCATTCCTTTTCCGAGAGTGACACAAATACCCCCGTCTCACCTGACCAGCTCACTCCTTCCAGTGTTGACTCAGCTGTAGGGCACTATGAACATGATTGTACTACATCCCTCTGCTTCTGTCTTAAAAAAAGCTTTTCTCACTTATTACAGATAAATCATCTTGGTTTTTTCCCCCCCTAGCTGTGAAAAAGAAAGAGAAAAAGTCTAAAACCAGCGAAAAGAAAGAGAGCAAGGAGAGCAGCGTTGGCAAGAGCGTGGTGGACTCTGGGCAGAAGCCTGCCCCATCAGCAAGAGAGGACCCCGCCCCCAAGAAAAGCAATAGCGAACCTCCGCCTCGAAAGCCCATCGAGGAGAAGAGCGAAGAAGGGAACGCCCCTGCCCCAGTTCCTGAATCCAAACAAGTTACCACGCCAGCTTCCAGGAAGTCCAGCAAGCAGGCCTCCCAGCCAGTGCCAGTCACCCCTCCACAGCCATCCAGCACAGCACCACCGAGAAAAGAAGTTCCCAAGACCACTCTTAGTGAGCCCAAGAAAAAGCAGCCTCCACCACCAGAATCAGGTGAGTGAGGAAGGCAAGAAGGAGTGGCTGAGCCAGAAATACCAGCAAAGAACACCAGTGTCTTTCTTAAACAGCATTTGGAAACCCAAAATGTACATTTGTGAGCCTTTAGTTAAGGAAAACTAGCTCTCTTTTAAGCTATTTATATAATAATAAAGAAATAGAAGCAAAAAACCAGTTAAGTTGGAGGTATTGTCTTAATTTCCTCTGTAAAGCCTAGAGTTTAAGTCAGTTTTTGTGTTTCCTAATGCCCCTTTTTTCACAGGCCAGTAAGTCCTGAGGTGGTCATTGCTGTTTAGCACGAACTCTGAGTTTAGTGGCATCTGACTGCAATTTATTTTGAATTCTTTAGGTCCAGAGCAAAGCAAGCAGAAAAAAGTGGCTCCTCGCCCAAGTATTCCTGTAAAACAAAAACCAAAAGAAAAGGTGAGGAGAGATTTGTTTCTCAGCCATTGCTCAGGGATGTGTTCCATTCTGCAGGGACATAGTATTATCCTTGACATTTACGTGACTGAGTGAGTGAACCCGCGGATCTGCTTCTCTGTAGATGGCAGTGGACTTCCTTAAAGTGAACAAACTTCCGGTTAGGCTTTAGCTCATTTTGTTTTTTGTCTTTCCCCTTCTTTGTGGCCTTCTGTGCTTAGGCTGACACCACAGGGCGCTTACTGTGATTGTTCTTTGCCCTGAGCATGCTTTAGTGATACTGGTCTACAGCAGTCACCCTTCCCTATGTCCACTATGTTTATTATGTGGAGAGAGAGGTCTTTAAGAATCTTCTGGCTCGGGGTGCCTGGGTGTCTCAGCCGGTTGATTGTCTGACTCTTGATTTCTGTTCCGGTCATGATCTCAGGGTAGTGGGATCAAACAGCGTAGAGTCTCCCTCCACATTTCCCTCTGCCCCTCTCTCTGTGAGCACGTGCGCTTTTTTCTCTCTTTCTCAAATAAACATATTTTTCAAAAAAAAAAAAGTTAAAAAAGAAAAGACTCTTCTGGCTCGTTCTGCCGTCTCTCTGTGCCCCCATAATGGTGTGGTGAGCATCCTGGCTAGTGAACCAGCAATGCCTAGGAGAGGCAGATACCAGGGTTTTAGGAAGCCTTGCTCCGAGGTCATTGTCTGGTTCTAACTGTGGTGGTAAAGCATGGTTACCCTGACGAGTTGAAATCACTGATGGTCACAGGGCTGCGAACACTGCTGTGACCATCCTAGACCGTTTTAACAAGAGTGGAATGATCAGCCCCAGGTTCGATGTGCAGCCCAAAGATCTAGAAAAATGATCTAGAAAATGGCAGAATAAACTGCTCCCATGCTGTCTCTTTGGTTTTATTGTGCCAACAACCTCAGCTGGCATCATGGACCACGAAAAAGCAAGACAAGAACCCACAAGAGGGAGAAAGTCCCGGAATTCTTCTAGGGCTGTAATGCATACATAAAATGCCTCCATGGAAAAAAAGAATCTGAAGATTAATTCTCTGTGTCTGTGGGATACTTGTGTTGGAAGCGTGGTTTCCAGAGCTCTTAATTAGATTGGTTGTTTGCATTGTTACCTGTTGCAAAAGTGTGGGCAAGTGGGATGTGGTTTTGTTCTTTATCCATCTTCTATCTCTATAGGAAAAGCCACCTCCAGTCAGTAAGCAGGAGAACACAGGCACTTTGAACATCCTCAGCACTCTCTCCAATGGCAATAGTTCGAAGCAAAAAATCCCAGCCGATGGAGTCCACAGGATCAGAGTGGACTTTAAGGTAAAAGTGTTTCGTGACCATGTAGCATGTCGAGGTGATGGGCTTCAAATCAGAAAAATGGTGTTATCCAGGATATTGATGAAAGGGGGAGTTCAGCACCCAGTCAGGGAGTGAGAGCTCCCCGTTGGCAGGTGGGTTCAGGTGTGAGAGAGCTCTGGTCAGTGTCGTGAGGTCACCATTTACGAGCGGACAAATGAACGCTGGCATCAGCCTGAGCAAAAAAGTGCATTTGGATGAGAACAGCGTCTGAGGAAATAATTCCTTCACGTGAGAATTCTCCAACCATGATGATTGCTTGAATCAGCAAAGCTCTAAGGAAAAGTCACTCCCGGGGTATCTTTGCATTCTCGTTAACATGAATTAAACCAGTAGGTGAGCATTTTAACAGTTTGTGTCTGAAACGAACAGTTTTTAAAGCAGCAGTTAACTCTTGAACCCACTGAAACGAAGTCTTCTTGCCACTCCGGTGTCACTCGGAATTGATGTTTGCTGGCCTTGCTCTCGATCCAAAGCTGTGTCACCAGAACACTTCCATAAACGATCCGTCTCTCTCTCCACAGGAGGATTGTGAAGCAGAAAATGTGTGGGAGATGGGAGGCTTAGGAATCTTGACCTCTGTCCCTATAACACCCAGAGTGGTTTGCTTTCTCTGTGCCAGCAGTGGGCACGTAGAGGTAAGAGAAGCTGCTTCTCGGTACCCCAGACAGTTGAATGGTAGATGATTTTGCTGTGATGAAAGAAATCATTTCTTCTGTCTTGTTGGTATGTAGCAGGTACTACTCTCTCTTTATTTTTTATTTTTTATTTTTTTAAAGTAGTCTTTGGGGTGCCTGTGTGGCTCAGTCCTTGGGCGTCTGCCTTAGACTCAGGTCATGATCCCCAGGTCCTGGGATCAAGCCCCATATCAGGCTCCCTGCTCAGTGGGGAACCTGCCTGTCCTTCTCCAGCTCCCCCTGCTTGTGTTCCCTCTCTCGCTGTGTCTCTCCCTGTCATCAATAAATAACATCTTTAAAAAAAAATTTTTTTTTTAAGTAATCTTTATGCCCAGTGTGGGGCTTGAACTTAGAACCCAGAGAGCAAGAGCCGCACTCTCAGCCGACTGAGCCAGCCGGGCACCCCTACTGGCCTCACTTTAATCCAGCTAATGAAATGCTTCAGAAGTTTTTTATAGATTTCATGAAGGAATCTGCTTCTTAGTAGAGGAGCAGAATTACTGAGTGTAAAAGTTTTAATGGTCTCATCTCTTAAATGCACTCTTTTTATTAGAGTTCTGATAGTTCTGCTAAATGTCCAAACGTGGCAGAAGTGATATAGTGCACTTCTGGAAAAAGAAATAGCTGTCTTACATTGACTGTCAAAATCCCCTTGTCTATAAAGAGCTCTTAGCAATTAATAAGAAAAAGGAACAACGCCCAGTAAAAATAAATAGGCTGTGGACAGGAATATGTAATTCACAAAATGAGAAATAAAAACATGGTGAGCAGGGGTCATTAAGCCTTCTGATGACCGAAAATTGGACGTTAAAGCATGATTAAAAAGATCATGTGGGAAGAGGTGCCGGCTGGCTCATTTGGTGGAGGTTGTGAGTTTGAGCCCCACATTAGCCATAGAGATTGCTTAAAAAAGTAAAATCTTTAGAGACACTGGTTTGGCACAGTTGATTAAGCATCTGACTCTTGGTTTCAACTCAGGTCATGATCTCAGGGTTGTGAGATCGAGCTCCCATCAGCTCCGAGTCTGCTGGAGATTCTCTCTTTCCCTCTCCTGTCCCCCCCTCTCCTCAGTAAATAAATTAATAGAAGCTCAAAAATAAACTAATAAAATCTTTTTTAAAAAATCATGTGGGGGGAAAAGGATCATGTGGAAATAGGGACTTCCTGTTGGTGGAATCTAAGTTAGTTGCTGTCTTTCTTTCTGAGGAAACTGTTCAGAAATACATATTTATCCTTAAAATGAACATACAGTCTAACCCAGCAGTGGCACTCAAGGCATTTATCCTAAGGATATAATTAGAGAAATCAACAAATAGGTATATGCATGCGTAGGTATGTGTGATTATATGTGTGTGTACAATACATACATATATATATGTGATAAACCCTTCTGTCTCTATATACGGTAAACACAAGGGTTTATTTCAGTACTGTTCATGATGATAATAAATAGGAGACAACCTAAAGTTTGTCAATAAGGAGCGGGAGTCTTTAATCATAGGATATGCATATAAGAGCAAAGATAATAATAATAATAATAATATAGATGGATACTGACGTGTCCATGACACACCACTGAGATAAAAGAGCAGGTTACAAAGTAGTATATGTAAAGCGTGATCCCATTTTGGGTTTTGGACATTGTTTTAAAAATGTATATGCAGAAAGAATTGTGGAAGGATTTACACCAAAATCTTGAAAATGTGGTTGGATTAGGAGTGCCTTGTTTTCTCTTTATTTTTCTTTATCCTTTTGAGTCTTTTGCAGTGAGTATTTGCCACCTCTGCAATAAAGAAGTAAAAGCACGATTTTAAATTGGAAGCAGTAGCTTGTCACTCACACGGTCCTCACTTCCAGAATACCTCCTTAGCTTGTTACTTTATCACATGTGTTTTAAGGTCATGAAGAAATTCCAAGACCAGATTATCGTGCACGTATTGAGCAATCAGGCAGACTCACTAGCTAAGAGATTCAGTCCTGCCCACTTGCTATGTTAAATTGTGTGGTAGTAAAATATAATATATAGTATGTTATATATATTATATTTTATGTATATATACATATATATACTGTATATAGTATAAAATAATACCATTATAAATTATGGTATTCAATCATTAAGCAAATATTTTAGTGCCTGTTATGAACAATAACATTGTTCCAAATGGTGGGGCTGCTTTAGATAATACTGACTATTCGGTTCACAAATGTTAGGGGTCTACTGTATCTCTTGCCCATAATCTTAATGCTTTCCCTCCACACATATGCTGCCCACAGGTATAACTTGTAGCTCCAGTCCTTCAACTTCTGTGATAAAACGAGTTTTTTTCTTTCAGAGTATAATTGCTTTAATTTAAATTGTGTAGTTGTGCACAGCAACCCAACAGGATTCCTAAAAACTGAGATAGAGAATGACTAGCTCACCGCCTGCAGCATACTCCTGCTAAAGTGTAACCAGTGTTTGATGAATTCTGATATTTGAGGTTTGTTTGTTGGTTTTAAGATTTATTTATTTATTTGAGAGAGAGAGGGCACACAGTGGGGACAGGCAGAGGGAGAGGGAGACTCTCAAGCAGACTCGCGGAGTGTAGAGCCTGATGCCGGCTCGGTCCCAGGACCATGAGATCACAGCCTGAGCCCAAACTGAGTTAGGTGCTTAACCAACTGCGCCACCTACAGATCCCCAGACATTAGAATTTTTAAAAACTTTCTATGCTGACGTTATTTCAGATTTGCAGAAAAGTTACAAGAGTAGTACAAAGAATTCCCATATACCCTTCACCCACATTTCCCAAATGTTCATATGTTTATTTGCTTTATCCTTTTCTTTGTGTGTCTGTATTTTACAAAGTGAGAAATAAAATATGTACATACATTTTATATATATAACACTTTTTTTTCTAAAAATTGGGATGTTGTAGACCTGTCCTTTTATATCTAAATATTTTACTATGTATTTTGTAAAAGGCATTCTCTCATATCATCATGGTATAGCTGTCAAAGTGTGGAAATTAACAGTTACTGTTATCTAATCTATAAACCTTATTTAGTTTTGACCAGTTGTCCCAATAATTCTGCTATGGCAAAAGAAAAGTCTGGGTCATCCTCATTTAAATTTTTAAAAAGTCCTTAACATGAAAATAACATTTCTACAATTAGAGATGGAAAGGACAAACGAGAGCTTGCAACTGTCTTTAGTATCTTGTAGGAAGCCTTTAACCCTCCCTCTTTCCCCCTTCCGATAGCTCTTGCTTGTACCTCACCTTCGGCACTTAGTGCATTCTGGTAAATCTGGGATTACATTTATTTTGTTACTTTTTAAATTCTACCATTATTACTTTAGGCCCCTGCGTCTCCTGCAGTGCCTAATCTTGTGCTTTTTTTTCATAGTCATTGCTAAATGATTATGTGTTAAATTTAAAAAAAACACACACACATACACACACACACACCCCGCCCCGCCCCCATTGGACTCCTAAAGCCTGAAGTCTGTAAATAGCGTTTGGTTGATGTCTCTACATGTTATTTGACAACTTCTATGTTCCGGTCTTACCCTAGTTTGTGTATTGCCAAGTCTGTTGTGAGCCCTTCCACAAGTTTTGTTTAGAGGAGAACGAGCGCCCCCTGGAGGACCAGCTGGAGAACTGGTGTTGTCGCCGCTGCAAGTTCTGTCATGTTTGTGGAAGGCAGCATCAGGCTACCAAGGTATAAAACTAAGTAACAGAACTGTTTAGAGCATTACTCGCTATCTCAGTTTCTGCCTTCTGGTTTAAGGTTTTGTATCTATATTTTTTCTCTGCTGACTTAGTCTGTTCTGACTATTTAATTGGGTATAATTCATTGCCTATTTTTATGTTTTAATTTGGGGAATAGAAGAGAAAATGTGGCATTAGATAAAATCCCCCCAAAAAACTCCAGTCTGCCTGATAAGAATATTCATCTGGGTGCCTTTGGCAGGACACAAGTCCCACTGCTTTCTTTGAGAGTAATATAATTTAGGAGACAATGTAAATTGTTCTAGTGACGTGCGATACTTACTTGAAGGTGAATATGAAATGGGCACTAAATGCTCATCTCTGTGTGTGTGTGTGTGTGTGTGTGTGTGTGTGTGTGTGATACCCACTTTCTTGCCTTCATATTTTCTTCCCTTTTTTTTATTGGTGTATAGCTGACATACGATATGATATTAGTTTTAAGTGTGCGACTCAGTGCTCACCACGAGACGCACGGTCCCCATCTGGTGTCACACGTTATGACAGTCTCACGGACTGTATTCCCTCAGCTGTATTTCTCATCTCTGCGACGTAGTTACTTCATAACTGGAAGCGTGTACCTCTTCATCCCTTACCTTTGTGTTCCCTACAGCAGCTGCTGGAGTGTAATAAGTGCCGAAACAGCTATCACCCCGAGTGCCTGGGACCAAACTACCCCACCAAGCCCACCAAGAAAAAGAAAGTTTGGGTGAGTACCCATATGACGCTGTTGCAGAGAGAACTCACATGGGGCTCTTGGGCTTGTAACGGGGATCCCCTTGCTGGAGTATGTCCCTGTGACTGTTTTTCGGTCTCATTATTAGGAAGAGCCAACCCAGGAAAGAGGTCAACTTGAGAAACGGATTGCGCATGAGGTCTCTTTAAATGAGATGAGCTCTTAAAAATGGGAATTCCCGTTGAATTTTTTTCCTTTTCCAGATCTGCACCAAGTGTGTTCGCTGCAAGAGCTGTGGATCCACAACTCCAGGCAAAGGGTGGGATGCACAGTGGTCTCACGATTTCTCACTGTGCCACGACTGTGCCAAACTCTTTGCTAAAGGTACTTTAAAAAAGCCAGTTTTGTCAACTTGTAGAAGTTGTATTTGGTGTTTTGAAGGAGAACTGGACACTGCAGTGCAATGAAGTAAAAAGTTTTATCTGTCTTGTCAAGAACACCATCTAGACCCATTTACTAAGTTCCTGATCTTGCTCTTTACAGTGGAGTATTACAGCAACTAGAAATGCTTTGTTAACTTATATGGGAAGAATTAAGGGGACTTTTTGTAATAACTAACCACAGAAGAAATGCTCTAAGCCAGTATTTCCCATTGTGAGGTATATAGACATTTGATTGTTCTAGAAATGATTTTAGGTGGTACTGAGTCAAACATTTTAGTAGTTACGTTAGAAAAATTTATATCTAATAACTCATTTTACTGACTTATGATAATAATGATACAGAGTTTACTATTGAATTTATTTTAAAGTAATCTATTAAGTAAAGAATAACAGGGGGAGCGCCTGGGTGACTCTATTTGTTGGATAAGCATCTGCCTATGGCTGAGGTCATGATCTCAGGGTACTGGGATAGAGTCCCGTGTTAGGCTCCCCATCCAGTGGAAAGCCTGCTTCTGCCTCCCGCTGCTGCTCCCCTGCTTGTGCTCATTCTCTCTGTCAAATAAATGAATAAATAAATACAGCTTTAAAAAAAAAAATGTAGTGGGGGGGTGCATGGATAAAGCAAATTGATGAAAGCTGTCATTTGTGTTGAATTTTAGAAACTGCTGCTCTGAGCTCTAACTTAAACCACTAAGAATAAGGAGAGAGTGTAAATTAACTGCTTTTTTAATCCCACCTCTTCACCTCTTTTTGAAAATACAAACCTTTCTTTGGAATGTGCAAGAGAGAACATTCTCTCATTCTTTTTCTCCTGTGTTCTTTGTAAACTCTACCTCGTGACCTTTTTTTTTTTTTTTTTAAATTAATTTATTTGACAGACAGAGATCCCAAGTAAGGAGAGAGGCAGGCAGAGAGAGAGGAAGGGAAGCAGGCTCCCTGCTGAGCAGAGAGCCCCATGTGGGGCTCGATCCCAGGACCCTGAGATCACGACCTGAGCTGAAGGCAGAGGCTTTAACCCACTGAGCCACCCAGGCGCCCCTACCTCGTGACTTTTAGGAATGAGTCTCAATAAAATCAGTGGCATATTCTAAGAGCTCAGGAAAACCTGGACACTTGACAGATGTGTGAGCGTTGCATAGTAGGTCCCCGCTGGCACCTGTGAGCAGCTACAGAGGAGAGCTGGCACACGGAGCTAGGGCCTGGGAGGCACTGGTGTGTAAGCCAGAGCGCTGCTGAAAAGTGTGCTTTGCTTTCAGGGAACTTCTGCCCTCTCTGTGATAAGTGTTATGATGACGATGACTACGAGAGTAAGATGATGCAGTGTGGAAAGTGTGATCGCTGGGTCCATTCCAAATGTGAGAATCTTTCAGGTACAGAAGGTTGGAGTCTTTTTATTACAGTTTCTTCTTGCTTGGTACATTTATAGCCCCCAAAGTAATTTGTAAACGTAAAGTTATGGCCATGTTGTTGCTTGAAGTCTTCTGAAATTTCCACCTCTATAAGCACCTTCTTGTCAAGTTGTGCTCATTTATCGTGAACGTATCCCTTTAAAGTATGTATTTGCTGTTTTTTGTGGGTACCTTAACCTGTTGGTTCTCCAGTAACCAAATCCTGGGCTAGCGTTAATAGTGTCACATCAGAGATCAATACGTGCTGGGTTCCTAGGGGATGTTAGAGTCCTGCTGCCGTCCCCAGGGTACAGCTTTGTATTAAGTTCAGGGGAGTAGTGTCCTCTTCTCCCTCTCTGCCACTCTTCAGAGCACCTCAGCATTGTGGGTTTTTGTTTTTTTAGATGAGATGTATGAGATTCTGTCTAACCTGCCGGAAAGCGTGGCCTACACCTGTGTGAACTGCACCGAGCGGCACCCTGCAGAGTGGCGGCTGGCCCTGGAGAAGGAGCTGCAGATCTCTCTGAAGCAGGTTCTGACAGCTCTGCTCAACTCTCGGACCACCAGCCACTTGCTTCGCTACCGACAGGTCAGCCCTGGGAGTTCATTCTTGGGTGGGTTCACCCAGCGAGGGAGTTCGTTTGCTCCACTCTTCATTTAGTTTTATAGATTTACTTGCTTTGGCTTTCAACCATTAAGAAAATCTTTAGCGGGGGGGGGGGGGGGGGGTTGGGGCGCCTGGGTGGCTCAGTGGGTTAAGCCTCTGCCTTCGGCTCAGGTCATGATCTCAGGGTCCTGGGACTGAGTCCCACATCAGGCTCTGCTTGGCAGGGAGCCTGCTTCCTCCTCTCTCTCTGCCTGCCTCTCTGCCTACTAGTGATCTCTGTCAAATAAATTTAAAAATCTGGAGCGCCTGGGTGGCTCAATGGGTTAAGCCTCTGCCTTTGGCTCAGGTCATGATCCCAGGGGTCTTGGGACCGAGCCCCACATCGGGCTCCCCTCAGCAGGGAACCTGCTTCCTCCTCTCTTTTTGCCTGCCTCACTGCCTACTTGTGACCCGTGTCTGTCAAATAAATAAATAAAATCTTTAAAAAAAAAAAAAAAAGAAAGAAAACCTTTAGTACCAAGAGTAGGACCTTCTCTGGGAATTTTCTTTGCTGTTACTAATAAGAAATGTGTATTTTATACTCTGAGGGCTCTCGGGGGACAGCAATGAAAGGCCTCAGTGAAGAATAACCTGATCAGAGTTGCTTTTTAGAAAAAAAAAAAAAAAAAACATTCTGACTGGAGAGGTAGGAAGGATTGGTGAGGACGGAGGCTAGAGGCAGGAACGGTGGTTAGGGGCAGTTGGAGTAATCTGGATGATAGGGAGAGTGGTGGCCTACTCTGACAGTCATGGACTGTCACTCTGGGAAATCCCGAGGACTCCTCGGGGCAGAATTTGTAAACCACTAGTTTTTGTCCAGTGAAGTTGTGAACTGTTCATTTATGGAGTAGTCATTGGAAACACAAGGTAAAATGTTGGAAAAAATGCACGGATAACTTGAACTCAGAGCTATGCTGCTGCTTTATCGCCTCATAGAGCTCCATTGTTTGAATAGGAAAGTTTGCCATCTCTGTCTCCCTCAGAAGGAACTGGACAGACAGTTTCTAGATCTTGATACTCCATTTGGAAGTTACAGACTTCTAAGTTTACATGGTCAGATGATTACAGAACCGGCTCATTCTAACGCCCTTTTTCTATTATTTAAGAAATCTGTGCTTATTTTCATGTTCTTCAGGTTTTATAATATGTATCATTCAGTACCATCTTTATTAATTTGAATAGAATTCTCACCAATGCCTCATTTTCAGTGTTAGATAAAAAAAATCTGTCTTTCCTGGCAACAGGCTGCCAAGCCTCCAGACTTAAATCCTGAGACGGAGGAGAGTATACCTTCCCGCAGCTCTCCAGAAGGACCGGACCCACCAGTGCTTACTGAGGTCAGCAAACAGGAAGATCAGCAGCCCTTAGATCTGGAAGGAGTCAAGAGGAAAATGGACCAAGGGAACTACACATCTGTGGTATGTCTCTACCTCAGACTGCCAACATTTCAAATGCCAGTTTAGCTCCTTTGGGTCTTTGGGGGACGAGGCTGGGAGTAAGCACCAAGAGGTGGTTTGTATTATATTTAGAAATGTCGGGGCACCTGGGTGGCTCAGTGGGTTAAAGCCTCTGCCTCTCGCTCAGGTCATGATCCCGGGGTTCTGGGATCGAGCCCCGCATCGGGCTCTCTGCTCAGCGGGGAGCCTGCTTCCTCCTCTCTCTCTGCCTGCCTCTCTGCCTACTTGCGATCTCTGTCTGTCAGATGAATAAATAAAATCTTAAAAAAAAAAAAAAAAAAAAAAAAGAAATGTCGTGTGGATTTAAATACCTAAAAACATATGAGTTCTTTTAGCTCTGTGTTTCAGAAGATGGGAAGGTAGTGTCTCAAATGTTTTTTTAATTTGGCTGTCATCTGAGTTCTCTGAATATTATTTTGTATTAAAACTGTTTATGGAGGGGTGCCTGGGTGGCTCATTTGATTAAGCGTCTGCCTTCAGCTTGGGTCATGATCCCAGGGTCCTAGGATCGAGCCCCACATTGGGCTCCCTGCTGAGCAGGGAGCCTGCTTCTCCCTCTCCCTCTGTGCCCCTGCTCTGGCTCTCTATCTCAAATAAATAAATAAATAAAAATCTTAAAAAAAAAAATAACTGTTCATGGAAAGATGCTAATGTGAAGTTACTTGGTTTGCCCCAAAATCACGTCTAAATATTGTATCTTTCTATATAAGATATTCATCTATAAATAGATATGTTTTAAAGTTACGGTTTTAAGAATGTATGGGAATGATTGGTCTGTTATCTCATGGTCCATATTTGCTGTTCAGTTGTTTATTTTAACCCAAATAAAAAGTTATGGCCCTCTTTGGGTAACTTACTGTGATAGAGCCAGTTTATTTGCATGCTTGCCTTTTTAGCCCGGCTTCTCTTGACTGCCCCAAGTTAATTGTGAACTGACTTATAGAGATCTCTGCTAAAGAGACATTACACCGCATTAAAATACGGTGTCCATTTTCTGTTGGCTCTCTGGGCTGGGTGATTTAGGAGGGAAGAGGAAGTGGTTTTGAGAACACACTGTTTTATGAATAATTAATACTTTGTTTTCGTATACAGTTGGAGTTCAGTGATGATATCGTGAAGATCATTCAAGCAGCCATTAATTCAGATGGAGGGCAGCCAGAGATTAAAAAAGCCAACAGCATGGTCAAGTCCTTCTTTATTCGGGTGAATGATATTAATAGTTCACGTTTTTAATGCTTATCTATGGGTAATTACTCCACGAACAGAACAGATTTGTTCTGTTTTCCGTTTTGTTTTGCTGTATGTGTAAAACATCTTTTGGTTTAACTCATTCCTCTGATTCTTTGGGAGGAAGTTGGTGAGGTCACCAGAGTGGATTGATCTTTCCCTTGGTGGCCTGAAATCATCCTTGTATTGACTTAGAAGCTGTTGTGAAGTTGTTGGTTTTCTGTGGTTTCCAAATGAATGTTCACATGCTTACATTTTGTTTGTTTGTTTGCTTTTTTGTTAGCAAATGGAACGTGTTTTTCCATGGTTCAGTGTCAAAAAGTCTAGGTTTTGGGAGCCAAATAAAGTATCAAGCAAGTAAGTAAATTCAGTATTACTTTTTTTTCCCCACCTCATCAGCTAGAAATCAGAGTTCTAGATTAAGGTTTCTTTAGACTAGGTTTTAAGATTAAAAATGAGTCTGTTGAAATACCTTTTCAGTGCTGATTTAGAGCCAATACTTAATGGTTATTATAGTCTATCACCCCTCTTTTTTCTTTATTATGTTTTCTGCAGCTTGGCTTAACTTGCAGCATATGTACAATACACGTGCTTCTACGTGTAGCTCGGTATTCGGGCTTGTAACAGTTGGGCTCTGTACTACTCAGTTCAAATTGTGCTTCCTGTTGCTCTTGATTCTCCATATTTAACCTTAAATTTTTATTCCAGTAAATCCTTTTGATTCTTTGGGAAAGTTATCACTTGCCTCTGGAAGTTTAACCAGGTGTCATATATCAAGAATATGGTTTTTTTAAAATAATAAAGTCCTGTATATTTAAACAGTTTTCAGATTCTGTGGCTGGTCCTTATATTCTGTGAATGGCTTATGCATGGGGCTGTGACGTGATGATATCAAGAATTTGATTATCTTGTATAGTTCCAGGTATATCGTAGGAGTTCAATAAATGCTTGTTGAATCAATTATTTTCAGCAGTGGGATGTTACCAAACGCAGTGCTTCCACCTTCACTTGACCATAATTATGCTCAGTGGCAGGAGCGAGAGGAAAACAGCCACACTGAGCAGCCTCCTCTAATGAAGAAAATCATTCCAGCTCCCAAACCTAAAGGGCCTGGGGAACCAGACTCTCCAACTCCTCTCCATCCTCCTACACCACCAATTCTGAGTAAGGCACCAAATGAGTCATTATCCATTTCTCTCTAGATGCAGCTGATTAACTCTCTGAACGTAAATTTAATATACTCGCATGTTGGAAAGAAATGTTCAGGTCCATCCTTAAATGTAATAAAATCATTATTTTTGCCTAGCTTGGCCTGGTAACAAGAAATCAATATAAATACTCTTAACAGATGGTGAGGTAGCATAACTTTGAACAGTTTTTAAAGGTGTTTATTTTATAAGCCACAGACTATTTAAGCCAAATTGGTTTTTTTCTTCCTGGAAATCAGACCTAGTATTGCCGCTTTTAACTGGATATCTTTTGGGTTCCAAGGTACTGATAGGAGTCGAGAAGATAGTCCAGAACTGAACCCACCCCCAGGCATAGAAGATAATAGGCAATGTGCATTGTGTTTGACGTATGGTGATGACAGTGCTAACGTAAGTACTTTGGCGAACGGGGTCCTATGTAGCAGATGCTCATGTGAACTGTTCGATCCTTTGTGTCTTAATTCGATGACTAGGTGCCATTTATTTATTGAATGTTTGTCACCTAGCTTATAGCACTTGCAGTTTTTTTTCTATAACTGATATAGTTGATTTAAAAGATGATTTGCACTGGGGCACCTGGGTGGCTCAGTTGGTTAAGCATCTAACTCTTGATACCAGCTCTGGTCTTAATCTCTGGGTGGTGAGTTGTTTTTTTGTTTGTTTGTTTTTTTAAAGATTTTATTTATTTATTTGAGAGACAATGAGTGAGAGAAAGCATGAGAGAGAAGATCAGAGGGAGAAGCAGACTCCCCAGGGAGCTGGGATCCCAATGCGGGACTCGATCCTGGAAGTCCGGGATCATGACCTGAGCAGTCGCTCAACCAACTGAGCCACCCAGGTGCCCTCTGGGTGATGAGATTAAGCCCACATTGGGCTCCACACTGGGCGTGAAGACCACTTAAAATTAAAAAAAAAAAAAAAAGATGAGTTGCCTTAAATTAACCTGGTGATGTCTAGTAGTTTCTACAGGAGATTTCTCAAAAAGATTTTGTGAAAGTCAGTAAAGTATATAAGTTTGCGTATGAAAGGCTTGTGTTTAATGTAGGCAGGCAGAATGGTGAAGATCCCCAGTTCTGGTGGCTGCCTGGATTCACTTCTGTGCTCTGTGAGGATTAAATCTATGAGGATTAAAGGAAATAATGCTTATAAAGCTTTATTTAGTACTGGGCACATAGTAAGCGTGTAATAAAAAACGGTTTTTATTTTAATTTTATTTATTTATTTATTTGACAGGGACAGAGAGAGAGAGAGAGAGAGAGATCACAGGTAGGCAGAGAGGCAGGCAGAGAGAGAGAGGGAAGCAGGCTCCCTGCGGAGCAGAGAGAGCCCGAAGCGGGCCTTGATCCCAGGACCCCGAGATCATGGCCCGAGCCAAAGGCAGAGGCTTAACCCACTGAGCCACCCAGGCGCCCAAAAAAGGTTTTTTAATGCAAGTTGAGAGGACTGGCTTTGAAATACAGTTTTGAAGAAATCAGTGCACACTTTCATAAACTTGCCACATACTGCTTGTGTTTTGATTCACTGTGTTTATAAAATATTTCCCATCTATGGATTCTAGAAAGGTGAGAGGTGGAAACAGAAAAACATTGAGAAATGAGTTTTGATTTTTGTGTGCATCCCCAAGTTAAATAATTATTATTGATGTTATCTTGACTGAGGTAAAGCTTATACCAAGGAAAACCTTCTTTGACATTATATTCTTTAAAGAAAAAAGAAATCTCTTGATTTCATAGGATGCTGGCCGTTTGCTTTACATTGGCCAAAATGAGTGGACACATGTAAATTGCGCTTTGTGGTCAGCAGAAGTGTTTGAAGACGATGATGGATCACTAAAGAATGTGCACATGGCTGTGATCAGGGGCAAGCAGCTGGTAAGACCTGGTGTAAATGTTACGGAAAAGATTCCCCTCAGTTTCCAGATGTTCTCTCTGTGGCTTCATGCTACTTCATTGAGGTTTTACACTGCCTTCAGAATGGTTAGCCAGTGACAAATGCTGGTGTATACTGTAGGCAGTTTGCTACTCTGACCGCTGGGGGTTGGTGCATAAGAAATAGAAGACAGAGTATTACCTAGTTTGGGAGACAATTTAAATGTGCAAGAAGGTTACTTTATTAAGTGATTTAGACAAAATGATCTTGGAGGTCTCAGTTGAATCAGCACTCTATGGTTCCATAGGAAAAACCCACATAAATACACTCACAGGAAAAGGATGAAGGAAATGATCAGTAGATGCTGAGAGTCATCAGAAAAGTCCATGAAGGAGTAAAATTTTAAAAGCTATACTTTGAAAGAGGGGAGAAGATAAAGAATTACCAGAAAGAAAGAGAGAGAGAAACAAACAAAAAGCCCATGTAGATTGTATGGAGAGCACAAACAAAAAGTCTTCTGTGGAGAGGGGAGCCCAGACTGTGACCGTGACAGAATAAGGTGGGGACACACAGCCTCACTGAAGGCGATCTTTGAATCGTGAAATAAATTTGTAATCTGTTAAGTCTAGTAACTAGAGAACCCTTGCGTTTCTGCCTGGTATAATCTTTCTAGAGCTGAGTTCTTTTGGATATAGTAGCTTTCTAGGAAGATGATGATTTTAGAATCAGTCCTCAAAGTTTTATCTTCTATAAATCATTCGTGCATCCTAGAAACAAAACTTTTTGTTTAAGTTCTAAATCAAAGTGTAATCTTCACATTTAATAGTTACAGGGCCCCAGGGACGATGGGAGAGAGAGGATTTGTAGATGAGGCTTTAGGGTTCGTATTAGTTCTCTGTAATTCAGCTGATTACCAACAAAAAAAATGACTTGTAGGAAACCCAGAATGGGGTAATTCTACAGAGGAGAAGGAAAGTGGCTTAAAACATCTGAGTCTGACTTAGGCCTCTGTTCTCTCTGGATGGTTAGAGATGTGAGTTCTGCCAAAAGCCAGGAGCCACCGTGGGCTGCTGCCTTACATCCTGCACCAGCAACTATCACTTCATGTGTTCTCGCGCCAAGAACTGTGTCTTCCTGGATGATAAGAAAGTGTATTGCCAGCGACATCGGGATCTGATCAAAGGCGAGGTGAGAGCTTCGTTGCTTTTCGAATTCTGTAGGAGTTCAGGGAAAAATAGGCTGGAAACAGCAAGATGGTAAGCTTTGTTTCACCTTCCTACTTTGTGTTCCTGGAATCGCCTTCTGAGAAATATGACAGTCCTCCTGTGAGATAGCACGGTGATTTTGAGAGGCTTTGCACTTGCCCTAAGAGACAGTCAGTATCACATGGAATGTGTCAAGGAATAGGCTGTCGTTAACAGCTGGGTTTTGTTTTAGGTGGTTCCTGAGAATGGATTTGAAGTTTTTAGAAGAGTGTTTGTGGACTTTGAAGGAATCAGCTTGAGAAGAAAGTTTCTCAATGGCTTGGAGCCGGAGAACATCCACATGATGATTGGTATGACACGGGCCTCTGGGGCCTCTGGCGGGTGAAGGCTCGCTCTGTCGCTGGGGCACTTCCTAGTCTTTGGGTATAAAGTGAGCCTTCTCATTACCTCCTCTCACCCATTCTTCTTTCCTTGATCAGGCTCCATGACAATTGACTGCTTAGGAATCCTGAATGATCTCTCTGACTGTGAAGATAAGCTTTTTCCTATTGGATATCAGTAAGTAGCAGCATGGAGCCAAGACACCAGCCCCCACAGCTGGGGCACCCTGAACAATGAGCAGCTCGTTGAATGGAGAGCTGCTTTTAATCGCCACCTAAAATTCACTACTTTTTTTGCTACTTTTTGTAGATTGGGACTAAAGTATCCTTTTGTGTCCACTAAATCTAGTTATAAAAGGGATGTATTATTGGCATACTTTCAGAATCATTTCCAAATAAAACCTAAATTTAAAAAAAAAAAAACCACAAGGTCAGTCTCTTTTAAGATTCCACTTGAGTTCCATGTATCTGGATTTAAAGGTCCCGATTGTTGTAGTGGATCAAACACCTCAGGCCTCGGTCCTCAAGCTAAAAATATAAGCCCCCACAATAATGATCATATTGTCCAGTGAACATTTATCCTCTCTCCTACGTGAAGCAAATGGCTTAAACTTCTAGCGGGCTGACAGTGTAAATTTAAAACTCCCTTTCTGTCTCTCCCATTTTGGAGTCTCATTTTGCTATCTATACACCAGTTTATTTTGCATTCCAATTCTGGCAACACAGTCTGTATGTTGAGCTGGCAGCTCTTTGTATAAACCAGGCTCCGTCAGCATCCAGCAGATCAGAAGCAATTACACTTCCCTTGTCTTGTGGGGCTTTTCTCCCAAAGGGGACACTTCAGGTTTGCTTTTTCCCCTCTGTGTACACCTTGGGGGCTATGGTAGTCCCTTCCTGAAGGCCAATAACTATATCTTGCAGCAGATGTTGGTATTTTCCTTTCTCTGCATTTTTAGGATATTTTACTATTTTTGTCTCCTGCTTACGCTACAATAAAAAAAGATTTTGTGCTGTTTTCTGAGAGGCTAGGAAAAACCAGCAACTTCAGAAACCCTGGAACACCCGAGCCAAGGGGACCTATAATAAGAATCGGTGACGTAAAGCTAATTCTGTAAATCAAGGAGACCAGGGGAGCCAGGATGAGAAGAGGCTTCGGCAGATATTTGTCTCTGCTTCCGTCCTGTCACTCACGGGGATTTGTGTGGGTCTGTTTGCCAGGTGTTCCAGGGTTTACTGGAGCACCACGGACGCTCGCAAGCGCTGTGTGTATACGTGCAAGATCGTGGAGTGCCGCCCCCCGGTGGTGGAGCCGGATATCAACAGCACCGTGGAGCACGATGAAAACAGGACCATCGCTCACAGTCCCACGTCTTTTGCAGGTGAGTCTTTAATCAAGGTGGGACTCGAATTAGATTTGGGAGAATACTGTGACGGAAGGTGGGGAAAGTCGTCTCTCTGGGAGGTCTCATTTGTTTCTATTTTGATCTTTACCTAACAGCTTGCTTTGTATTGGTTCATTTGATACTTTAATTGGACCTTTTTTTTTTTAAAGTAAGAGTTTTTCTTTCCTACCACAGAAATTTCATCTAAAGAAAGTCAAAACACGGCTGAAATTATAAGTCCTTCCTCACCAGACCGACCTCACCCGCAAACCTCTGGCTCCTGTTTTTATCACGTCATCTCAAAGGTCCCTAGGATTCGAACACCTAGTTATTCTCCAACACAGAGATCCCCTGGCTGTCGGCCGTTGCCTTCTGCAGGTAAAGGACTTACCTCCTTGACTAACTTGCCCCAAAAAGGTCAGCTCAGAGATGAGCTTGTCATTCTTCCAGGCCTTAGTGGTTTTGCTCATTGAAAATCATGATTTGCAGCTTTCAGTTATAAGCCACTGCCAAGTCATTGAAAACAATGGCCACCACACATTCGTTCTCTCAGTAATAGACTTATTACTTTTTCTCTCTTGTTCAGGAAGTCCTACCCCAACCACTCATGAAATAGTCACAGTGGGTGACCCTTTACTCTCCTCTGGACTCCGAAGCATTGGCTCCAGGCGTCACAGCACTTCTTCCTTGTCACCCCAGCGGTCTAAACTCCGGATAATGTCTCCAATGAGAACTGGGGGTACTTACTCCAGGAATAGTGTTTCTTCGGTCTCCACCATTGGGACTGCCACAGATCTTGAGTCAAGTGCCAAAGCAGTTGATCATGTCTTAGGACCACTGAATTCAAATACTAATTTAGGGCAAAACACTCCCACCTCTTCAAATTTGCAAAGGACAGTAGTTACAGTGGGCACTAAAACCAGCCACTTGGATGGGTCTTCCTCTTCTGAAGTGAAGCATTCCAGCGGTTCAGACCTGGGATCCAAGAGCTCCTCTTTGAAAGGAGAGAAGACCAAAGTGCCAAGTTCCAAGAGCTCAGAGGGGTCTGCACATACTGGGGCTTATCCCGGCATTCCCAAACTGGCCCCACAGGTTCATAATACAGCACCTGGAGAACTAAACGCTAGCCAGATCGGCACTTTTGCTGAGCTCTCTTCAGGGCCGTATTCTTCTAAAGAGGCCGTCTCCTTCCCCCCACTCCATCTGAGAGGGCAGAGGAACGATCGGGACCAACACATAGATTCTAACCAATCGGTAAACCCCCCTCCCGACGAAGATGCGGGAGTCAAAACCTTGAAGCTCTCTGGAGTGAGCAGCAGATCGTCCATCATCAACGAACACATGGGATCTAGTTCCAGAGACCGGAGACAGAAAGGGAAAAAGTCTTGTAAAGAAACTTTCAAAGAAAAACATTCCAGTAAATCTTTTTTGGAACCGGGTCAGGTGACAACTGGTGAAGAGGGAACCCTAAAGCCAGAGTTCGTGGATGAGGTTTTGACTCCTGAGTTCATGGGACAACGGCCATGTAATAATGTTTCTTCTGATAAGATTGGAGACAAAGGCCTCTCCATTCCGGGAGTCCCCAAAGCTCCATCCATGCAAGTAGAGGGATCTGCCAAGGAATTACAGACACCTCGGAAGCGCACAGTCAAAGTGACACTGACACCTCTCAAAATGGAAAGTGAGGGCCAGTCCAAGAATACACTGAAGGAAGGGAGCCCCGTGTCCCCTTTGCAAGTAGAGTCCGCCTCTCCCACAGAACCAGTTGCAGCCTCTGAAAGTCCAGGAGATGGTCCAGTGGCCCAGCCAAGCCCCAATAACACCTCATCCCAGGATCCTCAGAGTAACAGCTACCAGAATCTGCCGGTACAGGACAGAAACCTGATGCTTCCAGACGGTCCCAAACCTCAGGAGGACGGCGCTTTCAAGAGGAGATACCCCCGTCGCAGTGCCCGGGCGCGCTCCAACATGTTCTTCGGGCTCACCCCACTGTATGGAGTGAGATCCTACGGTGAAGAAGACATTCCATTCTACAGCAGCTCCACTGGGAAGAAGCGGGGCAAGAGATCAGCCGAAGGACAGGTGGATGGGGCTGATGACCTGAGCACCTCCGACGAAGATGACCTATACTATTATAATTTCACCAGAACAGTGATTTCCTCAGGTGGAGATGAGCGGCTGGCATCCCATAATTTATTTCGGGAGGAGGAGCAGTGTGACCTTCCCAAAATTTCCCAGTTGGATGGCGTCGATGACGGCACAGAGAGCGATACTAGCATCACGGCCACCACGAGGAAAAGCAGCCAGATTCCGAAAAGAAATGGGAAAGAAAACGGAACAGAGAACTTAAAGATCGAGCGACCTGAAGATCCCAGTGAGAAAGAACACGTCATTAAGAGTTCCGTTGGCCATAAAAATGAGCCAAAGATGGATAACTGCCACTCCGTAAGCAGAGTTAAAACCCAGGGACAGGATTCCTTGGAGGCTCAGCTCAGCTCACTGGAGTCAAGCCGCCGGGTCCACACAAGCACCCCGTCAGACAAGAATCTCCTGGACACCTACAATACTGAGCTCCTGAAGTCGGACTCGGATAACAACAACAGTGACGACTGTGGGAACATCCTGCCCTCGGACATTATGGACTTTGTACTGAAGAACACCCCCTCCATGCAGGCTTTGGGCGAGAGCCCGGAGTCCTCTTCGTCAGAACTCCTGAATCTGGGTGAAGGTTTGGGTCTTGACAGTAATCGAGAAAAGGACATGGGTCTTTTTGAGGTCTTTTCCCAGCAGTTGCCGACAGCAGAGCCTGTGGACAGCAGTGTCTCTTCTTCCATCTCGGCAGAGGAGCAGTTTGAGCTGCCTCTGGAGCTGCCGTCCGACCTGTCTGTCCTGACCACCCGGAGTCCCACTGTCCCCAGCCAGAATCCCAGTAGACTGGCTGTGATCTCCGACTCAGGAGAGAAGAGAGTAACCATCTCAGAGAAGTCTGTGGCTTCCTCCGAAGGCGACTCGGCGCTGCTGAGTCCAGGAGTGGATCCCACGCCCGAAGGCCACATGACTCCCGATCATTTTATCCAAGGACACATGGACGCAGACCACATTTCCAGCCCTCCCTGTTCAGTGGAGCAAGGTCATGGCAACAATCAGGATTTAACTAGAAACAGTAGCACCCCCGGCCTTCAGGTACCTGTTTCCCCTACTGTTCCTATCCAGAACCAGAAATATGTGCCCAATTCTACCGAGAGTCCTGGCCCATCTCAGATTTCTAATGCAGCTGTCCAGACCACTCCACCCCACCTGAAACCAGCCACTGAGAAACTCATTGTGGTTAACCAGAACATGCAGCCACTTTATGTTCTCCAAACTCTTCCAAATGGAGTGACCCAAAAAATCCAGTTGACCTCTTCTGTTAGCTCTACACCCAATGTGATGGAGACAAATACTTCAGTCTTGGGGCCCATGGGAAGTGGTCTCACCCTAGCCACGGGACTAAATCCAAGCTTGCCAACTTCTCCATCTCTGTTCCCTCCTGCTAGCAAAGGATTGCTCCCCATGCCTCATCACCAGCACTTACATTCCTTCCCTGCAGCTGCTCAAAGTAGTTTCCCACCTAACATCAGCAGTCCTCCTTCAGGCCTACTTATTGGGGTTCAGCCTCCTCCAGATCCCCAACTTTTGGTTTCAGAAGCCAGCCAGAGGACAGACCTCAGTACCACAGTAGCCACTCCATCCTCTGGACTCAAGAAAAGACCCATATCTCGTCTACACACCCGAAAGAATAAAAAACTCGCTCCCTCTAGCACCCCTTCAACCATTGCCCCTTCCGATGTGGTCTCTAACATGACCCTGATTAACTTCACACCCTCTCAGCTGCCAAACCACCCCAACCTGTTAGAGCTGGGGTCACTTAATACTTCATCTCACCGAACTGTCCCCAACATCATAAAAAGGTCTAAATCTGGCATCATGTATTTTGAACAGGCACCCCTGTTACCACAGAGTGTGGGCGGCACAGCGGCCGCGGCGGCGGGCGCGTCTACAATAAGCCAGGATACTGGCCACCTCACCGCGGGGCCTGTGTCTGGCCTGGCAGCCGGTTCCTCCGTCTTGAATGTTGTATCCATGCAAACCACAGCAACCCCTACAAGTAGCGCGTCCGTTCCAGGACATGTCGCGTTAGCCAACCCCAGGTTGCTCGGTACCCCGGATATCGGCTCAATAAGCAACCTTTTGATCAAAGCTAGCCAGCAGAGCCTGGGGATGCAGGAGCAGCCTGTGGCCTTGCCGCCGAGTTCAGGAATGTTTCCACAACTGGGCACCTCACAGGCTCCGGCTGCTACAATGACAGCGGCGTCTGGCATCTGCGTGCTCCCCTCTGCTCAGACTGCGGGCATGACAGCTGCTTCGCCTTCTGGGGAAGCGGAAGAACACTATCAGCTTCAGCACGTGAACCAGCTCCTTGCCAGCAAGACTGGGATTCTCCCTTCCCAGCGTGAACTTGATTCCGCACCAGGGACCCAGGGATCCAACTTCACCCAGACAGTAGATGCCCCCAACAGCATGGGGCTGGAGCAGAACAAGGCTTTATCCTCAGCTCTGCAAGCCAGCTCCGCCTCTCCCAGGGGCTCTCCGTCCCCTGGACAGCCGTCAGCCAGCCCCTCAGTGCCGGCTCCCACCAAAACCAAACCAAAAATCAAACGGTTTCCGCTGCCTTTGGACAAAGGGAATGGCAAGAAGCACAAAGTTACCCATTTGCGGACCAGTTCTTCTGAAGCACACATTCCAGACCAAGAAGCCAACACGACGTCCCTGACCTCAGTCGCAGGGTGAGAGATTGAAATACTAGCTACCTTGGGTAGGTGGGATTGTTTTTGCTCTGAACAAGAGGCTGCTGGCCTGGCAGTTTCCTGGGAAGGACACTCTTCCATCCATGTTGCATTAATCGGGGGTGTTCCGGGTTTTGACTTTGATTTTTTTTTTTTCCTCCTCACAGTGGTGATTTATAGAGCAAAATTTAGTTCCCTCCGTGGGCAGCTTGTCTCTTGGAAAGAACCACATCTCTAATTACTCTTTGCTCTGATTTTTTTTTTTTAAGATTTTATTTATTTATTTGTCAGAGAGAGAGAGAGCAAGCACAGGCAGACAGAGCGGCAGGCAGAGGCAGAGGGAGAAGCAGGCTCCCTGCTGAGCAAAGAGCCCAATGTGGGACTCGATCCCAGGACGCTGGAATCATGACCTGAGCCGTAGGCAGCCGCTTAACCAACTGAGCCACCCAGGCGTTCCTGATTTTTTTTTTTTTTAAATGGAGGGTGGGGAGGGGCAGAGGGAGAGAGAATCCCAAGCAGGCTCCATGCCCAGAGTGGAGCCTAGCGTGGGGCTCCATCTTACGTCCCTGAGATCATGACCTGAGCAGAAATCAAGAGTAAGAAGCTCAGGGCCCCTCTGCTCTGATGTAAAACAGTGGTCTTGGCTTTGTTGCTTTTGGGGTTTTGATGTTGTTTTGGGGTTTTTTTTTGGCTGAGTCTTAGGATACTGAGGGACAATGATTATTCCTGTCTGGAGCACAAAGCCAACTGTCATAGATCCTGACGAAGTTCTTTTTAATTAGTGTCGGGGTGTAACATGCCTGGAATACACAAATGAAGTTTTACATACGTATGCACCCATGTAGCCCCATCGAGATCAGGAGATGAAACATCCCTAGTGTTCCAGAAGGCTCCTTGTGCCCTCTCTTCATCAGAATGCCCTCAGGGTAACCACCGGCTAACCTGTTCAGCACAGATTAGTTTTCCCAACTTGTAAATTTTATCAGATCCTGATAGAGTCTAGAGTCTTTTTTTTTTTTCTGACCTCCACCTTTAGTGCATAGTCACTGGTAGTTTTTCTTGAAAAGATGCAATGATTTTCTTCCAGGTCTCAGGGAGCAGAGGCTGAGCCGCAGGACACCGCTAACGTGGAACAGTCATCACAGAAGGAGTGTGGGCAGCCCACAGGGTAAATACAAAGATCGTTTCTCTAAGGTTAAGCCCTCAGTTCTGTCCACCTCATTTAAAAAATAATTCTTCCTCATTTGCATTGTTCTTATTGCCAGAGTTTTTTTTTTAATGGAAATAATACATACTTGTAACTTTTTTAATGCATAATTACTTAAATAATAAACGGTTCTATGTTCGTCCTGCCTACCCTCCTCCCCTTCTATTCCCTAGTAACAACCGCTGCTAATAATTTGTTTTCATCCATTCACACATTTTTATATATATACAGATACACACGGTGTATATATGAATATATATTTGTATTCCTTTTTTATATAAAATGAGTAATGCTATATATACTGTTCTGTACTTTTTTTTTTCTAATTTAAATAGCCCCTTATTGATATGCATTTGGGTTGTTTCCAAGATTTAATTTTCAAAAATGAAAATTGATGGTGGTTTACTGGCTCCTTAAGCTTGCTTTTGCTTTTGGTTAAATCAGTTAATTTACTTAAGTAACTCCAGAACTGCTTCTAACGAGTGTCCTTTTAATTTTTTCTAACACCGAGGGTATGAGAAAAATTTCAAGGACATAATCTACAAACTCCAAAAGCCCAAACTTAAGGCCAATATTTAGGAAAGAATCTCATAGAAGAGAATTTTATGTTACATATCATACAGTAGGGTGGTGTTTATCCAACAGGTTATATGCCAGACATCCTGTGATCCGTTTCTGGTGGTAGTTCTGTGTAACCAATGGCGCTATGGCCGACTGTGGACGGTTTTTATGTTTGAATTGAATAGTAGCTGATGTTACATCTTACATTGGGTTTTCTTCTCATTTAGGCAAGTTCTTCCTGAGATTCAGGCAACACAAAATCCAGCAAATGAGCAAGAAAGTACAGGTATGTGGGTGGGTAACAGGTTAGCATTAGAATTTTAAAGTCAAAAGTACTATAAAAATGGCCTACATTATCTATGAATTTTCTAAATTAAAAAATTTAAGCTCCAGAGACGTTAAGTGATTGGCCAGAGGTGTAGACTAACCCTCAGGGCATCTATTCCCTGGTCTTGCACCCTTCCACTGTATAGTCTGTGACATCTGTCGATTGTTCTGCTCTGCTTGCTTTAACATCAGTGTGGTCTTCATAGCTAGTGGTTACCTGACCTCATCCCTTAGTTGTCGCTGAAGAAAACCACGTATCTGGTCACAACCCCAGGTACAGCTCCATAGCACTTTCTATCTGACTACTGAATTTGATCAGTAAAGAACTGGCCACTTCAAGATTAGAGAGATCTGGATATAGGTTTCGCCCGTTTCCATCAAGGTAACTTCCCAGAAGAGAAGCAGGTGGAGAAAATGCTCAGGAGTAACATTTGGGATATAATCACCTTCCGCTGATTGGCTGATTCCTCAGGAGGACTGAAGCGCCTCTTTCTGTCAGAACATACGGTTATATGAACTTGGGCTAATTAATTTACCAACTCTCTGCCTCAGGTTTCACACCTTCATGTACACTTTGAAGTGTATACGAGAGTAACACCTCACTGGTCCTGTGAGGTTTATCTGAATTAATTTACAGGAAGTTCCTAGAAAAGTGCCTCATGTACAGTGCTTCATTCGTATTAATCATTATTTTTTTACCTTTGACCTTATTGAGGGCAATTGCTTATTGAAAAACTATCAAATTGTCATACTAGAAACTTCCAGAGACAGCATGACTTCAGTTAAAAAAAAAAAAATCTAGTTTTAGTCACTTTCTAGCTGTGACCCAGTGCAAGTTGTTCCACGGCTCTGAGCCTCGGTTTTGTTTTGTTTTTTGTTTCTTTTTCTTAAAAATCTTATTTATTTGACAGAGAGAGATCACAAGTAGGCAGAGAGAGAGGTGGGGAAGCAGGTTCCCTGCTGAGCAGAGAGCCCAATGTGAGGCTCAATCCCAGGACCCTGAGATCATGACCTGAGCCGAAGGCAGAGGCTCAACCCACTAAGCCATCCAGGCACCCTGAGCCTCAGTTTTGTTATCTGTAAATGGGAATAATCATACCAACTGTGGAATGTTGGTAGGCTTGGAGAGAATGTATCAGTGCTCAGTAAATGTTTGCTAATGCAATCAGTTTGGGCCCTATCTGTCTTCTCCCTCGCAGAACCTAAAACTGTGGAAGAAGAAGAAAGTAACTTCAGCTCTCCACTGATGCTTTGGCTCCAGCAAGAACAGAAGAGGAAGGAAAGCATTGCTGAGAAAAAGCCCAAGAAAGGACTTGTTTTTGAAATTTCAAGTGACGATGGCTTTCAGATCTGTGCAGAAAGTATCGAAGGTGAGTGGATTAAATGAGGTTGGCAGGCACCCCGCTGGCTCAGTTGGTAGAGCTTCTGACTCTAGATCTCAAGGTCATGAGCTCGAGCCCCACATTTGGTGTAGAGATTACTTTAAGTCTTAAAAAAAAATGGGGTTGTCTTGCCGGTGTAGGCTCTCTGTCTCAGCCAAAGCCACGCTTATTTACATTAGTACCATTGATGTGGGCAGTTGTGCGCTAGGTGTTACAGAAGATACTCGATGGCATTATACATCCAGTTAGACGTATAATCTAACTTGTCCTCAAGAAGTTGGAGTTCCTGGAGAAATGGTCCATAACTTAGCGGAGCACGTGGGGTGTCTTCTCTCTCACCTCTGTGCCTTCATCTGTTTCTTCCCTCTGCCCAGAATGTTCTTTTACCCTCCCTTACCTGGTGAACTCTACCTTGTCCCTCAGGGTTCAGCTTGGAAAGTCTTCCCTGATCTTATGAGGCAGATAGGCTCTCCCATTCCCTCCTTTCTGTTTGTTTTAGAATCTTAAATGCTTTTCTTGGAGCTTAAAATTTGTTTTTATAAATGTCTGTTTACTTTTATGTCTTACTCAATAGAGAACTTCCTAGTAAGGTTGGCATTTTATTTTCTTGTTCCTCTTTGTATCCCAAGCATTCAGGTGTTCATTGGCTGAAGGACTAGTGAATGTTTTCTAGGCAGTAAGTACTAGAGGAATTTGAAGGAAAGATTCCTGGGGGTCAGTTAGGGTTATCAAACCCAGAAAGAATGGTAGAATAGATGATTCTGTTAAAGGAGTTGATAGAATTTGTGCTAGGAAAAGAGGAGTGAGAAAGACTTTCTAAAAACAGACGTCACCAAAGTTAGAATTGCATGTGGTGGGTTTAGAGTGTCCTCAGGTGGGAGAGGACATCGATCGAAATCCTAGTCAGGTAGTAGTGAGAGGGAAAATTGGGAAGGTGGATTGGGCACTGGCTTTGAAAGGGCCTTCAGTGCTGAACCATGAGGCCTTTGAAAATCTGGGGAAGTGGAATAAAAGCAGAATTTCAAGAACCTTAACGTGGTAGCTCCTTTTAAGGTGGACTGAATTGGAGACATGAGGTGGCAAGAGGTCACTAATGAGAGCATAGCTTCAGTAGAGAGGTTGGTAATAAAGCCCATTCCCAGCAGGAAAAGGGAGGAACGAATACTCTTCAGGACTGAGTGGATATGGAGAGTGGAGAGAGGAGTCCACAGTGACTGCAGATTCAGGCCTGGTTCACTAAAAAAAAAAAAAAAAAATATATATATATATATATATATATATACACACACACACACACACACACACACACACACACACACACACACACACAAGGGAAGAAAAGACTATATTGAGTGTATGAGTTGCAAATACCACACACTGAGTGTGAAGTGGTCGTCACGAGCCCACCAGACAGTAGGAGATCCTAGAGTCTAAAGTTGGAGCTGGAAGTGGAGGTTTTCTAGTCATACCCCCTTAGTTTTATGGAACAGAGGTTAGGTCTCCCCACAGTCCAGGTTAAATCATTTAGGTTAAATTGTCTTGTTTAGGGGCATGGGGAATAGAAGTGATACCCAACATTCAGGTTTGGGACCCAGACTTCTATCAAGGGATGTGAATGCTTTGGGGATCCAGGGCTCATTTTCAGAAGGTGGGACCCTCCTGTCTAACTGTTGGATAAGGCACCTTCTCAGCTGCTTTCTTATGCATGGAACTCACTGAAACTAAGAAAACAACTCAAAGCCATTTTAGCAGGGTGTTTTCACCCTGCAGCGATTCTGAGCTCAGTGCTTTTGCTTGCCACTGGTGTTAGAGATATTTGATGGACTATTTTATTTCCTCACAGATGCCTGGAAGTCCCTGACAGATAAAGTCCAGGAAGCTCGGTCAAATGCCCGCCTAAAGCAGCTCTCATTTGCAGGTAACGACCAGAGAGGTCATTTTACCCCTGTCTCAGAGTAGTCTGGTAGCTTGTTGGTCTAAAGCTATAGAGTTGATTCTATAAAAGCATCAACCTTTTTTAGAAATAGTTTTTCACAACTTTATTGAGTTATAATTCTAACACAGTTAACCCATTTCAAACATGCAGTTCAATGGTTTTTAGTCTATTGACAGAGTTGTACAACCATCACTGCTGTATAATCCGGAACATTTTCATCATCCCTGCAAGAAACCCCAGACTAATTAGCAGTCGTGCCTCAGCCCCAGTGCCTGGCCACCGTTAAACTACTTTGTGTCTCTAGGGATTTATACGGAATCACACAACGTAGGGCTTTTTGTGCCTGGATTCTTTAGCGTAATGCTTTCAGGCTTCCTATCTGCTGTAATATTGCATTGGGACTTTTTTTTTTTCTAAACAGATTAATTTTTTTTATTGAGGTAAAATGTACACAACATAAAACCATCCTAACCATTTTTTTTAAGATTTTATTTATTTATTTGACAGAGATCACAAGTAGGCAGAGGCAGACAGATAGAGAGGGAAGAAGGCTCCCCGCTGAGCAGAGGGCCCGATGCGGGGCTCAATCCCAGGACCCTGGGATCATGACCCGAGCTGAAGGCAGAGGCTTTAACCCACTGAGCCACCCAGGTGCCCCATCCTAACCATTTTTAACTGTACGGTTCAGTGGTGGTAAATGCATTCACATTGTTGAGCAACCAACCATCAATCCATCCCATAACTCTTTTTTTCTCTTATAAAACTAAAACTCGCTATTCCCCATTTTCTCCAGCTCCTGGCAACCACCTTTATTCTTTCTGTCTTGATGATTTTGATTACTTTCAGTACCTCATGTAAGTGGAATTATGTAAGTGGACTGGCTCATCTCACTTAGCATAATTTCCTCCAGGTTCATTCGTGTTGTAGCATTATGCAAAATTTCCTTCCTTTTTAAGGCTAAATGATGTCCCATTGTATTATATAGACCACGGTTTGCTTATTGATTGATCCAGCATTGGGTAGTAGGGTTGCTTCCACATTTTAGCTCTTGTGAATAATTCTCCCGTGTGAATGTGAGTGTGGATATCTCAAGACCCTGCTTTCCATTTCGGGGGTGGGGGCAGATACCCAGAAGTAGAATTGCTGGATCATGCAATAATTCCTTTTTTTTTTTTTTTTCTGGTAAATAGTAATTCCATTTTTAGATTTTTGAGGAACTGCCATACCATTTCCCACGGTGGTTGCTCCATGTCACATCCCTACCAGCAGTGCCCAAGGGTTCCGATTTCTCCACATCCCCTGCCTTTTTGATAGAAGGTCTCCAAATGGGTGTGAGATGGTATCTCATTATAGTTTTAATTTACATGTCCCTAATGATTTATGATGTTGAGCGTCTTTCCATGTGCTTACTCATCATTCATAGATCATTTTTGGAAAAATACCTGTTCAGGGCCTTTGCCTGTTTCTTAATCAGGCTTTGTTGTTGTTGTTATGGGTGAGTTTCAGAAGTTCTCTATATATATTCTGGATATTAATCAGAGAAATGAAAAGGGCTGCCTTTTAACTTTGGATAGGTTTTTTTGGTTTGTTTTTTTTTTTTTTAAGATCGGTGAGGGAGATATTTAGGGGACAAGAAAGTATAATCTGGGGGCGCCTGGGTGGCTCAGTGGGTTAAAGCCTCTGCCTTCGGCTCAGGTCATGATCCCAGGGTCCTGGGATCCAGCCTCACATCTGGCTCTCTGCTCAGCAGGGAGCCCGCTTCCTCCTCTCTCTCTGCCTGCCTCTCTGCCTACTTGTGATCTCTGTATGTCAAATAAATAAATAAAATCTTTAAAAAAAAAAAAAAAAGAAAGAAAGTATAATCTGTTTTTTTTTTTTTGTTTTGGGACTTTTTTTGTTTGTTTTTAAGATTTTTATTTATTTAACAGAGAGAGAGTGCAAGCAGGAAGAGAAGCAGACTCCCTACCGAGCAGAGATCCCGATACGGGGCTGGATCCCAGGACCCTAGGATCATGACCTGAGCAAAAGGCAGATGCTTAACCGACTGAGCCACCCAGGCGCCCTGAGAAAGGATAGTCGTACATGGCCTTTCCCAGTCCTCACTTTGAACTGATTACTGATAATTTTTGTAAAGTCCAGCCGCTAGAGTAAGCCAGTGTCCTGAACTCCGTGTTCTCAGCCTCACCCAGAGGAGCCAGCCCTTTGTTTTTGCCAATAGGACAGAAATTTCTTTGATTTATCCATGTCCTTTACTACCACATGGAATAGTGGTAAGAAACCATGAGCTCTGGAGTTAGAAAAAACAGTACGAGCTACATTTCTGCCCTTTGTGATCAATATTACATTGACTGCAAGCTAATTGACTTCTCTGTGTCTCAGTATCCTTATCTAAAAAGAAATATATAGGAGCACCTGGGTGGCTCAGTCATCAAGCGTCTGCCTTAAGCTCAGGTCATGATCCCAAGGTCCAGGGATCGAGCCTTGCATTGGGCTCCCTGCTCAGTGGGAAGCCTGCTTCACCCTCTCCCACTCCTCCTGCTTGCTTTCCCTCTCTCGCTGTGTCTGTTTGTTAAATAAATAAGTAAAAAAATTTTTAAATAAAAATAAAAAGAAATATATAAATGTGACCTCCAGAATTTGTGGTGAGGATTAATTAAATAATAAACCTGTTGTGTTACCCTATGGTCAAATCAAAAAAATTTTTAAAAAATGAACCTGATGGGTGCCTAGGTGGCTTAGTCAGTTAAACGTCTGCCTTCAGCTCAGGTCATGATCCGAGGGTCCTGGGATCGACCCCTGCATCTGGCTCCCTGCTCAGCAGAGAGTCTGCTTCTCCTTCCCTTCCCCCTTGCTCTTGTGCTCTCTCTCAAATAAATAAAGTCTTGCCATACCCACTGAGCCAGCCAGGCACCCCAAACATTGCTATTTCTAGTGTCAAAGTGGGCTGGCAGTTGTTGGGATGCCCCATCCCTTTAATGAAAGAAGCTAGTCGTTTCAGAAAAGCCTTTCATCATCTCTGCCAGCAACTTACGTAAATGTATTTTTAGAAAATAAAAAAGAATCGGAAATGCTCATTAATGGCATGAGACTGAGTAAAACACAGCATCTATCGAGTGAATTATTCCACGCATTCACTGTAACAGCACAAAAGAGAGCTCTTTGCTGGGGGTTATTACTAACCATTCTTTTCAATTTTAGTGAGGTACCTATGTGAGTATGAAGTTACAGAGCCCAGATACCCCATTAACCTATAAATGAAAATGGGATCATGATTGGCGCTCCAGAGCCCAAGGTTCAAACCTTGTCATACCAGCTATGCGACCTTGGGTGTGGTATTTAAATTCTCTGAGCCTCAGTTGACTGACCTGAAAATGAAGCTGGTAATTCTTGACTCACGTGGGCATTGTGACCGTGAAATTAAATAATACGTATAGCTTGTCTGTGTAGATACAGAACATAGAAAATAGTTGGGTGATGTGGCTGTTTTTCAGTCTACCATGAACATTTTCCATATTGATAGCCCTGTGTCCACGTCACCTTATTGGTTCACTGCCGCTGATTCTTGGCCAGACTTTAATGTGGTTCCCCGTGAGCAGCCTCTGGCAGAGTTCTTCTCTGACCCAGGCGTTTCTTTGTACCAGGCAGTTTCCTGTTGGCTGCACGCTCGCTACCCTGGTGCCTTCTGTCCCACAGGTGTTAATGGTTTGAGGATGCTGGGGATTCTTCACGATGCGGTCGTGTTCCTGATTGAGCAGCTCTCTGGTGCCAAGCACTGTAGGAATTACAAATTCCGTTTCCACAAACCAGAGGAGGCCAACGAACCCCCCCTGAACCCTCATGGCTCAGCCAGGGCTGAAGTTCACCTGAGGCAAGTTCCGTTCTCTTTCCTAAGCAGCTTTGGGTCCCGATTTTATTATCTGATGACGCCATCATTTTCCCCACGTCACCTTTGAGATTCCCAGAGTCAAAGCTGTCCTTCACTGCTTCTGTTCAAAGCCTTTCTATTAAAGCGTGCTTCAATCTTTTGGCTCCAGGAAGTCAGCATTTGACATGTTTAACTTCTTGGCTTCCAAACACCGGCAGCCTCCTGAATATAACCCCAACGATGAGGAAGAGGAGGAGGTACAGCTGAAGTCAGCTCGGTAAGTCTTGAGTGGAGGGGGTCATTTGCTTCCCTCTGCTCTGGCTGTTGAGGACCCCCTGCGGTTTCACTTGGATCAGAGTTTCTCGGGTCACATTTAAGAACACTGAACTGTAGTTTGTATTAAAGTAGTAATAGCTGGCTGGCAGAGGGGAGGAGAAATTCAGATAACTATAACATGCAGATTTTATTTTAACTAAACTAAACTCTGTCAGCTTTGGACGTATCCCTACCACCACAGTTACCGTGGTCAGAAAGGACTGTGTATATTATAGCCCTCATTTTACAAGACACTTGTTATTATACTTGGCATCGAACAAAGGGAATACTATGGTCATATTCTCTAGAAACCTTTGATCTACAACTCAAAATTGATTATTTCCTGAAGAGAATTCATGAGTAATACGCCTTGTCTCTTTAGGAGGGCAACTAGTATGGATCTGCCAATGCCCATGCGTTTCCGGCACTTAAAAAAGACTTCCAAGGAGGCAGTTGGTGTCTACAGGTATGGCTAAAATTTCAGAAAGAATTACGGAAATCTAATCATTTTCTAAAATTAAAGTGGACCAAATCATGGAGTGACCTCCTTCATTCAGCAAATGAGGTTTTTCTAGCTGCTGTTAATGGAACCTGATGTCCTGGGATCCTGCCCCTCCTTACTTTGAACAAGAAATTTAACATAGTAAACAAGGAATTTAACATAGTAAACGTTAAAATGTTGCTACTTCTGGTGGGCTCCCTAATGGAGAAATCTTTCATTCTTGGCCATTTGTTAGAATAAGTAATATACTCAAATCAAGTGGGTCCAGATTCGATTTTTTTTTTTTTTTTTTTTTCTTTGCTTTCCAAGAGTCTGTCCTTCCTGGGGAACTGATAGAGCAGGAGATTTTATTCATTTATTCAGTACTCACACAGTTTAACCTGATTTGCAAAATTGCTGGCTGATCTCTTTTCCATCTTTATGTTCTAGGTCTCCCATCCACGGCCGGGGTCTTTTCTGTAAGAGAAACATCGATGCAGGTGAGATGGTGATTGAGTATGCTGGCAATGTCATCCGCTCCATCCAGACTGACAAGCGAGAGAAGTATTATGACAGCAAGGTGAGTCTCGCTTTCACTTTCCTGGTTCTGACAGTATTTGTACAGAGGGGCCATGAACTAAAAGTATGATCCCACATCCCAAAAGAAATAGTATATTTTATGAATTCAAGCATACTTTTTTCCCTTTCCCTTTTATTTTTTTTAAGATTTTATTTATTTATTTGACAGACAGATCACAAGTAGGCAGAGAAGCAGGCAGAGAGAGAGGAGGAAGCAGGCTCCCTGCTGATCAGAGAGCCCGATGCGGGGCTCGATCCCAGGACCCTGGGATCATGACCTGAGCCGAAAGCAGAGGCTTTAACCCACTGAGCCACCCAGGCGCCCCATCCCTTTCCCTTTAAAAAAAAAATTTTTTTTAATAATGTTTCGACATCTTTAAAATTTGTGGTGGGCCCACGAGAAGCTCAGAATCCACCCTAAGGATTAGTATATAAGGATACTGCTCTTTGAAAGATTTGTCTGAGTGCATCCCAGGATCAGAAGCACCTAATGACACGATGTCTTAGGTTTCTCTTTCCTGTGGAGACATTAAGAAACCTCTAGTCACTATAATGTAGGAGTTTGCTAGGGAAGCATCTTGGAAGCTGAGAGGTCTGGACGTTTTACTGGAAGAAACTGTTTTCGTCAGCAGCTGTAGGCCCCCTCAGAGAAAGGCTGGGAGCTGTCGTCCGGCCTGAGCTATGCCGAGTGACGAGGTCTCCCTCTCCCCCCACCCTGCGCAGGGCATCGGCTGCTACATGTTCCGCATCGACGACTCCGAGGTGGTGGACGCCACGATGCACGGAAACGCCGCGCGCTTCATCAACCACTCCTGCGAGCCCAACTGCTACTCGCGGGTCATCAACATCGACGGGCAGAAGCACATCGTCATCTTCGCCATGCGCAAGATCTACCGGGGGGAGGAGCTCACCTACGACTACAAGTTCCCCATCGAGGACGCCAGCAACAAGCTGCCCTGCAACTGCGGTGCCAAGAAGTGCCGGAAGTTCCTCAACTAGAGCCGCTTCCCTCCCCCGGGTCGGAGCGCTGGGACAGGGCCGCCCAGAACCGCGCCGAGGGCCTGTGCCCGCGGCTAGGAGATCCAGGATGGAGCGGGCGCCGTTGAGGGGCCTCCGTGACGGCTGCACTCCCTTACGTCCCGTATTCGCATTACACATGTGATCCTAGTCCTGGAGAGAGAGATGGGGTCTCGAAGACAAGATCCGCGACCGGCTTTGTACCGGCGCCCCTCTGATTGTGTGCTGTTACAGAGTGGTAAATGGGGTCGCTAGCAGACTTGGCTGGAAGGAGCCTAGAGAGGGTTAGTCATGCTGGGAGACGGGGCCTGAGTGTCTCGTCGGTGAGAAGTTGCCATCCGCGCCTTGGCCCTTCCCCAAGCACTATAGGCGAGGGGTCAGCCGGGGCGGTCAGTTCAGAGTTGGTTGGACACCTGATAGTTTGCCAGCCGGGCCCAGGCTGTAGCCGTCTGTTGAACAAACAGAGAAGGTCTGGTGGTTCTCCCTACTATCCTCCCACTTGAGAGTTCACTTCTGGTTGGGAGACAGGATTCTTAGCACCTTTGGTGTCAAAAGGCTGTCTTGGGGTTGTGCCAATGAATCACCAAACATGGAGCCCGTGGGCTTTAAGTGGGAGTGTTGCCCCCATGAGCCTTATCTCAGCCAGTTACCTTTCTTGACAATAGGAGCGGTGTCCCTCTCATTCCTCCCCCGCCCCCCTCCACTTTCTTCGTTCCCCCGTTTCATCCCACTGCTTTCCCGTTCTTTCTGGGTGGTAGAGGGGAGTGACTGCCTGCTCAAGGACACTCCCTGTCGGGCATCGTCTATGCCTGCGGAACAACCCCTGAGCCTGTAAGCACGCCCAGGGGGGAAGTGGACAGGAGCCATTGGCCATAACCAGACAGAATACGGAGTTTTCATTAAAGCCCCACGGAGAGTTTTAAAGAAATATATGTAGCATGATTTTTTTAGAGGAGGAGAAAGATTATTTAAATAGGATCTGAATCATGCAACAACCAGAGTATCACAACCAGGATGACCCCTGGGTTCCAATCCCAGGACATGGTAACTTTATTTTCCCCTTGTTAAGACATAGGAAGACTTCATTTTTAAATGGTCGGTGTCCAGTTGAAGGCAGAACACTAATCAGATTTCAAGGCCCAAAACTTGGGGACTAGACCACCTGGTATCGAGGGACCTCTGCCACCTGCGCAAAATCCATAGGTTAAGTAAATTAAATGACACTACTGCCCTGATTACTCCTTAGGATGTGGTCAAAACAGCATCAAATGTTTCTTCTCTTCCTTTCCCCAAGACGGTGTCCTGAACCTGTTAAATTAAGTCATTGGATTTTACTCTGTTCTGTTTACAGTTTACTATTTAAGGTTTTATAAATGTAAATATATTTTGTATATTTTTCTATGAGAAGCACTTCATAGGGAGAAGCACTTACGACGAGGCTATTTTTTAAACCGCGGTATTATCCTAATTTAAAAGAAGATCGGTTTTTAATAATTTTTTATTTTCATAGGATGAAGTTAGAGAAAAATATTCAGCTGTACACACAAAGTCTGGTTTTTCCTGCCCAACTTCCCCCTGGAAGGTGTATTTTTGTTGTTTAATGTGTAGCTTGTTTGTGCCCTGTTGACATAAACGTGTCCTGGGTTTGCTCTTTGACAATAAATGGACAAGGAAGGTCACCCTACTCCGCTGGGCCACTCCCCTCCTTCCCGTGTTGAAGCTCCTCAGAAGGCTGTGGTCGTATCCTGGCACAGCAGTGTCCCCTCTCCGTCCCTGCCCTCTTTCCCTCCCTTCTGGGACTAGCTCGGAGCGGCGAGAGCTGTATACTCCATTTCCCTCATCTTGCCCTACTTCCGAGATAGCAACCAAGTTGAATGGCACCCTGACATTTTCCTCACCATCTGCCTCATCGGTCACCTCGTCCCCTTGCCCTCTGCCCACCAAGTCCTCATATCTGCAAAGAACCCACGGATCCCCCCCCCCCCGTGCCCTCTCGTGGGGCAGCCCGTTGAAACTGAAGCACAGTCTGACCACTCACGATAACGCAGATTCTTCTCTGCCTCTGTCGGCCACTGGGTTTCAGAGCAGTGCAGTCCAGTAGAGGGCAGGGCGCCCTTTTCTCCCACAAGAAGCCCATTCCTATGGAAGTCTAGCAAAGCAATACGACTCAGCCCTGCGCTCTCTGCCCCAGGACTCATGGCTCTGCTGTGCCTTCCACCCTGGGCTTCCTGTTCTTCCGTGACCTTAAGAACTGTGTCTGGTGGCTTTGCTGGAACATTGTCACTGTTTTCGCTGTCATGCAGGGAGCCCAGCACTGTGGCCAGGATGGCAGAGACTTCCTTGTCATCATGGAGAAGTGCCAGCAGGGGACTGGGGAAAAACACTCTACCCAGACCTCGACTCCCTTCCTCCTTTGCCCGTGAACAAGATACAGTGGCCCCAGGGGTTCCACTAGTGTCTGGTTTCCTTTATTATTGCACTGTGTGAGGTTTTTTTGTAAATCCTTTTATTCCTTTTTTTTTTTTTTTAAAGAAAAAAACCTTAAGCTGCATTTGTTACTGAAATGATTAATGCACTGATGGGTCATGAATTCACCTTGAGAAAGACCCAAAGGCCAGTCGGGGTGGGGGAAACTCAGCTAAATAGACCTAGTTACTGCCCTGCTAGGCCATGCTGTACTGTGAGCCCCCTCCTCATTCTCTTTCTACCAATCCCGAACCCTGAGGCCAGGGGAGGGACCCACATCTCTCCTTCTCTTGCCAGCTGCAGATGGTTTGCCTTGCCTTTTCACTCCCTGTCAACCATAGAAATGAGTAATTCCTCTTTTAGCTCAGCCTTGAGTCCATTGCCAAAATTCAGCATACCTGCCAGCAACTTGGGGAATAAGCTAAGGTTTCCCTACCAGAGGGAAAGAAGGCAAAAAAAAACAAAAAAAACAAACCGGCATATCTGTCTCCAAAACACCTGAGTTTGTTTTGAAAGTGACCAAGGGAATCTCCGCACATAAGTGCAGACCGAGGAACTGTGGTGGGTCATTCCCAGGAATCCCCCAAGGGGCATCCCGAATCCCTAAGGAGTCCCAGCTGCAAGCCTGGTCAGTTCTCCGTGAGCGAGCCAGCTCCTGGAGAGCTTTGCTGCTAGAACCTGTTGTGGCCGCATTTCCTGGTGGCCAGTGACAACTGTGTAGCCAGAACAGCTGCATGGCGCTGACCCTACGGCCGGAACTTGGTCCCTTGGCTCCCTCTGTTACCGTCCACCACCTCCAGCACAGCCCTTCCGGTTTTTAGACCAATCACCAGAATTAAGGGGGAAGCCCTGGCAGCTATACTCTAGAAGTTTTCAACCAGACTCCTTTGCCGGGATACAGTCTGCCACCCCGCTTGCCTCTGTCAGCACCCCCGGCCAATGCAGTGAGCACCATGCAGCTCCCTTGATTTAAAATATACAACAACAACATTAAGGAAAAAAAAAAACAAAAAACAAAAAAAAGCCAAAAAAAACAAAAAAAAACAAAAAAAATATTTTAATGAATGTATCTTTCTAAAGGACTGACATTCAATCAAATATCTGAAAATACTAAAGGTCAAAACCTTATCAGATGTTAACTCTTAAGTTTGATTTGGGATTTTTTTTTTAAACTAGAAATCAAGTTTGGGTGTTTCTTTTTTTGTTGTTTTTTCTTCTTTTTAAAGGAAAAGCGGGTCATTGCAAAGGGCTGGGTGTAATTTTATGTTTCATTTCCTTCATTTTAAAGCAATACAAGGTTATTGAGCAGATGGTTTTGTGCCGAATCATGAATACCAGTCAAGTCTCACACTCTGAAAACTTGCAACTTTTTTGTTTTGGTTTTCAAATAAATATAAATATGATATATATAGGAACTAATATAGTAATGCACCATGTAACAAAGCCTAGTTCAGTCCATGGCTTTTAATTCTCTTAACACTATAGATAAGGATTGTGTTACAGTTGCTAGTCGTGGCAGGAAAACATCAGTCTGGCGCTCCTCGGATCCTCCGAAATTGGGGGGGGACCCAAACCGCAAGGGACGGTAACGCGGTCCATTCCCAGGGTCAGAGAGGAACGCGGAAGTGGTGTCACCCGGATTTTTTCTGCCCATGAATGTTGCCAGTCAGTACCTGTACTCCTTGTTTCTCTATTTTTGGTTATGAATGTTGGGGTTACCACCTGCATTTAGGGGAAAATTGTGTTCTGTGCTTTCCTGGTATCTTGTTCTGAGGTACTCTAGTTCTGTCTTTCAACCAAGAAAATAGACTTGTGGTGTTTCTTTTATTGAACTTTTAACAGTCTCTTTAGTAAATACAGGTAGTTGAATAATTGTTTCAAAAGCTCAACAGATGACAAGCTTCTTTTCTAGAAATAAGACATTTCTTGACAACTTTATCATGTATAACAGATCTTTTGGTTTTTTTCCTTGTGTTCTTCCAAGCTTCTGGTTAGAGAAAAAGAGAAAAAAAAAAAAAGGAAAAAATGTGTCTAAAGTCCATCAGTGTTAACTCCCTGTGACAGGGATGAAGGAAAATACTTTAATAGTTCAAAAAATAATAATGCTGAAAGCTCTCTACGAAAGACTGAATGTAAAAGTAAAAAGTGTACATAGTTGTAAAAAAAAAAGGAGTTTTTAAACATGTTTATTTTCTATGCACTTTTTTTTATTTAAGTGATAGTTTAATTAATAAACATGTCAAGTTTATTGCTGCACACCATCAAGCTTTCTTTTGGCTTTGGGTGGGGTGGAGAAAGGGGTAGGGCGGGGGGAGCAGCCGCCAGTGGCCTGTGGCCTGATTGCCCAGCACTAGCCACCGCCCTCTCTTTGAAGGTGAAATCATTAAACCACTCTGCCTCTCCTCCCCGGCCCACCCCACACTGACTCTGCCTCACCTCCCCGGTCCACCCCACAATGACTCTCCCAACTGGGTCTTCTTCCCCTGCTCATCACTGGTTTGTGTTCAAGACCTAATTAATCCTGGAAATGAGGAAGGGGTCAGGAGGACAAACAGCTTCACCTCCCACATATTCCCCCTTTTATTATCCTGTGGGCCATCAAGAGGCCTCCGACTGATTTCATCCAGGAATATGTTAAAGAGAGAACCTGAACACCACCCTCTCTGCTTCACTCCACCTTGAGGCAGAAATTGGATTCATTTACTCTGTCCCATCTAACACTGGGGTGGGGGTGGGAAGGCAGTTGAGGACTATTTGTGAATATTCTGCCAAGCCAGGGTTGCTAACCCTGAGCCAAATGAGGTTGGGTTTGCACTACAGCCAAGGAATGGAAGACACTCCTCACAGAGGATGGACCTCAAACAGAACCTCTGCCCTCCAGATAACTGGCCACCAGGCTCAGCCCCAACCCCTTCTTCCTCCCTCCTCTAGCCTGATTCACCTTCTGGGATTTGGGAGTTGAGCACCATGGGGACTCCAAATGACCAGGCAGTGTTGCAGGCTATCTTCAACCCTGACACCCCATTTGGAGACCTTACTGGGTTGGATGTGGGAGAGGAGGTGGAGGAGGAAGTAGATGAAGGTGAGTTTGACCTTGGACTACAGCACTCCACACTGGCTGGCCTCGGGGGTGGCAGAGGATGGTGGTCCCACAAGGCCCCCTTGTTCCATGACCCTGGATGGTGATTGAGGCTAGAGTGCGAGAGGTCTGCTGACCCGTAGTGCACTGGTGGAGGCTTGGCAAGAGTTACTCTGCCAAAAGGAGCAAGTCGAGGTTTGTCCTTCAGCCCTTATATCTCTGAACTTAACCTCACCATTTAACTCCCCCCTTAATCCAAGCTCAGCTGTGCTGTGGGAGAGGGTGGAGGGATGCTTAACTCACACCTTTGTCTTAACAGGGCATTTCACTCCACACAGAATGGAAGGGCAGGGGTGGCTCAGTTGAATGGTTCCGACCTAAGTATGAAGAGCCTAAGCAAGCCCAGCCCGGACCTAATCCCTCCACAGAGTGAATCCACTCCCCGACACTTCCTTCAGTCTCTAATGGGGCCTTATATCCCCACCAGGAGTTTTGGGGGGTTTTTGTTTTTGTTTTAAGTAGGCTCTATGCCCAACATGGGGCTTGAACTCATGACCCTGAGATCAAGAGTTACATGCTCTACCGACTGAGCCAGCCAGGCGCCCTCCCCCCACCCCCATCAGGAGTTTTTAATGACCCTTGTTTCTAAAGGAGGGAAGCCTAGGTCTTAAGGAAACTTCAGTCTGAAAAGCTGAGGGATATGTCGGACATGATTTTCCTGACCCGAGTATGGCTTGGTGGTCTTCCGGTTGGAGGCAGTATAGTAGAACAAAATGGGGCCAGGCTAAGGAGCCAGGGAGACCTGGGTTCAAATCCAAGCTGTGCATTTAGGAGCTGTGTGACCTTGAGTAAGTCATTTAACCATGGGCTGAGTTTGGGCTTCATTCTCTTGGCAAGGAGCCGAGCAAAGTCTCTTTCCCAGGTTCCTTTGGAACTTAGTGCTAGCTCTCAGCCTTGGTGACCTCAGCTCCCCCTGCCCACGACACTGAGTCCGACTCCTGCTGGGACTGACATCCCAGCCCTTCTTGGCTCCAGCTCGGTCCTCAGCTTTCTAAAGCCCAAAGGGTTTTGGCTTCTTGCTCTCCACCGCCTACCTGTCCCTCCTGCCTCCCTCCCCCACCCAGATGGAGTTTTCCCACCAGCACAGTTGGAGCAGTCCAAGGCCCTGGAGCTGCAGGGGGTGATGGCTGCGGAGGGTGGCGACCTCAGCACAGCCCTGGAGAGGTTTGGCCAAGCCATCAGCCTGCTGCCAGAGAGGGCCTCTGCCTACAACAACCGGGCCCAGGCCCGCCGCCTCCAAGGAGATGTGGCAGGTGAGGGGAGATGGCCCAGGGCTTCTGCAGGGGGGCCCTGCAGTCCACAGACCAGAGCAGAAGTCCTTGTGGGGCTGGGGAATCCCTAAACTGTTCCGGAACCTATATTCTTACTTATAAGAGACGCCTTATGGGCCCTGCTAATCTCTTGGGGCAATTGTGAAAGTCAGAAGAGCTTGAATTCCATTCGTTTATTTAACAAACATTTAATGAGAGTTTACTATTGTTAGCAGTGGACAAGGCACTGAGAAGGATACAAGACGGACTGCTTAGACCAAGTACTATGTGCAAGGCATCCAGCACTTTCCACATAAGCTATAGTAACTCAGTTGATTCTCACTACCACCCCAAAAGGTGTGTGCTTTTGTAACCTCCATTTTACAGACGAAGAAACTGGAGCAGGGCTGGGATTTGAACCCCAGGGGGCAGGGCTCCAGTCTGTTCTCTGACTGCCCTGTGATACCACTTCTCAGGAAGCTCACAATCCAGGGCCGTGGGACAGACACATAACTCTGATTATGTGTCTAATAAGTTGAGAGGGTTCAGCATGGTATCTGCCCCAGAGGGGTGAGTTTTATTTTATTTTTAACTTTTTAAAGATTTTATTTGTTTATTTATTTGACAGAGAGAGACACAGCGAGGGAGGGAACACAAGCAGGGGGAGTGGGAGAGTGAGAAGCAGTCCTCCCACCGAGCAGGGAGCCTGTTGTCAGACTCAATCCCAGGACTCTGGGATCATGGCCTGAGCCGAAGTCAGATGCTTAACGACTGAGCCATCCAGGCGCCCCATATTTTTCATTTTTTTTTAAGATTTTATTTTTTTAAGATTTTATTTTATTTATTTGACAGACAGAGATCATAAGTAGGCAGAGAGGCAGGCGAGGGGCAGGGGGAAGCAGACTCCCCGCTGAGCAGAGAGCCCGATGTGGGGCTCGATCCCAGGACCCTGAGATCATGACCTGAGCCGAAGGCAGAGGCTTTAACCCACAGAGACATCCAGGCGCCCCATATTTTTCATTTTTTAAAAAGATTTTATTTTATTTGAGTGAGAGAGAGCACAGGGAGGGGCAGAGGGAGACGGAGAAGCAGACTTCCTGCAGAGCAGGGAGCCTGATGGGGGGCTAGACCCCCGGATCAGGACCTGAGCCAAAGGCAGAGACTTAACTGAGACACCCAGGCACCCCAAGGGGTGAGTTTGAAAGGATGAGTAGGAGGTAGCTGGATGGAGGGGACAGAGTGGGAGAAGGCATAGCCTGTAGAGAGACCAAGAGTCATGGAGTCAGACCATTGAAAAGGTACAGGAAACTTCAGATCTCCAGGCTGGCTGGAACAGGGAGGGGTGAAGGGTAGAGTAGAGCCTGCAGAAGTGAATAGGGACCTGATGGTGAAGAACCTGGAATGTTAGGCAGAGGTTGCCCTGTGCCTTGAAAACATGGGGAATCATTAAAGGATTCTAACTGGGGGGCAACTGGATCAAACTTGCTACTCTTGGGTTACCCTGGAGTGGGGACAATGAGATAAGACCATGCTGGCGACAATGCTGTGAAGGAATGCCAGCCTAGGGGCTGTGGACTCCACTCTGGGAATAGCGGGGAATCAAAGACCCCCCTTTCCAAGCTTTGTTCCCTGGCTGTGAGGGCAGGGCGAGGCTAGGCTCTAAGAGCAGCCAAGGACAGTCTGCAGACAAAACCCAAGAGAGGAACAGAGGTGATTGATACTGCCTGCAAAGAGTTTTCGATTCCTCCAGACCAGCTCCTCAGAGGGAACCCCAGAAACACTGCCATCAGAGAGCTTCTTAACCATCTGGGTGGCCTGGGGAGCACAGCCCCTGCTGGGTTCTGGGCTTAAAATACACAGAGACAGGACAGAGATGGGCGTCTCTGTAGGATGATGCTGGAGTTCCTCCAGAGCCCCGACAGCAATTCCAACAGGAGAGCATGAGTGAACTGAGGCAGAGCCCAGAACCGCTGCTGGGCTCTAAGCTACACACACACCAGCTGGCTGCCTGAGGTCGAGTTCAGAGTTCTAATGCCAAAACCAAGTGTTTTATGAGAATGATAAACATAAAATTGTCCATGTCCAGGGCCAACTCTGGCTCCTTTAATGAAATACCGAATACTAAATTTGGATACAATATAATGAAGATCGTGGAGATGATGAATGAGGAAAGGCAGTCAGAAGGAGAACAAGCTGGGCACCTGGGTGGCTCAGTGGGTTAAGGCTTCTGCCTTCGGCTCAGGTCATGATCCCTGCGTCCTGGGATCGAGCCCCGCATCGGACTCTCTGCTTAGCGGGGAGTCAGCTTCCCCTTCTCTCTCTGCCTCCCTCTCTGCCTACTTGTGATCTCTGTCAAATAAATAAATAAAATCTTAAAAAAAAAAAAAAAGGAGAACAGGTTTAAGGCATACAATGAATGAGAGGAGAGAAACGCCTTCAAAAGGAAAAGAAATGAATTTTATTGTATTTGTAAGAAATGATTATCAGCACATTATCGTTTTTTTAGACTCTGAGATTCAGAGTCAGTCACCTGGCACAGGGTAGATGCTCAACAGCATACGAGTGGAGTACACTGCCTGCTACTGCGGGACCATGGGCCAGATTCATGAACCCAGTGACCACTCAGAACCGTCCCAGCACCAGTCGTGTTTTGGTGTATTGCGTGGTGAAAGGTAGTAGGGACTTCAGTCCCAGCTCTGCCACTATAGACAGACTGTGCAGCCCAGGGCAAGTCTTGCCACCTTCTGCAGTCCGCATCGCTGCGATGGGAGCAAGGATACTGAGGAGCAAGAGCCGGAGGGCTGGAGGTGGCCGAGCCCCGGGGCCGCCGTTCTGACTCTCCCGCCCGTCTGTCCCGCAGGCGCCCTGGAGGACCTGGAGCGCGCCGTGACGCTGAGCGGCGGCCGCGGCCGCGCCGCACGCCAGGGCTTCGTGCAGCGCGGGCTCCTGGCGCGGCTGCAGGGTCGGGACGACGACGCCCGCAGGGACTTCGAGCGGGCGGCGCGGCTGGGCAGCTCGTTCGCGCGGCGCCAGCTGGTGCTGCTCAACCCCTACGCCGCGCTGTGCAACCGCATGCTGGCCGACGTGATGAGGCAGCTGCGCGGGCCCTGCAACGGCCGCTGAGCCGCACCAATAAACCTACTTGCTTTCCCCGACTCTCGCTCGTGTCTGCGTCCATCCGCCCGCCCCCCAGCAGCAGGGCACTCCGCGGTCAGCCGCGGTCCGAACAGTGGGCGAGGGCGGGGGCGGGGCGGTGCCTGTGGGGGCGGGGCTGGCCAGCCGGGCTCGGGCGTTGATTGGCTCCGCCTGGCACCGCCCGGTCCCGCCGCGGACCGCAGCGCCCCGCAGACCTGAGCAGTCGCTCGTGCTGAGCGCGGGGCGGGCTTCAGGTGAGGCGCGCTGGGGGCGGGGCTGCCGCACGCTTCCCCCCAACACCCCCCCGCCCGGACCCCCGCTGCTCCGGCCTGCTGGCGCCTAATCCCGGGAGGGTGGAGAGCGGGCGTGGGGCTGCAGGATGGCAGGGGGAAGGGGCGAGGGAGGGACGAGCCGGGAAGACGGTCCCTTTGGGGGAGGGGCGTCGCGCCGCGAGTCTGCGTGTGTGCGTGCGAGTGTCGGGCCCGGTGCGGGCTGCGCGGCGGCGCGCGGTCTCTGCGCCTGCGGGCCGGAGCCTGTTTGCCCCCCGGAGACGGCGCCCGGCTCTGCGCCCGTCGGTGTGTGCTGGCTGGGCTCCGGCCTTAGCCTGGGCGTCCTTGGCTTCGCCACTACGGGTCAGTCTCTATCTGTGTGTTGGTGCACTTTTTTTTTTTTCTTTTTTTTTCTGGAGAGTAAATTCCTAGAGGAATCCCCGAGCCTGTCTGCTGTCACCAGGCTCACATCGAGGCCCACCCCCTTGTCTCGGCAGCCTGGGGCCTAGGCCTGAGGGACCATGGCACTATCCCCGGGCCCAGCTGCCCTCCCGCACACGCTACTGCTCCTGCCAGCCCTTCTGAGCTCAGGTACACCCCCGTTCACCCCTTGGTGAAGCCCTTCTGGGGGCAAGCCACTCTCTCTCCCCTCACCTTGGGTTTGGGTACCTACTTCAGACCCCAGAGCACCAGAGCTGGGTTCCCCTCACCCACCCACCCACGGCCCAGCCAGTTCCTCGTGAGCAAACCTAGGTGCTCCGGCTCTTGGTCAGCTGCCCCTCCGTAACAGGATGTCATGCTGGTCACAGACCAGTTCCACTCGTCCCCCAGCTCTCCCCAGAACCCCCTGCTGTGTTCCAGGTTGGGGGGAATTGGCACCAGAAATTGATGGTCAGACCCGGGCGGAGCTGGCACTTCGGGAGAACGAGCAGCACGCCTTCACCTGCCGGGTGGCAGGGGCGCCTGGAACCCCTCGATTGGCCTGGTACCTGGATGGACAGCTGCAGGAGGCCAGCACGTCGAGACTGCTGAGCGCGGGCGGGGAGGCCTTCTCCGGAGGCACCAGCACCTTCACGGTTACTGCGCAGAGGGCCCAGCATGAGCTTAATTGCTCCTTGCAGGACGCCAGCAGTGGCCGGTCAGCCAATGCCTCCGTCATCCTCAATGTGCAATGTGAGTGCCCCTGAGGTGGGCAGGGACAGAGGTTCCCTGCCCGAAGACCCCCAGCAGCCACCAGGCAGGTGGTCTGATACACCCCTTAACAAACACTTAAGCACTTTGCAAATATTAACTCACATTATCCTCAGGATATTCCTGTGAGGTAGTTATTATGGTTAACCCCATTTTACAAGTGAGAAAACTGAGCCACAGATTGGTTAAGTATTATGTCTGCAGTCCTACAGCTAGTAAGCAGTGCCAGGATTCAAATCCAGATATTTCGGTTTTAGTGATTTTACTGTTAATCACTGTGAAATGCTGCCTGTCAGGGAGACCCAGCCATCCTGTTTCCAATGCCCCGTTGAGAAGAGGCCCAAGCTCCTGGCTCCCTTCTGGGTTTGGGAAGAAAGGGCAAGGAGTCTGAGGGCTGTGGTGAGAGTGAGTATATTGACTTCTGCTTTGCACCAGTTAAACCAGAGATTGCCCAGGTCGGGGCCAAGTACCAGGAAGCTCAGGGTCCAGGCCTCCTGGTTGTCCTTTTTGCTCTGGTGCGTGCCAACCCACCTGCCAATGTGACCTGGATCGACCAGGATGGGCCGGTGACTGTCAACACTTCCGACTTCCTGGTGCTGGATGCCCAGAACTACCCTTGGCTCACCAACCACACTGTGCAGCTGCAGCTCCGAAGCCTGGCCCACAACCTCTCTGTGGTGGCCACCAATGACGTGGGTGTCACCAGCGCCTCGCTTCCGGCCCCCGGTGAGCATTGCCAGCAACTGGCCCAACACAGCCTCGGGTGGGGGCAGGATCACAGTACAGAAATGAGAAGACTGTTGCCCTTTGGGTGAGTCTTGTGAATGAGCTGTGCTGACCACCTTGGGCAAGGACAGAATGGTACCTGTGGCATCTCCGAGGTGGGGGCCCCTGCCCACTTGGAACCTAACCTGAGAACACCTTGCAGGGCTTCTGGCCACCCGAGTGGAAGTGCCACTGCTAGGCATCGTTGTGGCTGGAGGGCTTGCACTGGGCACCCTGGTGGGGTTCAGCACCTTGGTGGCCTGCCTGGTCTGCAGGAAAGAGAAGAAGACCAAAGGTAGGGCCAAAGCAGTGGGGTGGGGGGCGAGGGTGGCTGAGGAGCAGGGAGAAGGACAGGGAGAAGCAGCAAGGGCAGCACGTGGGGCTTGCCAGGACAGGTCATCTCTGACGAGTGGCAGAACGGGTCTTCCTGGGCATGTCCACGGGGAAAACCCGATGCAACTCAGAGCAGGCCTGGGCACTGGGGACCCAGTCTTTCCCAGAGCTAGAGCCGGGCATCGGAGAGATCCCTTGCCTGAGGGTCCTGGGTCTGAAAGGGCAGAGGGGCAGAGCCCAGAGTGGGTGGGCTCCCTAAGAAAGTGTGTGGTTTTTTTCTCCCTAGGCCCCTCCCGGCGCCCATCCCTGATCTCTAGGTAACTTCCTGGGGCTGGCTGGATGGGCCGACCTGAGATGCAGCATGGGGACAGCCGGAAACTGCGGGTCTCCCTAGTTCTGGAAGGGGCCCCAAAGCAGGAATCTGGGCCTGCTGGAGCCAGGGCACATCCTAGGCTCTGTCTGCCCTGTAGTGACTCCAACAACCTGAAACTCAACAACGTGCGGCTGCCACGGGAGAACATGTCCCTCCCGTCCAACCTTCAGCTCAATGACCTCACTCCGGATTCCAGAGGTACACCCTCTGTCTGCCCCAACTTTACCTTCAGAGGTGCTTCTGAGGCAAAGAGAGATCCTGGTACTTGAGAGGTTAGGCCCTATCAGGCACACTCCTCATCCTGGGCACCTGCCCTGTGTCACCCAGCAGGGAAGCCAGTCGACCGGCAGATGGCTCCGAATAACAGCCGGCCGGAGCTGCTGGACCCAGAGCCTGGAGGCCTCCTCACCAGCCGAGGTACTGGGACATGGGCGCGCCCTCACCCCCCAGCTCTGGTGCTTCTGCCAGAGGCCTCTGAGTCTCCATGGGCAGCTTCCAGGCGGTGAGGCTCACTGCATCTCACGGGCATCTTTGCCCCTGCAGGTTTCATCCGGCTCCCCATGCTGGGCTATATCTATCGAGTGTCCAGTGTGAGCAGTGATGAGATCTGGCTCTGAGCGGGGCGAGATGGGAGGTACCTTCTTGGCTCCTGGGCACCTCCCCCCCCACGGCCACCTCTGCCTGGCCCTGTTGCCACTGGGAAGAGGTCTTGCCCCTGCTGCTTTGGCTTGCCCTCCTGGTTGAGGCACCCTCTGTGTCATCCACATGACGTTTGTCACTGGGATCTGACCCTCAGGGGCACAGGTGTCCTGGCAGAGCCACCATCTGGACCTCAGCCCCTTGTTCTACCTCAGGTAGGGGGGCCTTCGGGCGCGTGCACCCCGGCAGCTGGAGCTCTTTGTGCGGGTGTGTGTGCGGTTGTCTGGCCTCTGAGTGTGGTCTGGCCCTGCCGGCCTGGGCCTGCCCTGGGCCACACACCAGTAGTCGTAGCACTTTGTACAGCAGGCACGGGGCATTCCCGGTGGGGGGCAGGGAGGGCCCTGCATGTCTTTAGTTTCCTCCCCATGCTGTGCAGCTTTGTTCCCTCAGGGAAAATTTAGGACCCTGATAGCTATATCGAACCAAACTGCCCTTTGCACGGGAACCAACCCCTGGCCCAGGGGCAGGGGCCAAGCACAAATCTTGCTGCATACCTCTGTGCCATTCTCTTGTCTCCATCTCCTCTTGGGCATTGTACGTTATACTTTGGACCTTCTGCATTTCTCCACTGGGGCACTGGACTTCTCCACTGACCTAAGCCTGGCAGTGCCAGGGCCCAGTGTTAGCACAAGTCAGGAGGAAAAGAGGGAGGCAGGAAGTCCAGTGGCACCCCCAGCAGCACGTAGCTATGCATCTTTTTCTTACGGTGTTGGCACTTTAAGCACATCTCCTGGGTAGGGGGTTAAGGAGGACCCCAGGGCCTTCTCTGTGGCTTCCCCGCGTCTGGCCTCCCTCTGATTCACTGTGAGTGCCCTGAGCCCGCAACCTGTCCTCACAAACCCCCACCATGGGACCCCATTGACCAGCCCCGCTCTTCCTGTCCCACCGTTGGGTCTTCAGGGTCTGGTGATAGTGGCACATTATTTGACAGAACTAGAAGCTTTTAGGGCAACATGGAAAAAGAGGTGTAAGAACTCTTTGGAAAGCAACATGGAAATAGCAAATTATTATAGTGCAGAGTATATTTTTCCCTTGTTGATAACTTGTTTTATAGTTTTTCTCATGTTACTGCCTAGCACAGTGCTGAGCACACAATAAATTTAATAAACTTGGCTGAGTGAATGTTACATGTCTGTTTCATTTCTTCCTAGGTGGTTCTGAAACGAAATCTTTATATCCTACAGAAAATAGGGGAAACACCTGTGTACCCACTACTCAATTCTGTTGAATCTTCTCATTTTACTTTGTTTGCTCCAGAACTTTTATTTTTAAAAATGAATCATGCTGTTTCTTTACACTGTTCTCAGTGGCAGGGCTGGCGTTTTCAGTTTCGAGAGTGCCAGAGCAGGCTTAGAGGTACAGAAAGCTCAGACTAGGCTGCGATTTAAAAAAAAAAAAAAATTCTGGAGAATCGTAAGGGGAAAAAAAGACTAGAAACGAGAGGAGATTTTTGAGGACAAATTTATATCCTTTTCTGAGCAACAGGTCGGCTTGTCTTGCATAGCTCTGGGTTTTCTTCCCCCCTCTCTGGCTTCTCTCTTGTTCAGTAGGGTATCTGCTCCACGGAAGTGGCCGAGGCTGCTGCCCCAGTCTCTACTGGTTTTGCATGTAAGCTGCTTTGTGGCCCCAGAATGTTTAGAAGCCAGGGTGCCTCTCTGGTGACGGTCATCCACTGTTTCCTTTGAGAGGTCCTGAAGCCTCTTCCTTGGTGGTTCTTTGGCAAGGCTACAACCCCTGTGCTCCTCTCAGCTGCCCCCACCTTTCAGCAAAAAGGTGGGTTCTTTGGGCAAATCCATCCTCGCAAGTGTTTGTTTGCAAAGGGGTGGACTTTGAAACTAGTGTTCCAGTTCTCCCTTACATCAGAATCCTTGTCCCTTTGTCGAGTCCCGGACACCTTGGAGAGTTGGATGAAAGGTAAAGACTCCTTTCTGAGAAATGCAGATGAAGAAGGCCTGCTCACTCTGCAGGTCAAAGCCCATCAAATTACAACTTGGGCGAACCTTGAGAACATGCTGAATGAAAGCAGCCAAATCCAAAAGACCGTTTGTGACTCCATTTATGTGAAATGCCCATAATGGGCAAATCTGCAGAGACAGAATAGGTTCATGTTGCCTGGGACTAGGGGGAGAAAAGAATGGGGAATGGCTGCTAATGAATATGGGGTTCTTTTGGGGGTGATGAAAATGTTCTGGAATTAGTGGTGATCAATGCACAATGTTGATAACTTGTTTATTAACAGATCAGAAACCACCCAACTGTACACTCTATAAGGGTGAACTTTATGAAGTATAAATTATGTCTCAATAAATCTGTACTTTGTTTTAAACTTTTATCTTTTAATTTTTTTTAGGATTTTTTTTTTTTAATCCATTTGAGAGAGGGAGAGGGAGAAGCAGCCTCCCTGCCGAGCGGGGAGCCCAATGGGGGGCTTGATCCCAGGACCCTGAGATCATGACCTGAGCCAAAGGCAGATGCCCAACCATCTGAGTCACCCAGGTGCCCCTGTACTTTTTTTAAAGTGTACTCTACCCCCCAACATGGGGTTCGAACTCATGACCTCAAGGTAAGGAATTGCATGTTCTACCAACTGAGCCAGCTAGGCACCCCAATAAAGCTGTAGTTTTGAAAACCATCAAATGGTTGATGCACCTGGGTGGCTCAGTTGGTTAAATATCTGCCTTTGGTTCAGGTCCTGACCCAGGGTCCTGGGATCAAGTCCCACATTGGACTCCCTGGTCAGTGGGGAGTCTTTTTCTCTCTCTGCCTCAACACGGCACCCTCCCTGCTAGTGCTCTCTTGCTCACTCTCAAATAAAATATATTTTTTAAAGATTTTCTTTATTTATTTGACAGAGAGATCACAAGTAGGCAGAGAGGCAGGCAGAGAGAGAAAGGGGGAAGCAGGCTCCCCGCTGAGCAGAGAGCTCGATGCAGGGATTGATCCCAGGACCCTGAGATCATGACCTGAGCCGAAGGCAGAGGCTTAACCCACTGAGCCACCCAGGCGCCCCTGGTCTATGAGTATTATTAATTTTTCCCCCTTAGCTTACCTGCTTTGTTTATCTAATTTACTTTGTTCTGCCAGTTTTAGTCTCTATTTTTCTGGCTTCCTTCAAAGTCCAGAGATCCCCGATTGTACATCCATGTTTAAAGTGAGAGTTGCAAACAGGTGTACAAACACAAGAATGAGATAACCAGAAAACTGATTGGAAGCTGATGGGGAGGTTGGGACCTGGACATGTGCTTAAAGACTCCTTGTCAGTATCTAAAGGTCTTTTCTCTTTGGCTGATCAGTTTGCCGAGAGGACTTTTCCAATAATCTGCTTTGGAGGTATAAATAAGCATGGGAAAGGGTGACGGTCTCATTGCTCACTCTGTTTTACCCATTTCTTTTAAATATGGCCCCTTATGGCTGTCCTCATAGCGTCTTGGTGTTCTCATGTCCAGAGCCTCCCTGGTTCAAAGGTGACTATCTTCTGTTGGGATAGAAGAGATAGTGTGACATGGCTCACTTCTTACCAGTTTCTCAGTCTCTCTCCTCTGTAGGTTAATTCCAGACCCCCCACCCCCTTAAATGAGTTACCACTTACCCATCTTCCAAAATTGTTGCTGCCTAGTCTCCCGTCATTTCCTTTCCTATTATCTATCCTTGCTGGTCTGTATCTTTTTCAAAATTATTATTCTTGGGGCACCTGGGTGGCTCAGTGGGTTAAAGCCTCTGCCTTCAGCTCAGGTCATGATCCCAGGGTCCTGGGATTGAGCCCCACAGGGAGCTCAATCCCTGCTGAGCAGGGAGCCTGCTTCCCTTACTCTCTCTCTGCCTACTTGTGATCTCTGTCAAATAAATAAATAAATAAAATCTTTTAAAAAAATTCTCCTTACACCGTCATTGTATAGGGTTAAAGGAAGGAGTGAAGATGTAAATACGACGTTCAATATTTGTTTATTTCGAAGTGTTGAGAGCCTGCGATCAGCAGAGAAGGAGGGGGACACTTCCGGCTGGGGAAATAGCCAGCATAGAAGTTTAGTTAGAAGGGGGACTTCCTGAATCCCCGGTAGAGCCTGGCAAACAGATCGGTTTTGCAGTTTGCCTTGAGGGATTATGGAAAAATGAGGATCTACAGGTAGGGTGAAAGTAGCCAAATGCAGTCTTCAGAGGCCTAGTTGAAAATTTATACTTAGTAATATAATTACTACCTATGACATTTTGGGGCACTTAATCTTTTCACATAATTTTACCCATGGGACGAGCCTCACAGTTAATTAGTGTTTATTGTAACTGTTTCATAGCTAGGTTAACCGAGGTATGGAAGTTACTGGCTTTTTTCTAGGGCCACAGAGCAATGAGCCAACGGGGAGGAAGGACAGGCATTGAGGCGGAGAGAGGCGCGCAGGCGAGCCGTGTCTGGGTCGGTCGCTGGACGGTGGTGCTGGAACAGGGAGGTAAGCTAAGGCCGCGGCCTAACAGTGCCTTTGGCAGGAAGTACCCTTGATCTGTGTTACTTGCAGATTCTGCCTTTGTGAATCTACTTTCTCACTAAATGTGTTTACTATCCCAAATCAGTACTGGCAGTGTTTTCAGTTATTTGCAGACATGCTCAGAGCAGTGAAAAATTTGTCACCCGACACCTACCTTCCCCGCTGAGGCTAAAAAGGGGGGACATTCTGGCTCCTGGTTTCAGCTCTCCTACTGTAAAGCCGTTCTATGTATTGCTACGTTTTCTGATCGCTGGTGATTCAGTGCACTAGAATGACCCCTAAGCGCTGACGTGGTGGCCAGCGCTCCTACGTGTAGTAAGGCCATGTTGTGTGTCAGGTAAGCTTCGGTACGGCATGATTCGGAGGGCTGGTGGTTCTGGGTTCAGCGAATCCGTGGTTGCTTGATGAACATGGTGTGACCAGGGGCTCATAGAAACCTAACCTTGCATTTCCCCGAGGAGCGACGGTTCCGTGTTTGCTGGTTGGGTGTTTGCTGTGACTGGGAAGAACAGAACCACTGTGCATAACGGGGCTCCTGGCGGCCTCAGTCCGTAGAGGCTGTGACCCCTCATCTCGGGGTTGTGAGTTCAAGCCTCACGTTGGGCGTGGAGCCTGGTTAAAACAAAACAAAACACAACTACTGTGGGTAACGAGAATCAATGGTATTTATTAGTGCTGACTCTCAGCTCTAGCCGAAGAAAGCAGTCTGAGTGTTCGCTGAGAAAGGAATGGAGAATTTGAACTCCTGTCGTGCTTTGCCTGACTTCTCCCCCATGAGTTCAATGTCCCAGTGGGATGTCAGGCCCAGAGGCCTGAGCACGGATGTTCCGGCTCCTCAGACTGAAGCGTGATAGGACCCTCACGCCTGGTAGAAGAGTCTGTGGGAAACAGTCCTCTCCCATCTCTGAGTTTACTGTGCATAGATTAGGCTGACAGGGTAGCACTGTGATGTAATTCTTCCTTCCCATCACTTCTTGCCCCCACATCCGTACTTGGTTCCTTTACCCCTTCGGCTGCTCCAGCCAAACACCTGGGGGTCATCCCTAATTCCCTTCCTCCGTCCCCTACATCCAGTCTACCGGCAAGGTCTGTGGATCTACCTGTTGCCTCTCAGCCCCATGCCCTCCCTTCCGTTCTGTTTTCTACTGCTGGGTTTTCCAGATCCCCTTGCCAGCTGTTGATTTCTGCTAGGGGGAGGCGGCAGCAGGATATGAGAAGGTGGGAGACAGGCAGCAGCCGCCATTACTCACAGTTGCCATGGTAGTGGGGTGAAGGTGTGTGGACTTTAGTGCCTCAGTGTGGCACCCCTTCAGCCACTCAAGACCACTGCAGCACCCCTTCTGCCCCGGCACCTGCAGCAGATACCTCCCCTTGCGCCTCTCCTTCCTGCAGTCCACCTTCCTGTCTCCCTTTTGCTCTGTCAGCCCTTCCAACGCTTTGTGACCAATTTCCCACACTTAACACCCCATGGTAGAATAACTAGCATGGGGGTACCTGGGTGGCTCAGTGGGTTAAAGCCTCTGCCTTCAGCTCAGGTCATGATCTCAGGGTCCTGGGATCGAGCCCCGAATCAGGTTCTCTGCTCAGCGGGGAGCCTGCTTCCCCCTCTCTCTCTGCCTGCCTCTCTGCCTGCTTGTGCTCTCTCTCCCTGTCAAATAAATAAAATCTTAAAAAAGAAAAAAAAGAATAACTAGCATAGGGGTGCCTGTGTGGCACAGTTGGTTAAGTGTCCGACTCTTGATTTCAGCTCAGGTCATGATCTCAGGGTCGGGAGATTGGGCTCCATGCTAGGTGTGGAGTGTGCATCAGATTCTCTCTCTCTCTCTCTGCCCCTCCCCACCCTCTAAAAGAGAAAAGAAAGGGAAGGGAAGGGAGAGAAGAAGGAAAGGAGGGAGGGAGGGAGTGAAGGAAGGAAGGAAGGAAGGAAGGAAGGAAGGAAGGAAGGAAGGAAGTGAACTAGCATGCTTTCTGACTTCCTGACTCGAGCTTGGCTGATGTAGCCTCCAAATTATTTCCTGAATCGCCCCGTCTCTACTTCCACCACTACTTCCTCCCTCATCCGAGGCACAATCACCTCTCACCCGGATGGTGCACCAGCTCAGCTGTGTGGAGACCATAACCACACAGGTCTGGAGCTAGACAGGCAGGGAAACCTGTAAGGCGGCAGCAGTAACTGGTGAGAGACCCCAGGAAAATCAGTTCTGGGGGAAGATGATTCACTTAATGCCATTACTGGTCCCGATCCTTATCTCGGCCTGCATAAGAATCAGTCTGTCTTGTCTCTTTCGTATTATAGAACAACACAACAACCTGAAAGATAGAGCATTTTATTTGTGAAATCTTTGCCAATAACATTAAGAATGGAAGAAAATAATTCTGTCGCTCTCTCCAAAAGAACATCTTTGAAGCTTTCCTCCCAACCTGAGCACCCCAGAATCTCAGACATTCCAGTCCTTATATTCTTCTAACTCAAGTCCCCACAGCGGTGTGGATGCATATTCCCATGGGAAGAAAGATGGAAACAGGCAGAAGCCATTTAAAGAAGCCGCACAGTATGTTCTGGCAGAGGGGGCAGCGGACTTCGGTGTCCAGTCAGGCTGTGGTGCAGGCATGGTCGCCGCGAGGCTGATGACCGTCTCTCCTCGGCCAGGGCAGCGGCGCCAGCTCAGCCTTGGAGCAGAGAGACCCAGTGTGTCTCAGCTGAAGGTCAATGTCTCTGCATCTCCAGCTTGGGAAGCGGAGTTGGATGGAGGGGTGAACGCTTTCTTGCCTTCAGCGAGAGCTTTAAAATGCTGTGAGGAGAGAGGAGAGGGTACCTGGAGTATTTGGTATGCTAGCGGCTATATTTGAGCAAGAACTAACCTCTCGACAACCCGTTCAGCTCCAGTATTTTCCCAGTTCTACTTTCAGAACAATTCCTTGCTGTTGTCTTTGAAAAACAGCTAGAAATTTGCCCCACCTCCTTCAAAGATGAACCCCTTTTTTCCTTCTGCCCTGTGTCCATTCATTAAGCCCTGTGGTTCTCCCACAGGAGGGAGTGTCCCTGCTGGACCCTCACAGGCCTGGCCACGCCGAAGGCCCACAGCTCTTCTGCTCCCTGCCTGTGCAGGTCCCACCCTTCCCGCTTGCTGTTCTTTGAATGACGGGGAATCATCCTTCCTTGTCCAAGGACAAATCCCAGCCGGCTGGGAAGAGTGGACATTGGAGCGCTCCTCACTACAGCAGAAGAACCTCTAACGCTAGTCCTACCTGTGAGTTCTTGAATTCCGAGTAGAGGGAGAAGAGCAGGTGCAGGGACTGAATCCGACTCTTGTAGACAGGAATGTCTAGGATGGCTGAAATCAAGAGCTTGCATGAGCAGAACCAAACGCAGCTGGGCATTTATGTTTAGGAAAGCCATGCCCCTCCCAGATGGGACGTGTTGCTGTGACTCTGGGGGCATAAGCCCAAATACACCTTCAGGGCTGCCAAACAGCAAACTGGCTTGGAGTGTGGGGCATCACTCAAGATACTATCTTCCCAGAGCAAATGAGCTTTTTCAAAAGCCCACGATGTATTCATCCAGAGACGGGGACAGGAAGAGACGGAAGAGCTTACCACAGATCATGTCAATGTACTCCGCCAGGCTGCAGTCAATCTCTGCTGTGGGCAGGCTCACCTAGAAGTAACGCGGGGCGGACCAGAGTCCGAAGGCTGAAGTGTCAGTGGGGCCAGCACCTCTGTCTTTGTCTCTCTCTCTTTTTTTTTCCCTAAGATTTTATTTATTTGTGAGAGAGAGAGAGAGAGACAGAGAGAGCGAGCATGCACACAAGCAGGGGGAGCGGCAGGCAGAGGGAGAAGCAGACTTCCTGCTGAGCAGAGAGCCCGATGAGGGGCTCCATCCTAGGATCCTGGGATCATGACCTGAGCACAAGGCAGACACTTAACCGATGAGCCACCCAAGGGTCCCTTTCTCTTTCTCTCTGAAGGAAGAGAACTCCTAGCATAAGGTGTGTCATGGGCTGAATTGGGTTTCCCCCAAATTCATATATTGAAGTCTGAGTGCCTAGTACCTCAGAATATGACTGTATTAGAGACACATAGTCTTAAAAGAGATAATTTTTTAAAAAGATTTTATTTATTTACCTATTTGTTAGAGAGAGAGAGCGCACACAAGCAGGGGGAGCAGCAGGCAGAGGGAGAAGCAGGCTCCCTGGTGAACAGGGACTCGGATGAGGGACGCGATCCCAGGACCCCAGGATCATGACCTGAGCCGAAGGCAAACACTTAACCCACTGAGCCACCCAGGCATCCCATCAGTTTCCTTTGCTTGATATTGAAGAGCTCTTTGCTTGGACAGTAATCGTTTCATATGTGTGTATATATATATATTTAAATAATTTTTTTCAGTCTATCACTCTTTTGTTTGCTTAATAGTAACTACTGTACTTAGAACTCTATTTTTGAATCTAAATTGTCACATTTTTCCCCACTATGACTTTTAACTTTCTTTCTAAAAAAAATTTTTTTTCTTTATTTACTTGAGAGAGCAAGCAAGAGAGAGAGAGAGAGAGTGTGCACACGAGAAGGGGGAGGGGCAGAGGAAGAGGGAGAAGCAGGCTTCCCGCTAAGCAGGGAGCCTGATGCAGGACTTGAGCCCAGGACCCTGGGATCATGACCTGAGCTGAAGGTAGATGCTTAACTGACTGAGCCACCCAGCCACTCTGAAATATGACACAAAAGAGGATGATTAGATTTAGACAGCACACAAAATAGGCAGGTTGGTCTAGGCTGTTAGAAATCAGGACAGTGATTACGTTGGGAGGTGGAAGCATGAATGGGCCTCCAAGATGGTAGTGATGTTCTGTGTTTTGATCTGATGTGTTCGTTACACAAAGGTTTTCGGCTGCTGAAAATTAACGTGTGTGTGTCTCTGAGTGTGAATTATATTACAATTAAAAAGCAAATGATAATAAAAATACAGGAAAAGGGGCACCTGGCTAGCTTAGTCAGTAGAGTATGCAACTCTTGATCTCAGGGTTGTAAGTTTGAGCCCCACGTTGGGTATAGAGATTACTTAAAAATAAAATCTAGGGGCACCTGGGTGGCTCAGTGGGTTAAAGCCTCTGCCTTCGGCTCAGGTCATGATCCCAGGGTCCTGGGATCGAGCCCCGAATCGGGCTCTCTGCTCAGCGGGGAGCGTGCTTCCTCCTCTCTCTCTGCTTGCCTCTCTGCCTACTTGTGATCTCCGTCTGTCAAATAAATAAATTTAAAAATAAAATAAAATAAAATCTAAAAAAAGAAAAACTTAAAGGGCACCTGGGTGGCTCAGTTGGTTAAGTGTTGGACTCTTGATTTTAGCTCAGGTCGTGATCTCAGGGTCATGGGATCGAGACCCGCATCAGGCTTCGCACTCAGTGGGGAATCTGCTTTTCTCCCTCTCCCTCTGCCGCTTCTCACACTTTTGTGCTGGTGCTCACACACCCTCTCTCAAATAAATATAAATAAATAAATAAATAAATAAATAAGTACTTAAAGTTGGTCAATTAAAAAAAAACTTAAAAATAATACAGGGCCTTCAAGTAAATGACACACTTTTTTAGCTCCTGCTCCTTCCACTTACCTTGCCCAAAAGCTCTTCAAACTCTGGGGACCATTCCTGCATCAGCGTGTCAATATCAGGCATGGGCCTACAGGGACAGAGGTAAGTATGAGCAAGAAACATGGACCAATGACATCAGCAACCTCTGGGTCAGGAGATTGTAGGATGACGGGAGGTGGTCAGTCTGAGAACACAGACTGGGCCGACGTATCCAGGGTCTGGGGGTCTGGAAGAATGGCTAAGGAATACCAGATAAATCACAATCTTTATGTCTGCAATTTCAGCCAGTAGCTGTCAAGATCGACAGGACCTCAGGTTAACCCAGTATGAGCTCTGCCTGTGGGCCTTCCTCTCAGAAGCAATGGATCTGCGGGTAGTGAAGGTTTCTGGGGGTTATTGTGGGGAGGGTAGTACTTCTTACCTGGTATAGTGCACAGTCGCAGGGGGCTTAGAACGGTGTAACTCTGAGATGCTCTCGATCCACGTGTCAATGGCTTTGGGATTCTTCTCTGCATCTTCTAGGCTCTTTACTTTCATATGTTGCTATAAAAATAAGGGGAAACCCTGGCTGATGGGATTAAAGTAACTCTCTTATTTTTTTTTTAAGATCTTATTTATTTATTTGTCAGAGAGAGAGAGAGCACAACCAGGGAAGCGGCAGGCCCAGGCAGAGGAAGAAGCAGGCTCCCCGCCGAGCAAGGAGCCTGATGTGGGACTCGATCCCAGGAAGCTGGGATCATGACCTGAGCCGTAGGCAGCCACTAAACCAACTAGCTACCCAGGCATCCCAGTAGCTCTCTTATTTTAACGGGATGGCTCATCATTGCTACTATTTCGTATATAGCAGTAGCTGATGAATGGGAAAGCGTGATGGCAGCCAATGGAGATGAGAGGAATCTCTGCTAAATTTTCTAGAGCCATGCAAAGGGGGCAGCTCAACAGGATAGGACTGACCATACCGAGATGGTATTTCACACCACTAGGATGGCTGGAATAAACAAGACAGGCAGTGACAAGTGTTGGCAAGGATGTGGGGAAACTGCCACTCTCGTTCATTGCTGGTGGGATTGTAAAATGGTTCAGCTGCTTTGGAAAACAGTGTGGCCGTTCCTAAAAGTGTTAAGCAGTTAGCATGCAGCCCAGCAATCCTTCTCCTATATACATACCCAAGAGAAATAACAATATATGCCCAAGCTTGCACATACACACAAGCTCACAGCAGCATGTTAGTAAAAGTGGGAACAATTGGAGAACAGATAGCCACATTGTGGTATGTCCACACAATGGAATATGAGTGAGCCATAAAAAAAGGAGTGAAGTATGATTTTACTTATATGGGGAATCTTAAAAAAATTGAATAAACAAGGGGCACCTCGGTGGCTCAGTGGGTTAAGCCTCTGTCTTTGGCTCAGGTCATGATCTCAGGGTCCTGGGATCGAGCCCCGCATCAGGCTCTCTGCTCAGCAGGGGACCTGCTCCCCCCCCCCGCCGCCCCCGCTCTCTGCCTGCCTCTCTGCCTACTTGTGATCTCTGTCTGCCAAATAAATAAATAAAATCTTAAAAAAAAATTGAATAAACAAAAAGCAGAATCAGACCTACAAATACAGGGAACGAACTGGTGTTTGCCAGAGGGTAGGGGGTGGAAGGGATGGGCAAAACAGGTGAAGGGGAGTGAGAGATACAGGCTTCCAGTTATGGAGTGAGTCACAGGAGTAGAAGGTACGGCCTAAGGGCTACAGTCGGTAGTGCTGTAATAGCGCTGTGTGGTGGCAGATGGTAGCTACGCTTGCGGTGAGCACAGCACAGAGTACAAACTTGTCCAGTCACTGTGTTGTACACCTGGAACCACCGTAACATTGTATGTCAGCTGTACTCAAATAGAAAAAAGAAGGAACTGAAGTACTTAGCAGGGTCTAGGAGGAGTGGGGAATGAGGAGTGACTACTAATGAGATTTCTTTCTGGAATAATGAAAGTGCTCTTAAATTAGAGGTGATAATTTGTACAGCTCTGTGAATACACTAAAAATCACTGAATTGTACAATCTAAAAGGGCAAACTTCATTGTAAGTAAATTATATCTCAGTGAACTGTTTTTTAAAAAAAATAGGGTTGGCCTGAAACCACAGCCATCCCTTTTGATGGACAATAAGTCAAGTGCACAGATACCAGCCTGTCCTGGGCCATTATCTTACTGTGACATTGTGCTGTTTGGAATTCTCAGTTAACCAGAGCGAGAGCACTGTGGGGTCCGACTGCTTTGTAGAAGGCTCGTCCAACACCAATAGGCCAAGGTTGTCAGGCTTTCCATCAGGACGTGGGACCTGGTTAAGAGAAAGGAAGAGAGAGAAAAAAATGGGAGGGGGCACATAAAAAGGTCATACCTGTTGTTTCCACTAAGTCGAAGAGGAAGACCTCTTCCCACTCATCGTTATTACTGGTATTAAAAGGCAAGCTTGTCTATCATGCGGTACTAAAGCACTATCTACAAAGAAAACACATGATCTACAGTGCCCTAAATGTAAAGCTATTAATTAGGTAAATGAATGACAAGTTTTTAATATATAATGATTCAATCAAGTATTACCTAAATAGCAATGAGTAGAATTAGGAGAACCAGATTGAGAACTCCAATGAAATGAAGAACATATATAAAGGGAACCAATGCTAGCCAAGGGAATTAGTTGGATTGTTAACAGTAATAGGTCAGAAGAAACACCTAAGAGGTCATTTTTAGGATGTGCCAACTGTACCTTTAAGAATGCGTCAATATCCCCAACAGCAGGGATAAAATCAGGAATGAAAGGTTTCAGTTTGTGGTCCAGGTCAATCAGCTGAGGTGTGTACCTAGGAGACATCGCCAAGGGAAGGTAGAGAAAGTCAGAGAAATGGACTTTACCGCTCAGGCTGAAACAATCTAGAAAGAACGGGCTTGTTTCAGACTAGAGGTAGGAAAGGGGTGGGGGTCACGGGAGGAAGGCCTCGTGCTCACCTGCTGATATACTGGAAGAGTTCCTTAATCTCTGCCGAGACTGGCAAATGCTCATAATCTGCGGGATCATAGGCCCTGGAGAAAGGAAAGTACGCTGCAAGGTGGCCAGAGGAGGGCAGATGGAGCAGATGTGGCTGAGCCCAGGTGCAGGATCAGTCAGTGTGCCCCACCCCCGCAACTTTGACCACAGACCCTGTGACTCTGAACCTGGTTTGGGCCCCACCGACATCTGCCTTTCCTGCACGGTTGGCAAGGCAACTTTAAAGGTTTTTTTGTTTTGTTTTTTTTTAATTGACACAGAGAGAGAGCGTGCGCAAGAGAAGGAATACAAGCAGGGGGAGTGGGAGAGGGAGAAGCAGGCTTCCATGGAGCAGGGAGCCCGATGCGGGGCTCCATCCCAGGACCCTGAGATCATGACCTGAGCTGAAGACAGAGGCTCAACCCACTGAGCCACCCAGGTGCCCTTAGGCACCCCAAGATTTTAATTTCTGACATGAAAATAGTTTGCCTCAAGAGAAATAAGAATTTTTACAAAGATGTTTTTAACAGTGGTATTTATAAAAGTAAAAAATGAGAAACAAAATACCCAATACTTAAAAGATGGTTAGGTATATTAAGTTGAATATTATATAGTTATTATTATTTTTAATTTTTAAGTAAGCTCTACACCCAACATGAGGTTTGAACTCACAACCCAGAGGTTAAGAGTCACACACTGTACTGATGAGCCAGCCAGGAGCCCCAGATATTGTATGGTTATTAAAGAGTACTTGTATTGATACAGGAAATGTATACAGTAAAAAAAAAATAGTAGAACACATTAATTATAACTATTATTATTTTTTAATATTTTATTTATTTGACAGAGGGAGAGAGGGAATACAAGCAGAGGGAGTGGGAGGAGAAGCAGGCCTCCCACTGAGCAGAGAGCTCGATGCAGACTCCATCCCAGGACCCTGGGATCATGACCTTAGCCGAAAGCAGACGCTTGACTGGGCCACCCAGGCGCCCCAATTATAATTAAGTGAAGTGTAATGAACATTGGCTAAGTACATAAGTGACTTGAAAGTTATTAAAAAAGTCCTTTTGGGGAGAGTAGCTTAAAAAATTAAATATATTATTGATATGAAGTTTCCACTTCCCCAGATTATAATTTATGAAAGCAGGATATGATCATGAAGTAAATTGGGAGGCATGAAAAGTCAGTCTGGAATTAAACCTTTGTCTCATTAACTAGTGTCTACCTGCAGGTGGATAATCCACAGGGAACTTATCTTTATTAAACTATGTCATAAGTGATACATACAGATGATAAAAGTAAAAGGAACAAATGTTTACAGTGAGAAGTCATGGCTCACTTCCACCCTTGTCCCCTTGCCACCAAGTTCCTCCTCCAAAGTAATCACTATTATTAGTCTCTGATGTTTCCTAGAGATAGTCTCTGTAATATCTGTCTATAAATACACATGGGAGCACAGCATAAACATTCTTTATATCTTTCTTGTTTTTATTTTATTTACTTATTCTTTTATTATTATTATTATTTATTTATTTGACAGAGAGATCACAAGCAGGCAGAGAGGCAGGCAGAGACAGAGGAGGGAGGAGGCTCCTCACTGAGCAGAGAGCCCGATGCAGGGCTCGATCCCAGGACCTGGAGATCACGACTTGAGCTGAAGACGCTCAACCATCTGAGCCATTCAGGTGCCCCTCTTTATACCCTTTTAAAATTTAACACTCTCTCTTGGATATTGTTCTTTACAGTGTAGAGAGTGCTGCCTTATATTTTTTAATGGCCATTTTTAAAGGAATCCTACTGATTGGCTACACCAACGTCACTTTGTTTAACCAGTAATGGTATTTGAAATGAATGGGTTTTAGAATCCACTCTGATTAAAACTTCTAGGGGTGGGTCATGACTCATCTAGCACAAGGGCTGGAATAGGGTAAGGAGATTTTTAAAAAGATTTTATTTATTTATTTATTTGACAGAGTGAGAGCAAGAGAGGGAACACAAGCAGGGGGAGTGGGCAAGGGAAAAGCAGGCCTCCTGCTGAGCGGGGAGCCCGATGAGGGGCTCAATCTCAGGACCCTGGGATCATGAACCAAGCTGAAGGCAGATGCCCAATGACTGAGCGCCCTATGGAGATATCTTTAAAAGATTTATTTATTTATTTATTTATTTGATAGAAAGAGAGAGAGTGTGAGAGAGCATGAGCAGGGAGAAGATGGAGAAGCAGGGAGCCTGACTCAGGTCAGTCCCAGGGTCCTGGGATCATGACCTAGGCCAAAGGCAGATGTTTAACTGACTAAGCCACCCAGGCATCCCAGAGATTTTTTTTAAAAAAAGATTTTATTTTATTTATTTGAGAGAGAGAGAGAGAACATGAGTGGGGGTGGGGAGGCTCTCAGTCCCAGGACCCCAGGATTATGACCTAAGATGAAGGTAGACACTTAACTGACTGAGCCACCAAAGCACCTGGATAAGATTTTTTTTACCAGAGCATCGCCAGGGACATCTGCCTCCATATGGGGCACCGGAAGCACTTACTCTCCACTCTCTCAAAAAGTGCTGAGCCTAAAGCAGAAATGTTCCTGTGCATGTGTGTTTTCCTTGCTAAACAGAATTGCTTCGGTATGTATATAAATTTTATTTTCCCTTTCCCAAAATAAGAGCTCCCTGAAGGCAGGGACCATCTTTTAGATTTATTCAGCAAATCCTCAGAACGCCCCGAGCCCACAAATATTTCAGATAATACAAGTGACATCACAGAACTCAGTGAGGCAGTGTAGCCAGGAAAGAAGGAAAATTCATTCTGTTGGTTTCTGAGACATCTGAAAATCCTAAGTAAGGGAGATCAAAAGAGATGCTAGAATTTCACTCCCAACTCATCTCCTCCCAGGCCAGTGTTTTCCTCCCTGGCTTGGGGGTCCTCAGCCAGGGGGCTTTCCTCACCCTTCCAGAGGGGCCCCGTGCTCTTCGTCATCGTCATCTTCATCAGAATCCGTCTCAGACGAGTCATCATCATCATCATCATTTTCACTGAAGGCCCGCTGAGGTGTCAGCTGCGAGGTCTTCTTCTCCTGAGATGGGGCAGGGCAGGCATGGAAGACGCCACATAAAGAGCTTAGTGTACGTATGCCCATCCCTCCTGCTACTCCCACAGCTACCCTCCTACCTGGCACCACTTTCTGGTGAAAGAGAAACGTGCTCCCCAGAAAGGCTGCAAGCACTTTCATCTACTGCTTAGCTACGAACTGGGTCCTCACTTTCTTTTTCTTTATTTGTTTTTTAAGATTTTATTTATTTACTTGTCAGAGAAAGAGCACAAGCAGGGAGAGAGGCAGAGGGAGAGGGAGAAGCACATTCCTCCACTGAGCAGGGAGCCTGATGTGGGACTTGATCCCAGGACCCTGGGATCATAACCTCAGGCGAAGGCTCCGGTAGCTTAACCAATTGAGCCCTGCCTCCCCCCGCCCCCCGCCCCCGGCATCCTGGTCCTCACTTTCTATAACCATATTCTATTTTTCTCCTTGAGGCTTCAGTATAAATTTTATCCAATAATTGTCCATTTTGTCTATTACTTAGGAGACCCCAAGAACTGTGCATAAACTGTCCAGTGAGCTTCAACTCTAAAAGTTAGGGGATTTTGCAGAAGAAGAAGGCACCTGGGATGAGTTATTTGGAAGGAGATGGGGGAACATGAAGTTGGAAGACAACTTCACACACACAAGGATCACAAGAAATCTAGCATTTAATTTGCAAGACGGCCCAGGGTTAGCTGCTTATAACTCTCAGAAAAAGGTGCATAATGAACCCTGTGCCTGAATTCCGACCAGCAGTTCCAGGACCTGGGAGTCTTCTATTCCATTCAGTGATACTTCTCTTCGGTGGGGAGCCGCCCTGCCCGTATTTCCCTTCCCTGCCCCATCAGTTAAATGCAGTGACTACATGTTCTATCTCAAGATGAGAGACTCTTCCATTCTTGGCATTACATCCTACCTTCCTGACCTTTCTGGGTCTCTAAGTACCATCCTACCCTCTCAAGTGTATGAGGAGTCTGGTTTGGGGACTTGGCAGGGGCTTTTGGGATGGGGTCCATGTCTTTGCCTCTGTGGCCTGGAGCTTGTGGCATGCCCTCACTTAGGACCTGAAGAATAGCCAACTGGCGCCCTTTGTAAGTAGGTTTGTTTTTTTAATATAAGTAGGTTTTGAAGGGCCCCTGGGTGGCTCAGTTGATAGGGCATGGACTTTTGGTCTCGGGGTTGTGAGTTCAATCCCCTCTTTGGGTGTAGGGCTTACCTAAAAATAAATAAGTAAATAAAAGATTAAAAAAATAAAAGTAGGTTTTGAAACCTTGATTTCCATATACCATATGACTTATACTGAGGTTAGCAGATGTTTGGTTCCAGTTTTAAAAATTATTTAATGTTTCAAAAATGTGACATATTACAGGACATCAGAAATGCTTTTGGTCACATGTTCTTCTAAGCATAACACAGATTTATTATACATGGATAAAAATATATTTTAACTAATCTGTAATATGTGTGTGACAAAAAGTTACACAATTTATTTAGTGAATATGACCTACTGGTATACATTGATAAGAATCTCTTAATGTGTTCCTTTTTTTTTTCCCTAAAGGGGAATAGTGGGGAGGAGCACGGGGAGAGGGAGAGAAAGAATCTTAAGCAGACTCCATGCCCAGTGCTGGGTCCAGAGCAGGGTGGGTGGCGGCGGCCGGGGTTCCGATCTCACACCCTGAGGTTATGACCTGAGCCAAAATCAAGAGTCTGATGCTTAACCAACTGAGCCACCTAGGCGCCCCAAATTGTTCTTTCTCAATTCAAAATCTGCCAAAGCTATCCTTGTTTGGCAAAGGGAGCTTTTTAAGAATACTGATGGTCAATTTAAAGGTCATTCAAAAATATATCCTTTCTGCTGATTCTGGCTGCAGACTGAATCAGAAAGATAAATGAGTCTTGAATATTGGCCACAGCATGATGCAGACTAGATAAATTTAGGGTGAATATGCAAAATTAGGTCAATTTAGGAAAACTCATTTTTTTTTTGTCTGCTTCTTCAAAACTGCTTTGCAAAATATCTGCTCTGAAGGCTTTATATGCCATAGACTAATGCCTAAAAAATTACTTTGTGGGTAAGGTGTTAAAGCAGCACACTAGTCAAAAAGTGGGAATATTTTATTTACTAAAAAAAAAAAAAGATTTTATTTATTTATTTGAGAGACAGAGAGAACAAGAAAGAGAGCACGAGCAGGGAGGAGAGGGAGAAGCAGGCTCCCCAATGAGCAGGGAGCCCTATGTGGGGCTCAAAAGTAGGACCCGGGATCATGACCAGAGCTAAAGGCCGATGGTTAACCGACTGAGCCACCCAGGTGCCCCTACTTACTTCCTTAAAAAGATTTATTTATTTACTTCAGAGAGAGTGCACGTGCATATGCATGAGTGGGGGGGTGGGCAGAGAGGGAGAGAAGCAGACTCTGCTGATCAAGCAGCTAGAGGCCGGGCTCCATCTCACAAACCTGAGATCATGACCTGAACCGAAGGCAGAGGCTTAACCCACTGAGCCACCCAGGCACCCCCGTGTCTACTATTTTTAAAAATACTTTATTTAGGGCGCCTGGGTGGCTCAATGGGTTAAGCCACTGCCTTCGGCTCAGGTCATGATTCCAGGGGTCCTGGGATCGAGTCCCGCATCGGGCTCTCTGCTCAGCAGGGAGCCTGCTTCTCTCTCTCTCTCTGCCTGCCTCTCTGCCTACTTGCGATCTCTCTCTGTCAAATAAATAAATAAAATCTTTTAAAAAAGTACTTTATTTATTATATTTTTTAGTAATCTCTACACACCCAACATGGGCTCAAACTCAGGACACTGAGATCAGGAGTCACATGCTTTTCCCACTGAGCCAGGTAGGCACTCCAAAATGGGACTACTTTAAAATGTGACCTTTTAGGCTTTTTATGCTATCAGTCTACATTACTACAGCTTTTTGCACTACTTCAAATATCCTTCTTCACTTGTTTGCAAAGCTCCTGTTGTTGAAGGACAATTAAAATGTAACCATTGGGGGCGCCGGGGTGTCTCAGTTAAGCCTCCGACTCTTGACTTAGGCTCAGGTCATGATCTCAGGTTTATGATCTCAAGGTCATGAGATACAGCCCTGTGTAGGGCTCCCTGCCAAGCAGGGAGTCTGCTTCTCCTCCCTTTCCCTCTGACCCCCCTCTCTCAAATAAATAAATCTTTTTTTTTTTTTAAAGATGCTATTTATTTATTTGACAGAGAGAGAGAGCACAAGCAGGGGGAGCGGCAGGCAGAGGGAGAAGAAGGAGCCCGATGGGGAGCTTGATCCCAGGACCCTGGGATGACGACCTGGGCCAAAGGCAGATGCTTAATGACTGAACCACCCAGGTTCCCCCTCAAATAAATAAATCTTGAAAAAAAAAAGTAAGTAAGGGGCGCCTGGGTGGCTCAGTGGGTTAAGGCCTCTGCCTTCAGCTCATGGTCCCAGGGTCCTGGGATCGAGCCCCGCATCGGGCTCTCTGCTCAGCAGGGAGCCTGCTTCCTCCTCTCTCTCTGCCTGCTTCTCTGCCTACTTGAGATCTCTGTCTGTCAAATAAATAAATAAAATCTTAAAAAAAAAAAAAAAGTAATCCCCAGATTACGTGCTAAGACCGAACACAGTGGCAGTTAAGCAGAGCACGTGCACAGCTTCAAGGGCCTGCCTAGAGCTGGAGATATCTTTCCATCTTTCGTTCAGTAATCCTCCAGGTTCACAGAACAACAATGAAGCGACAACTTCAAAATTGAAGTCTCTTTCACAAAATATTGGCAGTATCCCAAACGCTGACAATGAACAGATGCTAGACCAATAATTCCAAACTTGCTTTACCATAAGACTTACTTGGAGTGCTTGCTAAAAATACAAATTCTCAGGCTTTTACCTTCAAGATTCTGATTCAGTAGTTCCAAGTGGGAACTACTGGAGAATGTATTGTTAAAGATAAGTATCCTACTTGATTCTTATGCCCAGTAAAGTTTGTAAAACACTGGCCTGTATTATATGAAATTCCTCACCAAAAAGTCAGCTGTAAGAGTAGGCTTTACTCCTGAAGGAATCACAATCTTAAGACTCTTTGCTCCTGCTTTTCCTACATGAGCTCAAAGGCACCCAACCCAGCCCCTGGAGGTGAGGATCCAAGAAATATTTACTACTGAATGACTGTCACCTCAAACTAACTACCAACAGCTCAAAGCAAGAAAGTGCGAGAAGCTGTGGCTTGTACTATACCTTGTTGTTTTCGTCTTCATACTCATCACTGCTGTTGTCAGCCATAGTCTTGTTAGGAAGATCAGTGGAATGAAGAAGTCCTTAGAAGACAAGTTTTCCCATTAGATTATTAAGATGATTTTTATTTTTTTATTTTTTATTTTTTTTAAAAGATTTCATTTATTGGGCACCTGGGTGGCTCAGTGGGTTAAGCCGCTGCCTTCGGCTCAGGTCATGATCCCAGGGTCCTGGGATCGAGTCCCGCATCGGGCTCTCTGCTCAGCAGGGAGCCTGCTTCCCTCTCTCTCTCTCTGCCTGCCTCTCTGTCTACTGTGATCTCTCTCTGTCAAATAAATAAATAAATAAAATATTTAAAAAAAAAAAAAGATTTCATTTATTTATTTGACAGATAGAGATCACAAGTAGGCAGAGAGGCAGGCAGAGACAGGAAGGGAAGCAGGCTCCCCGCGGAGCAGAGAGCCCGATGCGGGGCTCGATCCCAGGACCCTGAGATCATGACCTGAGCCGAAGGCAGAGGCTTTAACCCACTGAGCCACCCAGGCATCCCTATTAAGATGATTTTTAAAGACAAATATTTTTAGTTTATAATATTTTATGTTCTGTTTTATGGAACAGTGTCTATAAGAATATCTAGTTAAAGGACAGGAGACTGAATTCTAGCCCTGGCTCTGTCAACTCAATTCAAGATACATTTACTAAGTATTACTGTGCATAAGGCATTAGGTTAGACATTATACTAGTCGATTATCTGCCATTACATAAATCATATAAAATCTTCCCTTAGTTTACACATTGGTAAGATGAGGTTAGTAATTAATAAAGTGACAAGAGGGCTGGATTGATGGTCAGAAGACTGGGATTAAAGAATAACTCTAGGGGTGCCTGGGTGGCTCAGTTGGTGAGCCAATTGCCTTCAGCTCGGGTCGTGATCTCAGGGTCCTGGAATCGAGCCTCACATCATGCTCCCTGCTCAGCGGGGAGCCTGCTTCTCTCTTCCACTCTGCCTGCTTGCACTCTCTCTGTCTGTCAAATAAATAAATAAAATCTTTAAAAAAAAGAGCAATTCTCTGACATGTACAAAATGACTTAGCTGAGTCTCGGTGTTCCCACATCTGAAGGGAGGCAGTAATATTTATCACTCAGAACTGCTATGAGGATCAAACGACTCAAGTGAAAAAACTCAAGTGAAAAGTGAAAAGAACTGACCCAGCAAATGGCAAATAATAGTCACAGGTATAAATCTGAATCAGCATCCATATGATAAGAGGAATAAAAATATTCTGAACAATTAAAAGTATAATCAGATGTAAGATAGTAACTTGCAGGAAAACCATGTTCAATGATCGCTTTTTTAAAAAGATTTATTTATTTATTTTAGGTGGGGGCAGAGTGAGAGGGAGAGAGAATCCCAAGCAGACTCCATGCTGAGCGTGGAGCCCGACCTGGGGCTTGATCTCATGACCCCGAGATCATGACCTGAGCCGAAACCAAGAGTCAGACACTCAACCAATTGTGCCACCCAGGCGCCCCATGTTCAATAAATTCTAAATCAAATTAATGCAAATTAAACACCACTTTTCAGCCTACTACATTACCCAAACTGAAAACAAATGATAATGTCCATGGCCTGCAAGATTATATGCATGCTCAAATCAAACACCTTGTCTGTGTGTGTGTGTGTATCTCCCCCAAAAGACTGAAAGCAGGAACTCAAATAGATTGTATCCCCATGTTCATAGCAGCAGAGTCACAATAGTCAGAAGGTGGAAAAACCCAAGTATCCATCAACAGACAAACGGATAAACAAAATGTGGTTATACATACAATGGAATAGTATTCAGCCACAAAAAGGAAGGAAACAAACACAGGCTACAGCATGGATGAACCATGAAAACATTATGCTAAGTGAGATAAGCCAGGCAAAATAAGCCAGGCAAAAGGACAAATGTTGTATGATTCCACTTTTGTGGAGCACAGAATGGATGAAGTCATAGACACCAAGGAGAACAGAGGCTACCAGGGCCTGCCAGGGACAGGGGAATGGGGAGTTATTGTTGAACGAGTACTTTCTGTTCAGGATGATGACAAAGCTCTGGAAATAGACAGTAGAGATAGTTACACAACAATATGAATGCATCTAATGCCACTACATTGTACACTGAGAAATAATTAAAATGGCAAATTTTATGCTGGGTATACTTACTGCAATAAACAAGCAACCCCAGATGTCATCCTTGATTCCTAACTCAAGAGCCAAACCCAACCCATCAGCCATTTACAACCCAAATACATTTCTTGTATTTGCTTCCACTCTCTATTCTTACCTTCCTCACCATATCCAAGTCACTGTCACCTCAGCTCAGCCATTGCAACAGTCCTTCCAACTGCCTCCTGACTTTCATCATTGCACCTTTCAATCCAAGACACACATACCAGCAACATGACCTCAAAAGCTCCTCTTGTTAGGCCTCCTGCCTACCTCTTGTCTACCTCTGCCTACTTCTTGCCTGCCTGCCTTTAATACCACTCCTTCCTACCATATGCTGGTCTCTTTAAAGTCCTCAAACGAACCCAAGTTCTTTCTGGCCTGAAGTCCTTTTCACATTTCACTGCTGTTCCCCTTTCCTGGCCTACTTCTCCTCAAAGTCTGTCTGGATCCTTCCTATCTTTCGGTCTCAAGTGTCACCTCCTCAGATCTTCCCTGACCATCCCATTAAAAGTAGATCCCCCTCCTCACCATTATTCTCCATCACATCAAACCCTTTGCCTCCATCAGTACACTTACCACATTTGTAATTATGTCTGTTTACTCATTTGTCATCGATCTCCCATGGTTACAAGCATCAGGATGGCAAGGTCAATGTCTCTTTTAATACTGTATACCTAGTGCCACACATAAAGCTGACACATGGTAGGCATTCAAGAAATGTCTGCTGAATAAATGACTGTGTCAAGTCCTGTTAAAAGATTCTACTGAGATTTCCATTGGGATTGCAAGTTAAGGGTAGGTTACTGAAGCATCTTCAAAACTGAGCAAGACAGTTTTGATACGTTCAAACCAACCAATCAACCAGCCAACCAACCATGAATCCCTGGCAGATTGTGAGCAGAGCATATCATGAAGCAAAGGGTAATAGGGAACACTGGTCAGGTTGGGGGAAAATCCCGAATCTGGGGGGCTGTGTTTTCTCCCCCCTTAACTAGTTAGAAAACAAATAATAGCAAGTGTTTTGCCAAACTGGACTCTGAAAGCCAACATTTGCTATTATAAAATGGGAACTTCTTGGAGACCATCATGGATCTATTCTTTGTTCTATTCTTTGTTCTGAGAACCATTTCTCTTCTTTCCTCTTTATTCCTCTCTTACCTTTGTGTCTTGGGGTTGGAGTATGAATACTTGCAACCTCTTCAGAGTCGTTAATCTCTAGACGCTCATCATACGTCTGGTTTTCAACAATCTTGGTCTAAATGAAAGGAGACATGACTACATAGCTCGTATCACAGGATATGAGCTGATTCCTGACCAGCCTTGGTTCCTCCTCCTTACCCAAGTCACTGGTTTTACATGTAACCTTCACCCCCATTCAAACCATTCTACTGCCACTCTTATTTAGCAACTGCCGGCCGGCTGGCTGAGGAAGGAGGGAATCGTGGAGGGAAACGACAGCTAACTTAGGCAGCAGCTCCCCAAAGCTGTAGATACACGCGCAAGGGCGGTACAGTATTCGTCTTAGACGGCAGCTCTCTCCTTAGGTTAGGTCAGTTTTCCCAAGGATGTTGGGGTTTCTCGGGATTGGCGGTGGGGTGAGAGGGGGCTGCAGAGGTTCTAGAAAGAGTTCTGTCTCCAGAGTCACCTTGTTTACCAGAAGAGAGGGTAAACTCCAGTCTCTCGGTCCCATCCACTAACCCCAAGAGCATCACCCCCATCTCCACCCCCTGTGTTGGGGGTCGGATCCCACTTAAGTTTCTTGGGGAGTGAAGGAAGCAGAATGGTTGCTGGTGGCGTGAAGGATGAAGAGAAGGAACGGTTGTCAAGGAGATGGGAAGAGATGGGGAGAGTTGGAGGGAAGGGGAGTCCCTTAAGATTCCTCTTGGGAGGGAGAAAGGCAGTTGCTGTTTCTGCTAGGAAGAGTACGAATTACCTGTAGCCCCTCTGAATCCGTCTCCTCTATATGGGAAGAACCCCAGCCTAGGGCCGGGGTCTCACTCCAGTATTAAGCCACTTGAGGGGCTTCGACGTGGAGCTACCGGCCTTGTTGTCAGTCGCTAGGCAAAAAAAAAAAAGAGAGAGAGAGAGAGAGAGAAAAAAAGAAAAAATCGCGATACTTGCTTTCAGTCTCGTGAGACTTCTCCACTCGCGCTCTGCGTCTCTTCCCGCGGCAAAGGGATCCGAGGAGGACCTGGCGGCGTTTGGATAAAGCCTCTCTGGGCAGTCTAGTCCCCTGATTTTCTATGGTTTCAGGAAATGCGTTTGTGGCGGCATCTAGCGACCACGTCTTGGCAAAGCCGGCTGATGAAGCCCTCCCATCGGGAAATGCGGTGCACGTTTCTCCCCCAGGACAAGGCCGTTTTTCCTCAATCAGTCTCTTAAGAATTTAGGCCGATTCTCGAGGGAGCATCCCCACAGCCCTTCGTATGTCCCTTTACAGCATTTGTATTACATTATAGTCCGTCCCTTTCACGCTGTCTCATTGTCTGGGACATGTCATACATGTTATACCAAGAAATTATTTCGTTGTTTGAGATTTAAATTTAATTTAGTTTCCTATATTTTTATTTGCTGAGGAAGACAGAGCTTCTTTAGACAGGGTCTGTGTCTAATTTTCAAGTTCTTTGTAGCAGTAGTGCCTTGCATAAGTTAGGCACTTCATGCTTGTTGGATGGGAGAATGAGGGAATGAGTGGATGAAGGTGAAAGGAACAAATATCTCAAAACTAGAGGCATAGTTAATTTGGGGAGTCAGAGAGAGAGAGAGAGAAACAAAGAAAACAAAGAAGCAAAGTATTGAAATTTGGCCCTGAAAACCTGCCAGAGGAAAATGGGATGTCGCTTTAAAAAGGGAAACGAAGGGCGCCTGGGTGGCTCAGAGGGTTAAGCCTCTTCCTTTAGCTCAGGTCATGATCTCAGGGTCCTGGGATCCAGCCCCGCGCATCTGGCTCTCTGCTCCGTGGGGAGCCTGCTTCCTCCTCTCTGCCTGCCTCTCTGCCTACTTGTGCTCTCTGTCTGTCAAATAAATAAATAAAATCTTTAAAAAAAATAAAAATAAAAAGGGAAACGAGAGACACCTCTTCTGAGATATTTCGCGTTAAAAATGGAACTGCAAAACTTTCAAATTTTTGTGTCACCTGTTATTGCTAATAATAATGCATACGTCTTGTTGAGCACTTACTATGCAGGAACACTTAGATGATATAATCTTATTTATTAATATATTATCAAACTTCACAACCTTATGGGATAGATGTTCCTGACAATTGACAGATTAGATAAAAGTTACCTGCCTGGAGTCACTCAGTTAGTAAGTGGGCAAAATGGAAGTCCAACATAGGTCTAATTCCCAAGTCTTGGCTTCTAACCATTATGACATATCGCCTCTAAGGCTCTCGTCAGGAAGCACTTACAGGGGTGCTATTCTTATGCAGTGTAATTTAGCTAATATCTTATTTCAAAAGAATCAGCATCGGTTGGTCTTGGCTGAGCTTCAGTGGTCCATATCGAAGGCCCCTGGAAGCTGCCACAATAAAACGGTAATTCCAGGCAAGATTTTTACTTTTTTTAAATTAAGAATTTGTCTTTTTTACAATATTTTTTACAATATTTTTATTTTTAAAAATTTATTTATTAGAGGGAGCATGACAGATCAGCATGAGAGCAGGGAGGAGGGGTAGAGGAAGAAGCAGACTCCCCACTGATCAGGGAGCAGAATGTGGGACTCCCATCTCAGGACCCCAGGATCATGACCAGAGCTGAAGGCAGACACTTAACAGACTGAGCCACCCAGGCGCCCTACAAGATGTTTTTATAACAAAAATATAAAACACAGTTTGACATATATCCTCCCAGACATGCCAAGTTTAAAAATATGTGAGCTTCTATAATGCAGTGCTTAAGAGCACAGGTTCTGAAGTTGAATAGCCTTTGTTTGAATCCTGGCTTTGCTACTCTGTAACCCTGATATCTGTGATAGAAATTTTCCTCTTTGGGCTGCCTGAGTGGCTCAGTGGGTTAAGCTGCTGCCTTCAGCTCAGGTCATGATCCTAGGTCCTGGAATCGAGTCCCACATCGGGCTCCTTGCTTGACGGGGAGCCTGCTTCTCTCTCTGCTTCTGCCTGCTTGTGTGTGCACTCTCTCTCTCTCTCTGATAAATAAATAAATAAAATCTCAAAAAAAAAAAAGAGGAAGTTTCCTCTTTCTGTTTTTGTTTTCGTTTTGTTTTAAGTAGACTCTGTGTCTACTGTGGAGCCCAACTGGGGCTTGTACTCACCACCCTGGGTCAAGCCCTGAGCTGAGATCAAGAGTTGGATGCTTACCCAGCTGAAGCACCCAGATGCCCCTAGGTTTCCTCTTTATGTCTTGGTTTCCCCACCTGTAAAATAGAGATATTGGTGGTACCTATTTCCGAGAATTCTAGTGAGGATTTTTTTTTTTTTTGGACGCTCACTGAAAGACAACTTTTTGTTACTTTTATGTACAGAAAATTCAAAAGCATCCACTTAGCCTAGTTTGGTGGCTAGTTCTTTAGCCTTTGCCTTTTCTAAGTTGGTAATGCAAGCCACCAACTTTGCACCCTGGACGGTGCCTCCCCAGTGTCGACAGATCTCGTCATATCTGTCAATGTCATTTGTCCTGACGGCTTCCACCAGCTTAGCCAGAGTCCTTTGTCTTCTGAGTTAACCTGTGTGAAGGCAATAGTGGTGCAGGTCCTTCCTGTGCACCAGAGGTCCCAGCCTGGCCTTCCTTTTGATAATGCTAGCAGGGAACCCCCATCCTATGACACAGGGCAGGCAGGAAGATAGCCAGCTCAATGGGATCCACGCCATAAGCAATCACTAACAGCTGAGACTTCCTGTTTTCCACCAAGGTGGTGACCGTGTTAACCCCAGCTCAAAGGACAATCAGCCTCTTAGTGGGGACATTCCCTTTGCTGACAGCTTTCTTCTCAGCCCCGGCCAACAATCTCTGCTTTTTCCTTGCTTTGTCTTTGGTCTGTATTTGTGGGCCAGCTTAAGCAGTTCAGTGGCCGTTTGGTGGCCTAACACCTGGGTGAACTTGTTAATCACAGGAGGTTCTTGTAGACATTTACAGAGCAGCCCTTTGCTGCTGCAGCCGGAGGTAGTGGAGCCATTTGACAAAGAAGGTGAGGTCCCTTTTGGATGGGATGTCCTGTCCAATGCCAAAATTATTGGGCCTTTTCTCAAACAGGGGATTGACCACCTTCTTGGCCTCCTGGTTCTTCACAAAAGCAGGGGCTGGGGCCACCTTGTTCCCCTTAACCTCCCTTTCTTTTGTCATCTTGAATGGCTGGAGGGAGTTTTGTAGGGGAACTAATGAGATAATCCATGAATGAGATAATCCATTACTTTAGAGTAATGCCTGGCTCATTTTAAGTGTCCAGTAAGCATTAAGGAATATACAAGAGATAAAAAGAGACAGTGTCATCAGGAGAAAAGCTGGCTTTGAATCCTGGCCCTACCATTTATAGGCTGTTTTGAGTTTGGAGAGGTGTTTAACTTCTTTGATCCTCAGTGTCCTTATCTGGATTGTTGTAAAGGGTTAGAGATAACGTATAAAGTACCTGACACAAAATAAACACTCAATAAAAGAATGATGTTTATCCATTTCAGCAGTGGATGAGTGCTGTAGAGTCGAGCCAATGGTATGGGATGAAATGATATAGGATGTCTGAAAGAACTGCTTAATCAGGTCTATTCAAAGTCTGACTTTTGGCTTTGGAGAATTGCCAACAGAATCAGAAAACTGGATCTGAGTTTTATTTCCATTATAAACTGGCTTAGAACTTTGTGTAAATTTCTTTTCTTTAAAGATTTTATTAATGGAGAGCCGGGGTGGCTCAGTGGGTTAAAGCCTCTGCCTTCGGCTCAGGTCATGATCCCAGGGTCCCAGGATTGAGCCCCCATTTGGGCTCTCTGCTGGGCAGGGAGCCTGCTTCCCCCCACCAATTGCCTCTCTGCCTACTTGTGATCTCTGTCAAAAAAATAAATATTTAAAAAAATAAAGATTTTATTTATTTATTTGAGAGAGAGCAAGAGAGAGAGAGAGCATGAGCTGGACAGAGGGAAAGGGAGAAGAAGACTCCCCAGTGATCAGGGAGCCCAATGCAGGGCTCAAATCCAGGACCCTGGGATCATGACCTGAGCTGAAGGCGGACACTTAACTGACTGAGCCACTCAGGCACCCCTGTGTAAATTTCTTAAACTTGTCATCATCTTCTTCATCTATAAAATATCCTTTTTTTTTTTTTTTAAAGGGATAGAATTTAGGAGCACCTTCCTGGCTCTGTCTAGGAGCACCTACCTGGCTCTGTTGGTAGAGCACATGACTCTTGATCTCCGGGTTGTGAGTTCAAACCCTACGTTTATTTAAAAATAAAATATTTATTTTTAATTTAATTTTATTTTAAAGATTTTATTTATTTGACAGAGAGAGACACAGCAAGAGAGGGAACACAAGCAGGGGGAGTGGGAGAGAGAGAAGCAGGCTTCCCACATAGCAGGGAGCCCAATGTGGGGCTCAATTCCGGGACTCTGGGATCATGACCTGAGTCGAAGGCAGACACTTAACAACTGAGCCACCCAGGCACCCTAAAAATAAAATCTTTAAAAAAAAGATTATAAACCATAAAAATTCACTCTTTTAAAGTGTATAATCTGTGGCTTTTAGTATAGTCACAAAGTTATGCAATCCTCACCTCTAATTCTAGAACATTTTCTTCACTTCAAAAAACAAATCTTACTCCCCATTCCTTCCCTCTCCTAGTGCCTTGAAGCTCTATTTCCTGTCTCTATGGATTTGCCTACTGTGGACATTTCACATAAATGAAATGAACAGTTTCAGAGCAAGTCCTCCCATATAAGATATGGTCTTTCATGACTGCCTTCCTTCACTTAACCTAATATTTTCAAGGACAATCCATGTTGTATCATGTATCAGTATCTTTTTATGACTGATACTCCACTGTACAGATACACCACATTTTGTCTTCCATTCATCTATTGATGGACATTTGCATTGTTTTCACTTTTTTGGCTATTATGAATAATGTTTCTAGGAACATCATTGTAAAAATTTTGTATGAACATATGTTTTTTTAAAGTTTATTTATAAGTCATCTCTACATGCAACATGGGCTCAAACTCACCACCTGAGTCACATACTCTTCTGAGTCAGCCAGGCGCCCCTGTATAAACATATGTTTTTAATTCTCTTGAATATATGCCAAGGAATGAAACTGATAGGTCATATGGAAACTCTATGTTTAATTTTTGAAAAAATGCCCAACTGTTTTTCCAAACACCTGCACTATTTTACATTCCCACCAGCATTGTGAGAGGGTTTTAATTTCTCCAAATTCTCACCAACACTTATTATTATAGCCATCCTATTGGGTGTGAAGTGGTATCTCATTGTGGTTTTGATTTGCATTTCCCAAAGAACTAAGGATGTTGAGCATCTTTTCATGTGCTTTTTGGTTATTTGTATACTTTCTTTGGAGACACGTTTATTTTGCCCATTTATTCATTTATTTATTTAATATGTATGTATGTACATATGCAATGTATACAACCAGCATGGGGCTTGTACTTAGGACCATATTCTACACATATTCTACACATATTCTACAGACTCAACCAGCCACCCAGACATTCCTATTTTGCCCATTTTCAAATTAGATTTTTTTTTTTTTTGAGATTTTACTTATTTATTTGAGAAAGAGAATGAGTAGGGAAAGGGCGGAGGGAGACAAGCAGACACCCTGCTCAGTGGGAAGCCCCACTGTGGGCTTTCATTATGGCCTTAGCGAGTCAGAGGCTTAACCGCTTAATCCACTGAGCCACCAAGTCACCCTAAAATTACCTTATCTTTTTTTTTTTTTTTTTAAAGATTTTATTTATTTATTTGACACAGAGAGAGAGATCACAAGTAGGCAGAGAGGCAGGCAGAGAGAGGTGGGGGAAGCAGGCTCCCTGCTGAGCAGAGAGCCCGATGCGGGGCTCGATCCCAGGACCCTGGAATCATGACCCGGGCCGAAGGCAGAGGCTTAACCCTCTGAGCCACCCAGGCGCCCCTAAAATTACCTTATCTTTTTATTGTTGAGTTCTAAGAGTTCTTTATATATTCTGGATACTAGTCCCCTAGGCACATCAGTTTGTTTGTAGATTAAGTGATATAGTGGCTATGAGAGCTTTATAAACTGTAAGAGGTGTCACTAATTAAACGAAGGTGATTACAGACAGTGAAAGGACAGCAACATGAGGTCCCACCGCTAGAGAGCAAGCCCCCATACCTCCTCGGCAAAACCTGCCCAGCAGCCGGGTACCGGCACATTCCCCACCCCACGGAGCCCCGCCTTTCGCCCTTTGACCCGCGCCATTTCCGGTTGGAGACGTGGCTCGAGGCCGCCATCTTGGCAAAAGGCAAAGCGGTAGCGGCTCTTGACAGGGGGGCAGCAGGTCTGGAGCGGCCGGTGCTCCCCCTCCCCTGACCCCAGCCCTAGTGGAGCGGGAAGCGCGGGTGAACCCCCCACCGTCCTCACCATGGTAAGACCCGAGCCAGGCCGAATTCCGAGGATCTGGCTTCGGTCGGCCCCCTTCCTGCCGGACGGCCTGGTGCTGGAGACGAGGAGTCCCGCCCCGAGGGCCTGGAGCCGGGCGCTTCCCTCAGGGATCGGCAAGCAGTGTGGCCTTCCCCGCCCTGTGTCCGACCTCCCGGGAGGTCCGAGGGACCTGCCTGCAGTCCTTCTCCCGTTGCTCCCACACCCCTTCCCCACCCCCCCTACCCAACTGGGCACCCTCCTCTGCTGGGCCCGGGGTGTTTGCTGTTCGAGAACCTCTTGATGGTGTGGTTTGGACCCTCGCGCTGCAGACCTCGCACCTCGGCGCTAGTGTCCAGCGGGTTTTATGGGCGCCGGGCTCGGCCGATTGGGCTTCTCTTGTGTGTGTGTGTGGGGGGGGGCTCCCTGTCTTACGGAATCAGCTCTCCTCTTATCCCCGGTGTTTGGTAGGCCCAGGATACTCGAAATCCAAATCCATTGGTGTTCAGGGCTTCTTTTGTTTGCTCGGAAGGGGGAAATAGAGGAAAGTTCAAAAGGAGGCGCCGAACAGGAAGGAATAACTTCTAACACGAATCTGTAGGACCCAGGTGTCCCTGAAACCTTCCACTACTACAGAATTTAGATGTGTCCGTTTGTCAGTGTTAGTATCTGCGGTGTATGGAGCGTTGGGAAAAGGTGAGCGAGTCCTAGAGAACACGGGCTTCCTGTTTTCAAGGAACTTAGGGTTCGGGTGAAGTCAGATGTGTTGTTGGCATATCCTTATCAGAAGTCTCAGAGAGGAGGAGGAGGAGTAAGAAGGGATTATACCGGGGAACCTGTTACTTGCCTAGAGATGCGTGATCTTTGTTGTTCTCATCTGTGGTTAGAGGAGGGAAAAATTCATGTGTGTGGGGATGGGACCGACAAAACACAGTGCTGACTCCACGAAATCTTGCTTTATCACAATTTGCGGGTGTCTATGAAGTAGGAGAAATTCTTTGGTTTCAGATGAGCCAGTCATTTATTTTTTCGTGTACTTTATGCCTTTCAATCTTTTGAAGGATTTTCTTATTTTCTAGTTAATAGATTAATAGTTGATTTAAAGCATCTTCCTACATACTTGAGATGACGTGTAATTTGGTGCCGGTCATACTAAGTTCTGCTGACACCCCCCCCCTTTTTTTTTTTTAAAGATTTTATTTATTTATTTGACACAGAGAGAGAGAGATCACAAGTAGGCAGAGAGGCAGGCAGAGAGAGAGGAGGAAGCAGGCTCCCTGCTGAGCAGAGAGCCGGAGATGCGGAGCTCGATCCCAAGACCCTGAGATCATGACCTGAACCGAAGGCAGAGGCTTAACCCTCTGAGCCACCCAGGCGCCCCTGACAACCTTTTTAGATGGGATGGTGGTGAGGTGGGATTCATGCTTGGTTTTTCAACCACTGAAAGGTTTTTGTTTTCAGCTTCAGGCAAATAAATTGCATCCAGACTGTTTGCCTCATAAAACTTTAGTGTTGGACATAAACTTTCCAAAAACTCCTTTGTTAATTTCCACTAGGAGTCTCAGTATTTGGATGGTGATTTTTTAATTCCTTTTCTGTTTACATCCTGGTTGTATTTGTAGTACATTTTGGAGGATATTATAATTTTAATAGCAAAATTAAACCCTTGTATTATATAAAGCGGATATAATCTTTAGAAAAATCTTGTTTGTTGAAAAGTTATTAAACTTAGTATTTTTAATTCATTGATAACTGAGAGATGGTAAAGCCCTAGGTGTTAAGTGATAAACATAAAATATTTTTTGCATGTCATTTGGATATCTGTGCATATACATACAGTTGTGTCATGTATAAATATGCATTTTTAAAAAATTATATGGGACTTGACCCAGATACCCAGATTGGTGTATTCTGGAGAAAAACTTAGTACATTCTGCTCTGTTGAGTCTTAAAAGTTACTAAGTATTATTTCTGTGTAATGTTTTTGGGTCTTATTCCTTTACAGAGAGATCCCTGGACAGTGGAATTGTCCAAATAGGGTGACATTTTGTAAGATTTCTTGGATCTAAAAGTTGTATGAAAACTTCTGAAAGTTGGAGTGCCTGGCTAGATCAGTCGGTAGAGCATACGACTCAGTCTTGGGTGGTGAATTCAAGCCCCACATTGGGGTGTGGAACCTTCCAAGAAAAAGAAGAAGAATAATAAAACTTCTGAAAGTTGATTTTTCCTCAACATTGTATTATAGATTTTAATTTTTTTTTAAAGATTTGTAAAATTTATTTGACAGAGAGATAGCAAGAGCAGGAACACAAGCTGGGGGAGTGGGAGAGAGAAAAGCAGGCTTCCTGCTGAGCAGGGAGCCGGATGTGGGGCTTAATCCCAGGATCCTAGGATCATGATCTGAACTGAAGGCAGACGCTTAGACTGAGCCACCCAGGCACCCCAAATTTTTCAAACATCCAAAAAAGTTGAAACAACTTCACAGTGAACACCCCTATGAGGAGTAGCTAGATTCTGTAACATTTCACTATGGTGGTTTCATCACTCATTGAATCATCTAGCCAGCCAAGCCTCTCTCTCTTTTTTTTTTTTTTATGCATTTCAGAGTAAATTGCACATATCAGTACATAAATATTGTGTGTGGGTTTTTGTTTTGTAGCTGTATCATGTCCTTATTTCAAATTTGTAAAGTTGATACACAGTGGTAGCATTAGTTTCAAGTGGGGGAGCCTAGGTGGTGCGGTTGGTTGTGTCCAGCACTTGTTTTCTTCTTGGGTCATGATTTTGGTGTCCTGAGATTGAGCCCTGAGTCAGGCTCTGTGCTCATTTTGGAGTCAGCTTGGGACTCTCTCTCCCTCTCCCTCCTATTCCCTACTGCTTGTGCTCTCTCTCAAATACATAAATCTTTTTTTTTTTCTTTAAAGATTTTATTTATTTATTTGACAGACAGAGATCACAAGTAGGCAGAGAGGCAGGCAGAGAGAGAGAGGAGGAAGCAGGCTCCCCACAGAGCAGAGGCCCAATGTAGGGCTCGATCCCAGGACCCTGGGATCACAACCTGAGTTGAAGGCAGAGGCTTTAACCCACTGAGCCACCCAGGTGCCCCTCAAATACATAAATCTTTAAGAAAAAATTTAGTTTCAGATGTAATAAATGTTGATTTTTGAAAAATAAATTACCTTGGGCTTTAGCCTAAGATCTTACCTTAGCTGAAATTACGAGTTGGATGCTTAACTGACTGAGCCACCCAGGCGCCCCAATAAATTTAAATTTGAATAAATGACATGAAGTCTCATGGTAGCAACAGTCTGTAAGATCTTTGCTTACCTACAGAATGCTGTTCTTATTCACTCAGTAGAGCAGTGAATGAACTAGAGTGGACACATTCAATATAAATAATAGTATTCAGTTCCAAAAGTCATTAGTTATTAGAAAGCTAGATTTGGGTTTGTGTGGATGATCTGTACATACTGAGGGAGAAACTGAAATCCTACACAGTAATATCAGTCCCCAATTAGGGGGTTATTTTTGCTTTTATTTTCTTTTGTATATAATACAGCAGCTGCACAGCTTTTGTTTTCTTTATGTATCTTTTTGATTGTTGTTTGAGAGAACAGGAAAGAATGAAAATGATTTTCTTGAGTTTCCGTTGATTTGCCATCGACTTGCCATCGACTTATTCTCCAAATAGAAAGTTTACTGCAGAACCGGGAACAGTGTCCTTTTATTTTTATTTTCTACAAGAAACTTGTGATGAGCTTAAAACTCTCACTGAGTAACTTTCCAAGTTTTAGGTTTTGTATGTGATCTAGATTTTATTGTAATTTTCCCTCTGCTTCTCTCATGCAAACAGGAAAGACAAAATGGTCCTCTATGACACTTGTAGAAACTACCCTTAATATGATCATGAATCATATAGATATGAATATACATGTATATGACAATATTTATATATATATCCTCATTACAGTGAGTTACAAAGGAGAAAGTGACTGCCTAAATCTGAAAGTGAGAAATATGAAAGTATTTAGAGCTTCGAGGAACTCTTTGGCTTTTTTTCTTTAGAGAATTATGCATGTTTATGCTGAATTACTACCTGTTATTTTCGGATCTCTGTCACTAGTGAGGATGAAGGAATGGTACAGCAGCTTGTCTCACACACCTACTGTGCACACACGTGATTTGTTTAGATGAGGTACTTGCCTTTTAGCAGCTTAGTGTTGATGTAAAATACTGTTCCGAAGTAGTTGCCGCTGGAGCAGTGGGTGTAAAGTGGAGGTATTGTACATTTTTAGTTGCTGTAAAGTTTTCAGATGCTTAACTGGTAAAATCATAAAGATAGGAAATCACTTTAGATTTCATATGAACTAATCTCTATTTTGGGGAATCAGTTAAGTTACTTATGCAATACACAGTGATAGAGGCAGAATAGAAACCTAATTCTTTAGGTTTCTTTTCTTTTTTTTTTTTTTAAGATTTTATATTTACTTATTTGACAGACAGATCACAATTAGGCAGAGAGGTAGGCAGAGAGAGCGGGGGGATGGTGGGGGGGGAAGCACGCTCCCAGCCAAGCAGAGAGCCTGACACAGCGCTTGATCCAGGACCCTGGGATGATGACCTGAGTGGAAGGCAGAGGCTTTAATCCACTGAGCCACCCAGTCACCCCTTAGGATTCTTTACTCAAAGAACTTTCTGATTTGTGTAGTTAAATCTGGGTAGAAGAGAGTTGTTATTTAATGCAAACATAAATTATGATATATTCAAATTGTTTAAGTATTATTAAAAGAAAATTTGTCTGACAAAGCTCAACTTAATGGGGATTTTTTTTTTTTTTAAAGACTTTACTTATTTGACAGAGAGATCACAAGTAGGCAGAGAGGCAGGCAGAGAGAAGAGGGGAAGCAGGCTTCCCGCCAAGCAGTGAGCCGACACGGGACTCGACCCCAGGACCCTGAGACCATGACCCGGGCTGAAGGCAGAGGCCCAACCCACCGAGCCACCCAGGCGCCCCCCCCCCTTTTATTTTTATTAAACAATCCTGGGGAGATCATCTAACTTTTGGGCCTTCAGTATCTACATCTACAAAAACAAGGGCTCTTGAAGGGTCCTGTTAGGTCTAAATGTTCTTTTCCAAAAATGAAAAAAAAATTTAAAACAATTTTATAGAGAATCATACTTACTCACTCTTCCCCAGGGAAAATCAGATCAAATTACAGTTGGAAAAATTAACTTACCTTTTAGTGTATACTGGATTTTAATAATTGTTAAACATTGGTAAACCCTGATGTGAATGGAAGCTTTATTATTTCAAGGCACTTAAGGAAATGAATATTAACTTAGAATAGGTTAAATTTATCTTGTTTAGAGGTGACCTTATGTTCCAGAGGTGACATGAATAACATAGTGAATAGAAACCTGTGTCAGCTTTGTGGTCTCTCTGATTGTGGTATCTTGGGTATTTCGAGACTTAGAGCCATACTTAAAGTGGGCACTTTGATCCTACTTTGGGAGCCTTATTTTGCTTGTACCTGTTTAATGGAATGACTCAAAGTCTCAGAGTTTTCCAGCTTAGGTCCTGCTAAAACCCCAGTGTTTCTTCATCTTTATACATTCAGATCCCTCAGTTAATCAAAGCATAATTCTTTTTTTATGGGAGGGGCAGAGGGAAAGGGAGAAGTGGATTCCCTACTGGGCAGGAAGCCCAACATGGGACTAGATCCCAGGATCCCTGAGATCATTACCTGAGCCAAAGACTGACACTTTACCACCTGAGCCACCCGCGCGCCCCAATCTTGTGACCAAGAGTCACAAGCTCTACTGACTGAGCCAGCCAGGTGCCCCTGCCTTCCTTTTTGTTTTTAATTGAGCTATAATTTACATGCCATAAAATTTTGCCTTTTAAATTCTATGATTCAATAGATGTTTTAGTATATTCACAAAGTTGTACGACCATCACCACTATCTAAGCTTAGAACATTTTCATAACCTCAAAGAGAAACTCCATACTCATTAGCAGTCACTCATTTCCCTTTCCCAGCCTCTGGCAACCACTAATATACTTTCTTCTCTGGATTTGCTATTCTGGATATTTCATATAAATGGAACCATGTAAGATGTGGTCTAGTCTCTTTCATTTAGCACAATATTTTCAAAGTTCATCCATGTTCATTTATTTTTATGATTGAGTAATATGTCATTGTATGGATAAACCACATTTTGCTTATTCATTCATCATTTGATAGACTTGGGTTTTCACTTTTTAGCTTATTTTCATTATTATGAATAATGCTGCTATGAACAAGTCTTTATGCAGTACAGCTATTTTCTCAGGGATAATTTTGGAGCAAAAGTCTTACCTTCTTTGGGCATATGTGGCATGTAAGCCTTCATTGACCAGCACAGAGACTTACCTCCTTGTCATGTGTAAGCATGACAGTGATGGGATTTTTATTTAAAATAATTTTTATTTAAAAGAATTTTTTTGCCAGAAATATGTAGATGGTTGAAACATGAACCTCCTATAAAAATTAATGTGAAATTGAATTTCTTGAGTACATTTGGCTTTAGCCTTCTGAACAAATAACTTGACCTGGTAATAATTTTAGTTCAGTTTTGTCTCCTTAGTGATTAAAATATTACCATTATTTGTGTACCAAAAATTACCCCTCCCCTTATCTGAACAAATATTTATTTCATATTGCTTATTTAAAGTTAAAGACAGGGGCGCCTGGTTGATTCAGTTGAGCGTCTGCCTTTGGCTCAGATCATGATCCCAGGGTCCTGGGATCAAGCCCCACATTGTGGGGGGTGGGGGGGTCCCTGGTCATTGGGAAGCCTGCTTCTCCCTTTCCCACTCCCCCTGCTTGCTTTCCCTCTCTTGTGCCTGTCAAACAAACAAATAAAGTCTTTAAAAAAAAAATACAAAGTTTGGGGCACCTGGGTGGCTCAGTGGATTAAAGGCTCTGCCTTTGGTTCAGGTCATGATCCCAGGGTCCTGGGATCAAGCCCTGTGTCAGGCTCTCTGCTCGGCTGGGAGCCTGCTTCCCCTCTCTCTCTGCCTGCCTCTCTGCCTACTTGTGACCTCTGTCTGTCAAATAAATAAATAAAATCCTAAAAAAAAAATATATATATATATGTATATATATATATACACATATATATATATGTGTGTATATATATATATACATATATATGTGTGTGTGTGTGTGTGTGTAAAGTTAAAGACAGGGAATTGCCACAATGTATACTTTAAATATCTTAAGACTTTATATGTCATTTATATCTTAATAAAACCAAATTAAAAAATAAAAATATATACCCAAATAAAAATAAAGTTAAAGACATAGAATGGAGGATTTCTTTTGAGAAATATGTGCTTTTTTTTGTTTTTGTTTTTTAGTTTTTTTTTTTAAAGATTTTATTTATTTATTTGACAGACAGAGATCACAAGTAGGCAGAGAGGCAGGAAAGGAAGCAGGCTCCCCACTGAGCAGAGAGCCTGATGCGGGGCTCCATCCCAGGACCCCGAGATCATGACCTGAGCCGAAGGCAGAGGCTTTAACCCACTGAGCCACCCAGGCACTCCGAGAAATATGTGTTATAACCATTTTGCATTTTTATTCTTTCTCTGGTATCCTTTACTATCCTCAATATATCCTCTTTCCTCATACAAAGGTGATGGCAAGAACCTCCCAACTAGTTAGTGATGGGAAAACTACTTTTCTTGAGTACAAAACTATTTATTTTAAATAAATATAAATATCTGGGGGAAAGTGACTGGTTTTGGACTTTTAAACTAGCTTATTTGCCATTCTTAAAGTAATCAACTGGTAATTTTTATACTCTGTACCTCTCTAAAGGCCTAAAACATTTTCTGCTCTTTTAATTAATTTTAATTTTAATTTTAATTTATTTATTTGACAGAGAGAGCACAAGTAGGCAGAGCAGCAGGCAGAGGGAGAGGGAGAAGCAGGCTGTATGCTGAGCTGGGAGCCAGGATCCCAGGACCCTGGGATCATGACCTGAACCGAAGGCAGCCGCTGAACTGGCTGAGCCACCCAGGCACCCCTGCTCTTTTTAAAAGTAACCGATTTATAAAACAAGATTCTTCCTAAGAGTATTTACGATCTAGGACTTTTAAAAAAATGTATTTATTTGACAGAGAGAGAGCACAAGCAGGGGGAGTGGCAGGCAGAGGGAGAGGGAGAAGCAGACTCCCTGCTGAGCCGGGAGCCCAAATTGGGATTCCATCCCAGGACCTTGGGACCATGACCCAAACCGAAGGCAGACGCTTAACTGAGCCACCCAGTCCCCCTGATTTAGAACAATTTTAAAAAGTTTTCCCCTGCTTTTAATTCTTGTTCTCCCTGCTTTTGGTTTTATTTGCATTTATTTTGTGCAGGATTTACTCCCAGGCCATAAGTCTTTGTTTCTTCAGTTTCTTCCAGGGTATCTTTTTCTTCTGTGCAGCCTCCTCTTCTGGTTTAGGAACAGTCTCCTGTTTTTCAGTAAGGATCATCTCAGTGGGGCAGAGTGAGCTCATGTCTGGGTAAATCCGACCATGGGCTCTGTAAGTTCTTGCTGCATCTTGGGGGCTTTGTTCCATTGGATGTGCTCAGTGACCAGAGAATCTGTGTCTAAACCCTTAAGTTCAGTATTACTCTGCAATTTTTAGCATTTGCAGTAAAAATTCAGCATTTTTTGGGCCACTGACCTTGTGTCCAGCCCCACCGTTTGGCTTGGGCACATCTACCAACTCCACCAATATAGTGACGGGATGGCACACATTGCTTCTGTAAAGTGACATCCTTCAGGTACTTGGTGGCTTTCAGATATACATACCCTTGATGGCTTGGAAGTTTTCACATGTGTTCTTAAAGTGAACACAAAAATGTGAACTTCTTGATTTCCATGATTTTGTAGGGTTGTCTGGGTGTAGTGAGTAGTGAACCATTTTCAGAGATCACCTCAGGCTGCTTATGGGAACAGCTAAAAACTTTTTAATTCTATGCAGCATAAAAGTAACTTTAAGCTGGGATAATTAAATTTCTGTGTAGAGTTGATAGTAGCAAAAATAAAAATCCATTTGATAGAGGGAAATTATTTGTGTAAGATACAGATCACTTTTCCAGTATAAATTTTTTTTTTTTAAAGGTTTATTTGACGGATCACAAGTAGGCAGAGAGGCAGGCAGAGAGAGAGGCGGGGCGGTGGTAGAGGGGAGCAGACTCCCTGCTGAGCAGAGAGCCAGATGCGGGGCTCAATCCCAGGACCCTGAGATCATGACCCAAGCCGAAGGTAGAGCTTAACCCACTGAGCCACCCAGGCGCTCCAGTATAAATTGTTTTTACATAGCTGCTTGGAAAGAAACATGATGGTAGTTATCTCCCAAATACCTAGTTACCTATTCTTGATAGATAAGGACATTGTGTTCTCCTATTACTATTATAGAACTATTTTGATGTACTTAGACTGTAAGACTATTTGCATTGACTAACTTGTTTTTTTCTTCAGTTGTTCACCTGTAGAGGACAGGTTTCTGTATAGCTGAGAAGCCTGACCAGTGGGATGTTGATATTTTAGAGGTTGTATTGTAGCATTGAGGCTTCCAAAATGTTACTTATATTTGTGAATTCTTGGGATCCTGTACTGCAGAGACGACTAACACTGTACTTAATTTCCTTACTCCCTTGCTAATGACATTTGAGGTCTCTTGTTCTTCCTTTGGTGCTTCTTCTTCTTCTTCTTTTTTTTTTAAGATTTTATTTCCTTATTTGAGAGGAGGGAGCAGGCGCCCACAAGCAGGGGGAGCGGCAGAGGGAGGGGCAGGCTTCCTGTTGAGCAGGGATCCTGATGCAGGGCTCAGTCGCAGAACCCTGGGATCATGATCTGAGCCAATGACAGACACTTAACGGACTGAGCTGCCCCATGCTCCTCTGGTGCTTGGTTTTGTTTACTGAATGCCAGAAAAAAAGTCAGTTTGTCTTTATCATTGATGGGTGTCAAAACCTGTGTGAAACATTGAGTCACTTGGTTTTTCATTTTATAGATTGTTCACATATGTAGAAGTAAGATAGTGGGATGGGGTTTATTAATCAAAGAACAAAAGATAAATTTGGACGCGCTAGGTTAGTTCCATGTTCTAGAAAAAAAAAAAAGGAAAGATCAGGGGCTTATATATGAACCTTTAATCTGTCGGGTCAGACCTCTTTTTTTGCTGTGGAGATTTCTGTTCCAAGAAAAAGTTTGAACTGTTCTTTATGGGTCTGCCAAAGCAGAAAGCAACCCATTTCTGAGTCATAGGAAATCTGTTAACAAATGTATTTGTAGACTTGGCAAAAGTTTTTTTTTTTTAAACTAAGTTTTTTTTAAGGTAAGTTATTGAAAAATAGTACTGATAGTTCCATTTTTCTTCACTGTAGTTTTATTTTATGAATTATGTACTAGAATTAAAAGAGCAATGAAGGAGAGTTTGAAAATCAGCATTCTAGTAGTCATATCACTAAGTAGCTACGTGTGCCATTCTTTGGAAGATCTGAGGGTGCTAAAAGAGAACAGATGTGAAGAAATAATTAGTACTTACTTAGACGTATGTTCCTGGCAGGTGCTGTTGGCAGCTGCGGTCTGCACGAAAGCAGGAAAGGCTATTGTTTCTCGACAGTTTGTGGAGATGACCCGAACTCGGATTGAGGGCTTGTTAGCAGCTTTTCCAAAGCTCATGAACACTGGAAAACAACATACGTTTGTTGAAACAGAGAGTGTAAGATACGTCTACCAGCCTATGGAGAAGCTGTACATGGTGCTGATCACTACCAAAAACAGTAACATCTTAGAAGATCTGGAGACCCTAAGGCTTTTCTCAAGAGTGGTAAGAGTCTTTTTGTAATTGTGGGTCATAGTTTTCTGCTTTAAATTTTCACTGTGAAACTCTTTTTTTTCCCCAAGCAGCTGATGCTTACCAGTTTGCATACTGTATGCCTCCCACCCCAACAGTTTATTGTTACAGCTGTTTATTCTTTCAGCAGACACTGTGTGTCCTCCTAGGCTAGGGTACCCCAAAAGAGAATGTGCGAACTGATCTTTCATTTCTTAAGCTGTTGCTTCAGTCTGTTTTTGTGGTTCTGACACTTGTTTGTCCGTATTTTTAGATAATATTCATTAGGTAAGCCTTATTGATACAGATACAACACACACACACACACATACACTCTCTCTCTCTCTCACTTTATGCCAAAGTCTTGCTAACTTGCTATTGGGGTTTTTTGAAATTTGTATATTTTATTTTATTTGAAATTTCTGTATTTTAAAGGATAAGACTTAGGAAACGTAAAGGCTACTAAATCTTAAATGTTTCTTTTCCATCGCTGCCCACGATTAGATCCCGGAGTACTGCCGAGCCTTAGAGGAGAATGAGATATCAGAGCACTGTTTTGATTTAATTTTTGCTTTTGATGAAATTGTTGCCCTGGGATACCGGGAGAATGTTAATCTGGCACAGATCAGAACCTTCACGGAAATGGATTCTCACGAGGAAAAGGTGTTCAGAGCGGTTAGAGAGGTAAATACATAGGGTCTTCTTTGGGACTTCTTGTTTGTGTGTCTTTCTTTTAGGCTTTACTGTTTTCCTGTTCTCATTTGCTGGTCTAGACTGTACTCAAAGCCACGTCCACGGATGTCTCTTTTTGTAGACCCAAGAACGGGAAGCCAAGGCTGAGATGCGGCGTAAAGCGAAGGAATTACAACAGGCCCGAAGAGATGCAGAGAGACAGGGCAAAAAAGCGCCAGGATTTGGAGGATTTGGAAGCTCTGCAGTATCTGGAGGCAGCACAGCTGCCATGATCACAGAGACCATCATTGAAACCGATAAACCAAAAGTGGCACCTGCACCAGCCAGGTATAATTCAGTGTATCACTGGCAACCCTAGACAGGCAGATGAAGGCTGTATGTGTCTATTTTGGAGGGATACCTGATTTCTGGGCAAGTTGAAAATAATGAGTGACTTGATGTAAGATGTAATATTAAATTTGGCTGCATAATAAAGGGAGAAATCTGAATGTGGTGGGGGATTTTTTTTGTGTAAAAGAGGTTTCTTTTATGGATTATACCATGAGAGTTGGCTTATATATTTTGGGAGAAGAGGGGATATTTAACTATTTATAGAAAATGGATTTTTTAATCCTAGTGTGAATAGATTTCTGGGAGAATCTGTCAACTACCTGGAAGTATATGCAAGAGTTTTTTAATGCACGGGTATATTTATCAGGATGGAAAGTACAAAGTTTTCATCCAATCATGCATGCTTTTATAAATGTACCTTTGGTCTTTAGGTCTTTGAAGCTTATGTATTATTTCATTTTATTTTATTTTATTTATTAGAGAAGGAGAGAGAGAAAAAGAGGGAGAATGAGCAGAGGGGAGAGGGAAATGCAAGCTTCCCACTGAGCAGGGAGCCCAGTGCGGGACTCAGTTCAGGCCCCTGGGATCATGACCTGAGCTGAAAGCAGATGCTTCACTGACTGAGCCACCCAGGCACCTGAAGCTTACATATTAATAGTGACTCAGCTGCCAGTTTGGGCAGAGAATAGTCTAATGTTCCACTAAACCCTAAGATGCTTGAGTTTTTCCTTTGATATCTTCACTTTCGTCTTAAAGAACAGTTTCAGGGAAACCTTGAATGCTATGGGGTTATTAATTAATGTTTGTTAGTTGTGATGTTTTTCTTATTTTGTTATTTCTTTTTATTTCACCTAGGCCTTCAGGCCCCAGCAAGGCTTTGAAACTTGGAGCCAAAGGGAAGGAAGTAGATAATTTTGTGGACAAATTGAAATCTGAAGGTGAAACTATCATGTCCTCCAATATGGGCAAGCGTACGTCTGAAGCCACCAAAGTGCATGCTCCACCCATTAATATGGAAAGGTAAGCAGGACCTTTTTCAATAAGAACAGATCACGTAATGTGTAAAAATGTTTATTTCAGTGCATTACAAATTTTTTGTGTATCTTTTAATTTTTCCTGATTTAAAAGACTTAGAGTATATCCTAGATTTAACATGGCATCTTTTTTTTTTTACTCCCATTATCATGATTGGGGGCTCTCAGCTATTTATTTTCTATGGAATTTAGAACTTACCTTTCATTAAGTCTCTGCTGGCTAAGTTTTTGTTTTTGTTTTTCTGGCATGTGTATGGAGGAATGCAAAGGGAAAGGGAAATTGTTTTTTAAGATTTTATGAGTGAGGAACGCCTGGGTGGCTTGGTTGGTTGGGCGGCTGCCTTCGGCTCAGGTCATGATCCCAGGGTCCTGGGATCGAGTCCCGCATTGGGCTCCTTGCTCAGCGGGGAGCCTGCTTCTCCCTGTGCCTCTGCCTGCCTCTCTGTCTGCCTGTGCTCACTCTCTCTGACAGATAAATAAATAAAATCTTTAAAAAAAAAAAAAAAAAGATTTTATGAGTGAGAGAGTTCTTGGGCCCAAGCCTGGGGAAGGGCAGAGGAAGAAGGAGAGACTCTCAGACAGGCTTGGCGCTTAGTGCAGAGCCCCACGGGGGGCCACGGGGGTCTCGATCTCAGGACCCTGATATCATGACCTGAGCCGACATCAAGAGTCAGACACTTAGCCGACTGAGCACCCCAGGCCCCCAAGTGTGCTGGGTAAATTTAATAGTAACTTGTCGTGGGGCGCCTGGCTGGCTTAGTTGGTGGAGCACGCAACTCTTGATCTCGGGGTTGTAAGTTTGAGCCCCGTGTTAGGTATAGAGATTACTTAGATAAATAAAACTTTATTTAAATAAAAACTTGAGATAAAAAAATAATAAAATAAAACTTAAAAAAGGAAAAGTAATTTGTCTTTATGCCAGGTGTATGCCTGTTCTCTTAAAGTGTACTTGAATTAGAGCTCTAGAGCTGTGGTGTCCTCTGTGTTGTATTTTGGCAAGTCTTCTTTTAATTAAACTTTAAGGGGACCCAGTCTTTAATACAAAATTTATTAATATCTCTAACAGCAAATTAACATTATCTTTTGCCTTTTCAGTACTTAAACCCAGTAGAGAATTTTTTTTTTTTTTTTTTAATATTTATTTATTGAGGGGCGCCTGGGTGGCTCAGTGGGTTGAAGCCTCTGCCTTTGGTTCAGGTCATGATCCCAGAGTCCTGGGATCGAGCCCTACCTCGGCCTCTCTGCTCAGCGGGGAGCCTGTTTCTCTCTCTCTCTCTCTCTCTCTGCCTGCCTCTCTGCCTATTTGTGATCTCTGTCCGTCAAATAAATAAATAAAATCTTTAAAAAAAAAAAGATTTTTTTATTGGACAGAGAGATCACAAGTAGGGAGAGAGGCAGGCAGAGAGAGGGGGGGAAGCAGGCTCCTCGCTGAGCAGAGAGCCCGATATGGCGCTCAATCTCAGGACCCTGAGATCATGACCTGAGCCGAAGGCAGAGGCTTAGCCCACTGAGCCACCCAGGTGCCCTGAGAATTTCTTTTTTAAGATTTTATTTGTCAGAGATAGAGAGCAAGTGGACAAGCAGGGGGATTGGCAGGTAGAGGGAGAAGCAGGATCCCTGCTGAACAAGGAGCCTGATGCAGGACTCGATCCCAGGACCTTGGGATCATGACCTGAGCAGAAGGCGGATGCTTAACTGACAGCTACCCAGGCATCCTGAGTTTAGAATATTTTGATTTGTCTCTTATGTCAGGACTGGTTCATAACATATTTAGTTACCAAGTTCACGTATTCATGACTCAGATTTCTTCACTTGAAGCCCAGACTTCTCTGTTGCTGATAGTTTTGGGGTCAAGTGAAAGATGAGTCTGAGGGGCGCCTGGGTGGCTCAGTCTCTTAAGGGGCTGCCTTCAGCTTAGCTTGTGATCCCAGGTCCTAGGGTCGGGCTCCCTGCTCAGCGGGGAGCCTGCTTCTCCTCCTCCCTCTGCCTGCTGCTCTATTTGTGCTGTTTCTCTCTCTCTCAAATAAATAAATAAAATCTTTAAAAAAAAAAAAAAAGGAAGATGAGTCTTGAGAGGGTACTTTTATCAGGTGTGTGCAAGGTTATCTTATATGTCCTGTTCTGTATGAGATGAACAGGGTTGCATGGATACAAATCTAAAGTCACTACAGCCCCTGTGCTGCTCCTGGTGGCTTTGAGTGAAACAGAGGCTTGACACTGTTTAAAAAAGATGTTGGAAGGGCACCTGGGTGGCTCAGTGGGTTAAAGCCTCTGCCTTCAGCTCAGGTCATGATCTCAGGGTCCTGGGATCGAGCCCTGTGTTGGGCTCTCTGCTCAGCGGGGAGCCTGCTTCCTCCTCTCTTCTCTCTCTCTCTCTGCCTATTTGTGATCTCTGTCTGTCAAATAAATAAAATCTTAAAAAAAAATAAAAAATATTGGAAACCATCATGTATCAGAGAGGGCTTGAGACTCTTTTTAAATGATGAAATGTTTCTTGAGCATGGAGCGAACTCTTGTGAAAGTAAATGGGATCCTGTGTGTGCGTGAGCAGGGGAGGGGGCAGAGACAGAGGGGCAGAATCGTAAGCAGACTTGCTGTTCAATGTGGAACCCAGTATGGGGCTCGATCTCACAACCTTGAGATCATGACCTGAGCTAAAAACCAAGAGTTGGAGGCACAACTGATTGAACCACCCAGGTGCCCTAACCCTGCGTTGTTTTAAGATACACTCCTTTGGGGCAATCCTGTTGGGACGACTCTCACTCTTGAGGGCTTTTTCTGTATCTCCACGTAATAAACTTCTGTGGCTTTACTCACTAAAAAAACCAAACCAAAGCAAAAAGATACACTCCTTTGTGGTCTTATGTATCATGCCTTTGTTTCTGGGAAGACTTTTATATGTTGGAACAAAGTAGGATGCCAGAGTATTCTTTTTGGTGTCTGCAGTTCACCCAGTTAAAAATAGCTTTAGTAAAAAAAAATATGGGTAGATTGTACTTAGTAATTGCCCAGAGCAGTAACGCTTTTCATTTTACTGATTTTTTATTAGGTTATACATTCATATAGTTCAAGATTTAAAAGGCTCAAAAAGTATTACAGGGGGGTGCCTGGTTGGCTCAGTGGGTTAAAGCCGCTGCCTTCGGCTCAGGTCATGCCCTAGCGTCCAGGGATTGAGCCCCGCATTGGGCTCTCTGCTCAGCCGGGAGCCTGCTTCCTCCCTTCTCTTTCTGCCTGCCTCTCTGCCTACTTGTGATCTGTCTGTCAAATAAATAAATTAAAAAAAAAAAAAAGTATTACAGGGACCCCTGGGTGGCTTAATCCGTTAAGTGTCCAACTCTTGATTTTGGCTCAGGTTGTGATCTCAGGCTCGTGAGACTGAGTGCTGTGTCAGGCTTATGCTCAGCATGGAGTCTGCTGGTCCCTCTGCCTCTGCTCCTCCCCCTCCCTATTTAAATAAATTAATTAAATTAATCTAAGGGGAGAAAGAGTATTACAACAAAAAGTCTTTCTCCCACCCTTCCCGGCACGTTTCTCTTTTTGGAGGCAACTGGTATTAACTAGTTTTTTGGTATATTCTTTGGAGAAGTATAGTCTATATGTAGGTGAATAAAAACATGTTATCTTCTTCTTTTTTTTTTTTATACCTAAGTGATAGCATACTAGACACATTTTCCAATTACTTTATTTTTGGAGATGAGAATATCCTTATTTGAAGCTATAAAGACATGACATCTGGGATGCCTGGGTGGTTCAGTGGGTTGAAGCCTCTGCCTTAGGCTCAGGTCATGATCCCAGGGTCCTGGGATCGAGCCCCGCATCGGGCTCTCTGCTCCGTGGAGAGCCTGCCTTCTCCTCTCTCTCTGCCTGCCTCTCTGCCTACTTGTGATCTCTGTCTGTCAAATAAATAAATAAAATCTTAAAAAAAAAATTCACACTTAATAAATAAATAGAAGATATGACATCTAATAATACTTGATCCTAGGTTGGATCCTGTACTACTTTGTTTTTTTTTTCTTTTACAGCTTTTATCCATTTATTTATCTCATAGAAACACTGAACATGCTTGAGTGGGGGGAGGAGCAGAGGGAGAGAGAGAGAGAGAGAAAATCCCAAGCAGACTGCACTGAGCGTGGAACCCAACACAGGGCTCAATTCCAGGACCCTGAGATCATGACCTGAGGCGAAATCAAGAGTCGGACGCTCAACCGGCAGAGCTGTCCAGGCGCCCTGGGATCTTGTACTACTTTAAAGGACATTACTAGGTCAACTGACAGAATTGGCATATGGATGGTAGAGTAGAGGAAGTATTGATGTCAGTTTGCGAAGTTAGTAACAGTGCTGTGGTTATGTAAGAGAATATCCCTATTCTCACACGATGTACTCTGAAGTGTTCAGGGGTAAAGGGCCAAGAGGTGTATAATCTGCCTGTGAGTGGATCAGGAAGGAAATAGTAGTTGCAGAGAGTGTGCAAATGATAAAACAAATAGTGGGATAAAATGTTAATAGCATTTTAAAAAGGTATAAATGTATTCCTAGTTTAACTTTAATTTTTTAGTTTTTGAAATTATTTTCAAATGAAAAGCATTTTTAGATTTTAACCTCTTTTCACAACTGCTTAGGATTCATTTTTGTGGATATACCTTTATGTATTTAAGCAGCTCCCTATTAATGGACATGTGTTTCCAAACTTCTATTGTAAACAGTTCTTCAGTGAATAACTACTATTCGCACAGGTGGGAACTTTTCCAGGTGGGAACTTTTCCGTGGGATAAAAGGTTTAATGCTTTAAATTCTGGGCATACAGCAACAGCACCTTAAAATAAGTTGTTGATGGCTAATCACTGTTAAACCCTGGAGAAAGGGAATTCTGGTTTCTGCCTTTATGAACAAATTTATTACTTTTTCTCTACAGTGTGCACATGAAGATTGAAGAAAAGATCACACTGACTTGTGGACGGGATGGAGGATTGCAGAATATGGAATTACATGGCATGATCATGCTTAGGATCTCAGATGATAAATTTGGCCGAATTCGTCTTCATGTGGAAAATGAAGATAAGAAAGGGGTGCAGCTACAGGTGTGTAGAGGCTTTGGATAAGAGAGTATTAAGACTTCAGTTTGTCTGGGATGCCTGGGTGGCTCGGGCTAAGTGTCTGCCTTCAGCCCGGGTCATGATCTCAGAGCCCTGGGATCCAGCCCTGTGTCAGATTCCCTGCTCAGCAGGGAGTCTGCTTCCCCTTCGCCTTCTGCCCTTCCCCCCACCTGTGCTCTTGCTTGCTATCTCTCTGTCTCTCAAATAAGTAAATAAAATCTTTTTTTTTTTTAAGATTTTATTTATTTATTTGACAGAGAGATCACAAGTAGAGAAGCAGGCAGAGAGGGGAAGCAGGCTCCCCACTGAGCAGAGAGCCCAATGCAGGGCTCGATCCCAGGACCCTGAGATCATGACCTGAGGCAAAGGGGGAGGCTTAACCACTGAGCTACCTGGGTGCCCCTAAATAAAATTTAAAAACAAAAACAAAAAACAACGACTTCAGTTTATTTGCTTAGCATAGTCTTTTTCAAATGGAGTTTCTCATGTGAACCACAGAACACAGAAAATTAATTTAGGTAGCTAGTGTCATTCTAGATGCTTAGGAAAGAAGTTAATTTATTACATACGGCGGATACCTTGAGGCAGTATATCTGTTACCAGGTGGGTTGAGAGCAACTGACAGTTGTATTATAATACACCTTCTTTTTTTTTAAAAGAAAGATTTTATTTTATTTAGATTTTATTTATTTATTTATTTGACAGACAGAGATCACAAGTAGGCAGAGAGGCAGACAGAGAGAGAGGGGGAAGCAGGCTCCCCGCTGAGCAGAGAGCCCGATGTGGGGCTCGATTCCAGGACCCTGGGATCATGACCCGAGCCGAAGCAGAGGCTTTAACCCACTGAGCCACCCAGGTGCCCCCCTATAATACACTTTTAATAGTAGAATTAAATGAAAGGTCATTTTGAAATTGAATTAATGACTTCATACTCTTTAAGAAAGATACAGATAGATGCTTTTTTGTTACTGTTATGCAAAGAGTAAAATAGTTCAGGATATTGCTTGAAATACAGTTTTTTAAAAATGGCAAAGTTTCTTAGATTTATTTATTTACTGAGAGCGCGTGTGAGAGCAGGGGGAGGGGCAGAGGAAGAGGGAGAGAAGCAAATTCCCTGTTGAGTGCCAAGCATGCTTTGGGTCTCAGTCCCAGGACCCTGAGATCATGACCTGAGCTGATGTCAGAATCTTAACCAAATGAGCCACCTAGGCGCCCCTGAAGGGCAATATCTAGTGGTGTTTTTGAAAAGTTAATAAAAATCCTTACAAAACAAATATGTATGTTCTTCTACCTGGATATGTATGAAGCTTCTTTGTATTATTGCAATTATTTTGTCACATTTTATTTATTTATTTATTCATTCATTCATTCATTCATTCATTTATTTATTTTTTAAAGATTTTTATTTATTTATTTGACAGAGAGAGACACAGTGAGAGAGGGAATACAGGCAGGATTGGGAGAGGGAGAGGCACGCTTCCCACTGAGCAGGGAGCCGGATATGGGGCTCAATCCCAGGACCCTGGGATCATGAGCTGAGCTGAAGGCAGACGCTTAACGAATGAGCCACCCAGGCGCCCCTATCACATTTTATTTAAATGGTTATCTTGTATTTCTTGTCACAAAAACAAATCATTTTCAGGGAAGAATATCTTTTTGTCTGTTTTTCCCCCATAATCAGCACAAAGTTGCCTTTTGGAAGTACTGCTTTATAGTTCTGATAATAGCTTTGCTGGCTCTTAAAGTATATGTAGGCTACTGTCCAGGAGTTATTTCTTTTCCCTTTTCTGTGTGTCTGTCTGTCTCTCTCTTTTTTTTTTAAAGGTTTTATTTATCAGAGAGAAAGAGAGGGTACAAGTGGGGTGAGGGCCAGAAGGAGAAGCAGACTCCCCACTGAGCGGGGATCCATCACTAGGCTTGATCCTGGGACTCCAGGGTCATGACCTGAGCAGATGTTTAAGTGACTGAGCCACCTGGGAGCCCCTCCCTTTTCTCTCTTAATCTGACTTCTTTTTAAAAGATTAGTCCATCTTAGTTGGCCTGCATTGAACAACTTATTGCTGTGTACAGAATTGCAACTAACTTTCCACAGAGCTTTTCCTTCTCCTGCCTTCTGACTGTAAGGCCAGGACTGCTATATGACCCAGGCATCTGGTCAGTTGTCTTCTACTTGGCTTGCTTGGCCGTACCAGGGTGTTGCTTCCTATGAAGTATTTTTAGAAAGGACTTGGTTACAGATCTTCAGCCTTTTAAATTACAAAATTATTAACTTGTTCAGTTACAAACAAAATGCCTTAGAGTTGAAGTTACTTTTTTAAATTACTATTTTTTAAAAGATTATTTTATTTTATTTACTTTTTAAAGATTTTATGTATTTGATATAGCACAAGTTAGTGGGTAGAAGGAGAGGGAGAAACAGGCTCCCGACTGAGCAGGGAGCCCAATGTGCGGCTTTGTCCCAGGCCCCTGGGTTCATGACCTGAGCTGAAGGCAGATGCTTAACCAACTGAGCCATCCAGATGCCCCTAAAACATTTATTTTATTTATTTATTTTATATAGAGAGAGTGCACTTGTGAGAGTTCAGGGTGGGGGTGGGGACAAGGGACAGGGAGAGAGAGAGTCTCAAGCAGACTCCTGTCAAACACAGAGCCCGATGCAGGGCCTGATCCCGTGACCCCAAGATCATAACAGAGCTGAAATCAAGAGTCAGCCACTCAATGAACTGAGCCACTCTGGTGCCCCCAGTTCCTATTTTCAAAATGTCTTAAATCTTTTTAAAAGTCTTTAAAGAAGGGACATCTCTCTTTAAATCAAAAGAAATTGACATTCTTTTAGGTACTCTATTTTATTGTTTTTTAAGGATTTTTTTTTTTTTGAGATTTATTTATTTATTTGACAGAGAGAGAGATCACAAGTAGGCAGAGAGGTAGGCGGGGGGCGGGGGGAATCAGGCTCCCTGCTGAGCAGAGAGCCCAATGTGGGGCTCGATCCCAGGACCCTGGGATCATGACCTGAGCTGAAGACAGAGGCTTTAACCCACTGAGCCTCCCAGGCGCCCCAGGATTTTATTTATTTATTTATTTTTAAAATATTTTATTTATTTATTTGACAGAGAGATCACAAGTAGGCAGAGAGGCAGGCAGAGAGAGAGAGGAGGAAGCAGGCTCCCTGCAGAGCAGAGAGCCCGATGCGGGGCTCGATCCCAGGACCCCAAGATCACGACCCGAGCCGAAGGCAGAGGCTTTAACCCACTGAGCCACCCAGGCGCCCCCAGGATTTTATTTATTTATTTATTTTTTTTTTTTTTTTTAAATTTATTTTTATTAGAGAGACAGAGATCACAAGCAGGCAGAGAGGCAGGCAGAGAGAGGGGAAGGGAAGCAGGCTCCCTGCTGAGCAGAGAGCCCAATGCGGGGCTCGATCCCAGGACCCTGAGACCATGACCTGAGCCGAAGGCAGAGGCCTAGCCCACTGAGCCACCCAGGCACCCCCAGGATTTTATTTTTAAGTCATCTCTACACCCAGTATAGACCTTGAATTCAGAACCCCGAGATCAGCAGCTGCGTGCTCCACCGCCAGCAGAGCCAGCCAGGTGCCCCGTGGTCCTCTATTTTAGATGTTTAGATTATGGACCATGTAGGACCAGAGGGAGTTTGTTTCCTATCTTGTCGTGTCTGAACTCAGAAGTTTTTCTTTTACTTTTCATTTCAGACCCATCCAAATGTAGATAAAAAACTTTTCACTGCAGAATCTCTGATTGGCTTGAAGAATCCAGAGAAGTCATTTCCAGTTAACAGTGACGTAGGAGTGCTAAAATGGAGGCTACAAACCACAGAAGAATCCTTTATTCCACTGACAAGTAAGTGCTTCTGGTCGGTCCCACTAGGCTGGTCTGCACTGAGAACAGAAATAGCCCGGCCTTGTGCATGCTTATCTTCATTGCTGTAGCAAAATTCTTGTTGACAAAATGGCTTTCTTTCAAAATGGGCTCAGTGCTGCATTTTGTGTATTTTAATCACAAGTTTTCATTTTTTAATAGCTTTAATTTTGAAAGTTTTTTATAATAGTTTATATGAAGGCCTGCAGCTAGCTGTCAGCTTTCATTTGCCATCTTAACTTTTCTCCACTTTTTTTTTTTTTTTTTTAAGATTATATGTATCTATTTGACAGAGACAGACACAGGGAAAGAGGGAACACAAGCGGGGGCAGTGGGAGAGGGAGAAGCAGGCTTCCTGCTGAGCAGGGAACCCGATGTGGGGCTCGATCCCAGGACCCTGGATCATGCCCTGAGCTGAAGGCAGCAGCCTAATGATTGAGCCACCCAGGCGCCCCACTCTCCACTCTTTTTCTTTCTTTTTTTTTTTTTTTTAATTTTTATTTATTTATTTATTTATTTGTCAGAGAGAGAGAGAGAGGGAGAGAGAGTGAGGGAGCACAGGCAGAGGCAGAGAGAGAAGCAGGCTCCCTGTCAAGCAAGGAGCCCGATGCGGGACTCAGTCCCAGGACGTTGGGATCATGACCTGAGCCGAAGGCAGCTGCTTAACCAACTGCGCCACCCAGGCGTCCCTCCACTCTTTTTCTAATATTCGAGTATTCCTGCTTTGCTTTTCTTCTCAGTTAATTGCTGGCCCTCAGAGAGTGGAAATGGCTGTGATGTCAACATAGAATATGAGTTACAAGAAGATAATTTAGAACTGAATGATGTGATTATCACCATCCCGCTCCCGTAAGTGGTATCCCCCACATAATCATTTTTTTCTGTACTGGGTTCATAGAAATAGTATTTTGGAACTTGTTTGGAGGCAGCACTTAGTTGGCCTTCTGTTCTAAGATACCTGCTTCTTAAAATGTCCAGTTGTAGAAGAAACCGGTTACAAAAGTCCACAGTACCATATGCTCGTATGACATTGGGACAACGTTTTTCTCTTGGAACAGAAATCAGGAGGTGGAAGGGAAGGCAGTTGACTGCAACAGGGCACAAGAGAACTTTCGAGGACAGGGAAGTGTTCTGTGATTTGACTGTGATGGTGTTTACGAGGTTACATACATTTGTCAAAGTGTGTTGAACTGTACACGCTAAAAGGAATGGAGTCTACTGGTTTTTAAAACCAACTCAAACCCATTGTAGTAGAGCTGTGTTTCTGGATGCTGGGCCTGTGTTTGTTCTTGTAGTAATGAAGACTTCCAGAAGGAGGAGCCACTTCTCAATCCAAAAAAAAAAAAAAAGGTCTTGGTTTTGTTTTGCAACTGAGAAATTGAATCTGTCAGACTGAATTTTTTCTCTTTCACTTGGCTCACTAAACTTTCAGCTAAAGATGAGAATATGTTTTCAAGGGAACTATTGATTCTTGCTGGAGCACATATTTACATTAGTTTTCATAAATTTTCTAACAGTTTTATTGGTGTAACTGACGTACAGTAAACTACACATATTTACGTCGTACAGTTTGATGAGTTTTGACACATATATACCTGTGAAATTGTCACCACAGTTAAGATAATGAAAATGTCCAACATTCCTAGAAGATTAGTTCTAATAAGTTTTTATTTTTTATTATTATTATTTTTTTTAGTTCCAGTTAAGTTTTTAATGTGTGCTTAAATGGCCTACTTTCTAGGATCATCTGAAAATACTCTTTCCCTAAAGTTTATCTCACTAGCACTTCCAGTGAGTGGGCCCTGTTATTATGTCACCACTGAATCTAGCTCCTTTCTTCCACCTCTCAGCACCTGCCCCTCCCACGATTAAGTACAAGGTGTAATTATGAACACCCAATAAATGTATTCTTAGTGTATCTTTACTGTTATATTGCTTAATATTATTGCAGAGAAAATGATAATTAATTTGTCTTTTTGTTTCACTTTTGATAATTCAGCCATTTACACGGCCAGGTCTGTTTTTTTCATCATAATTTTCCATTTTAAAAAATATGCTCTGTTATCAACCTGTCCTTGATTGGAGTAACTGTCTTATTCTTCACAGCTTGGTTATTCTTTCAGAACAATAGATGGCTGCCTTGAACCGTTGTAGGGCTTGGGCATAGGTGTGGGTTTTGTTTTGTCAAGATTTATTTTACTAGGCTATTTTTAGGATGCCACAATTTTTAGGCCTCTCCATCTACCCTATAATTGTGGTTATGGTGGTTTCCTGTGTCTTAGTCTACTTTTGCAATAGTCTCCAGAAGAGACCCTTCCTTACACAACATTTTACCCTATTGTCTAGAACTATTGTCTAGAACTGATCAAATTGGAGAGTTCGGAATCGGAAGAACAGCAGAGAGAAGAAACATATATACAATTGGGACCATAGAATTGAAAGGGAAGAGCTGATCATGTTGTTAAATTCTTCTCTTTGTCTTCCTTATTTACTTTGCCCCAAATACAAGCACTGAATGGCACTGGTGAATGAAAAGATGGTAAATTTGTAATGTGTAGGAGTGGGTGACACTGCCTGTCAGCCACATGTGAGGGTGCAGAGTACATCCTAACTAGCCCTGGTTCTCTGGCAGATTAAGGACAGCTGTGTGTCTCTTTTTCCCATCATGTTCACATACTGGGCAGGGCTGATTGTGTTTTCACTTATCATGTAAAAGTCCACTTACTGGATTGTAAATCAGACTCACTGGCGTCAGCTACAGGTTTTGAAACATTCTAAAATCTTTTGAAGACATCTTCTCACAGGCCCAAATTCATCTCCATTTTAATTAACCATATAATGATGTATAAGGTTTTGCCCTGCTGCTATCAACCTGTCTCCCCCCATGGTCACCAATAAAGAGAGCTGCAGTATGGTAAAATTCCTTCTTGACAAGGCAACAAACCCTTGGTGCAGAATTTTTTGAAAATATATCCCACTTCACATATTTGTCAGTTTTAGTCCCCTGCTAGGTCCAGATCTAATCCACAAGCTAGAGCCACCCACGGATATCTGCCAGTTACCTGTGGTTTCATGTGTCTGTATCTATAAAGGCAGTGAGTGAGATCCTTGGCCAAGGTGCTAGGACTTCGTTTGATCCTTGAAGTTACTAGGGAACCTCATTTTTTTCTAGAACCATAAAAGTGGACAGAATTTGAGGAGCATAATCAAATTCAGGGCTGATTTTCCTTGGCAGAGTTCTTCCAGCTTTGGACAGCTAAGGTGACACAAGTGTTTCTCATGACAGATCTGGGGTGGGTGCCCCAGTGATTGGGGAGATTGATGGCGAGTATCGACACGACAGCCGACGAAATACCTTGGAGTGGTGCCTGCCAGTGATTGATGCCAAAAATAAGAGTGGCAGCCTCGAGTTCAGCATTGCTGGGCAGCCCAACGACTTCTTCCCTGTTCAAGTCTCCTTCATCTCTAAAAGAAACTACTGTAACATACAGGTATTCCCTTTTAATCAAGAGCACATGGTAGGACAGATGCCAGATAAACAGAATGGCATCAAAAGTCAGAACAGCTGGGCGCTTGCCTGGCTCAGTCCATAGAGCATGTGACTCTTGACCCTTAGGTCATGTGTTCAAGTCCTGTGTTGGGCTGAGAGCTTACTTTAAAAAGAAAAAAAATCAGAAAAGCTGGTATTCCCTGTGGATTCCATTATTGAATTTCATTGTGTGATCTTAGTCAAATTCCTCTCCTGCTTTAACTCAGTTTTTTTCTCTAGATTGGACATGGTAAAGAAATTGAATATGAATACATATAAAAGTATTTATGGATTGTGCAAGATTTGTATATCTTAGTTGCCTATTTTTAAAAAATAATCTCACGCATTTTAAAAGCTATTTACCAAAACAGCCAACCCATGGTTTTATAATGCCTCTTATTTTTGAATTTTATTTATTTATTTATGATTTTATTTATTTATTTAACAGAGAGTGCACAAGCAAGGGGAGTGGCAGGCACAAGGAGAAGCAGGCTCCCCGTGGAGTAAGGAGCCCAATATGGGGCTTGATCCTGGCACCTTGGGATCATGACCTGAGTCATCCAGGCACCCCTGTTTTTAAATTTTTAAATTTTTTAAATTTTTGTTTGCATTTTGTTTTGTAATGTCTTATATATGTTGCTTGGTTTGAACCCAAGGATGAAAAGTTTTGTTTCATTTTGTTATTTGTTTATTTATTTTAAAGATTTGTTTGTTTATTTGAGAGAGAGAGGGAGAGAAAGAGCACGAGCGGGGGTGAGGGCCAGAGGGAGAGGGAGAAGCAGACTCCCCACTGAGCAGGGAGCCTGATCTGGGCCTTGATCCCAGGACCCTGAGATCACTACTTGAGCTAAAGGCAGATACTCAACAAACTGAGCCACCAGGCGTCCCCAAGAAAGTGTTTTATTTGGAGGGTAAAACTACTTCCCCACAAAAATGATTCTAATACAAATGAATACAATATTTGGACTATTTGGGGCACCTGGGTGGCTCAGTCGGTTAAGCATCCAGCTCTTGGTTTCAGCTCCAGTCATGATTTCGGTCCTGGGATCAAGTCTCCATGATCAGCACGAAGTCTGCTTCTCGCTGTCCCTATGCTCCCCTCCTCGCTCGTGCGCGTGCTCTCTCTGAAATAAATAAAGAAAATCTTTTTTAAAAACCCACAATAGAGGCACCTGGGCGGCTCAGTGGGTTAAAGTCTCTGCCTTCGGCTCAGGTCATGATCCCAGAATCCTGGGATCGAGCCCCGCATCGGGCTCCCAGCTCAGCGGGGAGCCTGCTTCCCCCTCTCTCTCTGCCTGCCTCTCTGCTTACTTGTGATCTCTGTCTGTCAAATAAATAAGTAAAGATCTTTTAAAAAAAAAAAAACAAACAATATTTGGATTATTTATGTTGCAGTTTCCCTTTGTTAATACAGAAAGTCATGAGCCAATTCTGTTGCAGACCTTGTCCTTTAGATAAGCAAAGTGATGGATATTTGTGAACTGTTTCTTTAGATCATTATTTTTAACTCATTGCTCTTTTTTTTTGAAGTTGCATTACAAGGACCCAATTTATATTTTCATTTTCTCCTCTGACTTGTTGATTTGCTGGTTGTGGCACTATCTTGTCTTCCCAGATGGTCTCTATCTCTCCTATAAGTGCTTAGGAGATTACAGTTTCCTTCCTGTGTTGGATAATTCCAAAAAGCACTTCTCTCTCCACTCTCAGTTACTGGCATAAGCCCTTGATTATTGGGAATACAGGCTTGAAACCAAGACATGAGATAGAAATGGGTACATTTTCCTGTTTGGGACAATTCAAAGAATAGGGCTCTCTGAAAACCTCATTAGAAAATATAATCAGTTGTTCAAGCTTGTATTGATGCCATTACAGGCACTAGTGTTACAGGTAATTCATTAAACTAGACATTTAAATGAAGTTGAAGAGTCAGAATATTGCATTTTGGGTCAAAATATTAATCGATCAGCCTAATTAAATGTCTGTGAACTTTCCTTCGGGGCAGGACCTGAGTAGTGGCCACTCATTCTAGATCTTTTACTTGATAGCACTGTACATCTCATGCAAACAGTTGTCTTTTCTGCCTAGAAAGTAAGTTAATCCTGTTGGTGGGAAGAGTGATGCTGTAAGCCACAATTGTGAATTGAACTTTTTAGTGTTTTTGCGTTATTTTTAATATTGCTGTAAGGGAGTTTGTTCTGTCCTGAGAATATAGTCAGCACCATGGAGACTCGCTCTCCTGCTGCTTTACCTCACTCTTTTGTTTGTTTCCCTAGGTTACCAAAGTGACCCAGGTAGATGGAAACAGCCCCGTAAGGTTTTCCACAGAGACCACTTTCCTAGTGGATAAGTATGAAATCCTGTAATACCAAGAAGAGGGAACCAGAAAAGAAAATTTTCAAATTAATAAAGAAGAAGCCAACTGTGGCTGAAGAGTTTTTTCCAAATCTACAAGCCATTGGAGACCCTTTTTTTCTGGTACAATGCACGATTCTCTGAGCGCAAGGACCCTCAACTCACCCTCAGTGTTCAAGTGTCACAGAGACGTTCTTTGGCAAAGAAAGACACAAACATAAAGGGAAAGGCTGCTGATTTCTTTGGCATATTTTACTGGCCAGCAGGAAAGCAAGCTCTCCCGAGAAAGCCCCCCAGTTCAACAGCTTCTCTTCCTTTGCCTCATTGTTGCTCCTTCGTTTTAATCCCTAAATATGGTTACATTTCATACTTCATTTTTAAAAAGTTTTCTCTGCAAATTTTTTTTTCCCCCTCTTTTTCTCTGCACATTTTAATCTTTCATACTCCTTTCCTTTACCTTCGGTTTTTCTCTTTCTGTACCTCAGTCAAGTGCTAGGATCATCGTATATAGGCATTGTATTTGTTGGGCATTGCTGGGAACTGGTTGAACTAATCCATCCTCGATCTTTGGACTCTATAGGTGAACTGCTTAAGGGGTATGAGGTGTAGACGTTAACAGGTAAGGGTGTGCTTTGTCCTTTTCCTCTGTCTACTCGTCCCTCCATTCCTTTGCATGTTGTTTTCCTTCCAGTTGTGTCCCTCTAGTTTAGAACAGTACTGTGAATCCCACTTGTGCCAGTAGTAAGGACCGCTGGGAAGCAGCTTTTGGGTGGAACATCCCCCGCTTGCAAGATGCCTGAGAGGTGAATGGTTATGTCCAGTGAGGGCTTTCACATCTGCAGGTAGTCCTGTCTGCTGCTGGTGCCACCCAAGCTTCCGGTTCTCTGCACTCTGGGTACTTCAGCTAAAACATAAAAACTCATGGTCTTTGTAATCCATTCACATGTCCTTGAATTCACCACCTCCTTTTTCCTGCCTCTTCTCTGTGTTCTTAGTCCTTTCCTGTCTTTTCCTGTCTCTGAAGTCCTTCATTTTTGTCCCTTGAGCCCTCTTTGATGAGTGTCCTCATGTCCCCTCTCATCCGTTACTTGTGCAATGGAGAAGGCTACATCAGGCAGCCCAGCGTTGACTTTCTAACTCAGTATTGCACTTGGTAGGGTTGCTGGGGCTACTGCGAGGCTGCGGCCCCAGGGACGGGGAGAGGCAGATGACGAGATGACCTGCTGCACTTCCAGCTGGCTGGAGAGGACCACTCCCACTGGGGATGACATCGGGCCTCCCCTGCAAAGAGTGTACTGTCCTCGAAGCAAAGCAGTCACACACAGATGGCCATGGGTGGAATTGTTTGCCAAAGAAATTTCTGGCCTTTCCCTTTCCCTTAACTGCATCAGGGAAGAATCCTTATCTCTGGCTTGGTTTCCACATGAGGTTTTTTTTGAGGAAGGGGACTGGGACAAGAAATATGTCATGTAGTTAAGTAGGCAAGAGATCTTATTAATCCAGTTTTGTTTGAAAGTTGCTTGTCCATATGATTTTTTTAAAGTTGTTTAGTTTCACAACTTTTTTTTTTTCCTGAAATTACTTTTGGGGTAATATTTAAAATGAGAGATGTTTTGTAACCCTGTAAAATACATAGGGAATATAACATTCCAGTGTACACAAAGAAGGAAAATTCTTTAATCAAATAAAGAGTATTATAAAATGAATGTTTATTAGATTCTTGACTCTTTCATCCTCTGGTGTCTCCTTGCTAATTCGAGATAATGTAATGGGATCTAAGTTTAAAAATTAATGATATGTTTTTTTTAAGAGAAAAGAATCTCTATCCGAGAGTACTTGCTGCCTCCCCTACATTACAGGTATGATGCCTCCAGGTGTATTCTCTGTGTGAGCGCACACAGACACACACACGTGTGTGCTCCGGTCCATGGAGCTTCCAAAGTTGATGCTACCTAGGGACTTTCGGTTTTAATTTTGTCAGGGATAGTCGTAGAGTCAGAAACAGGAGGCTTCATCTGTAAAGAATAACAAAGATCGGGGATCTCTCAGAGCATTCTCTTCCCCATTAGAGCAACGGTGATAAGAAGTAAGTGATCCCGCGGCGGGGGGATAGATGCTTGGGGAGTTTTGCTAATTCCCTCAGGAAAGATTTCATCCTAACTTTGTTTTCATTTAACTTAAAAAAACTATTGACTGTCCACAGATTTTTTGGAAGACAAATTACTCTCTGTAGTGAATAATGAGTGGGAATGAAGTTTTTATCTTCATGGTGAAAGCCCAGTGAATTTTTTTTTTTTTTCCTTAAGAGAAATAACAAAGTCCCCGGTCCCTGTCGCTGCAGTGTGGCGTGGCTCTCTGACAATGTAACCTTAGCCCAGGGAAGCTTACCAGGGCGGAGCGACGGCCCTGACTGGCAGCTAAGTCCCACCACCGGGTCCTGTGGACTTCTTGTTGGCCTCCTGTGAGGGAGACTAACAAAATAATTAGATCTGACTGAGCATTCTGTTTAATGTAGGAGGTTTGTGCTTCCTGCCTTGAATTAATTAATTCTACACAGAGGAGGTAGGGAACACACCTCGTGGTCAGGAATTCCTTTTTAAAAAGATCTGTAATTCATCTACCCACAGTAGTTTCTAACCCCTGGATCTATCAGCCCGTGCATCTGGGAAGCTTTGCCCTCCAATTAATGGGAAGTTGTTCACACTGAGGAGGCTGGAGAGATTTCCAGGGTTGATACAGAGTAGCTTTTTAAAGAAGTTCACATGGGGTCGGGCTCATTGGAGGAAGACAGAAAAATAGAAAAAGCCCCTATCCTCAGGAAGATGAAAGTCTAACTAGGAGCAATGGCTGAATCTGCTTACAAAACCTTTTCGCCTCAGGTAGACCAGTGTTAACCACAGCTGGTCTCAGTGAGGGTGAGGAATAGGGAGGCGTCTGCCTTGTAGGCCTCAGAGGAATCTCTCAAAGTAAAAACTCCGAATTAACTCCCCTTTACTCTGCACATCTCACTGCAACCATTCTCTCCCTCCATTCCCTCCCCCCACGCCTCCTTTGGCAAATCTGTTTGCGGCTACAGAGCTTTGAAAGTCCTAGAAGCTCCACAGCAATTGGGTGTTGTATGTTGCTCTTACCCAAGGTTAGAAAGCCTCCCCCCAAGTGTCGGTCTCCCGTCTTACCCTCGGGAGTTAGGGGTTTACGTGGCGCTAGACCTTAGGAAGACTGTACCTTTCCAAACTAAGCTGCTGCCCACTCAGACACAAGAGGTCAGGCAACCAAGCAGTTTTCAGGAGCTCGGGTCACTTCTCACTCCCCCACCCCCCACAGACAGATTTTTTTGCCTTGCTGCTGCTCATAGGGCAGGGGCTAAATGGTTATTTAGGGCTTAGTCCGATTCTCAAAAGCTCCCATAATCGAACTCGGTGTGATCAGGTTGCTAACCAAACGGGCTAGTTGAAAAAGAGGCATTACAATGTCAAGGCAATGAGGGAAGTGGAAATGGGGCTTGTTTCCCATTCTTTTGCCCAAATCAGTGCTTGTTCTATTCAGCTCATAGGAAGGTCCTGAGCCTACACGGATGTAGATGAGACAGTCTTCCCCCATGACCCAAACTGCCCACTCAGCTCCCATGTCTCTCCGCTTTGGGTCTAAGCATGGATTGTGCAATTTTTAGGACAAGCTGAGGAGAGACCTCCTGCGGAAGAAAGGTTTGAACTTTTCCCCAAGTCTGATGCAGGGAGGAGTCACTTGGCGTCTTGCTGTCACCGCATCAACACCAATGGTGCCTGAGCTCAGGATCCAGAGAGGCCAGAAAGGAGAACTTGAGAAGATGTGACTCTACGGGGTTCGCCTGCTGTAATGAGCAACAGCTGCCTCCTCCTGGGGCTGGAGGGAGCACGGGGCGAGAGGAGGGACAGAGGTGGGAAGAGGGCCTAGGCAAAGGCAGGAGGGATGTGGAAATAGACTCCTGACATTCATAGCCAAGTGCAGAGGGCCTTTGCAAACCCACTCTTCCTTCCACACCCAGCCTTTGCCCTCTCCCCGCTGCTTCCACTTCGGAAAGTCTGAAGCATGCTTGGAAAGCTGTTTTCTGCTTTCTTCTCTCTTCCTCCCCCTTTCCTGAGCTCCCAGCTGCTCGACCTCTTGCGTAATTGTGAGAGAGCACTGAGTTTTTTGATGGGCTCCAGATGTGCAGCGGGTGGGGGTGGAGGGTGGGGCGGTAGGTCCCCAGTCCCCTGAGTGCTCTAACTGTGGGAACATAGGGCCTCAACCCAGCAGGAGGACACATTGCACAGAGCGTTGGGGTTAGCTGGTCCCTGAGTGGGAGGATAGAGAAGGTGGGTGCTGTTTCACCCCCTTCCTCATCATCAGCTGCCTTGTGGCAGGCTCCATCCTTCCCTGAAATTCCTCCCGACCGAGATGGTAAAGAAGATCGGGGAGTTGTGAAACAGTTACGTGAAAAGACTCTGAGGTACCCCATTCAGAGCCCCTTCCCTCAGATGCTGGGTCTTGGCATCTAGGATACAATAGTTTGGGTTTTGTTTCTTTTTCTTTTACCAGAATAGTCTGAAAATTACTGTTGTGATTTGTCTCATGAAAGGTGGCCAGAGTCAAAACACTTTCATGAGCTTCAAAAAGTATGAAGGCAGGAAGAATAAGAGGCTTCCTCCCCATCCCCCAAATTCTGAGGCTTCCTGGTACCCACGATGCCTGCTGGAGCCTTGCTTGTTTGACCTCTGTTAGCCACAGCTGGGAAGTGCAAAGTGTCTTTCCCCTCCCCCCTCCTGTCCACTGCCTGGCTCCAGTCAGTCCCAGCCTCCAGCAGTGGGGGGCCCCCCTGCTAATGCTCGCCCTGTCAATGAGTGACCAAAGACCTCTGCAGTTCAGCCTCCTGCTGTTCCAGGGTTAGGGAAAGAGCGCACAAACTGAAGCCACTGAATCCGAACAAGATATGTTCATCCCAAGGAGGGCAAATTATTTTCTGCTATCTGCCCCGGCTAAAAGCCTTGGGGGTTTTCTCCTCCCTCACTCAGCGAGGAGGAGTCTCAGGCATCCCTTGAGGGCAGGTTGAAGAGGACTAGCCTAGCTGAGGCCAGCTCCCTAGGGTCTCCCCAGTCAGTCTCCTGGGGCAAGAGCTGGCTTTGCGAGGTAAGGATCCACTGTCCGGGCTGGATTTCGGGGTGGGGGTTGAGATGAAGAATGACCTCAACCAGGCTCAGTTTCTAGACTCCTCTTAGGTTTTTGGTCCCTCCTTCTCTTTCTTCTTTCTTTCTTTCTTCTCTCTCTCTCTCTCTTTCTTTCTTTTTAAAGATTTTATTTATTTATTTGACAGAGACACAGCAAGAGAGGGAACACAAGCAGGGGGAGTGCGAGTGGGAGAAGCAGGCTTTCCGATCCCAGGACCCTGAGATCATGAACTGAGCCAAAGGCAGACAATTAATGACTGAGCTACCCAGGCGCCCCGAGTCCCTCCTTTTCTTCCATATTAACCCCCTACTCCTACAGAGACCCAAATTGCTCTAGGATGGTGTGCCCAGTTGTCTGCCTGTAGCTTGCCTCACCCCGGCTGTAAGTCAGCAGGTGGTGGTAGGATGGACCTACATGGAGGGGGGCAAGATGCTGATTCAGTTCGGGTTTCTGTGCTTTACACTTTAACATGTCTTCCACCTCTCAGAAAAGTCTGTGAAGTCGGATGTGGAGGGTTATCAACCCCATTTACAGCTCTTCATGGCAGGGCTTGGAGGTGAGCATGAGGGGGTGAACCTGGGTACCTTCAGCAGATATTTTCTGGAGATACTGAGACCATGCTGGAGGGCTCTACGACCATGAGGTTCACTGGGAGCTACGGAGGACTCAGGCACCTAAGGTTTTAAAAAAGGGGGCGTGCGGGGGGAGAGGGTGAGAAATTGTCAAAAACGCCGTTTCAGAAGAGCCTTAAGGCCTAGGGGTGGAGGGTGGTCTAGGGGAGTCGGAAGGGGAGCGCAGGAGGGAGGAGGGTGTGTTGATGGTAGTGGAGAGCCCAGCTGCAGAGAGGAACAAAGCGGGCGCTGTGCAGGCGGGGGGTGGGGGGGCCTTGGGGGGAGGTGCTGCTATGGGAAAGGGTGGGTGGGGGGACCTTGGGCTCCAGTTCCACAAGGGCGTCTTTGGCTGGCCTGGCAGGACGGGACGGGGGACGGGGGCGGGGACTGGGGGGCGGGACCTTCTCGCTCTCCTCCCACTCAGCGGGCTCCCAGGGAAAAGCAACAGGGTCCTCCAGAGCCGGAGGCCGCGGCGGCCGAGCAAGGCGAGGGAACCGGTGTCCCCCTCTCCCCGCGCGAGGTAAGGACGCTCTCTCCCACTAGGCCCGTGGGTTTCGCTGGCTGCGCTGCCGAGACTGGATAAGGGGAAGTCCCAGGGCCTGGCGGGAGCCCTCAGATCAGCTCTGGGCTGGGGGGCCCAGAAGAAACCGTGTGGGAGGAGGGGGCGCCCCAGGTGAGTGCAGTGGGGTGGGGGGCGGCAGAAAGGGGCTTTGTGGGGAGCCGGCTCCTCGGCTTTTCTGCCAGCTGCTTGCTTTTGCCCTCCGGAGCCTCTGTCCGCGCAGCCGCCAGAGGGGGCCCTCGCGCTCCTCCCCGGGAGGGACGCAGGTCCTTGCCCCATCCAGACTCTCCTGCAGGCACCCAGATGGCCGGCAGGGCGGACGCTCGCGGAGTCTAGTCCGCCCGCGCCGCACTCCTCCCACTCTCCGGCCGACTGCAGGCAGAGAGCCCTGCACCGGGCGAGGGGGTCCTCCTGGGCCAACTCCGCTCCTGCCCCGGCCAGGCCGCCTCTATGGACGAGGAATGTGTGTGGAGTCCAGCCCGGAGGCGGTGGGAATCCGGGAGACACTCCTGGGTGTGTTTAGGAGACAGGATGCACGTCCCGCGTCTCCCCAGCTCTCCTCCGAGGCCCCGCATCTTTAGGGGTCCGGGAGGCCGGACGGGGCACGCTTAGGAGAGGGAACCCCAGGCTCTTGCCACGCCCGTAGGGTCCGGATTCGTATCCCTAACGGAGTTCCCCGAGGCGCGGGCTGAGCCAGCCATCCGGGTTCCTCCAGGATGGGGAAGTGCGGACGCGCCGGCGGCCGGGGACTGGGGGCCGGGGGTGGCGGGGCCGGGGAGGGGACGCCCCGCGCGGGGTTGCCGAGGCGCCCGCCGACGCTTCCGCCGGGGCTGGGATGAGCGGGGGCCTGGACGGGCGGGTGACCGCGCGGCCCGGCGGGGGACCCAGGGAGCCGGGGCGGGGCTGCATTCTGGTCCCGTTAGCTCAACCGTCCCGGAGGCTCCCGGGCTGACTCATCCGACCGCTCGCACACAAATACAAACTCCCCACCACGTCAGGCATCCCACGCAGCGGACACGCACCGCGCCCCACCCCGTGTCACCCACGCGCGCGCCCGCCGGCCGCGCGCGCAGCCCGGGTCTCGGCCGCCGTCGCGCGTGGGGCAGCCTCCCGCACGCCGGGACTCCGCCCGCAGTCCGCACGCGCTGCGCTCCGGGCACCCCGAGCCGGCGCTCACACGCGGGGCCCGCTGCGCTCACGCAGTTCCCGTCCGCACACCCCGCCGCTCACACTCGCACCTCCCGTGCGCCCTCGGGCCCCCCTTCCCGCAGCTGCCCCGCGGGGAGCGGGCGGTGTCGGAGCGGCCGCCCCTTTCCCCGGCCGCGTAAACAAGCGGCTCCTTCTCCCCGCCCGGCCAAAGAAAGGCCGCTTGTCCGGCGTGCGCGGCGGGCGGGGCGACCCAACACTGCGGCCTTGTCCCACCTGGCGGCCCTGGGCAGCACAGGCTCCGGGCCAGCGAGGAGCCGCGCCCCGGCGGCAGTCCCACCCCGCCCGCGACCTCGGAGAGGGGCGCTCGCCGGCACCCCCTTCTCTCCCCCAGGAGAACCGGAGCCCCACTCTACACTCCCGCCTCTCCCTGGCTCTGCCCCCTGGAGCCTCTGCCGCCCACCTGCGGTCCCGCCCCAACTTCAGGGCCTCAGCTGCCCTCAGCCCCCCCTGCTCCTCCCTTCCCCTGGCTCCCCGTCCCTCCGTTTCCCCCTCGGCTGCCCCTGGCCGTCGTCCCCTTTACTCGACGACCTCCGTGTTCTCAGTCTCTCCATCCCCTTCTTTGTCCCCCAGGCCCTCCGCCTCGCTGTGCCTCCGTCTCCACCCAGCTCTGAGTCCCGCGGAGAGTTTCCCCACCTTTTCTTCCCCTCCTGACAATCTCCCCAGCTCTCATTTTCTCTCTATCCCTCAGTCTCCGTCTTCCATCCCGCCCCTCCATCCCTGCGTCTCCCCTTACCCACCTGGTCCCGCCGCTGAGCCCTCTTATCCCCCCTTCTCAAGTTCTCTCCGCCCGGCCTTTCCACGCCCTTCCCCGGCCCCCGCCCTCCGGGCTCCCAGCCTCAGTTTCCTTCCCGTCCTGACTCCTTCCCCTGCCGGCCGCCCTTCCTTGAGGGCGGATGTGCGTCGGGAAAGCGAAGGCGGCGGCGGGCTGAGAGGGTCCCAGCTCGGCCCCGCAGGCCTCCGGCCACCGCCATGCGACGCCTGGGGCGAGGGTCCGGCTGGCCCCACCGGCCACAGGTGAGGGCTGGAGCGGCCCCGCGGGACTCCGGGGAGCGCAGGAGCAGGGCACCGCTCGGGGACTCGCCTGGGACCTCTGGCCAGGGGCCCGATTTGGAGCCTGGACTTCCTCCAGAGCCTGTTGGTTACAGAACTTTTCGGCCCTTCCTCGGGCCTACCTTCACCCTAGTTCGGGTGCCAAGACTCCAAGCGGTGACTCTGGACCCCCACTAGGGCGGAGAGGTCCTGGGACGGGCTGATCCCGTGTGGCCTGGGTGCCCGCGCGTCCCCGCCGGGGAGGAGATCGGAGGGCCCAGGCCTTAGCGGGGTCACCCGCGGGAGCCCCGGCCTCGCCCGCCACGCCCCCCCCCCCTTTTTGCACGGCGGCTCCCGGCTCCCAGGCCTCCGCCGCCCTGTCCCCAGGAGGTGCGGGAGGGCTCGGGAGAGCGGGGGCTGACCGCGGCGCCTCCCTCGCGTCCCTCCTTCCCGGGAGCCGGCGTTGCGCCGCAGGGGCCTTTTTTTGGCAGCGGGGCCGGGCGGGGCGCTCCGAGTGGGTAATTACTGCCGGGGGTGGTGGGTAGCCCTGTCCACGGAAGCGGGTTGGCCGCTGAGGGCGCCCGGGCGCAGCGCCGCTTCGCTCTCCCGGCCCGGGGTGGGCTCCGAGGAGAGCGCGCCCCCAGGTGGCCGCGGGACAGCCCCTTTGTCAAAGCGCCGCCCGGGTGCGACTGGGACGCGTCGGTCTGGTGTAGCTTTCCGCTTCACCTGGGTTAGGTTTCTGAGCTGGGGCCACGGCCTCGAACCTGCTGATTTCTGCATCTTTCCCGATCTTCTCCGTCTCTCCCCACACCCCCCTCCTGGTCTCCCCCTCTCCTTCACATTATTATTTCCTCCTCTCCTCGCATCAGTCTTGCTCCCCATCAACCTTATTCCTTTACAATCTTTATCTCCGCTTGAAATTCTTTGGTGTAAATAAATGAACAGGGTAATGGTGACGAATTTGATAGAAAAGGGTGAAGGGACTTGTTCTAGATCCTGAAACCCATACTCGTAACTGGCGTGTTTACGGTGCTTTGTGCTTCACACAGTGTCTTTTAATATAAGAGCTGACTCTCCAATCTTAAAATAAAGAAAAGAAAAGAAACAGTTTTATTGGGGCACCTGGGTGGCTCGGTTGGTTAGGTGTCTGCCTTCTGCTGGGGTTGTGATCCTCCCCTTCTGGGATCAAGCCCTGCCTTGGGCTCCCTGCTTGGTGGGGAGTCTGCTTCTCCCTTCCCCTCCCCCACACCCCACTTTTGCTTTCACTTGCTCTCTGTCTCTCAAGTAAACAAAATCTTTAAAAAAATAGGGCACCTGCGTGGCTCAGTGGGTTAAGCCTCTGCCTTTCGCTCAGGTCATGATCTCAGGGTCCTGGGACTCAGTCCTGCATGGGGCTCTCTGCTCAGCAGGGAGCCTGTTTCCCTCTCTCTCTGCCTACTTGTGATCTCTGTCTGTCAAATAAACAAATAAAATATTTTAAAAAATAAAAAAAACAGTTTTATTGAGGTATAACATATATCATAAAATTCACTTAAAGTGCGCATTCAGTGATTTTTTTAGAGTATATTTACAGTTTCATTTGAGAACAATTCCCTCACCCCAAAAAGAAATCTTGTGCCCATTTATAGTCACTTTCCATCCTACCCTTAGCCACAGGCAAGCACTAATCCAGACAATCTTTTGTGAAAAAGTCACTATTCCACTTTTATAAAGAATGACTTGACACTCAGAGAATTTAAGTAACTTGTCCAAGATCCCAAGATCCCGCAGCTAATAAATAATAAAGTCAGGGTGAGAATTCAAGGCTCTTGCATCCCAGCCTAAATCTCTTTCCACTAAATGGCGATGCTGTTTCCTTCCGCATTATTTTTTTGTTTTCTTTCCTTACTCCCTCTTTTATGTAAACTCCCCATTCCCAACCCACTCTCTCACCTCCCTTTCCTCGGAGCATGCTGAGGGCTTTCCCTGAGTGTAAGGAAACCGGCAGCAGGCAGGCTCTAACCCTGGAAATTCTTCCCCACAGCCAGATCTCCTGGGGAGGTGCCAGGCCGGCTTGGAACTTGGTGTAGGTTAACTGCCTCTGCCTTCCCGCTTCCCAGGCGGAGCTGGGGTGGGCCCCAGGCCGAATTCCGGTTTTTCTTCCGCCAGCTTGGGCGGACACGGTGACGGACATGATGCCGTCCAGGTCCGGAAGGGTGGAAGCTGGGAAGGTAAAATTAGTAACTCTCTAAGGCTGAGGCCCTTGGGCTCCATGGCCGGGCTCAGGCACTCCTTGGAATGCTGGCTCCTGCCCCCACTTCCCAAGTCACTAGGCCATGGTCGAGGGTTGGAAGAGAAAGTGGAGGCAAACCCCGCCTTCCTGGGTCTCCCTCCCACCTGGAGCCACTCGCTCTCAGTCGTCCGTCCCCAGCCCCATGTCAGCATCGAATGGGAAGCTTGTCACCTTAACGAGATGATCAAGGGACAGGCACGCAGGCCCACATGCGTACCCAAAGGTACCAAAACCGTGAGCGAGGGAGAAAGGGATGCGTGGAAAGAGCTTCCGCTCTGGCTCTCGAGTCTACTTTACCCTTGGTTCTAAAGACCTAAGCTTCCTACCACACCAGATCAGATGAAGAACGCTAGAAAACTGTACTCCTGTTATTAGTCACCACTGAGGGGTTTCTCGCTGATTGTCTGGGGGTGAGACTGCTTTCTGGGGAAGAGAAGGTGTAGGAGTTGAGGCAGACGGAAGGCAGCAATGTCTGAGTTCTTCCTGTGGTGGCTCCTTTAAGCAGACGCCCTGTGGAGACCCCTGGGGAAAAGGGACAAAGGGAGAGGCGGGAGAGAGACGGTATGGGGGAGGGAGCGCCTCAGCCCTGTCACCCACCTGGGGGGGTGTCTCTGGCCACCAGTGTCCCCGGGGGAGTTCTTGGACCCCGGCTTCCCTTACTGAGGTAGATTTTCCCCACCTCACCTCTGGCTCCAGATGTCGGAGCGTCCTCTCCCGCGGAAGCCTAGCTCCTGGGTGTCTGAGGCAAGAAAGCATAGACATACAGCGGGGCCTCTAGGGGTCTTTGGCTGATGGTGGCAAGGGTGAGGACTGGTGTGCTGGGTGTCTACCTCTGAGCTGCCTCCACTTTTTCCTCTGCATGAGCCTGCTGGGAATGAGGGTGACTGGTACCGCCCCCGCCCCAGGAGCATGGCCGCAGACCCTATTCCCTTCTCTCCCCACCCTGGCCTCCCCACCAACACCTGCCTTGTGCTGTGTCCCCAGGAGCCGTGGAGCCCCAGGACCATGGACGCTCTTAACAGGAACCAGGGAGGCCCTGGATGCAAGACCCAAGCAATGGTAAAGGTGAGCAGGTCAAGGCCAGGGGGCAAGAGGGCTGTTGGAGAGGGTGGGTTTGGCTCCTCTCCCCACCCGTGGCCCCAGCCCAGGGATGAGAGCAGCAGCTCCTCTCTGCCCTTCCCCAGGTCCCAAGCCTATTAACAGCCGAGTCTTTATCTGAATCAGGTTAATTGGTTCACCCAGAATATACCCTTTGGAAGTCAGGAGGCGGTTTACAGACTGACCCTGGGCTGTGTCCCTCTCCTGGATCCCAGGCTCTGTCCTCCACTGTGATTCAGTTTCACGGAGGGAAGCAGTGGCCAAGGGGACGGCCACGGACAAGTCTACAGGGACAAGCCTGCATTGGCCCTCCTCCGCAGCTGCTCCTTCTCCTCTCCAGCACCCACCTGCTCCTCTCACTTTCTCCTTTTTTGTGTTTTTTTTTTTAAATATTTTTATTTATTTATTGGACAGATAGAGATCACAAGTAGGCAGAGAGAGAGAGAGAGAGGAGGAAGCAGGCTCCCTGCTGAGCAGAGAGCCCGATGGATGGATGCGGGGCTCGATCCCAGGACCCTGAGATCATGACCTGGGCTGAAGGCAGAGGCTTTAACCCACTGAGCCACCCAGGCGCCCCTCCTTTTTTGTGTCTTAATAGACAAAGGGGGCAGTTAAGCCAAGGCTTGAAAGAAATCCAGTGGGACGAGTTAGTGGCCTAGATTCAGATCTCATTTCAATTTAGGGTAATAAGGCTCCGTGCAAGATTTTGGGCTGAGCCTTTCAACACCCTCAGAGCCCTTTGGAGAGGGCAGGTGCCGGAGGGAGTTCTGGCGTGACAGGGGCTCGGGGTTCTGGCCTGAGGGCTCTCATGATGCTCATCCCTCACCCCCACCAGCTGCAGAAGGGGCCCTTGGACTTGATTGAGACAGGCAAGGGGCTGAAAGTGCAGACGGACAAACCACATCTGGTGAGCCTGGGCAGTGGGCGGCTCAGCACGGCCATCACCCTTCTGCCTCTGGAGGAAGGTAAGTCTGGGGGGGGGCGGCCCCTCCACCCTGCCGCCCCTCCGTCCTTAAAGACATTCCTGCCCTGCATCCCAGGCACGCGCGGGGGCCCTTCTGCCCTTTGTCAGCCATGTTCGCCTCCCCCAGATGCGAGGCCGCGCCACCAGCTCACCCCCCCTTGTCCTGGCCTCCCTGGACTGCCTGGCCCCCTTTGGTAGATCATCTGGCTCCATGACTGGGATTAAAGATCAGTTTAGAAACAAGGAGGAGAGCACTGAAACAGGAGAGCCCATTGCTCTTAGCAACCAGTGTGGCCAAGAAGGAAGGGGCCCCATTCCAGGCCGAAGCCTGGTATGGGAGCAGCCACCTGTGGAGCACGGAGGGCTGGGAGGTGGGGGGACCGACCTCCGGAGATAAGGCCCTGGCATGGCCCCCCTTCCCCGCTGGCTTCTGCCTGGCTTCCTCGGCCTCCTCGCTTCTCCCCTGGCTGCACTTGTTGCCTGGGTGATTCTACATTCCCCACATTCTCCAAATACCAGTCCCAGGGGCTCTGCCAGGGGGAGAGCTGTGTAAGCCTTAGCACGGAGGGGAGCGAGGGAGGGCAAGGTGGGGGGGAGGGAGAAGAGATGGGGAGCAGGATGGAGGAGGAAGAGGACTTGGGGACCAGGAGGTGGAGGGCCTAAAGGAAGGTCTGCAGGAAAGAAGTTCCCCTTCTCGGTTGGTCGGTAGAGCCCGGCTGCTCTGTGTCCTCTGGGTCCCCCCATCTGTGAGCCAGTTTTCTCTGCCTGCCCAGAGCTTCTCCCACTGACCTTCTCCACCAAAGGGGCCCCAAAAGGGTGGCCGGTGGTAGGCAGCAATCCTTTGTGCGGGAGGAGGTTGGCTTCTGTCTCCTTGGCCGCCCTCCTGGCCCAGCCTGGGACTCAGTTTACCTTCTGTCTTCAGGGAAGACGGTGATTGGCTCCGCGGCCAGGGACATCTCCCTGCAGGGTCCCGGGCTGGCCCCAGAGCACTGCTACATCGAGAACGTGCGGGGCACCCTCACCCTCTACCCTTGTGGCAACGTCTGCAGTATCGATGGGCTCCCTGTCCGGCAGCCCACCCGGCTCACTCAGGGTAAGGTGTGCTGCCCCCCAGCGGGAGGCGGAGGCGACGGTCTCTGTTGAAAAGCCTGGGCTAGGGGCGTTGGGAGAGGGGGAGCCTGCAGTGGCGGTTGCCATGGTAACACAGAGCCAGTGGGAGGCTCAGGGGCCTCTCCATGTGCCGCAAGAACACCCCCAACTCCTCTAGGATCCTGATTTGTCTTCAGCCTGCTTTTCTTCTTGGGTCACCTCTTGGCAGGGAGGGGAGGCGTCCTGGTGACCTCATTCAAAGGGCACGCGGAGTGGTGCAGCGGTCAGGTCATTAGTGAGATGGTTAAGGGAGGGCAGTTGGAGCGACAGGACAACCATGGGGTTGTTTCATGATGCCAAGAGGGGGTCACTCTGAAAAGAGGCAGGGAGGTGGGGAAGGAGGCCGCTACCTCCTGATGGAGGTGGAGCAAAGGTGAGATCTGAGGACATGGCCGCTCCGTTAAAAGAGCGTCCACAGTAGCTCTGGGGTCATGCCTACGGTTAGCACCCTGTCGCCCAAAGCCACAGGCCACTCTGTTGTGTCAGGTGGCTCTGAAAACCGGGCCCCTTGTTCTTGTTACGGGGCAGTTCAGGGGTCGGCCCCGGTGGTGCTTTGACAGACCAGGTGTGTCTGCCCTGGGCATCCATTTATACAACGAATCGTCACAGTAGGGGAGTGAGAAAAGCAGGCCTGGAGGGGGGGCAGAGGTGGGGTTGACGTGAGGATGGGAGCTGTGGGCCAAGCCTGACCCTGAGCCGGAGGACTAATGTCCTGCCGTTGTCTTACTGGCTGAAACCTCCTTGGCAGTGGAAATCCCCCTCATTCCTTTGTTTCCCTCTGTCCTTCTGTTCATAGCCCTTGAGCTCTCTTTAGATGCCACTCCCTTCACAGCTCACCCAGGAGACTCAGCCTTGCCCTACTCCTTTCTTCCTGCCCTTGGGTGTGTGTGAGGGGGCCACGTGGCTTCAGGGACCCAGGCCCACCAGCAGCAGTGGCGGGCCCTTGCCTCTTCTAGGGCCTCAAGTTCTCCACCTCCAGCTGAGGGGAGGGACCCCCACAAATTGGGGCTTTGGCTGTGATGCCTTCTGGTTCCTGACAGTCCCTTTCAACCTCCAAGAGAACATCTTCCCCAAGATTGGGTGTGTGGAAGTGAGCTGGTCCGGCAGCAGGGAGGGGGGCGCAGAGCTCAAAGGAGGCTGGAGAGAGAGCCCCGCAATCACTCCCCCCAGCCCCAGATCCCTCGCGTTCATGGGCACGCACATGTGTGTTGTGAGCAGGGTGCAGGAACGGATGCTCTGAAGGGCCCTCTTGGGCAGTCTGCCCAGAGCATCCTCTAGCTCCCTGAGAAGAGGGAGCGCCTGGGTCAAGATGGAATTCTTAGGCATTTCCTGTGGCCCCGGTGACCCCTAACTCTTCCCCAGCCAAGGGCCCACCCTGCCAAGTATGTACCCTCCCACTCTCTTCTGACCCTAAACCCCCTTCCCTTTTGCTCCCTCCCACTCCCACAGCCTCCTTGTCTGGGCTTGCCTGTCTCAGGAGCTTGGCAGCCCCGGGAGGGGTAGGCAGAGGCACAAAGGAACGGGTGTTCTTCTCCCTAGCATTCCCCCTCCCCTGGGCTCCCGGGAGCTGAGGCTTTCCTTGTCTCATCTCTGGAGCAAGGCACCAAGCCCAGCCCTGCCTGGCCCCACTCCGGACATTCTTGGGAGTGCGTTTCCCTGGAAACTGGGTGGCTGGGGGGGGGCGGTGGTGTGCGTGTGCTATCTCTGTGTGTCTGTGTAACTGGAGTGTGTTTATATATCTCCGGATGTGTTTGTGACTCGGGGCTTGTGTATTGCTGTTTGTGCCTTTCCTTGTGTTTATGGATCAGCGTGTTCACGTGGTGGCCGGGGGTGAACTCGGGACTGACGGTACCAGAGTGTCCATGTACGTAGTTCCAGGTGGATCTGAGAACTCGCTGGCCCCGTGCCTGTCTGTGGGCATATGTACAACAGGATCGGGTTCTCTGTCTCGTTCCCCGACCCAGGCGCCATAGGAGGACCCTCCTCTTTGGAAACAGAGGGCTACCCTACAAAGAACAAGGAGCCCGTTCTGGCTGGGCCAGGCCATCCATAGGTGCGTCATTCTGGGCATTGTGCCAGCCAGAGGCAACTTGGATAGGCACATGTCAGGAGGAGTAGAGATGGCGGTGACAGGCTCTTCCAGCAGGACCTTGCCTGGGCCCGGGGGTGGGGGGCAGGCAGAAAGCAGAAGCTGGCCTTTGGCTCTCACTAAAGCCATGGACACTGCAGCATGACGGGAGGGAATCGAGGACAAGCCCGATTCCAGCTCCGTACCCTGGTTTTCTGGCACACCTCGTGCTGCCCTCTTCTCTACGGAGCAGAGGCTGGAGATGGGAATGTGAGCAAGGAAATAAGAAGGAATCTCAACCGGGCTGAGGTTGCCCCACCCTGGGACCACAGCGCCAGACCACATGAAAGCTCCGGGAGGGGACGGATCAGGGGAGGACCCAGAGAGCCACCCGGCTTGGGGCCCAGGCTGTCTAGACAGTAGGTCCCCGTCCACTCCCAGCATTCGCTGCCAGCCTAGTCTCCACGTCTCCTTCACTCCCTAAGCCCTTCATTGGTGGGTAGGGGCTTGTGTGAAGGCCAGAAGCGGGGGGAGCTCCCTGGAATGTGGCCGGGGAGCTGGGCTTCCTGGGTAATCCAGCCGCCTCCCTCTGGGATCCAGGACACTGAGCCTCTTCCTCTCCCACCCAATTCTCAGTTATTCCTTCTGTGAAATGGGAGTGAAGCTTCCAACCGTGCTCTGCTAGAAGATAAAGATCAAAAGAAGGAGAGAAAAAGCAAAGGCTCCTAGCTGCTCCCTTCTTTGTGCCTGCCTCCTGCCCTATTTCTCACTGGCGGGTATCCTCCGTGTCTGTCTGGGTCTGTCCAGCTGGCTGTCACAGTTTCCAGACCGATGAATCATTCTTCCTGAGCAGATTTTTTTTTTTTTAAAGCCTCCCCTTATTTTGCATTTAACCCTACATGGTTCTCCCATTTTCCTTCAGAAGGAGAGTGAGATACATGTGCGCGTGTGCGCGTGAGCATGTGTAGAGTATGGCAATGTGGGTAGGTGTTTAGCAAGGGTGGAGAAATGATTTTTTTCTCTAAGGAGGTTGGCTTTTGATTCCAGAGTCTCTCCAGGGACTGAGTGAAAGGATGTCTGTGCCTGAATGAGTGTGTAACCAAGAGGGGTATTATGGGGGTGAGAATAAGCACGTGTCAGAGACGGTGTGTTTGTGTGTGTCAGTGTGCACAGCCAAGGTGTGGTGTCTGTGTGTTGGTGTGTGTGAGGCGTGGGAGCTCTGAGCATATAGAGTATGTCTGAGATAGTGTGTCCCTTAAGGTTCTCGTGTGCAGAGGGCAGGTCTCTGGAAGACAATGAATTGTCTGGGGCCCCGGGCTGGCGGTAGGTGCTCACCTGGCCCAGAAGCCCAGCCGGCCCCTGGGGGCTCCAGAAGCAGGTGGCACTGTGTTTTCCAGGTGGGAGGGTGCCTCACTGGGGTGGGAGAGCTCTTCTAGGAGACTAGCACAACTGGTGGTAGGGGTTGGGAGGAGGTGAGGTTCGCTTCTGGAGCCCCAGGGAAGTAGGCTTGCTGGGAAGGGGCAGTGCCTTGGTCCAGCCTGGGGGTGAGCTGAGCTGCTGGGAGTGTGGGGAGCAGGGGCAGAAGAGGAGGTGTTTAGATTGGAGACGGAAGCGAGGCTCAGTGCTGCTCAGCCTAGGCCTGAACTCCCAGCCCAGGAGTGACCTTGTCACAGTGGCCCAGGGAGGGCAGGAGCTGAACCTAGTGACCTAGCTGGAGCCCTGGGAGCCATGGAATGTCAGAGCTTAACCTTTGCTGTCGATGAGGACAACCTCCTCATTGGTAGATAAGGGATCTGAGGCCAGAGGGTGTGATTGGCCCCAGGTGACCAGCCAGCCGGGTTCGGGACTGGCCCCTTCCCAGGCCTCTTGGGAGGCCAGCCACAGAGGGCTCTCAGTGAGACCCTGCTTCCCCTCACTCCTGCCTGCTGCCTCCCGACGACGCTTCACCCTCCGGCCTCCACTTACCTCTTACCTTTCCTTCCGTCACCTCCCCCGCAACTTACCTCCCGGTCTCACTTCTGCTCCCGCACCCCCGACTCGGAGTCCCCGGGCGGCCGGCCGCCCGCACCCTCCCGCCCCGCCCTCTCCATCCCGCTCCCCTCTCCTCTCCTCCATCACTTCCTCTTCCCCTCCTCCTCTCCTTTGTCCCTCCCTCCCTGGCTCCCTTCCCCCGCCGGTGGCCGGCCCGCCCCTCCCGGGCCCTGGCGGCTGCTGGCTGCCTGGCGGCTGGCTGCTCCGAGCCCGGGGCCCGCGGCGCGGGAGGTCGGCCCGCCCCCTCGCAGGCCCCGGGCGGGCGGGGAGCCCCGAGGGCCCGAGCTAGCGGGGGCCGGCGCTGCGGAGGTCCGGGCTCGCCGGTGAGTGCTCCGCGGCCGGCCGCCGCTCCCGGGCAGCGGGCGCCGAAGGGCTGGGGCGGGGGGCTGGGAGGGGCGTCTGCGGGCTGCGGTGGGGGGGCTCGACCGCGGGTGGGGGGGTCCGGCTCGCCTTGGGGAGCTGGGGGGCAGTGAGACTGGATGGCATGTGTGCCCTGAACATGTGAGTGGGAGGTCTGGGCTCGGGGCCACCCCTCGGCCGGCCAGACCTCGTCTTCCCTCCGCGCTCGGAAGTCCCCTCCATGGACCCGCCTCCGGAAGGGGTAGAGGGGTCCAGATGGGGATGGGGAAGCCCGTGCTGGGGCCGAGAGGGGTCTCTGATGGAAGGGCGGGGGCCCTTCCTCGCATCTCCCCGCACCCCAGCCTCCCTTTGGCCGGTCCATTCCGTTTGTGTGGCACTGAGCGGTGCCTGTCAGTCCGCGAGTGCGGGAGCCGGTATGCCTCTCTGGGTGTTTCTAGCAGCGGGTATGTGTGCGAGCTTGTAGGAGAGTGTGTTTGTGTGTGGTGTTTCCCCTCCGTGTCTCACAGACATAGGATCCGCCCTCTCCTTTGCCCTGGTTTCCACCACCCCCCCCCAACCAGATGTGCAGCTTCTCACCCACCCACCTGCACACACACAGCTGGGCCCTTTGGGGATGGGGGCTCGGACCACAGCTTTGACCGGGAGGAGAGGTTCTTGGGGTTCCCTGAGTGGCTGACCCTTGGAGGTGCCGGGCAGGAGTGGACCCAAGGAGATTTCCTCCCAGAAACAGGCTAGGCAGGCCCTTGGGGCAGGACAGACCGGAGTTGGGGCCATGCCTGGGGCCCCTGAGTTCAAATAGAAAGTTAATTTGGGCAGGAGGGAGCCACTCTGAGGCCTGTTGCCCTCCTGCCCGCTCTATTAATACAGATCGAGCTCTGCTGCCTGGCATCACCTATTTATAGCCTAGAGGCAGCCAGGCCACACCCCCTCAGTGCAGGAGCTGAGGGGCAGAAGAGGGGGCAGGGAGCTCTCAGCTGTAGAAGCCAGGGCTGAGGGTCCCTGGGTGCCCACCGCCTCCTTGGGTGGGCCTGGCAGGATGGGCTGGAATCCACTCAGACTCCCCACCTTCATCCAGACTGGGCTATGTGATCAGGCTCCCATATCCTCCCCCACCCTACCCCACCCTACCCCTCCCACCCCTCCTCACCCCCATCAATCTAGAATTGAGTGGGTCTGTCTAGACCCTGCGAACTCGTTATTAATTAGCTTGTTAAAGGGCTGAAAGGAGGGGGAGGGGCCAGCAGGGCGCTTTCTGAAACAGCTGTGGTTGTAATTAGGTGTAAGTGTGGTTGGCTATTATTTATTCAGGTTATGATTACTCTGGAATCAGCTCCTCTGATTGGCAGCTTGGTGGGGAAGGCTCCCCTCTCGCCTAACCACCCATCAGTCTTTAGAATTGTTGGTGCCAGCCCGCTTGGGAGAGCCTCTGGGCGTGCCGGAGCGGTGGGTGGCTTTGCCCACTCTGGTTATGTGCTAGGGACTGCTCAGCTGGCTAGCCCCTTCCCCGCCAGCGAGGGCAGGCTCTTGAGCTTCTCAGTGGGGGGTCCTGCCACGGTATCCACGTGGCCTGGATGCCCCTTGCCCTTGTGGCTTGCCTGAGCTGAACTGTCTCAGCGTCCAGGAATGTAGACTTCCCTGCCAGTCTTAGCTCAGACTGGCATGAAGCTTCGGGGGTGCCAAGTGGCACCAGATTGGGTCAATAGGCTGGGGGCATGGGTGTGGACAGATTGGGAGGGTGGTTGTAGAGGGCCCTGGGTTCTGGTGTCTCCCAACACAGCATCTTTTGCAGGAATCCTGTAGCGTGGCCAGGAGGAGGAGTGCCGTGAGCCAGGCTCCAGGTGCCCGTGGGCACACCTGCTGCTGTGCACACTCTTGGTGCCCCTGGCTACATTTTTGGCGCCCACACACCCTCCCCTCTCCATGGAGTCACACTTACTGGGCAGGACTGGGCTTGTGTCTGCTGCCTGGGAATGTGCTTGGCTGAGGCAGGGCCCATTGGCCCTCGGCTTGGCTGGATTCCAGAGAAGACCAAGGAGCGGGAAGATGTCAGGCCAGAGCGTGCATTGTCCGAGAGAAAGAGGGTGATGGCTCTCCGTAGGCCACGCAATGATAAGGAGGGTGATAAGGAGTGGGAGCCAGGAAGCAAATTCTGGTTCCTCCAGGGGGCATCTAACTGATTCATGGGTTTTCCCTGTCCCCTTTCTCAGAGCTTTTTTTGATCCTGGAAATTGCTGCCTCTCAAACTGACTTTTCTACCCAAGGGGCAGATGGATGGATCATTGGTACAGCTTAGGGGGGCCGTGGGCGTCTGTGTACTCTGAAGAAACTCCGTTCCCAGGACGCCCTCTCATACGTTGCCTTACTAACTCTGCAAGGTCCATGGTACTGTCCTCGTTTCTCTACCGAGGGAACTGGACTCGGAGGGGATGTGACTTCACCCGAAGATCTCACCACTAGCAACGAGAGTTAGGACGTGGGACTCACACACCCGTGCTCTTTCCACGCTGCCACTGTGGCACGCACAGTGCGGGGGGCGGGGCTCTTCGGATCCCGCTAGTGCTTCAGGGTGTCGGCTGCCTCAGCCCTGCCTGCCCTTCTCAGCATTTGCTTTCTCTGTAGGCTGTATGTTGTGCCTGGGCCAGTCCACCTTCCTCCGGTTTAACCACCCAGCCGAAGCCAAGTGGATGAAGAGCATGATTCCGGCAGGGGGCCGGGCCCCAGGGCCCCCCTACAGTCCTGGCGCAGGTAGACGCCCAGTTGGGGCCGGGGGTTGGGTTGGCGGTCCTCCTGGACTGTCCTCCTCCCTGCCCCTTCCAGCCTTGCTTGTGGTGTCAGGGCAGGACAATACCCACGATCTGGGCTTGCTGCCATCTGCCATTGGGCCACTGGAGGAGGATGCCAGGCAGTCTGGCTACTGGGAGAGATCCAAGAAGTGCTGCTTGGCTAGGATTGGGGAATCATGTGCCCAAAGGGACAGAGGGCTCTGCCAGCCCCACTGCCCCGGAAGATGCCACCTCAGTGTCTGGGACCCTAACCACTAGGTGCCTCTTGTGTCACCACCGGGAACCTCACCCTTGACGGTGGCCTTAGGGGGAGGAAGGAAGCCTTAGGTAGATCCCCTGCAGGTGCTGGTGGGTCCCACCTGCTGGTCATTAGGTCTGTGGGCCCTGCCCCTCTCCCAGACCAAGCCAGCCGATTGCCCAGCAGAACGGCTGCAGTCGGTGTATGAATTGTCGAAGCCCAGAGGAGACTTGGTGCTTGTTGCAGGGGACCAGCGCCCCTGGACCCAGCTGCCTAGGGGGTGGGGCTGGGTGGAGACCAGGAGGCCGCCAGTGAGCCCAGCACACAAAACTCTGCGCGGGCATTCTGAGGGCTGTGGGATGGCAGGTGTCAGTGTGGTAATGGGACAGGTGTCCCCCTGTGTCACCTGTGGCTTTCAGGTGAGCCCTTTGGGAGCCTGGGTTCCCAGTCCACACCCTGGCTGCCTTTACCCGGCTCTCACCCTCGCCTCGTCATGCCACTCCCACTTTCGGGGCAGCTGTTGCAGGGACTTCTGGTTGGTTGGTTGGCGAGGCCTGGGGCGGGGCAAAGGCAGGCTCCTGTTGGCGTGGCTTAATGGGCTGATAATTGGAGGCACTGATCTGCGGTCCAGCCTGGCTTCCCCTCCGACTGCACAGAGGGGTGTGGGGCACGCCTCCTGCCCAGCGCTGGAGGTTCTGTTTGTGTTTTCCCCCGGGTTTCCGCTGCTGTGCTGGGAGGCCCTCGTGTCCTATTAGACTGGATCCCCCCACCCCAGACTTCTGGCCAGCTCCACAGCGTGCCCCTGGCCCCTTTACAGAATGTCGGTCTGCCCTTCCTGAAGGAGAGGGTTGGGAGGCTGGGGAAACCAAGGCAGGGAGGACCCTCATCTTGGGGTGAGCCCACCACCACCAGGCCTAGGAGTGCCCGGCATTGTTAGCAGCCCTGCCGTGAGTCAGGCAACCTCAGGGCCAGCAGAACAGCCCCCATCCCCTTCCTCTATAGAAAGGGGAACTGAGGGCAGGTGATCTAAGGCTGCCCAGCAGGTCAGGGGCAGAGAAGCACCCGGATCACCTGGCTCCCCTGGCCCCTGCTAGGAGAAGGTCGGAGAGCGCCCTCATTCTTGTGCACCTGTAGCTCCCCAGAGTTGAAGACCAGGGTCTGAGGCATCTTTGCGTTTCTCACCAGCAGAGTCTGAAAGCCTGGTGAATGGGAACCACGCCCCACAGCCTGCAACCCGGGGACCCTCCGCCTGTGCCAGCCACAGTTCCCTGGTGAGCTCTATTGAGAAGGACCTGCAGGAGATCATGGATTCACTGGTGCTAGAGGAGCCTGGAGCTGCTGGCAAGAAGCCTGCCGCGACTTCCCCACTGTCGCCCATGGCTAACGGTGGGCGCTACTTGCTGTCCCCCCCAACCAGCCCTGGTGCCATGTCTGTGGGCTCCAGCTATGAGAACACCTCTCCAGCCTTCTCTCCACTCTCCTCACCGGCCAGCAGTGGAAGCTGCGCCAGCCACTCACCCAGCGGGCAGGAGCCAGCACCTTCCATGCCCCCACTGGTTCCCGCCCGTTCCTCCAGCTACCATCTGGCGCTGCAGCCCCCACAGTCGCGGCCGAGCGGTGCCCGCGCCTCTGAGAGCCCCCGGTTGGGCAGGAAGGGGGGTCATGAGAGGCCTCCGAGTCCTGGCCTCCGAGGTCTGCTGACAGACAGCCCTGCAGCCACTGTCTTGGCGGAGGCCCGCAGAGCCACCGAGAGCCCCCGGCTGGGAGGACAGCTGCCCGTGGTGGCCATCAGCCTGAGTGAGTACCCGGCTTCCGGTGCCCGAAGCCAACCCACCAGCATTCCTGGCAGCCCCAAGTTCCAGCCTCCAGTCCCTGCTCCCCGAAACAAGATTGGCACACTCCAGGACCGCCCTCCCAGCCCTTTCCGTGAGCTGCCGGGCACCGAGCGGGTGCTGACGACCAGCCCCTCGCGCCAGCTGGTGGGCCGAACCTTTTCCGACGGGTCAGCCACCCGCACCCTGCAGCCTCCCGAGAGTCCCCGCCTGGGCCGGCGCGGCCTGGACAGTATGCGAGAGCTCCCTCCGCTGAGCCCCTCTCTGTCCCGACGGGCCCTCTCCCCCGTGCCCACCAGGACGGCTCCAGATCCCAAGCTCCCCAGAGAAGTAGCAGACAGCCCCCGGCCCCGGCGCTGGGCCGCCCACGGGGCCTCGCCGGAGGACTTCTCACTGACCCTGGGGGCTCGGGGCCGGAGGACACGGAGCCCCTCACCCACGCTTGGGGAGTCCCTGGCACCCCGCAAGGGCAGCTTCAGCGGCAGGCTGAGCCCAGCCTACAGTCTGGGCTCTCTGACAGGGGCTTCGCCCCGCCAGAGCCCCCGCGCCCAGAGGAAGCTGTCCAGTGGGGATTTGCGGGTGCCTGTCACTCGGGAGCGGAAAAATAGCATCACGGAGATCAGTGACAATGAGGACGACCTCCTGGAGTACCACCGGCGCCAGCGCCAAGAAAGGCTCTGGGAGCAGGAGATGGAGAGGCTGGTGAGCGGATGCCGCGGAGGCACCACTGTCCACAGCGGAGTCTCTGCCAGGGCGCGGGCAGGCCAGCTGGCTGGCGGGGGCGGTGGGGGGAGCTTGGAAGGGCCTGGGCTTCTCCAGCTTTTCTACTTCCAGGGGGCACCTTAGTGACCTGTAGCTCCAGGGTCTGGTGCCCTGAAGAACTTCGCTTGCAGTCTCAAAGGCTTTATTTTAAGTTCTTGTTAATTTTGGTTTTCTTTGATAACACAACGTTTGTTTTAATGTATAAATTGAATTTCGTGTTATTGACCTGTGACAAAGCTATAGGAAAACGCACCATATTTCTGGTGAGGCCTTGCACCTCTCGGTCTGAGAAGCCCGTCTTAATGATGACGAGGGGGAGGCCCAGAGAGGGGAATAGGTGTGTCCAAGGTCACACAGCAAGTTCTGGCGGGAGCGGGAATTGGAATCTCCTGTCTTTCCAAGGCTTGTTTTTTTGTTTTATTTTTTTATTTTTGGTTTTTTTTTTAGAAAAGCCCCTTTTTCTTTAGAAAATTTCCTTCTTTCTTTCTTTCTTCTTTTTGTTTTTTTTTTTCAAATGGGTGGGAGCTGCTCACTGTGGCCCAGGCAGGATCATCTGGGAAGGTGGGTGGCAGGGAAGGGCAGCCCCAGGCCTGTGCAACTGTGATTGTGTGCATTGGCGTTCGCGCGTGTGGCTGCATTTGGGGGCCGGGTGTGGCTCTGGGCAGCTGTCCTGGAGCCGGCATCTGAGCTGGGTGGGGGCCGGGATTCCCCGGATAGCGGATAGGGCAGGAAGCTCACGGGGGGCTCTACACGCGGACAGGAGAATGGATTGTGAGCAGCGCGGGGTTGCTGGGGGGCCCAGCGACTGTGAGATTGGTTTGAGGAGGAGAACCAGAAATGAGGTTTGTCTGGAGGGCTTTTCAGAAGAGGCTGGACCGCTTTGGGTGAGGTGAGGGCGCGGGCCAGTGTGTTTGTGTCCGGTCTAGGAAGAGGTGAAACCAATGAGGCCGAATCCCCAGTGTTTTCTGGCGCTCTATCGTGTCTTCACTGTTGTTGCCTTGGCCTGGAGGAGCGTGCTTGGACCACCCTGGGGGCTCAGCCTGGAGTGGGAGCAGTGAGTCTGGGAAGGCAGAGTGAGGGCCCCAGCCTCCCCACACCCAGGCACCAGTGCACACCTCATCGCTAGCCCTGACCTGCCCCACCTGCCACTTTAAATCTTGGAGGCTGCCAGCCGGGCCCTTCCCACCTTCAGCCAGCTGCTTATCTGGGTCCTGGGGCAGGGGCGGGGCACTGGCCCAGCCTCCCCGGTGCTGAGGCTCTGTTCCTGGTTTTTGACATGGACCTGAGGAGGCAGCAGGAGGGAAGCTGGGTACGTGTCTGGGGTCCCGGCCACACTGTGCAGTGAGAGACCCCTGAGGTTGAGGTCCCCTACAGAACCATGGGCACCTGGAGGGGGTGGAGCTTCATGACTCTGGTGCTGTGGATGAGAGAGGGAGCCACAGATCGTGAGCATGATTGCACCGTCCTTCCTTGACCCCGTGGGCCCCTGAGAGGTATCTGGCTGGGGCTGTTTGTGGGGTGGGGGTGGATGGTGGCAGGCACTCGGAGCACTTATGGCTGGGCCTGGGCGTTCAAGGGCAGGCAGCAACTCACCTGGCTGGTAAGACGTGGGGGGTGCCTGTGAGTGCCTTATAGCTGGGGTGGGCAGGAGGAGGACTGTGTCCCAGGTCTGTCCGGCCTGCTGTACAAAGGCTGAGCGCAGCGTTGCAGGAACCTGAGCTCCCCAGCTGCCTGTGGGCCTGTTTTCCCACCCCGTCTAGGTCCGTGCCCACCTGTCTGCACGCTAGACTGTGTTTATCTGCGTGAGTGTGTGCCGGCGTGCATCCGTGCATGCCAGGGCTGGTGTCTGTGTGGGCCTGCCTGAGTGTATGCACAGAGCACGCACGTGTTGTGTCCTTGTGGGTCAGGACTGGTATGTGGGGGGTATGTGTACCTTTGTGTGTGTAGACGGCTCTAGATCCGAGTCGACCCGAGTACCTGTGTGTTTGTCAGCATCTCCTTGTGGTCCTTAGCCTGCTCCCTGGCTTGGGTCACTGGGTGTCCACAAGGAAGCCCCCTCGGGGACAGAACGAAAAGGGAAAGGAAACAGGAAGATGGGAGGGGCCAGCCACGTGGGCAGGTGGCACAGTGGCCTGGTTCCTCCCGCCTGCTCCTGGGACACCCTCCTTACCTTTGCTTCCTCCAGCCTTGGGTTCGGGGCTCTCTTGACTTCCTTCTGAGCCCCTAGAACCTAGAGTCCTAGTTCTCTCTCCTGATGACTCGCTGAGCCTGGCTGCAGCTCCATGAGGACCCAGCCTCCCTCCTTCCCTCCCTCTCATGCCCTGCTCTGTGCACCCTCCTCAGGAACGCCAGCGCCTGGAGACCATCCTGAACCTGTGTGCCGAGTACAGCCGGGCGGACGGGGGGCCTGAGACTGGGGAGCTGCCCAGCATTGGGGAAGCCACCGCAGCGTTGGCGCTGGCAGGCCGGAGGCCCTCCCGGGGCCTTTCAGGGGCCACTGGGAGGAACGCCGAGGAGCCTGGAGGGGCCACCCAGCGCCTGTGGGAGTGTGTGGAGCGCTCAGACGAGGAGAACCTCAAGGAGGAGTGTAGCAGCACGGAGAGCACCCAGCAGGAGGTGGGGCGGAGGGGCAGCTGGTGAGAGGGGCTGGGTCTGACCCACTGGGGGGCAGTGGGGGGCAGAGGAGGCCGCAATGGTGGAGGCCAAGGCTCAGTGTGGGGGAGGTAACCAAAGGGGCAGGTTTGGGAAGAGACTGGGTCGGAGAGGTGTAGAGGTGAGGCCGTCCTGGTGCATTTCCCAGGCTACAGAGATGCTTTCTGACCCGCCTTTCCTTGGGGCGTCCTCCAGGCCTGGCCCTCAGTGGTGAACCTCCGCTGCCTTTAACTGAGCGGGTGCTGCTTCCTTTGCGGGGAGGGGAGTTGGCCTCCTTTCTCGGTCTAGCTACCCCTTCCAAGTGCCCTGAGGAATGGGGCTCCATTCTCGGAGTCTGATGGGGGAAGGCTCCAGGCTTCCACAGATGACGGCTTCCCTCCCCCCCAGCATGAAGACGCCCCTGGCACGAAGCTCCAGGGGGAGGTGCTGGCCCTGGAAGAGGAGCGGGCCCAGGTGCTGGGGCGCGTGGAGCAGCTCAAGGTCCGCGTGAAGGAGCTGGAGCAGCAGCTGCAGGAGTCGGCCCGAGAGGTGAGCCAGGAGGGCCCGGGCCGCGCTCCTCCCCGAGCAGCATGAAGGCCTCTGGAGCGGCCCGAGTCCACCCGCCCTGACGGGCCTTGCCGGGGACCTCGGTGTCGCCCCCAGGCCGAAATGGAGCGAGCGTTGCTGCAGGGGGAGAGGGAGGCGGAGCGGGCGCTGCTGCAGAAGGAGCAGAAGGCAATGGACCAGCTGCAGGAGAAGTTGGTGACGTTGGAGACCGGCATCCAGAAGGAGAGGGACAAGGTAACGCACAGCTGGCCTGGCCCGGGGCTGGCTCCCGGCGGCCTGGGAGCGGGGCAGTGCCTCCTCTAGGCCTCCTACCCCTTCCCTCATCAGCCATCCTGCAGACCTGGTGGTCCCTGTGTCGCCCGGGGCAGGGGGCCTTGTCTTCTGTGGAAGGTACCAGCTTGAAGGGCACTGTCAGGGGCTGGGCTGGGGTCTGGGCTCTCCTCTGTCTGGGTCTCTGTGCTACCTCTGGGTGCCTGCCATTCGCGGTCCTTCGTGGCCCTTCTAGGCAGTGCCAAAGCCGCTTCTGGGGCAGTGAGCACAGCCTGAGGGATTGGTGCTGGGAAGTGGTTCGGGATGGGGTCCCTCCATCAAGAGAACGTATCCCTCCGGGCATGCCTCGGGTGCTCAGGATGTGATCTCTGGGAGATGGCCCTCACGTCTGTCTCTGCTTCCCCGGAACCTTCAGGATCTGCAGCCTCCCGTCCCAGGTGGTCCCCCCTCCCGCCCCTGCCCCATCAGAGTCCGTGCCAGCCTGCAGGGGGCGCTCCGTCCCACAGCGGCCCTGCCGCCAGGCCCCAGATGCTCAACCACGTGCCAAAAGCTAGAGTGTGGAGAAGGGCCACCTCATTCTGGACTGGACAGTATTTTTTCCAAGAATTAATTTTCCTTTTGAATTTTTTGAGAGCATCTTCCTCCTGTCCCAGTTTTGAGAGTCTTAAAAATTCTTTGACACCGCCCCCTCCCCCATTTTCTTTTTTTCTTTTTTTTTGTTTTTTGGAGCTTTGATTCTGGCCCCCAAAACCACACTCCCAAATTCTGTGCCAAAATTAACTCCATGCTTACCAAGCAGGCCTGCACTAACGCCCCCTCTAATCACTGTCCTGGGTTCTCCGCATGCCCCTAACTGCCAGTGCCACCCAGGCAGGGCTGAGCCACGCCTGCTTTTGTACTAACTCCAGGGGCACCGCTGTGCCCTTCACCTCCCCCCATCTAATTCTGCCTCCTTCCTTTCTTGGTGTGGGACTCCAGGGTTTTGATCAGAAAGGAATGGACAGGGGCACAGCTCAACCTTATTGGTGGTGCATTGGCAGGATGGGTAAAGCTTGGGGGAAATGCCTGGCTGAGAGCTCCTCAGCCTGAAGAGCGCCCCCCTTTGGAAGAGCCCCTGGGCACTGCCTCCACACACTGTGGGCGGTTTCCTACACAGCAGGGAGAAGCTGGCTGTCCGCCAGCCGTCCCCCTCCCTTCCCTCTCTTCCTTCCGGAGCAGCCAAGGGTCTGGAGGTGCGGCTGGGGTGACGTGGCCTGTGGAGGGCTTGGACAGGTTCCCTATGCCACACCGTGGCTGCCCTTCCTAGCTTCCCCCACTGGGGTTTCCCAAATTGAAATACCCCAGCGAGAGGGTAGGAACGGGTAGGCCTCTCCCCTTCTCCCACCCCTGAGCCATCTGGAACATAGGGTGTTGTAAAGGCTGAGTCCAAGGAGGGGGAATTGCTTGGACCCCAGGAACTGGGCTGGTTGGGTCCTCCTTTCCCTAGATGGGGGGGTGGGTGGGTGGGTTGGGAGGGCGGGGCAGGATCCTACATAGGGACTTACTTCAAGTAAGCTCAGCATTTCCGAGGGAAGCTGCCTAACTTTATGTCTCACTGATCTGGCATCGCCTGGACTTTGCCAGAAGAAGACTTTGCCTTCTTCCTGGGCCCAGTTATTTGAGGTGGTGGTGGGGGGCAGGGGGAGGAGGTAGTGGCCGTGGGGAAGGTTCACTCGGCTTTCCTCCCCAGCCCATGGCCCCACTCTGGTTTTGGAATCAGTAATCATAGCTTCTCCTCTGCCTGTCCTTCGGAGGGGTGACTCACCAGATCCACCCCTCGTCCCCCTTCCCGCCCTCAGAGGTGTCATCTCGCCCCAGACAGAGCTGTGTACCTCCTCTCTGTACCCACTCCTGGGGCTCCCGTTGCCACGGTAACGGCCGAACTAATTGCAACCCTCATCCCGCTGGAGTTCAGCCTGCAGTGCCCCAGCCCCCCACCTCCACCTTGGGCAGGAGGGAGGGAGGCCCAGGGAGTCGGGCTGGGGTCCCCGCTGCCCTGCACTGCCCCAAGCTTTAACATCTCCCGCTATGAGTCACGACTTAACCCTCACCGGCTCTACCCTTTGCCCCAGGGTGAAATTTTGGTCTCCAGGCGGCGGCAGGGGGAGAAACAGCAGCCAGAGACTGGGTGTTTGTGACGGGTTTGGAGAGAAAACAGAGGGCTTTTCTTCGGACCCCCCCCAAACAGTTTCTAGTCCAGGGGACTCCAAGAGACCAAAATTTCTGCCTGAGACCCGCTCCTCTGGCTGTCTCACGCGGCCTGTGCACCTGCGAGTGTCCTGTCTTCCGCGGCAGCTCCTAGCCTCTCCCGCTCTTCACCTCTTCCACGCACCTTGCCCCCCCTCTTCCTCTCTCCTCTAGCTTATCCTCCTCTGCTCCTCCTTGGCTTCTTCCCCCTCTCCCGCCCCCTCCCCGCTCTCTCTCTCCCGCCCTGGCTGCACCCCCCCACCCTACGGCCGCACAGCCCTCGGGCCGGAGTTGAGGAGTGTGTGTTCTGTTTCTCCCCTGTGCCCGCCCTCCCCCCCCCCTCCCGCCGACCAGGAGAGGGCGGAGCTGGCCGCGGGACGGAGGCACCTGGAGGCCCGCCAGGCGCTCTACGCCGAGCTCCAGACGCAGGTCGATAACTGCCCCGAGTCAGTGCGGGAACAGTTACAGGAGCAGCTGAGAAGGGTCAGTTTCACCAGCCCCCCTTCCCTGGCCCCCGAGGGCCACCCACCCAGAAGAGAGGAGAGCGGTGGGACGGGACCACCTGGGCCCTGCAGTACCTGCCGGACACCAGGGTCGGTGCTGTGGCTTGGAGGGGACAGGGCAGGATGGGGGGAGCGCTTCTCTCCTTTCGGCTACTCCAGGCGCTGAGGCCCCCCCCCGCAAGGGGCAGGGCCAAGCAGAGGAAAGGGGGTTGGGTGGGGGGGGGCAGGTCCCTTCCCCGATTTCCCTGGGGCCAGCCCTCAGAGCTCCCACCTCTGTGGCCTGGCCTTCCAGGCCCGGAGCCGTATCCTGAGCACCACCTGACCCCCTCTGTCACTGTCGTTCAAGGAGGCCGAGGCCCTGGAGACGGAGACAAAGCTGTTTGAGGACTTGGAGTTCCAGCAGCTGGAGCGGGAGAGCCGAGTGGAGGAGGAGCGGGAGCTGGCGGGCCAGGGGCTGCTCAGGAGCCAGGCCGAGCTTCTCCGAAGCATCACCAAGAGGAAGGTGTGTCCCGCTCCAACCCCTGGGGGGGGAGACCACCTTAGGGCCAGGTGGGCGGTTGGAGGCCAATGAACTGGATCCCAGCTGATGATCCCCCGTAAAAGCTAACTTTACCTTTCTGAGCCTCGGTTTCCCTCTCCGCAAAACAACAGGCTGTGGAGAGAATGCAGCAGGACAGCGTGTGGGGACAGCACGGGCTCTGAGGGTAGCGGACAGGGTGGGCAGCAGCAGCTGTCAGTGACCGTGGGCTCCCAGTGGAGAGTGGACAGGGCTCCCGCTCGGAGCCAGCCCTGGCTGGGCAGAGAAATGAGAGGTTCAGACGGGGTAGGAGGAGGCTAGGGGGAGGCTTGCTGCTGCCCTTATAGGTCTCTCTGTCTGGTGGGCGTGCTGGGAAACATACAGGGGCTTGGGATCTAGACGCTGACCCAGCCAGGGGTCCTAGGAAGCGTATCCCCTAGGTTCCGCCTGTGGCTCAGCCTTAGCTCTGCTGAGCCAGAAAGCAAGGGGATTGTGGATGGTGTCCTTATGGGTTCTGGAGCTCCAGAGGCGGTGATCTTCTGCTCCTGCTCTCAGCCAGACCAGGACAGGGCGATGGGGCGGGGGGGGGGGTGTGTGTGTGTGTGTATGTGTGCGTGTGTGTAATACATTTGGGAGGAGGAAGCTGTTAAATCAGGGAGGAGAATAGGGAGGATGGTTAGCAGCTCACATGCCTGTGGCTGAGACAGCTGAAGTGAGTGGGTGGGAGGTGAGGGCAGGGAGATCAGGGGAGGGGTGTCAAAAAGTGGTGGCTGGCGTCTTGAGGGCTAGCCTGAGCCTGGTGGTATGTGGGGAGCTCCTGGACCTCCCCCTGCGTCCGGATCCCTTGCCGCTCTCCCTGAGTTTCTCTGCCTTCCAAATGCATCTGCTTCGGGATGTGAGACAGATGGAAGGAAGGAAGGAAGCGGGCATTTCCCGAGCACGAGGGTGTGTGCCAGGAGGCTTTCTTGGGTTAGTTTATGCCAACCTCACGATGGTCTCACAGGCCAGGGCTCTTATCCTTGTTTCATAGACAAGGAAACAAGGGCTCCAAGAAGCCCCATGTCCGCCCCACACCTCAGCTTATTAAGCTTCAGAGTCAGCATCGGACCCCAGACCTGCCTGGCCTGGAAATCTCTCTTCCTTATGCTGTACTGCCCTGGGGCCAGGGGCTGGCCCTCCCCCAGCCTCTTCCTCTTCCCTTCGGAGAGGATGCAGCAGGGAGCCCTAGGTCAGTTCATCCCATCCCTTTGAGGTCCTGGTGGGTGTAAGCTCCAGGGACTTTGGGAGGGGTCAGTGGGACTGGGCTCCTGTTCTCTCCTCCCCATGCCCATGTTGGCTTCTGGGAACCAAGCTCAGCCACTGAGACTCTCGGGGTCACAATCTTCCCTTTGCCTTCTCTTGACCTGCTCAGCCTCCCCTCCTCCCTCAGCTCCCAGTGTCCCACCCATGCCAAACTCCGTCTGTCCTGGCGTCCAGTGCTCCCCTGTCATCTCCGCTGTGAGACAGAGTGGTTCAGAGGACTGGTTTTGGAGTCCCAACAGATTCGGTCTCATCCCAGCTCTAGCACTCATTAGCTCCTAAATATATCAGTGTTCTTTTTTTTTTTTTAAGAGATTTTATTTATTCATTTGAGAGAGTGTGGGCACATGTGTGCATAAGTGGGGGGAGGGGTAGAGGAAGAGGGAGAAGCAGATTCCCTGCTGAGTAGGGAACCTCACACGGGGCTCTATCCCAGGACCCTAAGATCATGACCTGACCCGAAGTCAGATGCTTAACTATCTGAGCCACTCAGGTGCCCCAGTGTCAGTGTTCTTAATTGTAAGATGGGCGTAAAGGAACCTGCCTCAAAAGAGGGTTAAATGAGGTAACAAAATGCAGAGTTCTTGGGTACTAACAGTTTCTCGGTAAACAACAGATCTTGCTGTGGGATTACCCCCTGGGCTGACCCCAGCTCTGGGGCAGCTACCTTCTTCCCTCTCTCCTCCTTCAGGTCTTAACTCTTAATGGTGTTGGTTTAAGGCCACTTCTTTCAGGAAGCCCTCCTGGGATTAACCCAGCCCGTTTTCCCCCCCATCCTTCTCTCTCACGTTATTCTTTTTTTTTTTTTTTAAAGATTTTATTTATTTATTTGACAGACAGAGATCACAAGTAGGCAGAGAGGCAGGCAGAGAGAGAGGAGAAAGCAGGCTCTCCACGGAGCAGAGAGCCCGATGCGGGGCTCGATCCCAGGACCCTGGGATCATGACCTGAGCCGAAGGCAGAGGCTTCAACCCACTGAGCCACCCAGGCGCCCCTCTCACGTTATTCTCTTTTCGTTTCCTTTTAGCTTCTGGTTGTTGAGTCAGGCACTGGGCTAAGCCCTAGTGGGGATATGGAGACAGTGACCCTGCCCTTGGATCAGACAGCGGGGGCGGGGTGGTGATGGAGACAAGTGTTGACAAGTACCAGTAGTATGAGCAGAGGGCGCTACAGAGTCATCTGAGCACAGGGAGGAGCCGAGAAATTGAGTGGTGATTGAGGAAGGTGTTGGGAGAGAAGGTAGCGCTCAGCTGGCCTTGGAAGCTAAGTGAGCTGAGTGGTGGAAAGTCGGGGCTGCTCTGCCGCACTGAGGGGGGCGGTGTTAGGAAGGCCTGAGAGCATGCAGCTGCACAGCTTACTGTACCCCACGGCCAGGCTGGGGGGACTTGGGGGCTGAAGAGTGTAGGCTCCGTTCCGGGAGCCCTCGAATGCCGGCTTCGGAGTCCCTGCTCTGGCCTGTGAGTAATGAGGAGTCACTCAAAAGATTTTGGGGAGAAGAGTGACCTAACCTTACTTGTGGATTAAAAAAAAAAAATTCAAGTAATATGTATATATTTTTAGAAGCGTTCGAAAATTTAGAGAAGCAAACAAAAACAAAGCTCCAAAGCCATTTTAAGAAGGTGTTTGTGGCAGTGGGGGGCGGGGCGGGGCGGGGGGTGCACCAGACAGTCAAGAGAGTGGGAGCAGGAGGCTAGTGAAGAGGTCCCAGCCGGGAAGGCAGCTGACTTGGGGGGTGGCCGTGGACGTGGGGGCAGGTGGAGAACTCTTCAGTATGCCCTGGGTTCTGGACCTGTTGACAGCGGGGCTGGGGCGCCTGAGGACTCGGCCTCTAGTGGGCGAGCCCGATGGCACAGGTGGCACTGGCTGAGGCAGGGCTGAGGGGAGGAGCTGACTGTAGTTGCCAGTTTTCCCCGGGGTGAGTTGAAGCCAAGGGGAAGAGCTGGTTGGTGCCCTCCACCCAAGCCATGGGTCTCCCTGTGGGCTCAACCCTGTTGTCGCCCAGGCCCAAGCGACCACTCCCCTGTCCTCCAGGAGCGTCTGGCAATCCTGGACAACCAGGCGGGCCAGATCCGGGCCCAGGCCGTGCAGGAGTCCGAGCGCCTGGCGCGGGACAAGAATGCCTCCCTGCAGCTGCTGCAGAAGGTACCCCGGTCAGGGTGGCAGGGTGGGGGGTCGGGGTCAGGGCTGGGGTAGATGGTGGGGGACGGGTGTGGAGGGGCTGCGGGGGGGCACTCTACCGGCCACGTGGGACCCGCTTCCTTGGCCTCCCCCCCCGCCGTACCCTCCCACCCCGTGCTGACTCAGCCCATTGGGGCTTGCAGGAGAAGGAAAGACTGACTGTGTTGGAGGGGAGATACCACTCGCTCACAGGAGGCAGGCCCTTCCCGAAGACCACGTCCACCCTCAAAGAGGTAACGAGCTGCCCTCAGCCCTAGCTTCCGGCCCAGCGGGTCTCTCGGGAGGCTCTGGAGCCACAGGGGGGCACCTTCGCCCCAAGGCTGAGTATGGGGACATTTTCCCAGACTGGAGAGGTTTGAGTGGGAGTGGCCCTGACGTCTGGGATTTGACCCTCTGTGGCTAGCAGCTGCTGCTTTTCAGATACCTTCCTGATACTACTATTTGGGGGATTAAATACACCTGGAGGAGTCAGGCGGCCTGACTGGGGAGGCCGGGCAGCCCGCAGGTTTGGTAAGGGCCGGGGCTGGGCAGACTCCCCTTGAGGGGGAGCACAGGACTCTAGGGGGCCTGAGCTGGGCGCTCCTTGGGCTTCAGTCTAGAGCTGGGCTCTTGGCCGAGAAGTGGGCACTGACGTCCCTTAAGCCGTTCTTTCCCGAGGCCTTGCACGCTTGGGGTGTAAGACCCAATGAGGACGTGCCCCAGTTCCCAAGCTCTTTTCCCCGCCTCCCTGCATGAGCCACCGAGGCCCGGGGCGGGGTGGCTGGGCTGTGTGAGGGAAGAGGCCCCTCACCACGTACCCTCTCTGTAGGCTGAACTGCTCATCTCCGAGGCCTCAGAGATGGGGCCGGGGTCTGCGACTCTGGTCCCTTTCCCAGGGTCTTCAGAGCCTGCGGCCTCCTCTGTCCCCCTAACCCCACCTGCTTCCACTCAGCTCTGCCCCAGAGCACAAGAGGTAATCATAGCTGACTGCCTGCTCTGCCGTGCCCACTGCCTGCCTGCCTGCTTGCCGAGCTCCTGCCTACAGCTTCTCCCGAGGGCCCAGCTGCAGGGCGTGTGGCCGTTACCCTCCGGCCAGAGCTTGGGAGAGTCTGAGCGAGTCATCCCACTCTTCTGGAGGGGGCCTGTGAAGCCCATGCAAAACCAGAGCACTGATTTGCATATTAATTTGCATGCCTTCTGCATGCCATTCATCAGTTCTCACAACCCACCGGACCCCCCAGCTCATTTTCCTTTTCCCTGACCCTTGGAGGACAGTTGCCCTCAGGAGCGAGGCCAGGCTGGGGCTCCCTCTGGGCAGGGCAGGCTTAGGCTCCCGTGCACTCCGCATGCGTTCTGGATGCCACGCCTGCAGCGCCCAGAGGAGCCCCGGCGGCTCAGGATCTGCTCGGGGGCTGTGCCAGGCCCTGACCTCCTGCCCCACAAGCTCACGTGCTAGTATCTCTCCAAGTACTAACCCATGGGCACTGAGCCCACGTTTCTTCTTGGGCTTTGAGCTGTTCCCTGTAAGGTCTCTCTCTCAGAGCCCATCTAGCTCACCCCCTAGTGGTGTCTCCATCCCATCCCTTCCAGCTCCTGCTCCAGCAGATGGGGTGCGAGGAGATGCTCGGGAGTGGTGGCCGTGTCCGTGCCGTGTGTGTGTGTGTGTGTGTGTGTGTCCCACGGGGGATGCCCAGGGTGTCGGAGACAGGAGGGTTGTCTGGGGGCTGGGTCCTGATCCTCAGTGGACTCTTGGAAGTCCTCTTGGCTTCTCCTGTCCCCAGCCCAGAGCAAACCGAGGGGTGGGCCTTCAGGGTCTGGTCAAAAGGTAGAGGTCAAGAAGAGCCTTTAGACCATTCTCCCTGCCCTTTTCTGGTCCCCTGCCCAGCCACAGCGGTCTCCAGGCATAGTGGGCCACTGAGCTCCCTGCCCCTGCCCTGGATCTTGCATTGACTGGAGTGATGGCCCTAAGGCATGGCGTTTGGGTGTTGGGTACCTGGTTGTACCCTGTTAACCTCTTCTCTGCCCATCCCTCCCCTGCCCACCGGGCCCCCTAGGAGTATGTGAGCCTGGCAGAGGTTCTCCAGCTGTGCTTCCGCTTGGACCCCCATGCTTCTGCCGCCTCCCCCGGCGCGCTCGCCCAGCCCCTGCCTGACAGTGAGGTACCAGCCACGGAAGGAGCCCACGAGGTGCCTCCTCGTGGGTGCCCAGATGGTGCCTCCGGCCTGGGTGGGGCTTGGGGGACAACAGGGTCTCTTCAACAGTGAGGGAGAAGGGCCGCTGGCATAAGGGGGTTGGGAGTGGTTCCCTCCCTTCCCGGGGGCCTCGGGAGCATCAGCTCCTGGCGGCTCAAAGCGGGGCAGGCCAACCGAGAGGACTCGCCTTCCGGGGCTCGGAGTGCCTCTGCCGCTCTGTGCTTCCCGTGATCACCTTCCCTCGCCCATGGGCAGGGCTGGCGCTTGGGTCGCAGTTCCATTAACCTCTCGTATTCCCTCCCGCATCCTGGCCTTCCCCCAAGTACGTGACGCTTGAGCAGCTAAAGGCGATGTGGGGCTCCTCGCCCATGCCCACAGCCCCTGCGCCAGGCCTGCCTTTCTGGGCCTCTGCCTCCCGGGACCTGGTTCCCACCACCTGCCTTCCTCCCGCGCTGCCCTCTTCCTCCTCCGCTTCTCTCACGCCTTCACCCAAGGTTGGTGGTCTGTGTGTTCCTGCCATGCCCAGCGCACTGCTGGTGTGGCTGTGTGTGTGTGTGTGAGTGTGTGAGTGTGTGTCCCGCCCCTGCCTCCCAGCTTTGAGCTCCAGGCCAGCCCCCGGGGAGTGCTCCGTGCCGGTGGGCGCTGGCCGGCTGGCATCGTGGTTGGCATAGCGCGAGTCTCTGGTCTGGGAGTTGTGTCCTGACTGTTCCTCTTTGCCCTCGGCGTGTTCGCAGCAACTGTTCTCTCACTGTTTCTCTCCTCCTCCTCTTCACGCTGTCCTTCCTCCCTTCCTCCCTTCTCTTCTCCCTCACCTTCCTGGTCCCCCTCCCATGGTGGCCTTTACTCTTCCTCCAACCGTCCCCTCCCTTCCCCTCCTCGCCTGTTCTCCACGCCCCTCCCCACGCCCCACTCCAGATGGAGGAGCTGCTGCCCCCTGCTGTAGACTTAGAGCAATGGTACCAGGAGCTGATGGCCGGGCTGGGGACCGGCCCCGCTGCAGCCTCCCCGCGCTCCTCTCCCCCGCCTCTGCCCGCCAAAGCTTCCCGGCAGCTGCAGGTAACCCCCTGTGTCCGAGCCCTGCTTCTCTCTGCTCTGGGTACCTCCTGCCGCTCCAGCGGCCACACAGCGCCACCTCAGATGGGGTGGGGAGGTGGTTGGTGGTCAGTCAAGTCAGGGCAGCAAGGGGCCTCTGGGCCCTGACATCGCCTCACGGGCAGCCGTCCCGGCCCTTTGGGCAGCTGGAGGGCCAGCCTCTGAGTCCACGGACGAGATGCAGGATTGCTAGTCCAGCGGAAGGGCCTTCCGGAGCAGCGGTCAGGTTGCGGTGGCTCTGGTGCCTTGTGCTAGGGCAGACCATGGCTCTGCTCTGTCCCTGGCCGCCCTCAGGCCCAGAGTCTCTCACTTGGTCTGGGGGACCTGACGCCCTCTTGGGCCTCTTGCAGGTGGAACTAGTGTGGCCGGCATTTTGCTCTCCGGGTCTCCCCATGGGTGACAGGCAGGGGCAGTACTGGTGGGACAGAGACTGAAGTGACAGCCCTGAGGACGTGCCCCGGCCTCCTCAGCGTCTCTGTGCAGGGCACGGGCCTGCCTGTGGCCAGCTGCTGACCGTGGGTGGGGAAAGGGGTCAGGGCGCGCTCCACTGACCTGTGGTTGTGCCCAGGACCCCAGCGCTCAAGATTCCCTCCTGGGGTGCAGGCACTGGACCTCTGTCTTTGTGGCCTCATCTCGAGTTTCATGTTCCTTTTAGGAGGAGTTAGATTCTTCTAGCATGTGAGACAGCTGTACTTCATGTCCAGCTGGTTAGAAGTTTGTTTTTTTAAAGATTTTATTTATTTGAGAGAGAGAGCATGAGCAGAAGGGAGAGGCAAGCAGAGGGAGAAGCAGGCTCCCCACTGAGCAGGCAGCCCAATGCGGACTCGATCCCAGGACCCTGGGATCATGACCTGAGCCGAAGGCAGACGCTCAACCGACTGAGCCCCCCAGGAGCCCCGAGATTTGTACGTGTTTTGATTCATGTGACCATCAGCAGTTCACTCTCTGCTTTTACAGAGCCAACACTGGGGCTCGGAGAAGTCAGTCATCCCCCCAAGGCCCCACGACTAGGAAGTGGCAGAGCTGGTGCTGGGAGTCGGGGTTCTTGCCTCCAGACCCCGTATTCAGCCGGCGTGAAGGCTGGGAGGGAGCTGGACAGTTCCTTCGGCTAGTGCCGCTCCCTCCTTTTGCAGATAAGGAAGCCAGGGCCACGAGCTGGGAGGTACACAGCCCAAGGTCACAGAGCCTATTAACAGCCCGGGCCGGGACCTGAAGGAAGCCTGACCTGCTGTTGGTCTCCAGCCCAGCTCTGCCCAACAGATGTGAATGCCTCCTCCCAAGGATCTTCTCTAAGACCTGGGGTGGGGCCGGGGATTGGCCCAAAGAGGAGCTGCCTGGAAAAGGCTTGGTGGCCGCCTGTAACACCTGTCCCACCTGTCGCACCTGTCCGTTGGGCTGGCCCGAGAAGCTCAGTGCCGTTGTCTGCTGAAGGGAGTCCTGGTGCCAGGGCAGGACCTGGATCACAGCTGGCCTAGGTCACGTGGGGTTGGCAGCCGGTGGGGGAGCCAGAGCTGACCAGGCAGGATCTCTTCCCTCCAGGTTTACCGCTCCAAGATGGATAGTGAGGCCACCAGCCCCTTGCCCCGGACCCGCAGTGGCCCCCTCCCCTCTTCCTCTGGCTCTTCTTCCTCTTCCTCCCAGCTCAGCGTGGCTACCCTGGGCCGGAGCCCCTCTCCAAAGGTCTGAGGGCATTGGGTGGGCTCCTTGTGTGGCATGGTGGGGGTAGGGAAGGGGAGGGTGTGCTACGGGGGAGAGGTCAAGGCCCCCCAGGAAAGCTGTGGGAGGCGGGGTCTTCCGAGAGCCGGGTCCCAGTGCTCCGTTCCCCCACCCCCAGAGTGCTCTACTCACCCAGAACGGGACAGGCAGCCTTCCTCGCAACCTGGCGGCCACGCTGCAGGACATCGAGACCAAGCGCCAGCTTGCCCTGCAGCAGAAGGGTGAGTGGCTGCTTTCCCAGGGGCCCTGGATATCTGTCCCGCGCCCCCCACACCACACTTGGCCGCAGCGTTTCTTTGCTTTAATGGAGTTGTAGGCAAGCGCGGGAAACGTTTAGATTTAATATCCGAAGCGCTTCCTGGACATTTATCAAGAGACTGAGGGCTGGGGGCCGTGCAGTCCTTCCCAGAGAGCTCAGCAAAGAAGGGAGATGCTTGTTGGCCTGAGCTGGGATGGACGTCGCCCTGTCTAGAGATGGGGGTGGGGTATCCGATGGCCTCCCGAGCTGGTTCTCTGAGATGCCAGCTCTGGGGACCCAGGAGGCCTGGTTGCCTGTGTGCATCTTGGTTGTTCTGAAAGCCCATGTCTGTGCCTCTCCCTCGTCTCATCCCCTCTGTGTCTCTCTACCCTACCCTTTGCCCGGGGCCCCCACACCAGGCGAGTCGCTTCCTGCCGAGCCCCCCCCAGCCGACAGCCCAGCAGGTAGAGCGGTGGTCACTGGGGGCATTGCTTTGGTCAGGCGGCCCCACCTGGGCATCTGCATGACGTGTCCCGCACAGGTCCTTGCTGCCCTGCCCCGGCCCCCTGTGGCCTCCCTGGCTGAGCTGGGATGGGGTGTCCGGCTGGGCACACCCCTTGAACCGGACTGGCCCCCGCCTCAGCTGTGCTGTGCCTCGTGTCCCCCTCTTCTCTGCTGGTGTCGCTCTTGCTTATGCGTCACTGCGGGTGCTGCATGGACACCCTGCTCACAGACCTCGCCCCCCCCTTCCCCGGCAGGAGGGTGGTGCATGCGTCCTGCCCTGCTCTCCAGGTGATGATGGTGAGCTGGAGGCACCGCCCGGGCAGGGTCTGTGCCCCTCGGGGCCCAGGATGCAGAAGGAGCGCTGAAGCCACACGACGTGGCCGTGTTCAGTCGTGCAGGCAACCGCGGGGCTGGCGGGGCTTTAGGGAAGCTGGTGGGGGCCAAGGGCTGGGCTCACCTCGTCCCTCTGTGATGCTGCCCGTGTCCCCCAGAGGCCCTGCTGTGACACCCCCCCCGCCCCTGCAGGACAGCAGGTGATTGAGGAGCAGCGGCGGCGCCTGGCCGAGCTGAAGCAGAAGGCGGCAGCCGAGGCCCAGTGCCAGTGGGATGCCCTGCACGGGGCGGCCCCCTTCCCACCGGGCCCCTCCGGCTTCCCTCCGCTCATGCACCACTCCATCCTGCACCACCTGCCGGCCGGCCGGGAGCGCGGGGAGGACGGTGAGCACGCCTACGACACGCTCAGCCTGGAGAGCTCGGACAGCATGGAGACCAGCATCTCCACGGGCGGCAACTCGGCCTGCTCGCCCGACAACATGTCCAGGTAGCTGCCCCGGGGGGGCCGGCCCCGCCTCTGCCAGCCGCCTCCGGCCTCCTGACATCCCCGCTCCCCCTCTCCCCCAAGCGCCAGCGGCCTGGACGTGGCCAAGATCGAGGAGATGGAGAAGATGCTGAAGGAGGCGCACGCCGAGAAGAGCCGGCTCATGGAATCCAGGGTGAGGCGGACCCCCGCCGGTGACACCAGCCCTTCTGCCCCCGGCGCCTCAAGACCTTCCCTTGAGGGAGAAAGGGTTTAAAAGTTTACGTTCCTCAAGTGGAGGAGGCCTGGCCACGTGGCAGGTGTCCCAGCTCTCAGGACAATGGGCGGCAGGCATGTCCCGGACAGTGGCTCCCGGACAGCGGCTTCCGGCCCGTGTGTGTGGCTCAGGGGTGTTTTGGCCGCCACGGGAACTGATTCTGGTCTCCCCCAGGGGCAGGAAATGTGGGAATGAGGGTCTGAAGGGTCGGATGAGAAGAGCAGGCAGATGTCCAGGCCAGAGCGGGGGTGTTGGCGGAGGGTCCGCGGGGAGTACGGGGTGTGGGGGAGGCGCAGAGCGAGGCCATGGCTCCTGCCCGCAGGCCTGCGGGTGGGACCAGAGCGGTGTCCCAGGCACAGCCAGGCTGAGGGGCCTGGGCCTGCAGAAGGGGGTTGTGGGGGTCTCTGCAGAGGCTGTTCTGTCTTCACCCGCTGGGTGCTCTGCGTCTCTGGAGGGGTGAGTGGGGCTGGAGGTGGGAGGCCGCCGCTAGGCCAGCCAGAAAAGAAGGCCTCTCAGTGGTACTCCCATCGAAGGAGGGCACATTTGCAAGCAGCTCTTGGCAGACAGAGAGAAAGGAGAGTCTAGTCAATTTGGGGCTGGGGAGAAATGGCAGCCAAGAGCGGACGGTGCTAAGGTCGTCACTGTTGATGAGGACACAACACGCCACGGACGGGCTCTGTGTTTGAGGATTTATTCTAATGACTTTAAACCCTTTTTTTTTTTTTTTTAAGATGTTATTTATTTATTTGACAGACAGAGATCACAAGTAGGCAGACAGGCAGGCAGAGAGAGAGGAAGGGAAGCAGGCTCCCTGCTGAGCAGAGAGCCCGATGCGGGGCTCGATCCCAGGATCCTGGGATCATGACCTGAGCCAAAGGCAGAGGCCCTAACCCACTGAGCCATCCAGGTGCCCCGACTTAAACCCTTTTAAGAATGGCTTCTGTAAGTTCATGTCTTTTTTCCCCAGAAAGTTCGAAGTTCAACTAGGAATGTTTGTATTTTGGTTTCACAGGGCCTTAGTGGTTTGGGAGGGACTATCGAATATACTCAGTGTTAGGGAAAGTCAGGTGGCGTGTGTGCTAGGAGCTCAGGTAAAGCGTGACGAACCCTGTTTATCCGGCGCTTCCGCGCTGCTGGCATCTGTGATGGGCGTTTAACTATGTGACCTCGTTTAAGTGTCACTATAATCCCTGAAGGGAGGTGCGCTCAGCCCCATTTTACAGATGAGACGGCAGAGGACGAGGGGGTTTAAGTGATTTTGTCAGGCTCGCAGAGCTCATCCTGGGAGCAGATCCGAATCTGAAGCCAGGAGGTTTCTTTCTTTCTTTTTGGTAAAGATTTTGTTTATTATTTGACACAGAGAAAGATCACAAGTAGGCAGACAGGCAGGCAGAGAGAGAGGGGAAGCAGGCTCCCCGCCGAGCAGAGAACCCGACACGGGGCTCGATCCCAGGACCCTGAAATCATGACCTGAGCCGAAGGCAGAGGCTTAACCCACTGAGCCACCCAGGCGCCTCCCAAAGCCAGGAGGTTTCACATCAAAGCATTTAACCTGACTGGCGAGGTGCCTGCAGAGGGTGGGTTTTGGGGGTGATGCTCTCTGGTGTCGGGCTGCCCCCTGAGGTGGGTGCTGCCTGCGGCTCTGCCCCAGCCTGAGGAGGGGCGGCGGGGGAAGGGGCGGGAGAGGGCAGCCGTGGGCGCTGACCCCTGGCTTTGGGGGCAGGAGCGGGAGATGGAGCTCCGGAGGCAGGCCCTCGAGGAGGAGCGGAGGCGGCGAGAGCAGGTGGAGCGGAGGCTGCAGAGCGAGAGCGCCCGGAGGCAGCAGCTGGTGGAGAAGGAGGTCAAGATGCGGGAGAAACAGTTTTCCCAGGTGAATGGGCGCTGGGGTGCGCTGGGTGGTTGGCTTGAGGGGGGGGGGCTGTGGAGGGCTGGGGATACCCCAGGCTAGTCCTGCGGGGTTATGCAGCCTGTTCTCCAGAAAAGATTGCTGTTGGCTCCGTACGAGCAGAATTCTGTGTGAGACTCGTTCAGCCCGCAGGAACAGAGACCTGCGTGTGTGCGTGTGTGTGTGCGCGCGTGCGTCTGTATTTCGTGGCGGTCCTGGCCCTCGCTCACTGCCCCAGACTCGGCAGCTCCAGGCGCCCCCACTCCCAGCAGATGGTGTCACTCTGACTTTCGGTTTGCCTCTCCGGGAGAGAACTGTGTTCGTTCTGGAATGGGAATCCTGAGCATTTTCTTTACACAGAAGGTTTGAGTAGAACGGTTGAAGGCGGAAGGAGAAGTTAGGTTGTATAGGGAGATCTGCGATGTCTCTGGTCTCAGGTCCTGGCCCCGCGACTGTGAGAGCCTGTGGGACTCAGACAGGCTAGTCCCTCCTGCTGGGTCTTACAAGCTCCGCTCCAGGGGGGGGTCCTGTGGGATCTTCCCCAGCAGCGACCAGCGACCACAGCTCCCTGACGTCCTGTGAGGCAGCAACGTGAATTCTAAGGGGATAGGCCACCTGGATTGGGTTTGGGAATTAAATAACCAGGGCGTGCCTGGGTGGCTCCATCAGTTTTAAGCGTCTGACTCTCGGTGTCAGCTCAGGTCATGAGATCGAGCCCCACGTCAGACTCTGCGCTAGGTGTGGAGCTGGCTCGGGACTCTCCCTCTGCCCCTGCCCCCTCACTCACTCTCTCTCTCAAGAAAATACAGATGAAATAATCAGAAACTCTTGAGTTTTCCCTCCATGCTTGGGATCTCTGTCAGGCGTCCAGTTCCCCTTTCCAGCCTCAGTCAGTGGCCGCTTCACGTCTGTCTCCCCTCGCCCCCTGCCCTGGGGCTCAGACATTGCTCCAGGGATAGTGGTGTCTGCTGTGGGAGTGGGTGCAGCCAGCCCATCTTCGGGGGCACCTCCTGGAAGCTGTGCATTTTGTTTTTTCTCTACATAATTTATGGTGTTTCCTTTTCTGGTCTTTCTAATGTAGAGGAAGAACAGGAAAAAAATTCCAGTGGACTGAGAGTTCTAGCTGGTATCAGAATTTTTGAGATGGAACAGACCTTAGTGATTATCTAGTTCAAAGCCCTTGTGTTACTTTTAAGGAAAAAGGAGGCCCAAAGAGGCTGCGTGATCCAAACAAGGTCCCATGAGAAGTCTGAGGCCAGATGGCTTGTTGGGCTTTCCTTCCCAGAGCGTGCCCACCTCAGGCCTCTTGCTTTATTCCGCTCAGCCCAGTAGGGAGACGAGGGGCAGGGACAAGAAAGGGACGGCTGTGTCTTGCTCCTAGGTGGGGAAACTGAGGCATGGAGCCACTCAGTAGTGCCCAGGCCGGGGTTCGATGCAGGCCTGCTAGGTCTCTGCTTTTGTCATGAGCACTGTGAAACCCGAGTGGTAGCCCTGGGGGTGGGAGGGGTGATGGCAGCAGTGGGGGTTTGGGACTGAAGCCAAGGGACCTGGACAGGGCAATGACACGGGGAAGAGAGAAGACTGCTGACGCTGTCCTCTGCTTCTAGGCACGACCCTTGACCCGCTACCTGCCAATCCGGAAGGAGGACTTTGACCTGAAGACCCACATCGAGTCCTCGGGCCACGGCGTGGACACCTGTCTGCATGTGGTGCTCAGCAGCAAGGTGTGTGGCCTGTGGGGCCCCTGGGCGCTGGGGAGGGGACCCGTAGCCTGGGCATCTCCTGGGCCCTTGGCATAGTGGCCCCGGTTCCTGCACTAACACTGGAGGTCTCTGTCCAGGGGCCTGCTTTTTGGCCTAAAGCAGTGGGGGCCGCAGCCCCCCCAGAATCCAGGCACAGGTGACGGCTTTTACAGTGCCGTTCTGGCAAGAGAGGGTCCAGGGGCTCCGCTCTGGGTCCTTCCTCACCCCTGCTCCTTGGCAGGTCTGCCGCGGCTACTTGGTCAAGATGGGCGGCAAGATTAAATCGTGGAAGAAGCGCTGGTTTGTCTTCGACCGGCTCAAGCGCACCCTTTCCTATTACGTGGGTGAGTTCCTGTCACACGTCTCGGAGCCTGGACCCTTGGGCTGTCCCCCAGGGCAGCTGGTGTTCACCAGGCTTCCCAGTGCGGGGCGGGGGGGCTTGAGCGGGGCCTGCGCTCCCCTCGCTGACGGCGCACAGGCTGCACTTGGTCCGCCTTCAGTCTTGGTCGTTCGCGTATTTGACGATATCACCGAGCGTGGAGTAAGTTCTGGGCCCTGCCGGAGGCCTTGGTGACGAGCCGGGTGGCTACGGCTGTCCCTGGCGCTGTCAGGGAGGCAGGTAGTGGCCCGACTGGGAAGGCCGGGCAGGATGGGCCTGCTGTCGGGGCGCGCAGGCTCCGTGGGCGTGTGGAGTTCTGTGGATTCTGCCCCGGGCACGTTCCCTCAGAGACTCTGATGAGCAGCTGGGCGGTGCCAGGAGCGCTGGGGACAGCCCTGGGGACAGGCCCCCTGGCGCGTCCTGCTCCCTCTGCTCCCTCCACGCTGCCTCCAGCGTCGCTGCCCATCCTTGGGTTCCCGTCTGGACGGTTCCCACCTTGAGTGCAGGACGCCGTGTGGCACACCGGCCCGGAGAGGCCAGGCTGCGCTGCGGGACAACCAGTCCTCAGATCCCAGGGGCTCAAAACCGCAGTTTCCTTTCCTGCCTGATATGTGTCCTTGTACCTTGTGGGCCAGTGGGCCCCTGCTCCCCTCTGTGTCAGTGTTCCCTTTGTTCGACGGCGTGCGTTTTTAGAACGTTGCTGGCCACGGTGGCAGAGGGTAAAGAGAAGCTTAATTGTGTCTTGCATGGGCCTTAAATGCTCTGGCTGGGGTCTGTCCTCAGGTCACTAGCGGGGCAGCTCAGCCAGTCACCCAGCTCTGCCCAACCGTAAAGCGGGGAAGAGCAATCCTGTTCAGAGCCTGGAAGGAGAGGGCTGAAGTGTCTGGTGGCAGAGACACCCAGGCCCAGAGTGCCTGCCTCTGGTCTAACCTGGTCCCTGACCAAGTGCCACTCTCTCCAGGAAGCCTTCCCTGATTGCCTGGGCCCTGGATGTGGGAGGCAGGAGAGGCCAGAGGCACATGTGTCCCCATGTTTCCACCTGAGCTGGGAAGGGACTTTGTGGGCAATTGAGAGGGACAGACCGGGGGTAGGGGGAGGCTCCATTTTAGGCATATTGAGGTTGAAGTACCCCTGGGCCATCTCAGTTTAGGAGAAAGGTCAGGGTTAAAGTTGATTGTGCTGGAGTAATGGTTGTAGCAGATCATACCTGCTGAGCGCTGCGCGAACCGGGTACTGTGCTAAGCACTCTGCATGCATCATCTCATTGACTTTTCATCATTGTCTTGTGCAGGAAGCACTATTTTACACCCATTTACAGATACGGAACATAGGTTCAGAAAGGTTAAGTCAATTGCCCAAGGTCTCACAGCTGCTAAGGCGCCAGAGCTAAAACTGAACTGGGGCAACTGGACTTCAGAGTAGAGAAGAGGGAAAGGGCTGTACCCTGGGGAAGGGGGAGGAGGAGGGACTGGCACAGGGGTCGGGCAGGAAGTGGGAAGCCACAGGCCAGGTGCTGGGCTGGTGCTGGGCAGTCATGACCTTCCTGAATGTTTTTGAAATGAAGGAAGATCCCGTTCTGATGAGGGGTGGAAACGGGGAGGGAAGCCAGCCGAGGAGCAGACATTTGCAGGCAGGGAGTGTCCCCAGCGATGAGGGACACTGCAGAAAGGCCAAGAGTACCATGGACCCAGAGGCCCTTCCATTCAGGGACTGGAGCTGCGTCCAGGGCGGGAGCCAGACTGCACAAGATGAGGAGAGGTGGGTGGTCAGGAACGGGGGGGGGCTGCAGAGCTGAGACTTTCCGTGAAGGAAGAGGTGGGAAGGAGCCGCTGGTGGAGGGATGGCCAGGCCTGGGGGCGGGGGTGGGGCTGCGTCCTTGTCTTAAGCAGAAGTGTCTGATGGAGATGGCCTGGGGCCTCATCAGGGCCCAGAGTGTGACTTGGCTGCTCCTGCCTTGAGTTGTGTTTCTTCCTGCCCTGGCCCCTCCCACTGACTTGGTGGAACCCGTCTCTGCCACGGGGTCCAGATCAGATATAACCTCTGCGAAGGCTTCCCTGGCCCTGCCTTACCGGGAATGGGGTCCTGCCCTCTGCTCCGTAGAACCCTTGCCTCATGCAGGCTCTGCCCGCCCTGTGATCAGAGGCCACGGCAGGTGCCCGACGCTGTACCAACCACCTCCTGCTCATGACCGCCTCTGACGTGTAGGTGTGCTCTTGCTGTTCCTAGCCATGCTCAAGGTCACATAGCTAATACGAGGCGGTCCATTTGTGCTTCCCACCCCACTAGAGTTCCTAAGAGAAGGATCTCTGATTTCTGGTGGTGCCAGTGCCTAGGACTCATTTATTCAACACTGAGACCCTGCTGTGTGTGCTAGGCACGTAGTTGTTGCTGTTGGAGGAGGCAGACTTGGGATGGGTAGAGGAGGGCTCAGACTCAGCAAGTTAAGTTCCGTGGAGGAATGTCCGTGCTGTGGGACCACGAGAGCACGTGAACGGGCACCGCGGTGGTCACATTGGCAGCGGGTCTTGAAGACCACGAGGGAATGGGCCGGAGACCATTCCAGTGTACACAGAGCCCCCGGTGCAGGGCCCAGGAGAAGCTCCGCCTGGCAGGAGAGAACTTGCAATTGGTGCAGGGGAAGGATGTGAGATGGTCCAGGGGGTGGTGTGGGCAGCGGCCTGTGAACAGCCTTTGCCAAGCCAAGATGGCAGCAGGGTCCCAGTGAGGGAGCAGGTTTCAAATTGCTTGAGGAAGCTCACCACCCCTTGTCTTCAGGGAGGGGCAGTCGAAGGGGCAGAGGGTGAGGCCCCAGCTCCTGGCTTGGGGACTCAGGCCTGAAACGACACGGGTGGGGGGGGCGGTGAACGTGCACCCCAAGGGGCAGGCTGTCAGCTGTCATCATCTGAGCCTAGTGACGGCGAGACCTTTTGGGGAGAGCAGGGTTTAACACGAGATGAGATGGCCCAGGCCCTGGGCCTCCCCTTGGCAGGGCACAGTCCCTTCCCGCGGCGCAGTCACCTCTGCCGTTGGCCTCGCTCCTTCCTGTCCACCACCCCAGCCCCCCACCCCCGGCTTCCAGATGCGACATCCTTCCTTCTGGTTTTTACTCTTGGGCTTAAATAGGTAAGTGCACTCCTACAAGCTCAAAAATCAAAGCACATGAAAGGGTTTAGGTTGAGAATCGTGCCCCTGCTCCACAACAGCTCACCCTTTCATTACTCTCGTGTGCCCTTGGAGCGTCTTTAGAGCGTAAACGCAGAGCTCTGACTCCTTTCCTTACACAAAAGGTGGCATCTGATACGTTCCTTGTTTTACTGCTGATAGAGCAGATCTTTCTAGAGGAAATGTATCTGACACATCTGAAAGGTGGGTTTCTGAATCTGCGTCTTTTTCCCCCTCATCCACCCCTGGGAGATATTTCTGTATCATTTAACAGAGGTCTAGTGTCCCATCACGTGCTAAACTCTGATTTATTAACCAATCTCTACTTGATGGGCCCTTGGTTTGTTTCCAAACTGCGAACACGGTTGTGGTGAACAGTCACGCAAGTTTGTTGGTTGTGAGGTTAATTGTCCGTAAGCGGGATCGTTGGCTCAGGGGGCAAACACTTTCCTCGTTCCGGTAGACCCGGTCCGTCCTCCTGGAGGGCTGACGCTGTGCACGCCTCCTGTCGGCGGTCAGACCAGCTGTTTCTCCCGACGTGCCCAAAGCGTGCTGTCGCTTTTCCACCTAGTTTTGCCCTTCTGGTGGGTGTGAAGCTGTAATTTGCGTTCTCTAGTTCCGAGCAAGGCTGGGCGCCGACCGACTCCTCAGGCTCCATGCCGGGCTCCGTCTTGGAGTCCTGGGAACTGGCCCGTTTCCAGCGCGGGCGCCTCGCCTGAGGGACGGCAGGCCGCCTCAGCCCGGCCCTGTTTTCTTTGTAGACAAGCACGAGACGAAGCTGAAGGGGGTCATCTACTTCCAGGCCATCGAGGAAGTGTACTATGACCACCTGCGCAGTGCAGCCAAGGTGAGGGCGGGCCGCGGGGATGGGGGGCGGCGGGGCCCGGCTGCTTCTGGGAACAGCCACCTCCAGCCCGTCTTCTTGAATCCTGGACCCCTTCCTTGATCTCTGTGTAAACTCTCTTCCCCTCTCTCCCTCTCCCCTTCCCAGAAGAGGTTTTTCAGCTTTACTGTGGTGACGGAGGTACCCCTCCCCCGACCTCTAACCAGAACTACTGCACATTAATGCCTCCTGTCCCTTACTGGTCCCTGACCCTTCACTGTCCCCTCCAGCCCCCCTACCCCGGGCCTGAGGGAGGAGCGGCAGGGATGCAGGGAGCCCCCGGGGGCCCGAGGGGCTTGCTGGCCCCTCCTGAGAGGACAGCAGGCTGGGCCCCTGTGGGGAGGTGGGCCGGCCAAAGGATGGCTCAGAGGGGCAGAGGGGGTTCTCAGGGATGGGGTGGGGCTGAGGGGATCGGTAAAGGGGACATATTTGAGGCCTGGGCCCTCTGCCGTCACGCAGATCAGCCTCCCCCAAGCCTCTGGTGCCGCCTCAGCTCTGACCTCTGCTCGTCTGGGGTCCTGGGCCCAGCATCCCATTCACGGCTCTCTCCACCTGCCCCTCTGACGCCGAGAGGAGGCTCTGGTCCTCACTGGCAGGGCCCTCTGTGTCCGATCGGTTGCTACTCACTTTTGTGCCCGGGGCTGCCCAGAAACAGGGCCCCTACATGGCAGGGTATGGCCCTGCCCGGGTCCAAGGACGGCCCGGGTATGAGGAGGGGTACATCTCGGCCTCAGGCCCCCTTGACGGGTGGGGACTCAGTCTCGAGCTCCAGGGCACCCTGGAGCCGGGGGTGGGGGGCAAAGGGCAGACGGAAGGTCAGAGGTGAGCCCTGTCTTAGACCTTCCTCTCTCCCTGGGCAGAGCCCAAACCCGGCCCTCACCTTCTGTGTGAAGACCCACGACCGGCTGTACTACATGGTGGCGCCGTCGGCGGAGGCCATGCGCATCTGGATGGACGTCATCGTCACCGGAGCCGAGGGCTACACGCAGTTCATGAACTGACCGTACCGGTCCCGGCGTGGGCCTGCTGCACTACCCCGGGAGACAGAGTCGCACTCTGGGCCCCAGGCCGCGCGGCAGTGCTCCCAGAGGCCCTGGGAGGGCTCTTGTACAAGACTTCGTACCTTTCTGTAAGGAGCTGGTCCTGTGAATGTCTGTGCTCAGGGCCCCTGAAGAACCAGCCAGCAGATAAGTGAGGAGGCTCCTGGGGACTCAGAACTGGCAAGAACCCTACGTGGTCCGGGCCCAGCTCTGACCTGGCACCTGCGCTCCCCTAGCCTAAGTTCTCCTTTGCAAAGGACAAATTATGGTACCAGAATCTGCCAAAGATCCCTCCTTGCCTCCGCGCCCCCCCTCCCCCTTTGCAGGGGCCTTGGGGGCTGAGGACAGCCACATCCGGAGTGGGGTAACAGCTCAGGCGGTGTACTTCTCAAACCCCGCTCTACCCTGCTCTCCTGCATTTTTGTTACTACTTTGTTCAAGGGCCAAAGCCCTCAAGTGTCATCCTTGAGGTCCCAACCCCATCCCCTTTTTGCAGACCCCAAACCCTGATCTCCATAGTGACTGCTTCGTCACCATGGTTACATACATACTCATGGCCCCGGCTCTGTGGCTCTGCCCATGCTTCAACCGTGGGCCCATCTGAGGGTACGTACTGCCATCTCTCCAGCCCAGGACCTTGTGCATCTCATGCTGGGGTCGGGGGAGGGACCAACCCCTGCCCTGCCGCCCCCTGCCTGTGGCTCTGAGCCCCGGTGCGCAGCCTGCCGGCCCCCCAGTCCAGCCCTCTCCCTTCCACTCGTGCCTTGCTTAGAGCCAGAAGGGACGAAGCTTGGACATCCAGAGACTGGAGGAGGGAAGCAGATGGGAGAGGCGGCTAGATGGGTACAGGCTGAGTTCCTAACAGGGCTGGAGGGCTGCTCAGACACCCCCAAGGGGAACCTGAGCAAGAGAAGAGGCGGCAGAGTGAGAGGACCCTGAGGTCTGGCTGCCCTCCCTTCAGCCTCGGAAGGGTGACAGAAATGGAGAGCAGAGGACCAGGCCACTAGCTATCTGGCCTCGGCCCTTCACGCCTTAACACTAAGCCCACCTCCCTGCCCACCACTGGGCCATGGCTGCTGGGCCCCGGGCTGGGTGATGATCAGTATTTGTAAGCATCTCAACAGAATAATAAACCATTTGGACTATGTGTTTGGGAGCCAGGCTGTGTGGGGGATGGGGCTGGGATACAAGAGGAGGAGGACCACGTGTTCCCACGAAACAGGATTTCCTCCTTATTGATGTTCCAGGAGGCACAAGGGCCCAGCCCATGACTTCTAGGTCCCGACTCTGACCCCACTCCAAGGACTGGCTGGGGGTGGGGGATGAAGAAGCAAGAGAAGGTAGGGACTTACACAGAAGTTTAATGAGGCAGACGGGGCAGGGAGGCCCATCACTGCGGCAGGAGGCTGAGCGGGAGGCTGAGCAGAAGGGCAGCTGTGAGGCAGCGGGGCTCCAGGAAAGCTGTCTGGGTCCCCGAGGTCAGCCGGTCACCATAGAGGTCCAGGAGCATCAGGACCACCCCATTGGTCCAGCCAAAGCCCTCCTGGAGAGAGACAGGGCCAGTGGGCAAGATCTCTGCAGGAAGGCCCCACAGCCTTTTAGGGGCTGTGAGCTCTCCACCCAGAGGCTCTAGAACTGCCTAGCCCCAGGGCTGCAGAGGAGCTCCAGTCAGCCTCCCGTGGACCCACATCCATGGGAGGAAACACAGGCCCAGGCAGGGAAGGTCATGATGGGGTGTGGGGACAACACAGCCCTGTCGTTCCCAGTAGGCTGTGGGCCCACTCACCTGAACTTCATACTCCCCTCCTCCACCTGGCTGCCCACCGTTGCTGATGTCATACTGGGAACAAAAGCACAGGCTCTCAGGGGGGCACTACCCCAGGCTCCCTACTTCAGCCCTCCAGGGGAGCAAGAGATGAGAGCCCCTTTGGGAGAGGCTGCTCTGGCCTGCAGCTCCGACCCCTGCAGTGCCCAAGAATGGCCACCGGGCGTCACCACTGTCCCTGGGCTTGGCAAAGCCTGGCACTCATCCCTGCCTGCCGCCCCCCACCGCCACCTCTCCCACTCACCATGGAGCACCACTCAGGAGCAGCTCACCTTCTCAAACATGGCTGACTTTTGGGAGTAGACCTCAAAGTTGGTTCGGATCCAATTCTGAGCCAGCTGGAAAGCCACTTCCTGGGCCCGAGGTGAAGGAGACTTGGCCAGACCTAGATGCCCCCCGCCCAGGCAGGACCCTGAATGTCCTGAGTCCCTGTCCCAGGGGGAGCAGAGGCCTGAGCCTTACTCTCCTCAAGGAGGGAAAGAGGTCTGGGCCTTAAGACCCCCATCATGAGCCACGTGAAAAGCCAACGTGCGCCTTCCCCAGGGCCTGGGTTTGGAGGGAGAAAGGAGGGCTGGTTCCCCTGACAGGTGGGGGTGGACACACATGTCTGCTGAGTGGGGAGCCAAGAAACCAGCAGGGCCAGAGAAAGACCCCACCTGCTTTGTTCACACTTCCCCCACACCAGGAGGCTGACCCTCCAGGCTGACCAGATGCAAGGGGGGAAGGTCCTGGGATACGCCCCATCCCTGCCTCCCTACTCCCTACCTCTGATGACCAGGTCCTGCAGGGGCGCCCAGGCATTGGGGAAGTCCCACTGCTGGCCTGTCTTCTGGAGAGAGGTTGGGATCCCGTACTGGTAGGTCAAGATATGGCTGTCCTAGGAGGTTTCAGACATTTTTAGGACTGTGGGTGGGGGCTCAATGAGGAACCAAGAGGCTGGGCCCTGGGCCAGCCAGATGTCCCCTTCCCTGGGCTTTCTCTTCTTGCTCATGGCTGCCCCCTGGTGGCTTCAGCGGGACACGCAGGCTCAGACTCGGGAGTGGAGGAGGGGGTTGGCTGCCACTTGCCAGAGGTCCTTGGCTCAGAAGCAGGGAGGGAGCAGGTGGTGCTGCCCCCAGTAACCCGCCCGCCCTGCTGCCCCCTCACCTCCAGATACTTCAGAGCCTTGTCCACGGCGTCCGGGTCAGAGAAACAGCCAGACCAGAGAGGAGTGAGGTTGGATGGGTAAAACTCTAGGTTCTTCTTTCCATTCTCAAGGTCATAGTCAAACCAGGCCCCTTTCTCTTCATCCCACAGGATGGCTCTCATGGCAGCCAAGCGCTGTTGCTGCAGATTTCTGTACTTTGTGGCTTGGATGTCATTCCCTGGGGTGAAACTCTCTTTAGGCTGAGCTACCAGGAGGCCCTGACCTTGGGTCCCATGCCTTCAAGAAAGAGGCCAAATTTGGCCTCCCCCTGTTGTCCTCCCCGAGGGCTAGAAGTCCTGACACCAAGGGGACGTGCAGACCTGGAGCCCACATTTCCGGCCTCTAGGAGCTAAGAGTTCCTGAGCTATGGCCCTGTAGGACTTTCTAGACCCACACCTGCCTGCTCCTGGGTCCATCGTAGGAGGGCACTGGCCATGTGCATTTCCCTAGCTCTGAGAGGTCCGAGGGCAGTTTTTTGGGGAAAGAGAATGGAGGGAGTTTGAAAGCGTGGACTCAGGTGTCATCTCACAGACCTTCGTAGTCCCTCCCAGTAAGAAAGGGAGGGCGTGTGGAGAAGGGGCCCCATTTGTACTCTTGCCCTAGAGGTGAGGTCCGGAGCCAGCCAGGAGGCTGGAGGCCTTTCAGTCAGGGTCCTACTTCCAGCTCCACAGCCAAGGCTGAGGTAGGACCCCAGCTGGGTGAGCTCCACCCACCCCCCCAGGGGCTGCTCACCCAGCCTGGTGTAGAAGTTGCTCATCAGCGCCTCTGCCTGGCACAGGAAGGCATTGAGGTCAACAGGCACGAATTTGCTGGTCCGGATGCTGCTGAGCGATGTAGAGTTTGGGCCTCCGATGAGCCACCGTGAAGAGAAGTCCCAGCCAGACTCAGCCCCAGCCTTGAGCTCAGCCCATAGAGTCACCCGGTCCTCTGCGAGGACAATGAGACAGGAAATGAGGGACCAAGACCTGACACCCAACACCAGACCCCCTGCCCCACCCCCGTTCCTGTGCTTGTCGCTGCTTACCTTCTGGCAACGTGTCCGCCAGCTCAAAATCCTTGCTGTAGGCCTCTGGCCTGGAAGAGGAAAGTGGGCATCCTGGCACCAGGAGGCTCCAAGGCCAAGCTGGAGGCTGAGCCATGCTGCTTCAACTGCCCCTGGATTGCCCTTGGTGGGCCCTGGATTGCCCAGGGCTTTCAGTATCAGCATCCGAGAGGTGGGGCTGTCATGGCTCTCAGACCAGAGTGAGGAGCAAGAGACCGAGAGGCTGGCAGCGGCTCCTTACCTGGGGCCCCCGTAAGGGACAGCATAGTGGTTCAGGACGTAGCTCTGGCCCCCTGAACTCACGGAGATGGTCCTGTTCTCCATCCAGAAGTCCAGTTCCAAGGCTAGGGTCCCTATGTTGTCCCTGGGGTGGAGCCAGGCACTGCTTCAGCCCAGGCACACCCCTCAGTCCCACCCTGGGAGGGCCCAGGTAGGGGGGCCTGCGGGGCAGCAGGGGGACTGGGGACCTACCTGAGGAAGGCGGTGTCGTTGGTGTGGGTCACATAGCGGTCCATCATGAGAGTCAGGAGGGGAGGCTGGCTCCGCTGCAGGTAGTACACACGGGCCCCGTTGGGGATGTGTCCATAGCTGCCAAGAAGGAAGCCTGCTGAGGTGCATCTGCCCAGCGGCCAAGGCCAAGGCCAAGGCCAGTCCAGCACTAAGCCCCAGGACTGTACTTCCCCGCGCCAGCCTGGAGGGGCCCGCCCCGCTTACAGCTGCACCAGGTCCAGGAAGTTCTGCAGCATGCCCTTCACCGTCTGGGGCATCTCAGACAGGAGCAGCCCCTCCATCACCCAGTAGGAGTCCCTGGGGAAAGGGACAGCTTGAGCACCAACCCCCCACACCACCCCCCTCTCCCGCCCTGCACACCGGGCCAGTCAGGGTGCCCCCCTCTGCTCAGGACAGCCCGCCGGCCCCGGGCTCCCCGACTCCTGCCCTGCAGCCCTGCCCGCTCACCAGTAGTAGAATTCGACGAAGCGTCCCCCGGGCACGATGAAGGGGTGGGCCGAATAGATGAGAGAGAACTGCTCGGGGTGGCTGAGGACCTCTGGCTTCACCTGCAGTCGGGAGGGAGGGCACAGGGAGCCCACAGGCCCCACGGTGTGGATGCCTTGGCAGCAGGTATATGAGTTCAGGCTCTGCTGCTGGTCAGTTGTGTGGCCTTGGTCAAGGCCAGAGCCGCTGGGAGCCAGGTCTGCCTGGCCCCCACATGCCGGCCTCTGGAGTCCCTGCTAACTCAGCCCGGCCTTGGCAGGGGCTCAGCAAGCAGCGGCCAGTATTAGGACCAGGTAGGGGGACTGTTTCCTCCACTCCCCTTCCCCCATCCCTGCTGCCACCCACGCCAGCCCCAGAGGCCCAGGGCTCCCATCCTGGATGGACAGGTGCTGTGCAGCCTTAAGCAAAGCACTGTCCTCTCTGAGCCTCAAAGGAGAGAAAGTGTCTAACAGATTGTACTGACCACAGCCCACTACCAGCAGTGGCAATTGTCCCTGAGCAGAATCCTGACCTGACTAGCTCTGGGAAGAGAGAGCCTAGGTGGGTGCCTGGAGGTGGCAGGTGAGGTTAGTTTTGCATAAGCGGCAGCTGGGGTGGTGGTGGGGGGGCGGTGGTGGGGTGGGTAGGATGGTGAGGGCTTCAAGGGGGTTGGTAAGAAGGTAGAAGTAGATGTTCCCTTCTCTCCCTCCAGAAATTCTTTCTAGAGAGCTGCATTCATGGACCCAGTGGGGGGGGGGGGGCTGTCAGGAAACGCATCCCAGTCTGTGATCTAAGGGCAATGGGGCCCCAAGCTCGTGTCCCCGTCTCCCAGCCCTATCCCCCTGGCTGAGATCCAGGACGTGGATACCTTCTTTCCCAGTTTCTTCCAGAGCTGGTGGAGCTGCCCTGCCCAGGCTCTCAGCTTGGGGTCCGAGATCTTCTGCAGCAATCGGGGGCTGGAAGAACACCGCCCCCGCAGGGTTCAGGGAGGCAGGCCCGTCTGAAGGTCTGCCTCCTGTTTCCTGTCCAGGTAGTACCTGTCCTTCCAGTCCTCGGGAGTCCAGGACAGCAGCTCCTGCCCCGCAGCCTGGAAGTGCTCTTGGATGAATGCCTGCAGCTGCTGTGGGGGGATGTGGTGCTCGTGGGCGGCCGCCAGCTCACGGAAGTCCTGTAGAACCTGGTCTGGGGTCCAGGCGGCAAGGAGGGGTCAGGTGGACCCCAGGAGCCCCGCCCTGATAGAAGCTCTTCTCTGCCTTGTCTTGCCCTCTGTCATCTTTGGTGCAAAAGCTTCAGGCGGTGGCGTCCCCTGGTGCCTTACCTGGAGCCGAGGACAGTGGCATGTCCACAAACTGCTTGTCATCATGGTAGAGTTTGGCCATCTGCACTTGGTGCAAGAGCTCCCCATGGCAGTAAATCTGGCTGTGGACAGGATTGGGAGGCGGGCAGGTCAGGTCACCACCATTCGGGGGGAAGAAAGGCTCAAATCTGGGCACATTCCCTGGCCTAGGGCTACGTGTGTGTGTGCCTGGGGAATGTGTATGCGCCCATGTGTGGCAGGGGCATGTGGATGGTGGGGACACACCTCGCTGAGAGAATGAGGAGTGCCCTCTGCAGTAGAGGACCTAAACAAGGGCCCAAGGCCACCCTGGTTGGTAATTTGGCACAGTGGACACCCAGTGAACAAAAGGAAAGGACCACTTGAATCAGAGACACGCCAGAAGGGGTGCGACCGACTCTGCACAGTGGCCCTGGGGGAAACTGACCATAGGGCTTAAGGCAAAAGCCTGTAGGTTACACCCAGTGGCAGCTGCTGAGACCTCCGGAAATACACAGATGCCGCGCGTGATGCACATCATTCAGGAGGCAGTGACTAGCCTGCTACTGGGTATTTATAGGAACCACCTCCGTGCCTGGAGCACAGCAAATATTCCTGCAACCAGAGTCCCTACCGGGTCCTGGGTGCCGTCTCTGATGAAGAAGGCGGTGCCCCCAAAATGTTCCTTCATACACAGAAAGGGTTTACCCAGGAACAGCTACACGGGGACCGCACGGGCAGGGGGCCTCTTCCCACAGGGTGGCGGGAAGCACCCCCGGAGCCACAGGAGAGCCCTGCGGCGGCTCTCCATGACTGACAGAGCTGCTTGGCCACCGACGGCAGTGCCAAGGCGCAGAGACGGTACCTCGACGGGAATCTTTGAACAATGGAAGAACAGACCAGCTCAGTGGGCTAAACTGTGTGCTCTTTCCCTTGCAGTGATGGACACTGAATGTGAAAAGCTCCCACACTGGTTTTAAGTAGGCTCTGTGCTGGGCATGGGGCTTGAACCCACGACCCTGAGATCATGACCAGAGCTGAAATCAAGAGTTGGATACTTAACTGAAGGAGACACCCAGGTGCCCAAGTTGGGGTGTTTATGGACTCAGGGGCAGGGAAAAACTGGACTAGGAAAGGGGGTGCTTGCATGGGGCACGCACCTCAGGAAGTCACTCCGGAAATTCAAGGGGTCCATAAGGTAGCTTTGCCTTCCTGACTGTAGACAAATATGCCTAAAATACTATATTGGAACAGAAGACACTGTGCCAACTGGGTCAGCCCGTGGTTCCCACAATGGGCCCAGAGACGTGTCAAATGGACACAACGTGCTCTGTCACCCTCTGAGCGCTGGCTCAATACAGACCCACAACAGGCACCTGACACATCTGTGGTCTGAAACAGGCAGAGAGAAAAGCATGAGGGGCGTGCTTACACAGCGTCACAAGTGTGTGCTCACACTCAATACGGGGTGGGTATTTATATATAAAAAAGAGGGTCCCCGCTGGCTAGATTCATCTGCTTTTCTGGGGGACATGAGGAGAGGCTGAGGGCAGGACAACACAATTTTTTCCCACATCGTCGTACTAGGACCCGACCTGCCACTGTGGTGTCAGAAGCATGAATGATCCTTTAGTAAGAGACTGTAGCTCTCTTTTCAAATCCTGACGCCACAATCCCCAAGGGCCTGATGGGGCAGGGTGTGCCCACGGCCCACGTGGCTAAGTGGGGGCTCCCAGTGAATGGGGCTATGCTGCCCAGTGGCAGGAATACTCCCCTCATTCCGGGCCGTGCAACCCTATCCTCTACGGCCCTCGCAGAACTGGACATGCTGTCGGCGACCTGGACGGTAACAGTGGCCGAACCTGACATCCCTTCCACGGGGAGGGGCGGGGAGTGAAGAGCAGTGCCACGCGGAGAGAGAAACGGCCGCTGAGGGCAGAGAGAGGAACACCGAGTATTCGAGGAAAATGGGCGATCCGGCGCACCAAGAGTGCCCAGACAGAGCGAGAGGTTACCGCCGTCCCCGGCACAGCCGTACGTGTTGCCTGAACCGGGGGGGGGGGCCCTGCGCCTGCCACGCCCAGCCTGCCTCTGGAACCTGCCAGCGCTGAGTGGAAGCCTGCAGACAGAGCTGGAGCGGCTCTGGGAGACGCTGTGGTCTCAGGACAGGACGCTGAGCGGGGCTACCTGCTGATGCCTGAGGCCAGCCCTAGTGATGGGCCAGTGTCTTTCGACTTCAAGTTTTTAGATGTCATTTGGGAAGGAATTTCCTGGAACTCCTCCCCACTGGGTCTTTGGACTGGGTGGTCTACAACTCTTGGCAGATTAATTGCCCTGGAACTATAAACCTTGAAAATCAAATACTTAGAAAGGCCCCTGATTTTGGGGTGCCTGGAGGGCTTGGCCAGTTGAGCACCTGACCTTTTTTTTTTTTTTTTTTGAGAGAGAGAGAGCATGAGTGCGAGCGCGGGGAGCGGGGGCAGAGGGAGAGAGAGAGAATCTCAAGCAGACTCCATGCTGAGCACGGGCCCTGAGGCGGGGCTCAATGTCATGACCGCCCAACCGAGCCACCCAGGCGCCCCAAGCGTCTCACTCTTGATCTCAGCTCAGGTCTTGATCTCAGGGTCGTGAGGTCAAGCCCCAAGTTGGGCTCCATGCTGGATGTGGAGCCTGGTTTAAAAACAACGTCCCCTGATTTTCGTGGACAGAACAGAGCAGCAGGTGCAGTGCTGAGAACAGAAGGCTAGTCAACAGCACAGAAACAATGGGTTTCTCGTGGGACGAAAGCAGTAGGCATCATACAGTCCCTCCAGATCCCCGTGGGGAATAACCCCACCATGAGACGAGGAAGGCCGTGGGAGCCTCACGGCGTGCTCACAGTAAACGGGATCCAGGCGTGACTACCGCTTATCGCAGCCTAGTAGGGGGCACCTGCCATTTCTGGACACCAAACCTGTCTCCCAGAGGCACTCGGGCTTTTAGTACCTAATGGCAACAACATACATGGTAGATTAAACAGCACTGGACCGTGAGCCATACAAGGGCTGCGGGGTGGCTGGGTGGCACAGGCAGGTAAGCATCCGACTCGGTTTCAGCTCAAGTCACGATCTCAGGGTCGTGAGATCGAGCCCTCTGTTGGGCTCGGCACTGAGCATGGAGCCTGCTTAAAGGTCCCTCTCCCTCTGCTCTCATTCTCCCTCAAACAAAGCGGGGGGCAATGCGGGAGGTGGGTTCCCCATGGTGAAACAAACGGAATTTGATTTTAATGAGGAGAGACATTCAGAGAAAAAAAAATACTAGCTAGAATCAGCAGACTAGAAGGAGTTTTCTTCCAAGAAGAGGCAAATGCTGGGAGTCAGGCCGGAGGGATGATGAGGCTTTAGTGAAATGGGTCAGGCCAAGGCAACAGGTAAGGCTGAGGAATGCCAGGGTCCAGCACTGGGAGGGGCCTGCACCATCAGCCAACAGAGCCTCCTGACTGTTCTAATGTGGACTGAAGCCGAAGTAGCCACGGGGCGATGGCCTTCCATACTAGCGACTGAGGCTCAAGAGCCATGGCTGTGGGAATCTTCTAGACCTGCCCACCGAGTTCTGTGGACACGTGTACTTGAGCCTGATGTACTACGACTGCCCTTGCTCTGGGAAAAGGTGAGAAGAAGATACGCCCTGTTGTACAATCGGCAGGGACCGGAACTATTCTGAAGACCACCTGTGTCCTCCCCCAGGGAGCAGGTGTGCCCTGCTACGTACAGAACAGCACCCAGGGAGACCAGTCTCAGTGCCAGCCTGGGAGCTGAGACAGGGGGTGCTGGCTTTGCCTCCAACCGACACAGAACCCGGAAATAACAAATAATAATCGGTTGTAATAAGTAATAAAGTCATAGCTACCTGTAAGGATGCCCATCCGTAACAATATTTGGTCTAAGGGCAAAGTTCGAGTCCCCGGAGAAGGTGCAGAGGAGGCTCTGGAACTCTCCCAGCCCGGTCTGCAATGGACCCCATTGTGCTATGACCGCACCGCCATACGGTCGAACACTGCTGTTACGGGTATGATTCCACCAGCTTGTGTAAATAAGGCATGTGGTGAACGGAAACTGATGCCTGCATAGTTTCGGAGACAGAGCGAAAGCCTCCTCAGAATGTCAGACCAACGGGAAACGACTGGCCCGAGGAAGGACTGGGTTTAGCTAACTTCTGCACTAGGCAGCTCTGCACAAGCCTCTCATTAAGACACAAACCGGAGGGGGGGCACCTCGGTGGCTCAGTCTGTTGAGTGTCTGACTCTTGATTTTGACTCAGGTCATGATGCCGGGGTCCTGGGATCGAGTCCCGTGTGGACTCCTTGCTCAGTGGGGAGCCTGCTTCTCCCTCTGGCTGCTGCTTCCCTTGCTTGTGCGCGTGCGCTCTGTCTCACAGATAAATATTTTTTTTTAAAAGATTTTATTTACTTGACAGAGATCACAAGTAGGCAGAGAGGCAGGCAGAGAGAGAGGTGGGGAAGCAGGCTCCCCGCTGAGCAGAGAGCCCGATGCGGGGCTTGATCCCTGAGATCATGACCTGAGCTGAAGGCAGAGGCTTAACTCTCTGAGCCACCCAGGCACCCCGATAAATAAAATCTTTTAAAAAATTATTCTCTAACAAGGGACGCCTGGGTGGCTCAGTTGGTTAAGCGGCTGCCTTTGGCTCAGGTCATGATCCCAGCGTCCTGGGATTGAGTCCCACATCGGGCTCCTTGCTCAGCAGGGAGCCTGCTTCTCCCTCTGCCTCTGCCTGCCTCTCTGTCTGCCTGTGCTCACTCTCTCTGACAAATAAATAAATAAAATCTTTAAAAAAAAAATTATTCTCTAACCAACAATGCCGGTGTATCACCATCTCACACTACGGCAGACATAAGCTGGAACAGGAGAGTCAGAATTACTAGAGTCTCATACAGTCACGATTAGTCTAGCCCAGCTTCATCTGGCCAGAACATCTCCGGACGAGGCCACTCAGGCTCGCTGGCTTCCATCTGCCCTTGTCAGCCTCCAGAGCCGGAGAGGCCTTGGCAGTACATACGGTCACCCCTTTGGGCACGCGAAACGGAGAGGCAGCCTCCCTTCCAGCTCTGAGCCTCCTTCAAAGCGTCAGTGTAACAGTGGGTTTCTCCCACTACATGACTGTCAGGCCGTGCATTCAGTTCTTTACCTTCAGCTACTGTTTCTCCTTCTCCCCATTTATATCCAAGCTTTTCCAGCTTGGGCCAGACTGCAGCAGTGACGCTAGTCTAGCGAGTGCCTCCCCACAGTCCCCTCCCGCTCACCGGGACTGGGGCCACGTGAGTTCACTTCGAGCGGGCCATCCTACCCCCGAGCCTGCGTGAGGCCTGAATACAGCCCTTTCCAGTGACCTCCTGCATTTGGCCAGATGGGGTGAGGGCATAATGCGCCACATCAGGCTCCCAGGGATCAGACCTAGCAGGTTAAGGGTAGAGCTCCGCCTTCTTACCTAGGAACCCTCCCTGCTTTGGCCACGTGTGGCTGCTGCCTCCGGCCCAGCATCTCTGCATCGGGTAGAGAAAAGAAGGCTGAAGCGATTTGAGGGCAAAAGAAAACAGTGCGGTCTACCGTCGTCTTCCTCCCACGTGGGAAGAGCCGCGTGGTCATACCAGCCTCCTCTCCACCCCCTCCCCCGCCTCGATCCCCACCCCCACCCCCGCCCCCATAGAAGCAGAGCCATCTATCCCTGGAGCCCCTCACGCCTGAGTGTGAGCACACACTTGGGAAGCTGTGTCAGCCAGCCCTTTACGTCCACATCTGCCCTTTCAGGCAGCCACTGTTGTTATGGCCCGGATCTAGCTCCCTATGGAACCACGGCTCAGAGGGGTAGTGTGCTCCCTGGTGTGACAAGATACAGCCCAGGGGTCCAGACTGGTGCAACATCTCCTGGTCTGGTCCTCTGACAGTATACTGAGCATTCATGATGACACCTAGGTCAGACTACCTGCTCCTGCCGGGGTCTCACCGGCCAATTCCTCACGTGTCCTCTCCCCCAGGGAGCCTGCCCTGTAGCCCGTCTGTTTTGTCGACACAACAGCTCTTACTGGCATTTTGTGCCTCAGCTGGTGCATCTAGATCCGGCCCACCTCTGCATGGCTGTGACCTCCCAACATCCCATTGGCTCATGACCCCATGTGAACCTCATGACTTCACATGAACACACTGGGATACCCACTTGCTGGCCCTAATCACTTTCCGATTGAGGACAGGGGTTCCTCTGATGGGTATCAAACATGTTCTACCTGGGGTGCCTGCATGGCTCGGTTGGGGGGCTGCCTTCGGCTCGGGTCATGATCCCAGAGTCCTGGGATCAAGCCCCACATCAGGCCCCCTGTTCAGCGGAGAGCCTGCTTCTCCCTTTACCTGCCGCTCTACTTGTGCTCTCTCTCCCTGTCAAATAAATAAAATCTTTAAAAACAAACAAAAACCAAAAGTCTTCTACTTTAATGAATTTCTCAGATTCCCAGTGACTTCCATAGGACTGTACACCACATGGGCGATGTTTCTATAAACCACCTTTCCCATCGCCCTTCTGCCTGACCGTATGGCCAGGATGGTGGCCACTAAGAGTAGATTAAACCCCAACACAGTGGCAAACACTATGCAGTTCAGCCTACTGAGCTGATTTGTTTTTTGGTTTTTTAGATTTTATTTATTTATTTGAGAGAGAGAGAGCGAGAGATCATGAGCAGGGGAAGGAGCAGGGGAAGGAGCAGAGGGACGAGCAGGCTCCATGCTCAGTCTGACGTGGGGCTCGATCCCACAACCCTGAGATCATGACCTGGGCTGAAATCAAGAGTCAGATGCTTAACTGACTGAGCCACCCAGGCGCCCTGGTATTCTCATTCCTGGCCATAGCGGTGGCCCTCCAGTGCTACCTGTTCACCTTGGAACGGCCATCCATGAACCAAGCACCTTTTCTAGGGAACAGAGCCTCCTGCTCTCACATCCAGGTTGTGGAATTAACTCTACATTCTCCCGGCAACATGCTACTGGATAAACCCTTTCCACCGCATTATGGAACTCTTCCAGGCCCTGCCCTCCCTCTTAGCAGCTCATTTCTCCAACATCACCCAAGATACTATGAGTGCTTCAGGTTTTAAGATTATCTTAGGTCTTGTGGCACCTGGGTGGCTCAGTCGGTTAAGCCTGTGACTTTGGCTCTGGTCCTGATCTCAGGGTCCTGGGACTGAGCCCCGAGTCTGACTCCCTGCTCAGCATGGAGCCTGCTTCTCCTTCTTCCTGTGTACCTCCCACCCCACGGGCTCGTGCTTTCTAATAAATAAAAACTTAAAAAAAAAGATATTTTTACGTCCTTCAGAGAGGGGCAGTCTCAATGTCTGATAACAAGCTAGTAATTGCCTCTCAAATGGACATTTTTCTAGTCCAAAGTCTGGCAGGAGTGCTGGGAGGGGCCCCAAGGCTTCTGCTGTAAGCAGCCCTCTACATCCACGGAAGGGTGTGATCTGTGTGACCTCAGGCCATTTTACTGGTGCCCATTTGGAACATCCAATTAATACAAGAAGTGAGAGCATCATGGGCAGATTCACAGGCCTTTTGTTGTATATCACTAGAGATTGGAAACACTCCTCGCTTGGATATAACGTCCACCCCTGTAACGCATTCGGGCAAAGTAAAAGCAATCACTTCACAAGAAAAGTGTTCAAACACCAAAGAAGCTTTCATCTCAGCCCCTTTGACCCTGGTGTTCCTAACCATGGCTTTGCGGACAGGTTTGGGTTTTACAACACTAGGTAAGGGTAAGTGTTCCCTGGCCAGACATGACAGCCACGTCTGAGACACATTCGGGAGAAGGAGAAACCCCTTGATATCAAGTCTGTCTAAATATTCCAATCTCCATCCAAACATGCACCTAAAACCCACCAGCTCTTGCACTCTCTGTCCTCCCAACCTGACTGTCGCCCGTTTCAGGGCTTTAACCACGCATCTGCTACCACGGTGCACGGAACCCCACAGCAGAGTCAAGAATCTTCTCCATCCTCTGACCATTTTGCCACTCATATGCGTAACGTCTTGAGCCCCCGGCAGGGACACAGCTAAGGGACTCTAAGCTTTTCACCAATCTTTATCTTGATTAAATTGTGGGACCTCTGCTTCAAGACGTGGGAGGTCAGATTTCTCATTACCATCTTTACCTTGCAAAGTTTTTTCCTAATTCCTCCAAAGTAGGGTGAATAAAACAGATTTTGGTCCCTTGCATTTGGGGGGGCCTACAGGAGCTCCCAGTAGTCCATTCAATTTCTAAGAAGTGCTGCATTAACACATTTTGAGGGGCACCTGGGTGGCTCAGTGGGTTAAATCCTCTACCTTCAGCTCAGATCATGATCCCAGGGTCCTGGGATTGTGCCCTGCATCGGGCTTTCTGCTCAGCGGGGAGCCTACTTCCCCCTCGCTCTCTGCCTGCCTCTCTGCCTACTTGTGATCTCTGTCAAATAAATAAAATCTTAAAAAAAAACAAACAAACACATTTTGACCCTAGCCACATATGCTTTATTCACCCCATTTCTCAATAACTGTTTAAAGATTCTACCCTGCTGGGACAGGTCCATTGGCTCCCTCCATCTATCTTATTCTCTTGGAAATCAGTCTTGCCTGCTTCATTATTTGTTTCTAGAATCATTTTATTGTCTTTTGGAAGCGGCTCTAAGGTTAATGGACATACCTCAGGCCAGCCAGAAATGGGATCCTGCCCCCGCCCCCATTCCTTAGGCAGGGGCCCCGAGAAGAGAGGCTGAGGCTTGGACTGGCCAAAATGTAGGCATGGCCCATCTCTCACTTTCATGTCTGCTATTATAGGATAATAATAACCCAGGGATTGCATTTTTAGATTTTTTTCTTATTATTCTGCATTTTCTTAGGCATCCAGGGAGTCAACACTCTGGGAGTTGGACCCATCATCTCCAAATTCCATTGATAACTTTCAACTCCAGGAACAGATCACAACACAGCTGCCACTCCAAAACACGGGTGACCCTCAGCCAAGCAGGAACCAAAGGGCGTACATCCCCGTCCTTCCATCTTGCTTTCCCTGAGCCACATGTCCCAACCAGGCAAGGTCCTCCCAGCAAATCACAATTTTCTGACATCCACTGCAGTACTACAGTCCAAAGTTGGTACTAACCAACGAGCTCAGGCCATGGCCCAGTCCCCCACAAGATGGCCCTCGGTCCAGCTAGCAGGGGCCGGTTTGGGGGGCCCCAAGCTACACCCACTTTTGACCAACTGGCTACAGACTGGGAGGTTCCCCCAAACCCACCAGGTTCAGTAATGCACCGACTCACAGAAGGACCGAGGGCCACCCAGTATCACTCAGACTTAGAGACCTGGAGACTGAGTAACCAAGATCGGACACATAGATAACTCCCTGCCTCGGTCACAGCCCCAGGTGACAACTCTGAACGTGAGGCCCGGGTGACCTTGTGCATGATGTCACACGGTTGCTGGGAAACTTAGGGGCTATTCAAACAAATTCACTGGAAGAGGACAGCTGGAGCTTTTGTTTCTTCTCTCTTGGACTGGGCCCTATGTGCATTTTATCTGTCTTGATTTTAATCTGTAACCCTCCACTGGAATAACTATTTGGTGAGTAGCAAATCACCAGCACCTCAGGTGGTCTTACCCCTGACACAGCAGCCTTTCCTTACTGTTGGCAACTGACCTCATGCTTGACAAAACTCTTGCTCACACAGCCTCTCTGAAATCCTTATTACAATTTCTCAGAATAAAATCTATGAATCATCCCGAGTATTCCCTTTCCTTTTATACTCCTTCATCAGCGAGTCCTATCAGCTCCCTTTGCAAAATATGCCCCATCCTGAACGACTTGTTACCTGTCTGGTCCTACCACTGACACCCGAGCCCTGCCTCCTCTCTCCCGTGGCCTGTTTCCACCTCTGTCCCAGCCACAGAGGCCTTCTTCCTTGAATCATGACCTCAGAGCCTTTGCACGGCCATTTCCCTGACTCCTTGCCTGGACAGTCTTCCAGATCCACACAGAGATGACGGTTCCTTCCACAGTTCTGCTCAAATGTCTTCTCCTCAGACACCGTCCCTCTCCATCCCCTCGGACACCCCCTCTGCTCACCCTGAGTGGCCTCCCCACTGCATCTGACTCCTGGCTGTGCTTCCGTCAGTACTATCCTTGCTAATTACATAAGGTCCCCAAAGACAGGGACCTTGTTTCTCTTGTTTGTTGCTGCAGGCCAAGAGACACAGTGAGAGCTGAAGAAACCCATTTAGATGAGAAATGGATGACATCCTGTGAGCCTGGGAAGCAGGACAGGCTTACTCATCTGTCTTATTTGGGGATGGGAACGATGGCTCTGGAAAGAGGTCTGACTTGGCTCTTGGTGACCGAGGTCAGAGGTTAAACTAAGGAGGGCTTTCGGGCCCTGACACTGCTTCTCACCTCCTGGCTGGAGGAACTGGAACACCGGGGAACTGGCAGAAAGTTTCCCAGAACCACCTGAGGAAAGCCCTGCACGGTCTGAGGAGCAGCTTGGAGCCAGGGATGGAGGGGGTGGGGAGGACGCCTGCATCAGGAGGCAGCCCCCCCCTTTCTCCAGCACTGGAGGTCTGGCGGTGTCTGGCACAGAGCCTGCCTGCCCCCCCACCCCCGAAAGCTAATTTCTTCCCTCCACTTCCCTCCCCAGGGATGACCCCCCCCCCAGCACCTGAGATCTGATCCCAACCTATGGACCCTGGCCTTCCTGCCCCAGCCCCAGCCGCCTTCCCCACTCCTACCTGTCACAGGGTGGGGGCAGGGTGCCCTGGGACCCCAGCCCCAATAGAAGCAGCAGACACAGCTCCCGGGTCCTCCCCTGCATGGTGGCTGTGGCCGTGGCACAGGAGTCAGCTCTGGTACCTCTTATGCGCTGAGGTGCAGCCTGACTCACCCACTCACCAGGGACAGCCAAAGTCCACATGTGGGGCGTGGTGGCCCGAAGGGCTGGATGCCAGGTCTGTGCACTGCAGCTCCCTGCTTCTGCGCTCAGCTCACAGAGGCCAACCCCTGCCCCCTACCTTGTCCTTGTTCTCCTCTTTTAGTCTCCACAGGGGCCACCAGCACAGGCCCTTCCCTCAGAGTCACGAGGTGGGGTGGCAGCGGGGGCAGCGGTCACAGGAGTGTCAGGGGCACAATTAGGTCACACATCTATGACCCAGAGGGCCCCAGGATCACCACTGCAGAGTGTTAACTTCTCCTTTAACATTTCAAACAGAATGGTGTAACTGCCCCTCAGAACAATGTATTACTTAAAATATAATCCATGGGACATCTTACTAGTTACCAAGCACGTCAAGAAAAACACATACTGGCAACAGGCCTCTGGGGGAGCAGCCGGGAAGGCCCGAGCGGCTGGGAACACCCGGCCCCCCAGCCCGCTCAGGGCTGAATGCCGCCTGCTGCATTTTTCCTGCATTTTTCCATTATCTGCCCCAACTGCCCCCCATCCCCACCCCACGAGAGTGCCTGTGGCTAATTAGGTAAGTCCTTTGAATGTGCTTGCTCAACTATAAACTTCATACTGCTTGACAAGACGTATTTTGCCTTCCTTCTTGTCTATCTACAAAGCCTATGACCAGTGTTTAGCCTTCTTTGGCTCATCTGTCGGTTACTGTTTCTATCTAATAAAAGCGGGATTGAGAAGTTGTTCGGGGCCACAGTCTTCTCTACTGTTGTCCCCTGCTCCCTTTCTCTTGCAGTTGACTTGTCTGTGCCTCACTCTTCTCCTGTGCGCCAGTCAGGAAGCGACAGAATGGCTCAAGAGTCTGGCCTAGGTGTGGCATGAGGCCGGGCCACGCGAGGAGGTCGCCGCATGCTCGTGGACTGATGACTCAGGCCTGAAATGACACGGGGTGGGGGTGGGGAGCGTGCACCGTAAAGGGTGTGCTGTGAACTGGTCACCCCCTGAGATTAGTGACTGTGGGACCTTTCCTGCAGGACTCAGGCTTGTTGTCCACACCTGAGTGGGGTCTGCCACAGGACAAGAAGGCCCTGTCCCTCCCCAGCAGGTCACCTCTGCCCTGTTAGTTTGCCCCCCTCCTGCCAGCCACCCCTGCCTCCAGATGCTACACGCTTCCTTCCTTTTGTGCTGTATTTTTAAAATCTAAATTCAATTACTTAACATATAGTGTGTTATTCGTTTAAGAGGTAGAGTTCAGTGAGTCACCAGTTGTGTATAACACCCAGCGCTCACTCCATCACGTGCACCCCTGCATGCCCATCACCCAGTGACTCCATCCCTCACCCCACTCCCCTCCAGCAACCGTTTTTTGCTAGAGTTAAGAATCTCTTATGGTTTGCCTATTTTCATCTTATTTGTCCTTCTCTTCCCCTATGATCCTGTTTTGTTTCTTGAATACTACATATGAACGAAGTCATAGAATTCTTTCTCTGACTTATTTTGCTTAGCATAATACCCTCTAGTTCCATCTACATTGTTGCAAATGGGAAGATTTCATTTTTGATGGCTGAGTAATATTTCATTTAATGTACACGTGTGTACACATATGTGCACACGTGTATATACATACACACACATCTTCTTTATCCATTCATCTGTTGATGGGCATCTGGGCTCTTTCCATAGTTTGGCTATTGTGGACATTGCTGCTATAAACATTCGGGTGCATGTGTCCCTTCAGATCACTACATTTGTATCTTTACGGTAAATACCCAGTCGTGTAATTGCTGGCTCGTAGAGTAGCTCTAGTTTCAACTTTTTGAGGAAACTTCATGCTGTTTTCCAGAGTGGGTGCACCAGCTTGCATTCCCACCAACAGTGTAGGAGGCTTCCTCTTTCTCCGCATCCTCGCCAACATCTGTTGTTTCCTGACTGGTTAATCTTAGCCATTCTGACTGGCGTGAGGTGGTATCTCACTGTGGTTTTGATTTGTATTTCCCTGATGCTGAGTGATGTGGAGCACTTTTTCATGTGTCTGTTGGCCATCTGGATGTCTTCTTTACAGAAATGTCTGTTCCTATCTTCTGCCCATTTCTTGATTGGATTATTTGTTTTTTGGATGTTGAGTTTGATAAGCTCTTTATAGATCTTAGATACTAGACCTTTATCTGATAAGACACTTGCAAATACCTTTTCCCATTCTGTTTCCCATTCCAAAACGAAATCAGTTTTGTTGACTGTTTCCTTTGCTGTGCAAAAGCTTTTTATCTTGAAGTCCCAATAGTTCATTTTTGCTTTTGTTTCCCTTGTCTTTGGAGAGGTATCTAGCAAGAAGTTGTTGCTGCCAAGGTCACAAAGGTTGCTGCCTGTGTTCTAGGATTTTTTTTTTAAAAGGTTTTATTTATTTATTTGACCGAGAGAGATCACAAGTAGGCAGAGAGGCAGGTGGAGAGAGAGGAGGAAGCAGGCTCCCTGCCAAGTAGAGAGCCCGACATGGGACTTGATCCCAGGACCCTGAGATCATGACCCAAGTCAAAGGCAGAGGCTTAACCCACTGAGCCACCCAGGCGCCCCTCCTCTAAGATTTTGATGGATTCCTAGCTCATCCAATTTGAGTTTCTTTTTGTGTGTGGTGTAAGAAAGTGGTCCAGTTTCATTCTTCTGCACATGGCTGTCCAGTTTTCCCAACACCATTTGTTGAAGAGACTGTCCTTTTTCCATTGGACATTCTTTCCTGCTTTATCAAAGATGAGCTGACCATAGAGTTGAGGGTCCATTTCTGGGCTCTCTGTTCTGTTCCATTGATCTATGTGTCCATTTTTGTGCCAGTACCATACTGTCTTGATGATTATAGCTTTGTAATACAGCTGGAAATTTGGAATTGTGATGCTGCCAGCTTTGGCTTTCTTTTTCAACATTCCCTTGGATATTCAGTCTTTTCTGGCTCCATTTTAGGATTTTTTGTTTTAAATTTTAGGATTATTTGTTCCAGCTCTGTGACAAATGTTGATGGTATTTTGATAGGGATTACACTGAATGTGTAGATTGCTCTGGGTAACAAATATTTTAACAATATTTGTTCTTCTAATCCATGAGTATCCCTCCTTCCTTTTAAAAAATATTTTTCTTTTTTAAAGATTTTACTTATTTGACAGAGTCACAGCGAGAGAAGGAACACAACGAGAGGGCTTGAGAGAGGGAGAAGCAGGCTTCCCGCTGAGCAGACAGCCCAACATGGAGCTTGATCCCAGGACTTAACAACTGAGCTACCCAGGCGCCCCCTAAAAATATTTTTCTTATGGTTAACTAGACATCACATAAAATCTGCCCTTTCAACCATTTTAAAGAACAGAATTCAATTTACATTATATTCACAATATTTCCCAACTATCACAACTATCTATTTTCAAAAAAAATTTTTTTAAAGATTTATTTATTTTAGGGGCACCAGGGTGGCTCAGTAGGTTAAAGCCTCTGCCTTTGGCTGAGGTCATGATTCCGGGGTCCTGGGGTTGAGCCCCGCACAGGGCTCTCTGCTTAGCAGGGGGCCTGCTTCCCCCTCTCTCTCTGACTCTCTGCCTACTTGTGATCTCTATCTGTCAAATAAATAAATAAAATGTTTTTTTAAAAGATTTATTTATTTTAGAGAGAGGGATGGGGTGAGGGGGTAGAGAGCGCATGCACACAAGTGTGGGGGCAGAGAGAGAAGAAAGAAAGAATCCTAAGAAGGCTCTGCTGGTACAGAACCTGATGAGGGGCTCAATCTCATTACGTTAAGATCACTACCTGAGCCAAAACCAAGAGTCAGACGGATGCTTAACCAACTGCAGCACCCAGGCACCCCATCACAACTTTTATCATTCCAAAGATACATTTTATAACATCAAGCAGTAAGTCCTCAGTCGTCTCTCCCCATGGCCCCTGGAAACCACTCCTCTGTGTCTATGAATTCACCTCGTCTAGATACTTCACGTAAGCGGAATCCTACAATTCGTGTCCTCCTGTGACTTTTGCAGCATTCAGTGTAGAAGTTTTTCATCTCCTTGGATAAGTTTATTCCTAGGAATTTGACTTCTCAGATGTCTGCACGTGTGATGGCTTCTTCGGTTTCATTTTCAGATTGTTCTCGGCAGGTGTATACAAGTGCAACTGATTTCGGAGTATTAATCTTCAGCCTGCAGCTTTGCTCAACCTGTTTACCAGACCCAGCAGCTTTGCTGTGGATCTTTTGGGATTTTCTATGTATAAAATCATGTCATCTGTGAATAGATAAATTCTTCCTTTCCTATTTGAATGCCTTTTCTTTTTCTTGTCCTATTACTTTAGCTAGAACTTCTGGTACAGTGTTGAAGAGCAGAGGTGAAAGTAGACATCCTTGTCTCATTCCTGATTTTAAGGAGAAAGCTTTCAGTCTTTCACCATTGAGTGTGACACGACATGTTTTTTCATAAATTCCTTAAATTGCTCTGAAAAACTTCCCTTTTATTCCTAGTTTTTAGAATGTTTTTATCATAGAAGGGTGTTGGGTTTAGTCAAATATCTTTTCTACATCAATAATCATGCAGGGTTTTTTCCTTTGTTTTATTAATGCAGTGCACTGTATTGATTTTCTTAAGCTGAACCATCCTTGCATTCTTAGGATAAATCTCACTTACATGGTATATAATCCTTTTATTATGTTGTTGGATTTGGTTTATCTTTAAATTTTTGCTTGCATGATTGTGGAGGCTCACAAGTCCATAATCTGCAAGCCGGAGACCCAGAGAAGTCTAAAGGCAGTCTGTTGGGCAGAATCCCCTCGTCTTCTGGGGAGATCAGTGTTTTTCTATTAAGGCCTTCAACCGATCAGACGAAGACCACTTATAGTATGGAGGGTATGAAACGAATAAAGGAAAATCTCATTTCAAAAACAGTTGGGAAGTCCTGAAGGGGGCATGCTCACAGAGGTGCCACTCTTCAAAGCTAACTTTGCACATCCCAGCAGGAGGAAAGGTTTTTCTCTTTGTCCAGCAACCCAGCCAATGAGAACCATCACAGCTCAGCCAATGGAAAGTCCCTACAACCATGAATTCTTGCTCTATTTGGAATGGAGTCTCATTCCAAACTGCCCCTCTCAACTTCCTTCTTTCTTCTATAAAGGAACACTCCTCCTCCTTTGCTGTCTGGACTTGCCTATGGTTTGCATGCCCTGATTCCTCTGCTATTTCCAAATAAACTCATTTTCTTGTAAGCTAACTGGTTCTTTTTATCAAGGCTCACAGGTTAATTTACTCTAAAGTCTTCTGATTTAAAGGTTAATCTCATCTAAAAATACCTTCCTAGAAATATCTAGAATAACTTTTTTGGAGATGTTATTATTTGAGAGAGAGACACACAGCGAGAGAGGGGACACAAGTGGGGAGGTGGGAGAGGGAGAAGCAGGCTTCCTGTCAAATAGGGAGCCCAATACGGGGCTTGATCCCAGGACCCTGGGCTCATGACCTGAGCCAACAGCAGATGCTTAACAGCTGAGCCACCCAGGTGCACCTAGAATAATTTTTGACTGAATATTGTGGTAGCTTGGCCTAGCCAAGCTGATGCATAAAATTAACCATCACATGGAGTTTTCATTGTTGGGTGGTTTTTGATTATAATCTCTTTGCCTGTTATAAATCTGTTGAGATTCTCTATTTCTTCTTGCATCAGTTTGGGTAATTTGTGTGTTTCTAGGAATTTGTCCATTTCATAGTGGTTATCCAATTGTTGGCATACAATGTTCAGTTTTCTCTATTTTTATAAGGTCTATAGTAGTGTCTCCATTTTCAATTCTGATTTTAGTTGTATCTTTTTTTAAAATTTTATTTATTTGACAGGCAGAGATCACAAGGGGGCAGAGAAAGAGAGAGGAGGAAGCAGGCTCCCTGCAGAGAGCCCGATGTGGGGCTCGATCCCAGGACCCTGGGATCTTGACCCGAACCGAAGGCAGAGGCTTTAACCCACTGAGCCACCCAGGCGCCCCAGTTGTATCTTCTTTTTGCCTTTGTCATTTTTTCCCCATAGCTAAAGATCTATTTTCCTGGGATGCCTGGGTGGCTCAGTTAAGCATCTGCCTTCGGCTCAGGTCACGATCTCAGGGCCCTGGGATTGAGCCCCGTATCAGGCTCTCTGCTCAGTGTAGAGTCTGCTTCTGCCCCTCCCTCTGCCTGCTGCTCCCTCTGCTTATACTGTCAAATAACTAAATAAAATATATTTAAAAAAAAGAAATTTAAAAAATAAAGATCTATGGGGCGCCTGGGTGGCTCAGTGGGTTAAAGTCTCTGCCTTCAGCTCAGGTCATGATCCCAGAATCCTGGGATCGAGCCTCACATCGGGCTCTCTGCTCAGCAGGGAGCCTGCTTCCTCGTCTCTCTCTGCCTCTCTGCCTACTTGGGATCTCTGTCAAATAAATAAATAAAATCTAAAAAAAATAAAATAAAATAAATAAAATAAAGATCTATTTTCTTGATTTTTTTTCTTGAAGAAACTTCTGGCTTTTCTCTTGATTTCTATTCTCTATATTATTTCCTTATGCTCAATCTTTTTTTTTTAAAGACTTTATTTGTTGACCTGACCTTATTTGTATGACCTGAGCCAAAGGCAGAGGCTTTAACCCACTAAGCCACCCACACACCCCTCCTTATACTCAATCTTTATTCACTCTTCTAGTTTTGGGTTTGCTTGCTTTCTTCTAATTCCTCAAAGTATAAAAACAGTTATTGATTTAAGATCTTTTGTAATGTAGGCACTTGCTCCTGTAAAATTCTCTCTGAGAACTGCCTTTGTTGCATCCCATAAATTCTGGTATGTTGTTTCCTTGTTTTCATTCATCTGTAAGTATTTTCTAATTTCCTTTCTTTGTGATTTCTTCTTTGACTCTTTGGTTGTTTAAATGTCAATTTCCACATTTTCCAGTTTTCCTTCTATTATTTATTACTAGCTTCATTCTATTATGGTTGGAGAAGATACTTTCTATAATTTCAATCTTTTAAAATTTACTGAGATTTATTTTGTGGCCTAATATAAGATCTATCCTGGTGAATGTTCCATGTGCATTTGAAAAAAATGTGTTTTCTACTGTTGTTGGGTATGGAGTTCTATATATATTAGGTCTAATTGTTTTATGGTGTTATCTTCTACTTCCTTCATGATCTTCTGTCTAGATGTTCTATCCATTAAAGTGGCACCAAAGCCTCCAACTATTAACACAGAACTCCTATCCCTTCAATTATGTCAACTTTTATACTCTCACCCCGGGATGACAGTGGTCTTGGCAGGGCTCCCTTCCTCTCTGAGCTCACAAAACTCACAAAGTAAGTGCCAATATTCCTGTATTGTTTTCAAAAGTGCCCAGGGGCATAAAATGATCTAGACTAATACATTCAAATTTGGACTTTTTTGAAAGGATAGCTCAGGAAGGCAGTGTTTGACCCCACCTCCCTGCACTCCTTCACAGCACTTGGGGCCCACTGTAGCTGGGAAACCAGGACCGGGTGATTTTCAGTATTTGTAAGCATCTCAACAGAATAATAAACCATTTGGAGTACATTTCTGGGAGGCCAGGTCGCATGGGGTATGGGACTGTGTCCCCACAAAACAGGATTTCCTCCTCATTGATGTTCCAGGAGGCACAAGGGCCCAACCCATGACTTCTAGGTCCCTACTCTGACCCCACTCCAAGGACTGGCTGGGGGTGGGGGACAAAGAAGCAAGAGAAGGTAGGGACTCACACAGAAGTTTAATGAGGCAGACGGGGCAGGGAGGCCCATCACTGTGGCAGGAGGCTGAGCGGGAGGCTGAGCAGAAGGGCAGCTGTGAGGCAGCGGGGCTCCAGGAAAGCTGTCTGGGTCCCCGAGGTCAGCCGGTCACCATAGAGGTCCAGGAGCATCAGGACCACCCCATTGGTCCAGCCAAAGCCCTCCTGGAGAGAGACAGGGCCAGTGGGGCAAGATCTCTGCAGGAAGGCCCCACAGCCTTTTAGGGGCTGTGAGCTCTCCACCCAGAGGCTCTAGAACTGCCTAGCCCCAGGGCTGCAGAGGAGCTCCAGTCAGCCTCCCGTGGACCCACATCCATGGGAGGAAACACAGGCCCAGGCAGGGAAGGTCATGATGGGGTGTGGGGACAACACAGCCCTGTCGTTCCCAGTAGGCTGTGGGCCCACTCACCTGAACTTCATACTCCCCTCCTCCACCTGGCTGCCCACCGTTGCTGATGTCATACTGGGAACAAAAGCACAGGCTCTCAGGGGGGCACTACCCCAGGCTCCCTACTTCAGCCCTCCAGGGGAGCAAGAGATGAGAGCCCCTTTGGGAGAGGCTGCTCTGGCCTGCAGCTCCGACCCCTGCAGTGCCCAAGAATGGCCACCGGGCGTCACCACTGTCCCTGGGCTTGGCAAAGCCTGGCACTCATCCCTGCCTGCCGCCCCCCACCGCCACCTCTCCCACTCACCATGGAGCACCACTCAGGAGCAGCTCACCTTCTCAAACATGGCTGACTTTTGGGAGTAGACCTCAAAGTTGGTTCGGATCCAATTCTGAGCCAGCTGGAAAGCCACTTCCTGGGCCCGAGGTGAAGGAGACTTGGCCAGACCTAGATGCCCCCCGCCCAGGCAGGACCCTGAATGTCCTGAGTCCCTGTCCCAGGGGGAGCAGAGGCCTGAGCCTTACTCTCCTCAAGGAGGGAAAGAGGTCTGGGCCTTAAGACCCCCATCATGAGGGGCGCCTGGGTGGCTCAGTGGGTTAAGCCGCTGCCTTCGGCTCGGGTCGTGATCTCAGGGTCCTGGGATCGAGTCCCATATCGGGCTCTCTGCTCAGCGGGAAGCCTGCTTCCCTCCCTCTATCTCTTTGCCTGCCTCTCTGCTTACTTGTGATCTCTCTCTGTCAAATAAATAAAATAAATCTTTAAAAAAAAAAAAAAGACCCCCATCATGAGCCGCGTGAAAAGCCAGCGTGCTCCTTCCCCAGGGCCTGGGTTTGGAGGGAGAAAGGAGGGCTGGTTCCCCTGACAGGTGGGGGTGGACACACATGTCTGCTGAGTGGGGAGCCAAGAAACCAGCAGGGCCAGAGAAAGACCCCACCTGCTTTGTTCACACTTCCCCCACACCAGGAGGCTGACCCTCCAGGCTGACCAGATGCAAGGGGGGAAGGTCCTGGGATACGCCCCATCCCTGCCTCCCTACTCCCTACCTCTGATGACCAGGTCCTGCAGGGGCGCCCAGGCGTTAGGGAAGTCCCACTGCTGGCCTGTCTTCGGAGAGGTCAGAATCCTGCATTGGTAGGTCAAGATCTGGCTGTCCTAGGAGGTTTCAGACATTTCTAGGACTGTGGGGGGTGGGCTCGATGAGACATCTGGCCCTCGTCCAGCCAGATGTCCCCATTCCTGGGCTTTCTCTTCTTGACTCACAGCTGCCCCCTGGTGGCTTCAGCGGGACCCGCAGGCTCAGACCCAGGGGTAAAGGAGGGTGTTGGCTGTCACTTGCCAGAGGTCCCTAGCTCAGACATAGGAGAGAGCAGTTTGTCCTCTATACCAGTCTGCTCCGCTACCCACCTCAACTCCAGTGTCCACGACACTCAGGAGTAGCCTGAATGGGTAAAAGTCCCAAGTCCTTCTGTGTTCAAGGTCATAGTCAAACCAGGCACCTTTCATAGGTAGCCTTCAAAAACAGCCCAGCACTATTTCTGCAAATTTCAGTAATTCATGGCTTTGGTTTAGACAGAAAGCCCCAACACTATCCTACTGCAGCTCTCTAGAAAGAAATTCATGGTCCTGGGGGCAGGGGGCTTAGAAGGGGAAAGCACTTCTTTTTACCTCTTCCGTGAAGCCCTTACCAGCCTCTCCCCAGGCAAACCGAGCCTGTCCTGCCACCTCCAGGCTACTGAGAACTCCCTCTTAGACCGGTGGTAACTGTTCACTCCCCAGCAGGGCTCTCCATTCCCTGAGCTAACCCAGCCAGCTTCTGCTTGGGAATAATTGCCACTACTGATTGCAGCCTGTGGTCAGCACAGTCTGTTAGAAGCTTTCTCCCTTTGTCTGAGGCCCAGAGAGGGCAGTGGTTTGCCCAAAACTGTCCTCCCAGCCAGGCCCCAGGGCCCTGGCACCTGCTGGCACCTGGCACCTCTAGGCTCCTTCCTCACCCACCCAGCCCCACAGGAACAAAGCCAAGCTCTGTTCTCCTCTATTCCCCATGACAGCTGACCCCTCTCCCACTGAAACCACACTCACTGGTACAGAACCAGGAGGAAACGGACAGAGAAAATACCTGGCAAGGGCAGGTCCTACCATTGCTCTTCAGACACCATGGTCATGCATGTCTGCCTCATTGGGGAGACGATTTGGGGTTTCCTCCTGTTAAAAATAACCTTACCAAAAAAACTGCCAGTATTTTGCCATCAAAAATAGGTTAACTTTGGACTAGCAGAGATCTGCAATCCGGGACACATAAGCTACAAGAAAATGAAGGGCAAGTCAGCACGACGCTGGAGAGCCCTGCTCTTTTATGGAGGAAAGGCGGGCGGGGGGGGGGTGGTAGGCGCTGTTATAAACAAAAAGTCCATTGGAGTAAACTGGGAGTTCTGAGTATAGTAGCTTTTCATTGGCTGAGCTGTGGCTGCCGCTCATTGGCTGGGCTGTTGCTGGGGCAGAAGAAACCTCCCCTCTTGCGGGGATAGTTAGATAACAACCACCTGGAGGTTTGGGTCTGCAATTGACAAAGGGTGGTAGGGCAGGAGAGCTTCACCTGCCGGGCTCCCGACCCCATTCTAAATGAGGTCTCCTTCCATTAATTTTCACAATCCGCACCTGGGCCTGAGGATGGGGGCTCCTGGGCTTCTGGGGCTGGCGTGGCAGCAGGGGTGAGGGAAGGGGAGTGGAGGAAACAGTCCCCCTACCTGGTCCTAATACTGGCCGCTGCTTGCTGAGCCCCTGCCAAGGCCGGGCTGAGTTAGCAGGGACTCCAGAGGCCGGCATGTGGGGGCCAAGCAGACCTGGCTCCCAGTGGCTCTGGCCTTGACCAAGGCCACACGGCTGACCAGCAGCAGAGCCTGAACTCATGCACCCGCTGCCAGGGCATCCACACCGTGGGGCCTATGGGCTCCCTGTGCCCTCCCTCCCGACTACAGGTGAAGCCAGAGGTCTTCAGCCACCCCGAGCAGTTCTCTCTCATCTATTCGGCCCACCCCTTCATCGTGCCCGGGGGACGCTTCGTCGAATTCTACTACTGGTGAGCGGGCAGGGCTGCAGGGCAGGAGTCGGGGAGCCCGGGGCCGGCGGGCTGTCCTGAGCAGAGGGGGGCACCCTGACTGGCCCGGTGTGCAGGGTGGGAGAGGGGGGTGGTGTGGGGGGTTGGTGCTCAAGCTGTCCCTTTCCCCAGGGACTCCTACTGGGTGATGGAGGGGCTGCTCCTGTCTGAGATGCCCCAGACGGTGAAGGGCATGCTGCAGAACTTCCTGGACCTGCTGCGGCTGTAAGCGGGGCGGGCCCCTCCAGGCTGGCGCGGGGAAGCACGGTCCTGGGGCTTAGTGCTGGACTGGCCTTGGCCTTGGGCTTGGCCTCTGGGCAGATGCACCTCAGCAGGCTTCCTTCTTGGCAGCTATGGACATGTCCCTAACGGGGCCCGCATGTACTACCTGCAGCGGAGCTAGCACCCCCTCCTGACTCTCATGATGGACCGCTATGTGACCCACACCAACGACACCGCCTTCCTCAGGTGGGTCCCCAGTCCCCCTGCTGCCCCGCAGGCCCCCCTACCTGGGCCCTCCCAGGGTGGGACTGAGGGGTGTGCCTGGGCTGAAGCAGTGCCTGGCTCCACCCCAGGGACAACATAGAGACCCTAGCCTTGGGACTGGACTTCTGGATGGAGAACAGGACCATCTCTGTGAGTTTAGGGGGCCAGAGCTACATCCTGAACCCCTATGCTGTCCCTTACGGGGGCCCCAGGTAAGGAGCCGCTGCCAGCCTCTCAGTCTCTTGCTCCTCACTCTGGTCTGAGGGCTGATGGTTGGACGCTGATACTGAGGATGTGGGTGCCTGTGTTGTCAGAAAAGAAGGGCCAGTGGGAGCCATGGGAGCAGTGCGGCCCCATGCTGGCCCAGGTGTCTCCCCACTCCCTCCTCCCCTAGGGCACGTAACACCCACAGGAAGGCTGCGGAGGAAACTTGCCCCAAGGTATTGGGGTCGCAGTGGCAGTGGCCCCATAGCTGCTCTCCTGGGCTATCCCTGGGGCAGAAGAGGCCTCAGAGGACAAAGACAGCAGGCAGGGCACCACCAGGGCTGGGGGCTGGGGCCGGCAGAGACGGCAGTTGCTGGAGAGGTCTGTCCTGGCAGGAGAGGGGCAGCTGGCAGAGAGAGGACACAGAGGAGGATGGCAGACCAGGAAGACCACCGTGGGGGCTTTGCTTCTTTGCTGCTTGGCCACCAGCCTAGGCTGCAGCGCCCCCTGTCCTCCCAAGGCAAGACTTACCTGCTGGCCAAGGCCTGGAGCAAGGACAGGAGCCTCAAGGCCCCACCTCCTCCTCTTGTGTTCAAACCACAGCCATCTGGGGATCAGAAACATCTCTCTCTCTCTCTCTCTCTCTCTCTCTCTTTCTCGCTCTCTCTTTTTTTTTAACCCTGAGTTACCTGAAAGATATGCATGGTTGGGCTGGGGCTTAGTCACTAGGGCTGCCTGCATACACGGGAGGGTGGAGGCTGACTCCTGAGCGCTGGCTCTCAGACTTTGCACGTTTCTGTATTTCTGCACAAGGCAGCAATTTTTGCAAGAAAGGGTGAAGAGGGTGCATCTGGGCCAGGGACCAGCCTGCTGCAGCTGCCTGTGGCTGCCTCTGCCCACCCAGGGCAGCCTCACGTTCTCACCTCAACCACTGGGACTTCCGCTCCCCATGGGAACCGGGCCCCAGGTCGGGGGCTCCCTCTGCACCCAGCCTACTGGGCATCTCTGTGCCTGGCCAGGAGTTCCACAGACACAGCCCGGTGTCAGCAACGTTCAGATGCTCCCAGGTGACCCGGACTCATGGCCCTGTGAGCAGTGGGTTCAGCAATGTTTATAATGTCCATGAGACATGTTTTATTTTTTAAATTAAAAAAATTTTTTTACATCCCAAGAACTATTTATTTATTTATGCCATGCATTTCTTTCTTTTCTTTTTTTTTTTTAACATATAATGTATTATTAGCCCCAGGGGTACAGGTCTATGAATCATCAGTTTTACACACTTCGCAGCACTCACCATAGCACATACCTTCCCCAGTGTCCATAACCCAACCCCCCTCCCCCCAGCAACCTTCAGTTTGTTTGTTTGTTTGTTTTAAAGATCGTATTTATTTATTTGACAGACAGAGATTACAAGTAGGCAGAGAGGCAGGCAGAGAGAGAGAGGAGGAAGCAGGCTCCCTGCTGAGCAGAGAGCCCAATGCAGGGCTCGATCCCAGGATCATAACCTGAGCTGAAGGCAGAGGCTTTAACCCACTGAGCCACCCAGGTGCCCCCCTTCAGTTTGTTTTGTGAGATTACAAGTCTCTTATGGTTTGTCTCCCTCCCAATCCCATCTTGTTTCATTTTTTACTTTCCTTTCACTCAAACCCCCCACTTTGCCTCTCAACTTCCTCATATCAGGGAGAGCATATGATAATTGTCTTTCTCTGATTGACTTATTTTGCTCAGCATAATACCCTCTAGTTCCATCCATGTTGTTGCAAATGGCAAGATTTCATTTCTTTTGATGGCTGCATATTCCATTGTGTATATATACCACATCTTCTTTATCCATTCATCTGTTGATGGACATCTAGGTTCTTTCCATAGTTTGGCTATTGTGGACATTGCTGCTATAAACCTTCGGGTGCACGTGCCCCTTCGGATCACTACGTTTGTATCTTTAGGGTAAATACCCAGTAGTGCAATTGCTGGGTCATAGGGTAGCTCTATTTTCAACTTTTTGAGGAACCTGTTTTCCAGAGTGGCTGCACCAGCTTGCCTTCCCACCAACAGTGTAGGAGGGTTCCCCTTTTTCCACATCTTTGCCAACATCTGTCGTTTCCTGACTTGTTAATTTTAGCCATTCTGACTGGTGTGACATGAGACATGTTTTAAATCAGGCCTGGGTCCCAAGAGATCCTGACTGCGGACTCGACTATGCCATTACAGGTTCTGTGTCCTGGCAACTCACTCTATCATCCTAGGCCACTGGTGTAGGAATTGGAGGCTCTGTTCTCCATTAGGGGTTGCAAAATTAAACCCTGGTAACACAAACATACAGAAATACAGGGGGATAAGGCACCAACAGTAGGAGAGCACAATCTTGGGGAGCGAGGGGGACTAGGGTGAGCTGGCTGTGCTTTCCTCAGTGAAGAAAGTCTCCACTGCAGGAGATGGTTGACCTAAGGCAATGTGGGCTCCTTATTTGCTAGATCTGATTTTTCCAAAACTGGAAACCCATATTTTGATGCAAAATATGCCTATTTTTAAATGTCTCAATGTCCCAAGTTCTGACTGGGAGTGGTTCCTTGTGGGAGTGAGGGGTGGTGAGGAGAACGCCTGACCCCATCACAGGGGCCCCCCCTGTTCTCTCCAAAGTGTTCGGGGCCCTTCCCACCAGCCAGATCTCAGCCTGCATTGTTGACTCTGGACCGTCAGTGCCCCTTTATCCTGAGGTACTCTGGACTTGGTGAAGCCCTCTATAGAGGGAACTCTTAGAAATAAAAATAATAATAAAAATAAATTTTACAAAGTCAAAAAGTAAAAAATAATACTGTCATACTTAGAAAAAAGCTATAGAATAGCTATGGATGGTGGATAGATGGAACACTTTGGTCGTTCTTTTCTGGATCTGGATGGGCCTCTGCCCACGAGGATGCAGCTTCTGGCTGATCTCGGGGGGTCTGTACCTTGACCGTATCAGATGCCTCCCTCAAGTCTTACCAGTTAGCCTCTCTTAACACATTCAGAAACAGGTGCATCATTGGTGGGAAATAACACTTTAAAACATTTATTCGGCTTTGATTTTGCAGTAAGGCTGCAGACTATGTGTGAGAAGGGGTCCCGAGAGATGGCTTACCCTTTCCTTAGTCCTTTGTAATCCAGCTCTGAGCCCAGAATCGCAGCCCCACTGAACAGGAACCCTGGGGACTTCTTACTGGACCCACCGAACTTGGGAGGCACTGGTCGGCAGGGGGCAGGGCAGTGGTCTGGGTAGGTTTTCACTTCCCGGACTCCAAAATTTTTCTTTGAGGAAGAACACTACGAGTTCCCTTCTCAGTATCTATTCTTGGGGTATGGTGTGACCAGCTCTTTTTAAAAGTTGATTTCCCAGGCTCCCCTGCAGTTAGGGGTGCCCAAGGACGCAGTTCTGACAAATGAGAGGTCACTGGAAGAGGCTCCTTGAAAGGAGAAAGTCTCAGCAGGCTTTGCCCTTTGTACTTCCCCTTCCAGCCCACCTGCCTTGAGCACAGCTGGAGTCCTGGGAACAGCGGAAGCCACCTTGCAACAATGAGGCAGTGAACCTGAGGCTGAGTACCACATGCTTCAGACGGCAGAGCGGAAAGTTGAAGATGGACTGGGTTGTCCGCAGCACAGCCCCCGGGCCCCCGTTATGTGAGGAAAACAAACCCCTTAGTTGTTTAAGCCACTGGCTTTCAGTGTTTTGCCACTTCTGGCTGGAAAGTCTCAACCAGGTCCTTCTGCTGAGGCCTTCCGGTCAGGACACATTCCTTTGTTCCTATCACTCGTCCAACCATGTTCTGATGTCCCAGCCGTGTTGTGGGGCTCTGCCTGCGTGGCCTAATCCCAGGTGTGAGGAGCAGACCGATCCATCCAGCTGTCTGTCTGTCTGTCTGTCTCCCTCCCTCCCTGGATCCATGTATCCATACATACCAGGAGATGGCAAGCTTGCACATCAACTACCTCCCTCCCAGCCTTTTCTCCCCGGAAACAGCCCCACACCCCGGACTTCTCATCAGCCTGCATGCAGGCTCCTCCTGGAGTCTCTGAGAGCTGGGAGGCCAGCACGGGGTGTGCCTGCGGGCTGGAAAGTAATACCCAGCTTCTGTGGTGCTGGTGAGGTTCCATTTCATGACCCAACAACCAGCTGTTTGCTTTACAAGATCTGTGCGCTGCTGGACACATTTTACTCAGTTTCTTCCATTCTGCATTAGTTCGTAATAAAATCATTTGGAAGCTTAAACCAGAGTCCATCAGCCTGCCTGGTGTGGGCCATTTGGCTCCAGGAGGGGAAAGGGCCTGTGGCAGCAGCGGCAGGGGCTGGGACGGTAGCAGCAGCAACACAGCCTGGGGCCAGAGGGGGGCGGGGCATGGCCAGTCACAGAGGCTTCTGAGCTCTCAGAATAGCCGCCCACCTGCAGATAAGCAGTTTCTATTGTGGTGAGGAGTTAAAGAAAACAAAAGGGCAGGCGAAGAACAGGCTGGTCTGTAAGGCGACAGCCCTTCCCAGCTGTGCAGACTCTGCCGCCTTGAACACCGCCCACTCCTGGCCTCGCCTCGCTGGCTGGCCGCCGCAGCCTGCCAGCCAGGGCCTCAGGCACCTGTGCCCCGGGCCGGAGCCTGGTGCTGCAGGGGAACCCCCACCCCCAGACCCAGCCCCCGGCCCGCCGTCTGGGTCCCACCAACTGACGCTGCCTCCGAGCCTGGCTCTGCCACATCTGGGTTCCAGGAGGGCAGGTGACTCGTGCCAACTCCTTGAGCATCAGTTTCTTCGCTCGTGGAATGGGGACGGCAGCTCTTCGAGAGGCTGTTGTAAGAATTGGCGGTGATGTGTTTTAGGCATGAGGGTAGCCCACCCAGGGTCTGGTTCACTCCCTCCCAGCAGCTCAAGGCCGGGCGAGGGGCCAGTCCCTCACTCCACCAGACAGGCCCGATGGGGCAGAGCCCACAAACATGCCCGAGGGCTCCAAAGAAGGTGCTCCTAAGGCCAGGCCTCGGCTGGAGGACCTGCCCGTCAGCCAGTCACCCTTCGTGCTCGAACCCTGTGTGACACGAATCTGTGGCCAGAGGATGGACAGCGGGCAGCCACCCAAGCATTACTTCCAAGGATAATGGGGGATCAGAGAAGCCAAGATCAGTGTCAAGGCAGGCCTCACTGTCACAAAATAAGACTGCGCTTGGGCAGGAGGCCAGGTGAGCCTCTTGCCTCCGCCATCTGCATAGCAGTGAGGAAGGACGAGAGGGACTGCTCAGAGCAAGCCCAGCCACAGAGGCCTCGGCTCAGCAACAGCCGGCGAGACCCTTATCAGAAACGTGGGGGTTCATCATAGTCTGTGTAGCACATAGTCTGCAGGAACACTTCCCCGTTTCCCATGGGAGGCAGCCTCTGGCACCCTGAGCTCACACACAAGGCTGGCCGGTAGCTTGGGTTCCTCAGCTGGTTTCTCTGTCCTCCCACTGCCTGGGATTCGTGCAAGAAGGATGTGGTTTGGTCAGCCTGGGGAGGGTGGGCCTGGAACCCCCAGGCTCTGCTACAGACTCACCAAATAAAGGAGGCAGCTCAGGTGACGTGAGGAGTGTGGGTGCTTATTCTTAGGGTCCCGTCTCCAAAGAGGCCATTGACAAGCATAGGGCAGGCAGGGATTCGGTGTGATCCTACTTAGCAGGTGTTCATGCCACCTTGTTCCTTCAGATGACGAAAACCTCAAAGCATATTAAAAATCTTAGAGTAAGGGTGCCTGGGTGGTTCAGTTGGTTAGGTCTGCCTTCAGCTCAGGTGGTGATCCCAGGGTTCTGGGATCAAATCTGGTATCAGGCTCCTTGCTCAGCTGGGAGCCTGCTTCTCCCTCTGCCTGCCGCTCCCCCTGCTTGTGCTCTCTCTCTCTCTGCCAAATAAATGAAATCTTTTTTTTTTTTCCAATGAAATCCTTTTTAAAAAAATTTAGAGTATATTAGGGCCCCTGGGTGGCTTTTTCCGATGAGTGTCCAATGCTTGGTTTCAGCTCAGGTCGTGATCTTAGGGTGGTGGGATTGAGCTCCAGGTAAGGTTCCGTGCTCGGCGGGGAGTCTGCTTGAAGATTCTATCTCCCTCTCCCTCTGCTCCTCCCCCCACCTCTCAAAAATAAAATAAATCTTTTTAAAAATGTTATAAAATCGGGGCACCTGGGTGGCTCAGTGGGTTAAGCCTCTGCCTTCAGCTCAGGTCATGGTCTCAGGGTCCTGGGATCGAGCCCTGCATTGGGCTCTCTGCTCCGCGGGGAGCCTGCTTCCCTCTCTCTCTGCCTGCCTCCCTGCCTACTTGTGATCTCTCTCTGTCAAATAAATAAAATCTTTTAAAAAGTTATAAAATCATTAAAAAACTAATGATGAGAAACATGTATGTCTCCCACCTAGCTTTGTCCTATTTTCTTCATAATTTATCGAATGGAAACACCCAGGGGCCATTACAGCATCTTGTCTACCCGTGCCCACCAGCATTCCTGCCCCACTCAGTGTAACTGCCCTCCTGATGTTGCAGTTCACTATTCTCATGCCTGTATGCTTTGGCTGGATACACCTACAAACTATGTACAGTATTGCTTTGCATGTTATTTTTATTGTGGTAAAAGACACATAACACAAAGTTTACCATTTTCCCTATTTTTACGCATACAGTTCAGTGGTATCAACAGAGTGCCGTGCGACCATCGCCACCATCCATCCACAGAACTTTCTCATCTTCCAAAACTGAAACTCTGTACCCATTAATCAATAACTCCGATCCTCCTCCCCATAGCCCCACAACCATCACTCTAGTCTGATTCTGGGAATTTATGTTTCTTTTTTTTTTTTTTAATGATTTATTTATTTATTAGAGAGAGAGAATGCAAGTGGTGGGAGAGGCAGCGGGACAGGAAGAGGATCTCAAGCAGATTCCACATCGTGAAGCCCAACGCTGGGCTCGATCTCATGATCTTGAGATCATGACCTGAGCCAAAACTAAGAGTCAGACGCTTAACCGACTGAGCCACCCACGTGTCCCTGTGCTTCTTTATATAAACGGAATTACACAATATTGTCTTCTTGTGTCTGGCTTATTTCATTGAGCGTAATACCCTCTAGGTCCATCCAGGTGGTCACAAACGGCAAGATTTCATGCTTTCTTATGGCTAAGATTCCTAGGCATGGAATTACAAGGCCAAAGCGTTCACAGATGTTAAGCTTTTGATATAAATTAGATGACACTCTTTTTGAATAACAAAGAGCGGAGGCCTTTGGCCCTGGCATTGTGTGGCTGAGGACAGCTCTCCGGCCATAAAGTAAAGCAGCACAGTCCGAGATCGTGGGCAATGGGGAGGTCTCACCGGGAGGTCAGGTCACTGCAGGTGCTCTGGGAGGTGTGTGCCTGGGGCCCCGTGTGCTGTCCCTGGATGTGAGTCTGTGTCCATAATCCCACACATTCTGGATCATGGGGGAAGTGGAGAGGCTGTGGGCGCCTGTGTGCTGGCTGTGGCCTTGCCTGTCGTACAGCACGGCACACAGCTGCTGGAAGCCCCTGGTTTGTTTGGATTCCTCCAGAACACACGTGACTTCTCGTGGTGTGAGCTGGCAGACAAGGAGGCCTCCAATGCAAAAGTTTCACTGTGTCCCGGAAAGGACACCAAATGTAGTTACTTCCCCGCGGGGTGGATCCGCAGCTTTTGTGGGGCCTGAAGATTAAACAATTTCTGTGTGTGGGTGGGGGGTTTGTCTTTAAGAAGCAAATTATGAATGCACAGTTAGGTATGGGACTGTCGGGGGGCCCTGGGTGCAGGAGGGGTCCTGGGACTGAAGTGTAACTAACTTCATGGGACAGCTGCCCCTGTTCCCCTGCTGGGACTGAGCCTGCCCTGCCTAGGAGCCCACATTTTCCAAATGTATTAAATTATGTATTTTCCTTTCTTGCCTTTTGCAAGTGTATGAAAATTTAAGAATTGAGCAATAAAATAGTTATTTGATAAAATAGTCATTTGGGGGCAAATTTCTCTAGTTTAATAGTCATTTGGGGGCAAATTTCTCTAGTTTAACCCTTCCTACCCAAATTGCTAACATGCATCTTTCATAAAAGATCACACACACACACACCCAGCCTCAATCTGCAGTGCGGAGCCTGGTACACTGAGGACGGTAATGGGACAGTGAGAGAGTGGGAGGCGGGAGATCCTTCTAGCATTTACTGAGACCATCTGCACAGGCACTGTGCTGGGGACTGCACTGTCTTAGTTCACCCTTTCGCCTGGCATGGGGCAGACCCTCCTAGGGGCCTCAAACAGCTCCCATATAAGGGGGCAGGGGGAAATGCCAGGACACCACAAATTGAAGTTTAAATATGAAACTGTTAGCAGAGTAATTTTGGCATCAAACCCACTGCATCAGTCAGTCTCCCAACAGGAAACAGACGGCATGTTCGAAATAGGATAATGAGGAGGGTTTATTTACAAAAATGATGTGGGTGTCAGGGAACCACACGGATAGGGCAGCCACCCAAGTTCAGTAGCAGCCGAGCACTGCCACCGTGAGGCTGGAAGGGATGAGGGAAGGGAGGGCCACTCCACAGGGAGAGAATGGCACGGCAAGGCCACTGAGAGAAGACGTGACCTTGGTTGAGGGACACAGCCCGTGCATGGGGAGGACCTCTCCCCTCTCTCTCCCATCTCCTGTGGGGCTCTCCCAGGACACACAAGACATTGGATGTGGCCCACAGTCGGCCTCCTGGGGCAGAGGGCGGAGTGGACAAGGTGACAGGGGTCGCGGTGGATCTAAAGGGCAAAGAAAAGGTCAGTGGAACAGTCTACCCCTTTGGACCCTCAGCATCCACCGCAGACCTTTTTCCAGGTGAATATCTTGTCTCTCCAACACAGGGAACCTGCAATGTCCCACCAGCTATCATGTCCTCATGGGGTAATGTTAGCTGTCACACTCCCAGCTGAAATCACTGGTGTTCCTCAAAGTAAAAGGTGAAAGGGAGACAAAGAAATATGGCCGTGGGGCGCCTGGATGGCTCAGTGGGTTAAGCCTCTGCCTTCGGCTCAGGTCATGATGTCAGGGTCCTGGGATCGAGCCCCGCATCGGGCTCTCTGCTCAGCAGGGAGCCTGCTTCCCCTCCTCTCTCTCTGCCTGCCTCTCTGCCTACTTGTGATCTCTCTCTCTCTGTGTCAAATAAATAAATAAATAAAATCTTCAAAAAAAAAAAAAAAAAAAGAAAGAAAGAAATATGGCCGTGACAGTCTCCACCTACGGCTGGCCCCAAGGCCAAGGTAATCCTAAATGTCTTCTTATAGCTCCCATTCTCTGGTTTCTTTCACTTCCGCCAGCACTTTTTGGGACAGGGACACACACTGAGTGTGGTGACTTGAACATTCATTCTTGCAGGATCTGAGTCCTCGGTTGCCTTGTTTTTAGGGTTACCCCAGTTTTCCATTACTAGGACTATCAGATGCAGGATTGCTCCAGTCATGCCCCTCATTTCAGACACTGTCCTCGATGCCCCCATTCAGTAGCAGCAACCCTGTCTCACCCTTGTGGCCAGGATCAGTCCCTCCACCCAGGACTGTGAATCCCTCTCTTTGCCTGTTGGATCAGTGGCATGCAGAGCCCCAAAAGAGCTAGGGCCATTTCAGATTCTGATTCATCAGACTCATGACCATGTTCCCTGGTAACAACTTTTCTTCTTAGGGCACCAGAAGCTCCAACTCAGCAATCTCAAGGCAGTGGAGAGGTAGGAGGCAAACATTTTTCTAGAGGGTTATTAGGGTTTTTCTAGAGGGTTATTAGGAATAGTAGTGAAAGAGACCATTCTTACCTCCATCACATAGTTCTTGGACCCGTGTATGGCACCCTATATTGGCCACTGGTTTAAGGCACATACTGTGTCTTGTAGGACAGCACCCCAGTCTTGCAGAATGTTGTCTCTCAGTGGAAAATTCCACCACCCCATCAAGCCAGAGTCTCCCAGGGGTCTCAATGAGACCGGGTGAAAAAAATGAATCTCACTGTAATCAATAAACAATACTAGCCACCAGTAGAAACCTCCCTGGAAGTCATGGGAGCCATGGTTCTAAAGCAACACTATTAATCATTATTTTTCACGCCACGACCAAGAAGGGGTACCCTGCAAATGCTTTAGCTAAACAAACAGCTCGGGCCAATCCCAGGTCTCCTCCTGTACCTGGTCACAAGGAATACCCTGAGGCTACAGGTGTCTTAGTAGAGAACCTATAGTCATCTAGCCACTGCCACAGATCTGCATGTTTCAAAACACTCCATGGCCATTGTTGACCTCAGTAAAGAGGTAAACAGAGGTACACCAGAAAAACAAGTTTATTCGGGATGAGGAGAGGAATTCAGGACAAGCAAACCGTAGCAAGCTACTGATGAGTCTGTTGAGGGTTTGGGGTAGGTTATATTTATGGGCAGGGAATGTAAAGAGGGGTGAGCTCAGTGTGAGTCAGTTCAAATAAAAAACGAATGGAGACCAGCCTTGAAAATTTTCCTAAGCAGACAGCATCGGTCAGGCAGTCACACAACCAAACCTCAATTCAGCCCACTTTGTGAGACAAACCCCACCTGGGTCATCTCCTGTTCATGCCTCTGGCGAAACTTCCCGAGGTGGTTTCAACCTCTAATCAATCTGCCACCATCCAGGAAAATTCCAAGACATCTTTTTTCTTCAAATCAGACATTTACTGGGGCGCCTGGATGGTTCAGCCGGTTAGGCGGCCAGCTCTTGATCTCAGCTCAAGTCTTCATCTCGGGGTCATGGGTTCAAGCCACGCCTCCCCCTCAAATCAGACATTTATAGAAAATCAATCCTTTAGTCCCTAAGTTTTGTCTTTCTGAGGGCACATGAGATTCTCCATTTTATATCCTCCAGTTCTATTTTATTTATTTAGTTTTACTTTTTTAAAAAGATTTTATTTTACTTATTTGTCAGAGAGAGAGGGCACAAGCAGGGGGCGCGGCAGGCTCCCACTAAGCAAGGAGCCCAAATGTGGGACTCAATCCTAGGACTCCAAGATCATGACCCGAGCCAAAGGCAGACGCTTAACAGACTGAGCCACCCAGGCGCCCCTATTTATTTAGTTATAAGACAAGCTGCTAGTTTACTCAAATTGTTTAACCTGGTGTTTACAGGCTGAAGTTAAAGCTATATGTTGGTTTGCGAGTGATTGGTGGTGATAAAAATCATCCAAAGTAACGAGTCACAAGATACTTGAGCTTTAAAAAGATACCACAATCCTAAAAATAACAATTCTTATCTTTTAGGAATCGATCAAATTTAAATACAAGTTTTACATGCTATGTTTCGGTCTATCTCATTTATTGCTCATAATAGTTTTTGAAAATTGCCACCATTACAGGTCTCTTTCACAGAGGGACTTACCCAGTGAAACCATCATCGAGCACCACACACGTCACCACGCTTGATCTCACACGGGCTCTCTGTTGCCCCATCTGATCGCCACACTCTTCCACCCTTAAGAAAATTGTCATTTTCATAACCACTCCCCAGACTATGGGGTCTGTCAAACCTCAACCCTCTTCCTGCCCCATCCACTGCTCCCCACTCCCACCCACACATCCTTCGTTACAAATTGGTACATGCATCAAACAACCTTAAAGAATTTTAAATCTGCCCTTCTGTATATCAAGTAGCTCTTTAAAAACTTCAGTAAGCATGAAGTCACCCAGAGAACTTGTTGCTTGAGGCAGATTTTCATGCCCACTCTCAGAGCTTTTAATTTCCTAATTCTAGGTGAGGAACCAGCATGTTGGTTTATCTTGAATCTTCGACATTTTAATTTCATGCGTCCTGGTGTGGCCCTCCTTGGCTTCACCTTGTTTGGGACTCTCCATGCTTGTGAACTTGGATATCTGTATCCTTCCCCAGGTTAGGGAGTTTTCAGCTATTTTTCTTCAAACAAGTTTTCTGCCCCTTTCTTCCTCTCTCTCTTCCTTCTGGGACCCCTACAAAGTGAATGTTTGTTTGCTTGATGCCATCCAAGACATCCCTTAACCTATCCTTATTTTTAAAAATTCTTTTTTTCTTTTTTGCTGTTCAGCTTGGGTGCTTTCCCTGACCCTGTCTTCCAGATCACCCACCTGTTCTTTTGCGCCCTCACATCTGTTAATTCCCTCTTGTGTATTTTGCATTTATTGTGTTCTTCAGCTCTGGTCGGTTCTTTTTCATATTTTCTATCTTGTTGTTGAAGTTCTCACTGAGTTCATCCGCTCTTTTCTCTAGTCTGCTGACATCTTTGTGACGGGTGCTCTAAGCCCTTTATCAGGTATATTGCCTATAGCTGTTTCATTTACTCCTTTTTCTGAAGTTTCATCTCGTTCCTTTAGAGCATATTCTTCCAAATTTGGCTCAACTCTTCATTTGACTTTGTGTCTATGAGTTAGGTGGGTACAGATACTTCTAAACTTGAAGTAAGAACTTTAATCTTGGTGCACCTGGATGGCTCAGTGGGTTAAAGCCTCTGCCTTCAGCTCAGGTCATGATCCCAGGGTCCTGGCATTGACCCCCACGTCGGGCTCTCTCCTCTGCAGGGAGCCTGCTTCCTCCTCTCTCTGCCTGCCTCTCTGCCTACTTGTGATCTCTGTCTGTCAAATAAATAAATAAAATCTTAAAAAAAAAAAAGAACTTTAATCTTGTGTACACCTGTCTCCTGTGTAGACTCCATGTGCCTGGCGACTTCGGCTGGTTGGCTGGAGCTGTGGCTGGCATGGGCTGGAGGCCCTGGGGCCATGCTGGTGGGATAGCTGGAGCTGAAGTGGGTGCAGGCAGGGGCAGTGCTGGGGCTCTCCATACAGAGGACACCCTGGTGGGATGGCTGAAGCTGAAGTGGGTGGAAGCTGGGGGACCCCAGGGCTCTCCATGCAGGGGTGCCCTGGCAGGGCAGCTGGAGCCAAGGTGGGCATAGGCTGTGAGTCCCGGGGTGCTCTGCTCTGGGGGTGCCATGGCAAGCCGTCTGGAGCTGAAGAGGTGTGAGCCTGGAGTGTTCTGGGATGTTTTGCACCTGTGTCACCTTGGGGAGGTGGCTGGAGCTACAGGGATCGCAGATTAGGGGTATCCCGGTGTACTGAGCTGGGGCTGCCTTGGTGGGATGGTGTGGCCTAGGGGCCCCCTGGGCTCACTGGGGAGGCAAGCCAGCTTTGGCATCCAGACCCTGCTTCCGCCTGTGCAATCAAGGTAGACAGTGGCACTCGCCTAGCTCCTCCAACCAAAAGAAAGTTCTAGCAGCTCCCCCACCTCTCGACAGGGTTCTGGGACTAGTTCTTTTATATTCTAGTTGCCCTTTTATTTATTTTTATTCTTTTGAAGATTTTATTTATTTGTCAGAGTGAGCACAACCAGGGGGAGCAGCAGGCAGAGGGAGAAGCAGGCTTCCCACTGAGCAGGGAGCCCGATGCGGGGCTCCATCCCAAAACCCTGGGATCATGACCTGAGCCCAAGGCAGACACTAAACTGACCGAGCTGCCCAGGCACCCCATCTCGTTGCCCTTCTAAACCGCAGGTTTTTCTTATGCCACAAGGCAGGTCCCTCAGCCCTGTCCCTCCCCGCCGCAGTTCACAGCTGGGGGCTAGGGGACACTTACCTTGCCTTCTGCTCTCTTGCCCTTCTCTGGATGGTCCCTCTACCTTTCGTTGTGCGGAAGCCGTTCAGTCACCCCTCAGGCCTTCTTCAGGCGGACTTGCTTTCTAAGCAAGTGGAGATTCCGTGTATCTGTGGAGAAGCTGCGTTCAGGGCCTTCCCGCGTCGCCATCTTGCGCAGGAACTGAGCCCTCCTCCAGTTCTGTCAGACTGAGGCTCTCTCTCCCACCACGCAGGCTCCGTGGCTTGCTGTGGTAACTAACCTGTCTCTGCTGGTTAAGCGCGTGGCCTTTGTGGCTCAGAGTCTCCATTATCCACTGAAATTAGGATCTCGCTGTCAGCTCCAGTGGCTGTGATGGAGTTCTTCAGGGAGCTGGGCACCGACTGAAACAGTAATAAGGGGCGAGTCTTTGTTCTCCCAGAGAGTACCGGCCGGGGACGCTGAGCAGGTCGCATGTAACGGATCCATTCCAACGTCCTCGTTACCTGGAGCCTTAGGAAGTCTTTCCTGGGGAACTTCTGCTGGGGAGGACCTGGCGTTTTCACCTCACTGACACTGACTGTCTCAGTGTCTATCGCAACCACCTCAAGGGCTTCAGATTTGGGAGGTCTGGGTTGGGGTTGGTGAACTGCGTTTCTAACAACTTCTGAGGTGCTGCTGGTACTGCTAGTCTAGGAACCCCACTCTGAAGCTCTTAAGGGCCACTGCTGTGGCCACTCACAAGTCCAGGCTTTCATTAGCCAATTTAGCAAATTACACATGCTCCTCCAGGCTGCTCCAGCCAAACCTCCAGGGCACCGCACCCGTATCAACGAACTGGCTGGATCGGGTCTTATATTCCAGCCCCTTTACTCTGATCCACTGAGAAGTCCCTCTCACGTGTATCCCCCCAGGTTCTTGCTGCTACAGATTAGCAGACCGCTTAACTCTTTGGTGTATAACCAGGCCTTGTAGTTGAGTTATGCTGGGGTCTGATGGTCGTCGGCTATCATGGGCCTAGAGGCAATGAGAGGTGAAGCCTGAAGAGAGTCCTACCTGCCTGCGAGATAATTAGCTATCGCAATTGGCCATTTAAAAGCCTTTATGTAGGGGCGCCTGGGTGGCTCAGTGGGTTAAGCCTCCGCCTTTGGCTCAGGTCAAGGTCTCGGGGTCCTGGGATCAAGTCCCACATCCATTCTCTGCTCCGCAGGGAGCCTGCTTCCCCCTGCCTTTCTGCTTACTTGTGATCTCTGTCTGTCAAATAAATAAATAAAACCTTAAAAAATAAATAAATAAAAGCTTTTATGTAGAGAAAAGTTTACTCCTTGGCAGGCAGGGTTAGGGAAGGTTGAAAAGGTGTGTTGGGGAGGTGCTTTTAGGGGAATTTGGAGGCTCAGGAATTTAAGACTTCGAGAGGTTTTATTGGCCTTACACCATTAGACTCTGAAAGTGTCCCTGCCCCAAACTGATTCCAAGAGAGCAATTGATAAGGTTTTCTTTTTCTTAAAAAAGAATATTTATCCATGTAATTACTCTTTTTAGTGTTTTTTATTTCCTTTCTGTAGATCCATACTCACACATTATTGTATTTAATTTTGGCTTTTCCTTTAACATTTCTTACTGTGTGGGTCCGATAATAATGAATTCTTTTAGCTTCTGCATGTCTGAAAATTTTTTATCTAGTCTTCATTTTTGAAATGTATCTTAATGGGTATAAAATCCAAGGTTGGGGCACCTGGGTGGCTCAGTGGGTTAAGCCTCTGCCTTCGGCTCAGGTCATGATCTCAGGGGCCTGGGATCAAGTCCCACATCAGGCTCTCTGCTTGGCAGAGAGCCTGCTTCCCCTACTCTCTCTGTCTGTCTCTGTCTACTTGTGATCTCTCTTTGTCAAATAAATTAAATCTTAAAAAAATCCAAGGTTAATGGTTTTTTTCTTTCAGTGTTTAATGACGTTGCTCTACTGACTTCTCTCTTGGATTTTTTATAAGAAATCTACTTTCATTTTTATCTTTGCTCCTCTGTATATGTCAGTGTGTGTGTTTTTTGGCTGCTTGTAAGATTTTCCTTTATCATTAGTTTTGAGCAATTTGATTATATCTTATTATTTTCATATTTCTTGTTCTTAGGTTTTATTGAGATTCTTGGATCTGTGGGTTTATAGTTTTAATCAAATTTTTAAAATTCGGGCCATTATTTCTTCAAAAAAATTTTCAATCCCTTCTTTTTCCCCTCCTTTGAGGACACGTATTACACAGATATTAGGTCACAATTGAAATTGTTCTGTAGCTCACTGATACTGTTCATTAAACAAAAAAATGTTTTTTTCATTTTGGATAGTTTCTACTGCTATGTCTTCGGGATTACTCATCTTTTTTTCTGCAGTGTCTAATCTGTCAATCTGCTCTGGTATATTTTTCATCTCAGACATTGTGTAGATTTCATCTCTAGAAGTTTGAGGGTTGTTTTGTTTTAACATCTTCTATCACTTAACTTTCGGACTATCTGGAACAGTTATACTTTTTTTTAAAAAAGATTTATTTATTTATTTATTTATTTGACAGACAGAGATTACAAGTAGGCAGAGAGGCAGGCAGAGAGGAGGAAGCAGGCTCCCTGCTGAGCAGAGAGCCCGATGCGGGGCTCGATCCCAGGACCCTGGGATCATGACCTGAGCCGAAGGCAGAGGCTTTAACCCACTGTGCCACCCAGGCGCCCCTATAATTTTTTTTTAATGTCCTTGGCTGGTAATTCTAATATCTGGGTCAGTTTTTACTGATGGATAATTCTCCTTATTATGAGTCATACTTTCCTGCTTTTTTGCATGCTTTTTAAAAAAACCAGCTGTCAGATATTATGAATTTTACCTTGTTGGGTGCTGCAGTTCTTATACTCTTCTAAATCTTCTTGAACTTTGTTCTTGGATAAATTATTTGGAAAGTGTTTGATTCTTTCAGGTATTGCTTTTTAAGATTTGATAAATGGGACCATCTGTGCTCATTCTATTTTCCACTACCGAGGCAGGACTTTTCTGAGTACCCTATCCCATGCCCTGTGAATCATGAAGTTTTCCAGTCTGCCTGGTGGGAAGAGGCCACTATTCCAGTCCCATGTGAGTACTGGGCATTCTGCCTCCTAATTCTTTTGAGTGGTTCTTTCTTCTGCCTCAAGTAGTTTCTGCAAATGTTTGGGCTGATCTGTATTCAGCCAGATACTCAAGGGGCCCCTCTGCACATTTCTGGCGTTTTTTTTCTGTGCAGTACTCTTCCTCTCTGGTACTCTGTCCTGCAAACTCCATCTGCTTCATCTTTTCAGAATCAGCTCTTTCCTCAGTTCAGTTTGTTGGGCTTCACTTGGGTTTCCTCTCACGCATCATGTCTGGGAAACTCTTTCAGGGCAGTAAGCTTGGTGATCATAACCATAGGGCTCATCTCATCTTTCTCATCTTCGGGTTTCACTGCCTTTCATTGGCTGATGTCCAGTGTCTTGAAAACTACTGCTTCATATATTGTCCATCCTTGGTTGTTTCAGGAAAGAAAGTAGATCTGGTTACCGTTACTTCATCTTGGCAGGAAGTGGAAGGCAGTAGTCCTCCTCCTCAAACTCCATTGGTATGGTCCTAATTGTACATTTATAGTTTAAATTTCTTCTATGTCCTCTAGGACTCTGTACTGGTCAGAATTATATCAAGGAAGGAGAACTACAATGGATATTATGAAGATTTTATTATAGAAATTTGATTTTACTTCAGTGGTTCTCAAAGTGTGGTCTCTAAACCAACATCAATTATCAGCATTACCCGAGAGTTATAAATGTAAATACCTAGGCCCAACACAGACCTACTGAATCAGAAGCTCTGAAGGCGAGACTCAGCAAACTGGTGTTAATAAGCCCTCTAGGAGATTCAGATGCATGTCGAAGTTTGAGAGTCACTGCTTTATATAATTGGAGGAGAGACTGGGGAAGTAATGGTCCAAATGAGGGTGTTGGAAAACCAGGGGAAGAATCACTAATCAGCCCTCTTAAACACTACCCTGGGTGAACAAGTTAGTGCTTTCAGGGAAATCTGGGAGTGAGTGAGGCACATCAGCTGCTGGAATACAATCACAGAATGGACCAGAGTAGATAAGTGAAGGCTGTTTTCTCTTCATAACTACACTCTGTGAATTCATAGCCAAGTGGTCTGGCAATAGGTCTAGGGTTGGTGTTGTTCAGCAGAACAAAAATAAGGAAAAAGAGCTGGGCATAGAGGAAGAACAAGGATGCACAAGGAAAAACAGCAAGAGGATACTGGAAGTTTCTGGCAACTGTCATCTCTGACCACGATGACTTTCAGATGGTTAATGCAAGTTGTTTTAGTCCCACCTCCCAAATCCTGTGCAAATTTTCTTTGGGCCAACGCTGACTCCTGCCCAAACAGAGAAGGGGATTCTGGGAAATGTATGTCTAGATTAGCTATGTAGACAGATTACAAAACCATAAAGTTCCATCCTATGTTAACCTGACATTTGGTCACACCTCTTTTAACCATATTTAACTCCAAATAAACAGCAAAGTCACGCTTCTGATTAACATACTTCATGGGTCATCAAAAAATCAAAACCAGGGGCATCTGGTTGGCTAAGTCGGAAAAGCATTCAACTCTCAATATTGAAGTCATGGGCTCAAGCCCCACATTGGGCATGGAGCCTACTTGGAGAAAAAAAAAAAAAAGATTCAGAACATGGTAACCCTCTCCCCAAAGAGAAAACAAAATTCTCAGTTTGCATTATCTTCAAATGATGTTCAAGCCTTTTCTAAAGTAGGTCAAGACCCCTCTGATCTCTATTAATACTTTTTAAGATTGTCAACCAGAAGAGAGAAAATGAATCAGTTGATACATACCTAATAGGTTTATAAGAATGTTCAATACTATTATACTCATTTCTACAACTTGCCATGTGGTCATAAATGGTATCTGTAACTTCTTCCTTCTTCCACCACCCATTTCCTATTTCCTTTGCTCTGTGCAAGTGCCTTGGATAGTCCGGACTCCTTGCTTGGTGCAAAGACCCAAACCTTCATTCCTGAAGGGTCTGGGTTCTTACTAGTCCAGCTTGCACTAAGTTGTAGCTTTCCACTAGCTTTTATCACATTTTATTGTAAAATTAAGAGCAGCCCATGAGATCTGCTGCATTCCAGACATACTCTCCCTTACCCTCTTGGTGTGATCACAACCTAATACCCCCTTTCAAATCTGGATCAATCACCAGAAATCAGTCCACTTGTTCATTACCATAAGCCCAATGTAGCAATCTCAATTTCCAGTCTAATGGAACTTAGCCTGCTGAGTTCTCTGGAAGAGGCATTCCTTTCCAGGCAATTAAGACCACTGGACCAGAACCCAAATCTGCCTTATGACTTATGAGCCAGGCAATATCCAATTCATGATGGGCAATTCAAGTAATTTGGTAATGCTTGGTGGTCAAGCATTCAGTCCTTCCTAAGCCCAATACCAAGCTAGAAACTTTCTCAAAAGGTAAAATACTTTTTCTTCAGGGTATGGCATAGCTTTTCTACAAAATCCTGAAGGACTCTTGTCATTTACCAAAAGAAGCCTGCTAGAGGCTCTATACAAGTATCCCTACCTGCCACAGGTAACTTCAAGATCATTGGATCTGCTAGATCATAAGCCTAAGTGACAAAGCAACCTGTACTGAGCTTGGACCTGCTGCAGAACCTTCTCTTGTTCTGGGCCACCCTTATAAATGGCAACAATTCTGATCTCTCAGCAAATGAGTTAGAGTGACACACCCAAAGTATATATTGCCTTCAAATTCCAAAGAGGCTCATTAGGCATTGTCTTTTTCTTAATGATAGGTGGCCAGATTTAGCAATTTGTCTTTCATCTAGAAAGGGGTATTACAACATGCTCTGGTCCTTCAGATCCTAGAATTTCATTGAGGCAGGTCCGTGATTTTTTGTGAAATCAATTTCCTATCTTCTAGCATGCTTGAGTTTTACTGAAGTATCCTATTAGATGCTATATTCTTCTCACCATGTCTATAATATTGTGGGCCAGCAGGATATCTTGCAGAATTCAGAGGTGATCAGTTTCTCTGGGCCAGCTTGAAGAGTAATAAAGCCTTGATATAAAATGACGTATTGTTGGTCCCGATAGCTAATAGCAAATGATTTGTCCTTACTATGAGGTTGGTGGGGGAAGCATCAATACATCAGTAGATGTGACAGAGGACTTTTTCTCAGCGAAGACACACATATCTGAACAGCAGCTGCAGTGGAAGTCATCACCTGGGTAAATTTATGATAATCCACTATCATTCTCTATAATCCATTTGTTTTCTGCACAAACACGTGTGTGTTGAATGAAGGTAAGAACCAATGTTTCCTTTCATCTTTCAAGTCTGTCAGTGGCACCAATCTCTGCAATCTCTTCTCTGCTCTTTAGATGGAAAGGCTGAGGTCACGTCCACCTACGTTTTTCATACACAATGTACTGTGGTAAAAGAACAGTTTACAACTTTGCTGTAGCTTAGTCTTGAAAACAGATTAATAATCCCTTCAAGTTTTTCAAAATTGTTGTGGCATTGCAATCCATGAACATGGCACCTCTCAATTTCTTTCATCAGTGTTATTTTGCAGCTTTAAATGTTGTGTACATCTTGTTAGTTACACCTATTTCTTTTGGGGTTACAGCAAAGGGGCTGTGTTTAAAGTGTCTGAATTTCTCACTTGGGTCTTTTGATTTCTTTCATCAATATTTTGTTGTACTTAGCACACAAATTCTGTTTGTATTCTGAGAGTTATTCCTAAGTAAACTTTGTGGGCATGTTCAGTTTACTGAAACATCTGAACAGTTCTGGGAGGTGATTACTTACAACCCACTTCCATGTATCACAACTAACATCTCCCCAAATGATTATCTTGGTTTGCTGTTGAGGCGATGAAAACTGAAAAAGTGAAACGAGGACAGCAGGACATTATCTACAGAGAATGAGGTTGCACTGAGATGAGCCATCTCAGATTTTACTCAACTGGGCTTATAGGTGTAGTGTTGAGAATGTTCTATTGTCTTACCACGTGAATTGCTTTAGTAAAATATTCTCAAATGCAAGGATTCCTAAATAGCACAGCCTGCTAAGGACATACTACACACACATTTGGAGTTCCAGTGGGCTTTTATTGAGATAAATTAACAAAAACCAAGATTTTATCAACCATTTTTTCTGAACCTTATAAACTCAGAAGACTCTGGTCCATATGTGTACACACAACATAACACATCCCAACAAAAACAGAGTCCCACTGGAACATTTGCCAATTAACAGAAAGCCAATTTTCCCTTTCCCCAAATGTTTTCAAAAATTTGAGTCCCCACTGTTCACTTCTCAGTGGAACTAGTCCCTTGTGGCTAGGGACATTGGAATTCTATCCCATTTTTACTCAACAAAAATACTTTTTTTTTTTTTTTAAAGTTTTAGGTTGTTTCAAAAAAGGGAAGTGACTTTGTTTTCTCCAGGCACCCCTCCCCCACAACCACTGGTTAAAATACAGTAGCCTGTATCTTAATAACCCAGCCCTACCCCCTCCCTTGCCCTGCCCAGTATTGTCTACTGGAGAATTTAAACACACTTCTGCTGTAATCTGTCAGCTATGGAGGGGCAAAGTCCAGGTGCCAGGCTAGCTCCCTCTAATCTCATGAACTGTTACGGCCTTTGGACACTTAACTCTTTACCCCAAAGATGAGTTTTTAGGATCAGATATTTTCTTTGGGAGTTTTAAAAAACTATCTTTAAGGATATAAAGTAGAACTACAAGCTCACCAAAGTCCACTTAATTTCACCAAAAAGTTGACTTCAGCTCCCATGAAGCCAAAAATTTTGCTTGACAAAGGTATTTTGTCAGAAAATGATTCCACGGTAACAATTTTTTAGATAGAACGTTGAAAAGAGTAGCAAATTAAAACAACATGGCTTAATTCCCAAAAAATTATTTCATTTTGTTACTCATCTATAAGGTCAGGAGTGTGGCTAAAGGCCATTTTTGATGAAGTTATGAGCTTCCAAAGTGTTTCTAAATCCTTAGTGCAGACACCCTCCCTTTTGGGGCATAGTAACCTCCCTCCCACCCCTATTTAAAAAAAAAAAAAAAAAGAAAAAGAAAAAAAAAACAAAACAAAAAACCAAGTGATCAGAATGAGATGTTTTGATTCCAACAAATGTACACTCAAGGCTTTGTGCTGAGTTATCTGTTCTAACCCAAGCAGGATGGTATCAAACACAAAGCACACAGCAAAGGAAAGATGCTCCCATCTCATTCTGAAAACAAATTCTGATAACCAATTGCCTCCCCCCCCCCCCAGCCACTGGGGCCCACCCATATTATTAAGCTGGGACCAACTGGAAGATAATTGAGAGATATATTCAGATTTGCTTCTCTCTTACTTCTTCCCATGGAAGATCATTTCAGAGTAAGTTTATTCTATTCCCAAGGGAAGGCCAAGAAAGTTTCTCCACTGGAATGTATGGGAAGATAAAAACGAAACATAGGCCCAGAGGCAGCAAGGTGTGTAACAGTCCATAACCCATTACACAACTACAACCACAGGCAAAACCAGGAGTTGGACATAATTTAAATATTAAAAATAGGGAACAGTTTCATCCAAATGAACCACTGGAAAAAATATTACCATTACTTAAAACAGATACCCAATAGTGGAAATAACACAAAAACAATTTCCAAACAATGCTCCTTATAGTGATGGGGATTTAAAAAAAAAAAAAAGAAAGAAAAAAAAAAAGGAAAAAAAAAAAGGAAAAAAAAAGAAAGAAAGAAAGACTAGGCTTTGACCTAGTCCTTAGAGCATCTTTCCATTTAACAATTCCTTTTCAAGAGTCAAGCACCAAAACTGGACAGCTGCCTCTACAGGACTGTGTCCAATAGTGGTGTCCCAGATAGTTTAAGTGCCACTCCTCATCAGAGGCTGTACTTCAGTAATACTTTCAATTAAGTCTGTGCTTTAAGAGGGACCCACAGGCATGTGGCACCAGGCACAGTCTGAGGATGGCAAAGAAGACTGTGCGGTTTGTTTTGTCACCCACACACTCTAGCGAGATATCAAATTGCATTTACAAGCCTTTCTTTTCTTCTATAATGAATGATCCCTCTTATCTCGCCAGAGGTGGGAGAGAAGGAGAGAGCTGCATCAGTACAAGGGGCAAGATTTTTTTGGTCAAAAGTTGATGCCTTCTAAATTCCCTCCCCCCACCCCTCCCTGGAAAAAAGTTATTCCTTAATTAGGGCTTGTATTTAGTAACCAACATCGGCTGGGTAGAACATAGCTTGGATACCAAATAAATGAGCTTCTTCTTTTTTTGGGTTTGTACTGTGCAGCTCTTGCTACAGTTTTTTTAAGGAGTTAGGGCTATGTCTGATCAGGAGGCATCTGCAGGATTTTGATCCTAAGGAGTTTTGGGTGAGTCACAAATAGTTTCGCTTAGAACTAGGCAAGAGTCAAAAAAGCAAACTTTGAATAATTGATTTCTTTATCCAGATGAGTTAAGCATGAAAGCATATGCAGGACTTATCTTGTAATATTTTAGGGTTTTAAAAAATGGAATATGGAAATCAAATTTTTTTAATTTTATTTTTTGCTTTTTTTTTTTAAACCCTAGATGCCTCCTGATTGACCTAGTACACTGGGTTAAAAGGGAATTAAAAACATTTAAAAAAAAAGTTCACTGGTTTTGATTCATCTCACTCCTTTTGCCTGGAGATCAGGCCAAACATCAAGCATGTTGGGAGGGGCACAATTTAAAGCAACACCATTGACTGTAAAAGCATTTGCCAGCAATTTACAATGCAAAATGACAGATAATTCTTGTCACAAAGCAAAAGGATGGCAAGCAGCTTTCTGTAGCATGAAAGTTAACAGCTCTCAGGAGTTGCCCATTCCTGCAAGTTTATGTATCAAGGTGGGCAGAGGGCAACACAGAGTACAGGAAGTGATCCACAGAAAGTAAGCTCCAGAACTGCTAACATTACCAAAGCTGGTACTGGCTAATATTCTGAAATGCAAAATCCATGCTTTGTACATATACTGCTCAGACACTGCCACTCAATTGAATTCCACACTGCAAGGGAGATTAATCATTGTCCCCTTTTGCTGAGCTCAAAAAGTTCCTCAAACTTTTTTTAAAAGGGGAGAAAGAAGCAAATCAGAGAGCTCCTCAAAAATAACATCTTGAGTCATAGGTTTTTGAAGTTTCCTTGCTCTCTCTGGCAGGTGTTCTCCAAAGCTATTAGATGATACAGTGTGGCAGCAACAGTGAATCCCAGACTTCTGGGTCCCTCTTCTAACACAGGGTCACCACAGAGGTCTGCACTCTACACGAAGAGGCCAAAGTACTTTTTAGAATTTAGTGTTGCGGAAAACTGAGCCCCTCTCATCTTTAGCTGCTCCCATAATCATTCTAATCCCCTTAATCCCAGCAACCTTCATCCAAAAAAAAAATATATATATATGTATATATATATATATGAACCCAGAAAAAAACTTATTTACAAAGTTTATACAAGTATACACACCCAATTTTCTATGGGACGCGCTTTGCCACAGAGGAAAGAGGGTCAGGCTCCGACACGTCTACACATCAAGTGCCATAACTGCTAATGGAAGCATATGTAAACCAGTCTTTAGTGTTCTGCTATAGAGCACAAAGGCTTGTCATATGGCTCCTGCAATGATAGACTGCTCTTTCCTTTGGGAGCGATGATGTTGTAATCTACTCAGCCCAGAAGAAATTTTTACTTGGGATTGTTTTTTTTTTTTTAAATACATGTATTTACAGTGCGGATGAACTGCAGTTGCATATCAACTCCTCCACATAAAGAAAAAGAGAATGGTGTTTAACAGTACTAATACGTGTCATCTTCCAGCCCTGGGCTTGAGTATTGGGTAAAAAGGGAAGAGAGAGACTTCAACTTGAAACCAAAATGAAAAGACAAAGGAGTTAAAAAGATAGATAAAAAAAAGAAAAAAGGAAAGAATTACTATTGTGGACTCCTTGGGCTGTGTCTAAAAGATGATATTCTGAATGGTCTCATAGCATAAGGCACTTCGCACAAATAAGTAATAAGCTCTTCAGGCTTAAAAAACGGATGAGTAATAAGGGAGAAGTTGAAATGCACTCAAGAGTCAGCTGTTGGAGAATTTTGAAATTGTAGACAAGCTTGTGTGTTCATCAAGATTCTTCTCTTTTTAGGGTTTCTCCCCTTCTCTTCTTTATCCTCCTTCCTTGTCCCCCTTCCCCAGAAAACATTTTTTTAAAAACCAGCGGTTAGTGCAACTAATGTTCAGTCAGCACACAGTGCAAACAAGTGGAACAAAAAAGGTAAATTCCTTCTTTTCAGCTTTTTCTCTTCACCAGTTAAAAAAAGAAAAAAAATGTCTGAGCTCTTTTAAGTCTTCATAGTTCCAAAATAAAAAGAAGATGAAAAACCCACAAAGAGAAGAGCATCCCCCCCAAACGATGTGTCACAGATCCAAACGAGCCTTCTGTAGTTTGTCAAAGCCTAAAGAAAGAAGAAACCTAAAATTAACTTTTGTGAAAACAATATGAACCGGGATACCTAGGTTTTCACAACTCCAATCCAAATGCTCTCTCTGTAGTGGCTTCGACTGAGCCTCTGCCTGCCGTAGAATCCATTTAGGATTAAGGGATTTCTGCTAGTCATTCCAGAGATAGAATGAGAGCCTGAAAGTTCGGATATCCAAAACAATTAAATTTAAAAAAAAGATTTTTTTTTAACTTCCATAAACTCGACAGCTTGCCAGGATACGAGCAAACACTGGCTACTTTTATGTTTGAGGGTTTTGCTTGACATTTTGGGGAGCGGGGGGAGAAAGAAACTAAAATGAAAAGAGTAACAGAATCTTAAAGAGTAACAGGTAAATGGGGTGCCTGGTGGCTTAATCGGTTGATCATCTGACTTAGGTAGGCGCAAGTCAAGCTCCTAGGATATTAGGGTCCCCGCCCGGCAGGGAGTCTGCTTCTCCCTCTTCCTCTGCCCCTGCCTGTGCTTTGTCTCTGTCTCTCTCTCTCAAATAAATAAAATCTTAAAAAAAAAAAAAAAAAAAGTAACAGGTAAAATGCTCATTGCTAATTTGGAAACTACCTTCTCTCAAATAAACAAAGTTTCATTTTCCTTAGAAAAAACTGCAAAAACAGCCTGTATTCAGTTCTGCTGAGCCTTCTTTTGAGCATTATTACCAGAGTCCAACAGTCACCAAACAATAAAAGATAAGGATGGTGCAGGAAACAAGAGTGGGCATTTAAAAAAAGACATCCTCACAACCTGATTAAACATTTGGCAAGGAGGCACTGCAGATAATTAACCTGATTAAGACGCCCAGCAGAAATTAAGAGTGATGCTAAAAACAGAGAAATGACTGAGGGATAAAGGAAAACACAAAAAATATTTTCATATTCAGATTGCTGAAAAAGATTCTTCTTTGCTTTCATTGTTTTGGGAAGCCTGGATTTGTCTTAAGTACTGCTCACATATCACATTATACAAGAAAACTGCATTCAAGAGCAGCATATAGGGGCGCCTGGGTAGCTCAGATGGTGAAGCATCTGCCTTCAGCTCAGGTCATGATGCCAGGGTCCAGGGATCTGGCCCTGCATCCAGCTTGTTTCTCCCTCTCTCTCTGCTTGTGCTCTGTCCCTCTCTCTGTCAAATAAATACATCAACCTCCCCCCTCCCCCAAAACAAAACAAACAACAAACAAACAAACAAAAAAGCAGCATTTATGAATGCTCTAATGGGACCACAACTTCATAGAAGCAATACATCCAGCTTATGGTCATTTATGCCAACAGGTGTTCTACCCTATCACTCCTATTAAATTTCCTCCAGGAAAGAGGGTCTTAATTTAAACACTATGCTCACTTAGCTGTTTTGTCAGGTACGCACATGCTTGTTAAGGTTTCTCGTCTTCTACAGGCTCGCTGTGGTATTCTGCCACATAAAGGCTCTTGTCAATGTTGCTTGGGATCGGTTTAATTTCTGTTCCCAGCTGCTCCTCAATACTTTTCAGGTTGAAGCGATCATCATATGTGATCAAGTTGATGGCTAAGCCAAGATGACCAAAGCGACCTAAAAATGAAGAACATTTTTTAATTAATAAAAAAATGAGTTAAATAGGAGAGCTGATGTGCACGTACAAGTCTATTAGTGGCAAAACCATACAGGACTGATGTTTTTGTTCAGTGCCATTCTGAGTTTATAAAACCGCTTCTTATGATAAGGACTCCTCATACACACATTACAACTTCAGGTTTCATAGCCCATAGTAGTATACTATTACTCCTTTTTCAAATGACAAAACAGATACTTATTTGTGTCAAAAGTTGCCAAAATATGTACTCTAAATAGTAGTTACAGACTGCACCACCTAATGAGAAAAGGATCTCACTTGTGAATTTTCTATCAATTTAAGCATACAGTAGTTATTTTTTCTTAAATGCTCTAGAAGAACTGGGTATTGGTCTTTTTTTTCCTTTTAAGATTTTATTTATTTGAGAGAGACAGAAAGCATGAGAAGTGGAGGGTCAGGGGGAGAAGCAGACTCCCTGCTGAGCAGGGAGCCCGATGCAAAACTTGATCCCGGGACTCCAGGATCATGACTTGAGCCAAAGGCAGTCCCTTAACCAACTGAGCCACCCAGGGGCCCCTAGAAATCAGTCTTAAAAGAACATCCCCCCCACCCAAGGGCATCTTCCTTTTCCTCACCTGATCTTCCAATACGATGGAGATAGGTCTCTGCCAGCTTTGGGAAGTCAAAGTTTATTACCACATTCACAGCTTGTATATCAATACCTCGGGTAAACAAATCTTAAAAGAGAAAAAAAGAACCTCTATTATATCTTCCAATTTAAGCATGTTTCTTGGCACCATAATACTCTTTAACATGTATTTCTAGGCGCAACCTAAGTTTTAGTCACTTCACTCAGTAATTCAAATGCACTTGCAAATTACTAGCATTACCTTTCATGAACATTATCATAAACAACTTTCTGCCAGCAAGTTACCTTTCCCAGTCCCATAAAGTTTTTAAAAATGGCTAAAGTAACTGCAAATCCAAGAGGTCAGAATGACTAGTATAAACTCCTAAGTCTCAGAAGTAATTGTCTTTTCATATATCTTTTGGTATGTAATCCAAGATTAAAATAGATTGAAAACTTCGTTGTGTAACCAAGAATACCTCAAAAAGAAGATGTAATCCACTCATAGTAATTATTTGTACTTTTTTAATTCATTCATTTCATCCTACTAAGTGATTTTTAAGACTGAGGCAAGCGCAAGGCCACCCTTTCTCTTTTCTAGTCCCCACAATAACTATGCTAATTTAGGCTCTGAAAACTACAAGTAAAGATGATTACAACAGATTAACAGCTAGGTTTCAAGGCTTCTATCAGCTCCATACTCCAAAATAATCCATTATGGTGACCAGTTATTTCTAAAATACTGCTTTCAATGTATAACTCATTCCTTTAAATTGCCTCTGGATAAAATTTAAATTGATATACAAGGTCCTCCACTCTAAACTCTGGTCCTATCACAGTTCTTGAACACATCTCTTCCTCAAACCTTCCTCTCCATGAAATTCACCTACTTACCGTTCCTTAAACATATCTTCTTGAAGCCCTCAATGGATTATATTTATGTCAGTTCCCTAACTTAAAACTCCTTCCTTCTTCAAGTCTAAAATGTATCTAGTTTACAGAGTGAGTTACAATTCCATCTCTTCTCAGATCATCATAGCCAGTTAATTTCCCGTCCTATGAAAATTTAGGATTACTTGCTACACATACCTCACATTTGCAAATTAGTATTACTCCCTTGTAGATCCAGCCTAAAGCCTGTAAATTAAGTTTTACTGCCACAGGACCATGCCCATTTGCTCATGTACTGTTTAAGGGTGCTTTTGAGATGGAATGGCAGAGTTGAATAACTTGTAACAGAGACCAAATGGTATACAGAGCCTAAGATTTCTATGATCTGGCACTTTAAAGAAAACAGTTGCAAAGCCTGTCTTCTTAATGTTATCTTTTTTATCTGATTAAACTACCAATGATATTTCACATGTACTTATTTAATGACATACTAAATACCATTCTGTTTGCACATTCTGAATTTGCTTAATTGAACATTTCACTGATGAACTAGTTCCTCTTCTAGAGGCTCCCTAAGTGCAGGGAATGTGTATTTAAAAATCTTTAATTGTGTTAAAATATATATAACATAGGGGCGCCTGGGTGGCTCAGTGGGTTAAAGCCTCTGCCTTCGGCTCAGGTCATGATCCCAGGGTCCTGGGATCGAGCCCCGCATCGGGCTCTCTGCTCCGCAGAGAGCCTGCTTCCTCCTCTCTCTCTGCCTGCCTCTCTGCCTACTTGTGATCTCAGTCTGTCAAATAAATAAAATCTTTAAAAAAAAATATATATATATATATATGTAACATAAATCTAAGTAGTAGCTGTATTTTTTTTTTTTTTTAGCATCAAGCTACCTGGCACAGAGTAAATAAATATTGAGTATCAAAAACTATTTTCAAATGAATAAACTAAAAGAGATTTTTGTGCAGAGTTCACTTTAAGGCATTCCCATTTTACAAATAAAAAAAGGCATAAAAGAAAAGTATGATTTGTCCAAGGTCATATGATTACAAGTTAAAAGGGTGGGACTTGAACTCCAATTTAAAATTCTAGGAGTCTAGTATCCTTTCCACCAAATCAGGTATTTTATATTTGAATACTTAATACAAAGGTTACAAGTGCTGTATTAATTCACAGCTGTAATAAGTGTCCTTTTAGATATAAAAAGCAGAGAAACAAGATAAACTGGAAACACTCAGAATATCAGACAGCCCTGTTTTTTTTTTTATTTTAAGATTTTATTAATTTTTTTGACAGCCAGAGATCACAAGTAGGCAGAGAGAGAGAGGGGGAAGTAGGCTTCTGGCCAAGCAGAGAGCCCGATGCAGGGCTCGATCCCAGGACTCTGGGATCGTGACCTGAGCTGAAGGCAGAGGCTTTAACCCACTGAGCCACCCAGGCGCCCCTCCTGTTTTGGTTCTTGTATATTAGCGAATTCAGTATTCTGCTAGTATAAATTTGAAGTTTATTTCTATAGCAGTGTTCTTAAAAATCCAAATTGTGTAATCTAAAATTTTGATCTGGGTGCTAGTAATACGGGTATGTACACTGAATACCCTTATAATTACTGTATTTCTGTGTATACATCAACTAAAAAAAAAAAAATCCAGACTCTTCTCTCTACCCAGAAGCTAGCTGAGATGATTAATCTCATACCAATACTAAGACTGTATTTCCAGTGTAGAGATGGGAGGATACTCAATCCATTTGCTCTGTCTGATCTGACTGTCCACCTGCCTCCCCAATTTGTTCTTCATGTACTGAAATACACCAAAATACAGACTAGTCTGTTTCTGGCAAAAAATTTAAAAGACCACAGTAATTAACTTCCAAAATGTAGTTTTTTTTAATGTAATTTATTTTGCACATGGTACATATAACTCATTCCCGTATTCAGAAAACACACAAATTCCAAAACTAGCTTAAAAGACAAAGATGAGGTATGAGTGCCAGTAAGTATTCTGCAGTTTCAGATACAGACACTAGTTTCAGGAATTAACTATAGCTCATTCTCAACTTCAGAAATTCCAGAAATGGCATAAGGGTGAGCTGAACTCTTGTCACAGATTCTGTTGGGAGATATGGACAGAGAGAAAGCAGAGGTGAACCAGGAAAAAACAATGTATAAAGGAAATACTTACCAGTGCAAACAAGATTGCGGCATAAGCCATTTCGGAAATCATGAAATACACGATTTCGATGTTCCTAGGAACAAAGCAATGCATCTGATTTGTTTAAAAACTCATACACACAGCCCTAAATTTCTCATCACTAATTTCTGTTATCCAAAGTTTTGTATACCCCAAATTTACACAAATGAGAGACGAACAAATTCAATACCCCTAAGTTAAAAACAGAAGGTAAAAAAAGTTAATCATAAATTAGTCTCCCATGGGAATTAATAAACAACTAAAATATCTACTGGGGCGCCTGGGTGGCTCAGTCAGTTAAGCGTCTACCTTCAGCTTAGGTCAAGATCCTGGGGTCCTGGGATAGAGCCCCACATCAGGCTCCCTGCTCAGTGGGGAGCCTGCTTCTCCCTCTCCCCACTGCTCCTGCTCTCTAATAAGTAAGATCCTAAAACAAAACAAAAACACCTACCCATATCTTTATTTAGCATTTATTTAAACTGTTAAGGATATTTTTATCCTTTTTGCTGAAGTGAATTTTAATTAAAGTGACAACTCTCACCAACTTTTTGTATATCCATTTTTAAAATATTTCAAACAGAAGATGACAGAAGTTTGCCTTGACCAAAACACTATTTATTTTACTTACTGTATGCAAAAACAAAAATTTATTTTCCTTTTTTTAAAATTTGAGAGCGAGGGAGCATGCAGGGCAAGCAGAGGGAAAGAATCTCAAGCAAACTCCCCACCAAGCATGGGGCTCGATGTCACCATCCTGAGATCATGACTGAGCCAGAATCAAGAGTCAGATGCTTAACTGGCTAAACCATCCAGGTGCCTCAAAAATGTACTTTTCAATTAAAAAAAATGAGAACACATGCATAATGATTCTAGCACAAGTGACAAATCTAGACTCTGACAAACTGGTCTTTCCTTTCAAAGCAATGTTCGTCCATTCTGAGATAGTCTACAGCTTAACACATTAATTTCCTGTAACAATTTCTAATATTAGGGTCTACATGGTGGTATCTGATCCATTATCAAGCTCCTTTGAAAACCAAAGCTGAGTTAACTCAAATTCTTAATCTGTCTACAGAAACCGTTTTCACAAAATTTCAATGTTTAACTACCGCACACAATACAAATGCTTTTATAGTTTTGAATTTATTTCAATTGCTAAATCAAGTTCTGAAATCTAGGGAGATTGCATCCTAAAGGCAAATAAAGAAAAAAAGGGCTGAAGAGGTACATAAATTGAAAATCTAGAGGAATGTTGTCCAATAGAACCTCCTGCATAACAGAAATGTTCTGTATCTGTACTTTCCAAAACCACAACTGCTAGTCACATGTAACAGGGCACTTAAAATGTGATTAGTGTGGCAGAGGAACTAAATTTTAAATTTTATTTAATTTTAACTCACATTGCCACATGAAACCAGTGGTTACTGTATTAAACAGTGCAAAACTACATTACTAGGGAAAAGGAATAAAATCTTGTATTTCTATTATGCTTGACAAAATACTCACATTTATGAATTATCTCAATCTTCCTAACAACCTTATGAGCTAGAACTATGTTAATACCTATTTTATAGTTAGAAAACTGAACCAGTGGTTAAAATGAAAGGTCCTTTGCCTACTAAGGAATAATTTATTCTTAAACTTAGGGCATATGGAGGATCATTAAAACAAAACAAAAATCCAAGAAATACTTAGAGAAAGATTTTTTAAATCCACACACGGAGTTCTAGTTTTAGACTCACCTGCCTCATTTTAGCATGGATATAGAAGCAAGAATAACCCAGTTGAGAAATCTTCTTGGCTAGCAATTCAACTCGCTGAGAGGAGTTACAGAAAATGATCGACTGGTTTATCTGAAGCTGAGCATGGCGGGGGGGTGGGGGTATAAGAAAGAAAAACAAAAACCTTCATCTACTTTGCCAAATCTTGAGAGTATTGACTGACAAATGCTAAAAAATATGATCTTAGAATCTCATAATACAAGAGAGATGCAAAATATCGTAAAATGTAAATACCATAAATATTTACTTAACAGTTGCAGGTAAGTTATAAATTTTATTGTAGAAGAGTATGCATATTAAGAGCCACGTAATTGCCAACATAACTGAAACATTCAATTCTCATTATCTGCAGTAATTCTGTTCTATAAAGTTCCTACAGACACTGAAAACGTGACTGTAGAACCACTGCTCCTAGAGAGATACAGGGAAAAGTTCCTGAGAGCCTCTAGTCACAACTTTTTCATCAACTGATCAACAGATAACCTTGTTTTATGTGTGTTACTGTTCAAAGCACCTTATTTACTTGTGGCGAACAACACTGTTAACTCCTATCTATATAAAGTTTATCTTAAACACATTTTCTCTGCAAACCAATCTTCTTGTGCTTAGTAGCAATGAACAGCACTAAGCTTTGGAGCCATTTTAAACCATGAAATAAACCAAAAAACAAAACAAAACAAAACCACACACACAGAGAAATGCAAAAAATGTGGCACAGACTGTGAGAAAGACATTTGTTTATGAGAGCTGAAACAAGAAGGCAGGGTGTCACTTTGTTCAATCTCAGCTGGGAATATGCACAACAGCTGGTATTTCCCATAGTGTTACTAATATCCACAAAGGACTTCAAAAGCACACGAGTATTGATTGTAGGATTACAAATTTTGGCATGTAGCTGAATTCGCAAATACAGAATATGCAAATAATGAGGACTGACTATACTTAAGGTCTAAGTATTTTAGAATTTAATTAAAAATGTCTTTGATGTCTATCATACAATACCAACTTTAGATCAACAACCAAAACTACCTTTTAGGAAAAGCTATGGACTATTTTTACACTGAAAACGGTGGGAAAACAGACACAACTGTTTTTTGGGGGTTAAGTAATGGGTAATATTCAGCAACTGAAGCCTGCTACTTACCCTGGAGAAAAGTGTGTTGAGGCAGTGTACTTTTTGGCGCTCAGTTACATAGGCGTAGTACTGGGTTACTCCCTTCAAAGTTAGTTCCTCCATCAGGTTAATCTCATAGGGTTTCTGCAAATGGGAATTCTGGAAAAAAGAAGAGTCACATAATTTTAAAAAAGCAGAACATAGGGCGCCTGGGTGGCTCAGTTGGTTGGACGACTGCCTTCAGCTCAGGTCATGATCCTGGAGTCCTGGGATCGAGTCCCACATCGGGCTCCCTGTTCGTCGGGGAGTCTGCTTCTCCCACTGACCTCTCTCCTCTCATGCTCTCTCTCTCTCTCAAATAAATAAGATAAAATCTTAAAAAAAAAAAAAAAAAAAGCAGAACATATCTTTTTAAACTTGAAATAAATCCCCCAACATTTCTGATCAACTTGTGCTTAAAAGGCATGCAGTTTTCTTCAGAGTATAAGTAATCCATGACAGTAAAAATATGTTACCATATAATAGAAAATCTAACATTCAGATATGTAGCTAAATTCCTATTTTGTACTTTGTATACATGATTACATTGTAATAAAAATTTATTCAGGATCAATGGCTGTCAGCCAGACACCAAACGCTAAGTGAATACAGAATTTAATCAAATTACTGTTTTTAAAAAATTAATTTATGCAAAACTAACCTTAATTCAACAGCTGGCAGGAAAGCCAAAAACCTGAAATAATCAGCATAAACTGATAATAAGATGTTATTATGAATAAAGGTATACTCATGGGCAAGAGAACAGCACTGCTTCCCAGTACAGGTTTATACTCACCATGAATTTCTGTACACTAAGAGGGAAAGTAGCGGAATATAATAATATCTGTCTGTTTTTAGGTAGCGTGAGAATAATATCCTCCATTATCTGCACAAAATCCTGTGACAGCAACTTATCTGCCTGCAGTACAAAGGAAAGACAATTTCAAAAACAATTAGTGTCCAAGGTCTTCAGTTAATAAGGCATTATGCCACAGGAGCATTCATGGAATATTCCTGGTTGTGAATAGTACTCTAGGACACTCCCTACTCCAAAGGCACCCAGACACATTTGCAGTGATTCAGAAGAGGGAAAAACCATTAATACCATATTCTAGGGGAAAGAGAAAACTCTAGACAGATAAAATCCTTGTTCCCCTAACAAAATTTTAATGTGATTTCCATTGAGAGGCAGTACTTGGCTGAGAGTACAATCTAGAGTCAAACTACCTGGGTTGAAATCTTGTCTCCTTCACACTTATTAGCTATGTTGACAAGTTATTTAACGACCCAATACTTAAGTTTCCACAACTTTAAAGTTAGCAGTAGTAACTGCTTTATAGGATACTTACCTTACAGGGTTGTTGTGAAAAGCAAATGAAAAAACACGTACAGCACTTAGTGCTACACACAGTGACAAACAAACATTATCTCTCGTTACTCAAAGATTAAAAACCTGTCTGAATTAGACTATGATTGACCTGATCTAGTTATCTAAAACATCCGAAGAGGAAAATTACTTTATCTCAAAATATTAACACCAGTACAGTGTGTGTATAAAAACACGGGCAGATCCCCAAAATGTAGAGTACAGTAAGTTCTTAAAAGGCACTTACAACCTGATGAGATAACAAGTATACCAGAGACAAAAAACCCAAACAATACAAAGCAGGATATACTAAATGAGGGGTTAGAGACATTAGATGTTTTTTAAGATCACTGATTTTAGAAAGAGACTTAGAATGAACTTGCCTTTGAGATATTCAACAACTCCTTTCCTTAAAAAATAAAAACAAAACCTATAATCTGGCATCCCTAAGAAAAAGACACAAGGCTGAACTATTCCTACAAATGCCTACCATCTATTGCCTTTAATGGGCAAAACATGTTTTATAGTAAGCGAATTAGTTTGAATTGACAAGAATCATGCGTTTACTAGAGGTTCACAAATACAAAGAGCTTTTGCTTTTGCTTTATTCACTGGCAGTTATAAACAAAGCACAGAATAGTACTTTCCAAATGAAGAGACATTACCTCATCCAATACTATCATCTGGACATGATCAACTTTTGCTACTCCTTTCTTGATAAGATCCAGGATTCTTCCAGGGGTAGCTATCACCACGTGCACTACAAAAGATTAGAATATATATATATTCTCATTTATTTTAGCTTGGGCAAAGAGGATTCAGTAAAGGTTTATTATACATATTTTATCAGAAAATTGTAGGGGTAGGAATAATACAAACAGGCAAGGATGTGTTTTAAGATAAGAATTTTCATTTCATCTTAGGTTGGTAAGAGAATACTTGTTTGTTTCACTGCTACATGGGGCAGGCTAATAGCTTCCCAAACCATCTGCTCAAATAAGGGGGAGTACTTGTCTTAAAACTATCCCCAATGAGTAACAAAGACATACCAGGCATCTCACATACAGTTGCTTGCCTCTGAACTATAGTAATGGTCTTCAGAAGATTGTTAAAAGGATGAAATGAGATAACCATTTTAATTAAATGTGCAGTATGAAGCACATAGTAATTTACCAAATGATAATCATATATAAAATTTTAATCAAACTTTATGTATAATTTTACATAAGGGGATTTCAAGCTTGTGTTTCGTTATCTTTTTTCATTCTGTAATGTATCATGGAGAACTCAATGAAAATAAAGATAGATCACCTTCATTGCTTAACAGCTTCATGGAATTCCATTCGGACTATACCCCTGTATTTAGTCCTCTGACATTTAGGACATTCCAATTTTTCAGTACTACAAACTACACTGCAGTAACCCTGTATTTGCCTAATATTTCTTCAGGAAGAGTCTTGAAAATACACATTTATCATTTTAAAACACAATGCCAAATTGCCCTCCATAAAGATCATATCAATTTATACCCTCAAGCTGCAAGACAGCCTATTTCTTCTCAAACTTATTATTGGTTATTATTATTTTTTAGCCTTCCCAGCCGGATACAGTATCAAACTATTATTATTTACATTAAAAAATTATCAGCAAGGTTAACTATCCTTTCAATTACTATCAATTTATCTTTTTTCTCCAATGAAATGGTCATTTCCTTTATTCATTTTTCTATGGCAGTGTTTCTGGTCCTTAATTCTTTTTTTTCTTTTTTTTCCTGGTCCTTAATTCTTAACAATTTTTAGTGAAGTTCAGGAAACACCCCAGTCTGTAATTATACTTGAACAGCTAGGCCACACTGTATCAGTCATTCCCTACCTGTGTCATCAAGCCTCATTATGTCATCCCGTAAATTGGTTCCTCCTGTGGTTGCCATCACTTTGGCCCCTCCCATGTGCTTGCTGACCTGGATGCAAATTTGACTGACCTGTAGAGCAAGTTCTCTAGTGGGAACAATCACCATTGCTGGAAAAGACAAAAAAGAAACATATTTTAAGGGTGTAATAAGCTACAGAAATACTGGCCCTTGCAATCTAGACACTCAGCACATTCTAAAAAGTTGAATCATAGTAAGCCTAATTCTGAAAAGTCAAAAAAGTAAATCTCCTTTACAAAAAAAAAAGGAAGAAAGAAAAAAAGGACCTATTACAGTGTTCTAGCTTTGGACTTTTCCTGAGCAGCACAGCTTTATAAACCTGGTACTCCTTAGTTACAAACCTTTAAAGGGTTCTTTGCCTTGGCAACCATTACCTCAAAGTTTATTAATTTAATATTTCAGTAAGGGATTCACTAAACACCTGAATAAGAACTCCTGCTGCCCAGGTTCCATTTACATAACATGCATGTAGGTAAAAGGAAGATAGGAGAAATGATCAGTACAGATCAAGATCAATTTACGAAAATTTCAGAAAAAGCTTTAGAGGTCAAAATTTAAATGTTAGCTTACTCTGCATAAAACTATGGAAACTTGTTTCTTCCTACTCCTAAGCTCTTAAAACCACAAGGCTTTATAGAAGAAAAAGTTCATGAGCTCTTGTAAACATGTAGGTGCCCCAAGAAACAACTCAGTTCCACAGTTTTTAAGTAGCAAAGTCAGATAACTTTATGATTCTTGCTTTCTTATCTATAAGCCAATACCTATTTTGCCTATTTCACTGGAATACTATCAAAACTGTGTGCTATGTAAAAGCCCTCTGAAAACTAACAATCTTTTTAGAAAGCTGGGTATTTTATAAGACAACTGGGCCACAAGCCGTGAAAAGAAAAGGTAAATACTAACCACAGATTACGTAAATTCTAAAAAAAGATGGTAATATCTACCACATACCTGTAAAGTAAAACCGCCATTTTTAGTTTAAACAAACTAACCTTGTATATTGTCCTTCTTCAGGTCTAGCCGTTCAAGTAAGGGAATGAGGTAGGCACCGCTCTTGCCTGTTCCATTTTTTGCTCTAGCTAAGATATCCCTACCAGATAAAGCAATGGGAATGCTCTCCTCCTAAGAGACAAGAAAATGCAAATTACTTGTGAATAAAAACAGTACAGAAGTAAATTATTCTCTAAAATATAATGGAAGTATACCTCTTTGGTATGGCTTTCAAGTGTCCCACATTTGCATAAGAATAGGTAGAGGCCAAGTAAATTACCAGTCAAAATCACCATCATTATCAACCAATATTTATGAGAACTACTTATAGTGTATTATTAAACTTTATCCCAATGTCATAAAAACAATATGGATTTGCATGTGTGAGAATGTGTAGGACTAAGGGAGCTGGGCATCTACAACAAAGAAAACAAATGAAGAGGAACCCAGGGTGACACAAAGAAGACTTGAATAAACAGAAAAACAAGTGAAGGACCTTTCACAACGTAAAAGTGGGAGAAAAAAATGGCACAAACAATACAAAGGAAAGACCGTACATTCTGAGAAAAGTAAGCCAATTTAACCACAATGAAAAATTGCAGCTCTGACAACTCATCCTTGCAAAAAATAGGAATCGGCTGGCAAAGTTTAAGTCCTATTTGATTTATCGTATCATATAAGCTTAAAATGTCAGTGTCTTATATTCAACTTCTCTGTCCTGAAATGTACTCAACTGAGGGCTCAATTCTATTCCAGTAATCTTAATCCATGGTCATAGTAGAGAGTGACTTTTCATTTTCACACTTAGCTTACTTTGTCATACGTGTTTTTCAAGGATAACATTTCCTATTAGGACAAGTTACCTAAACAACAGCAAAGGATTCCCCCAAATTACTGAAAATTGAATACACATATACATATATAGATTGAATAGATATAAAGAGGGAAGAATAAGAACATTTCAATTTCTGAAACTAAAATTTTTAATTTTAATTTATAAAACCAGAAAGTTAGGAAAGTAAGTTAGGAAAGGGATTCATAATCACTGTAACAATCAGTTCTGTGTCTAAGCTAATGACCAAAAGAACTATCTCTAACAGTTTAAAATCATTATTATAGGAATATCTAATAATCATCATGACTTGCATTTCCCCTCATAATAATCATCCTACTTAGAATACATCAAAGGAAAAATAAAATAAATAAATAAAGAAAAGAATGCATCAAAGGGGTCAGATGGGTTCCAAATGACCAGAAAAAGAAAACACAGCTCCCAGAACTGTAAATATGGTCCAGTAACAATACTGTTACCCTCTGTTCCTATAACCAGCATTAAACAGTCTGCTTATTATAATAAAGCAGGTCAAAGAAAAAAATCCTTGGCTTTGACCCTTTGGTCTTAATCTCTTTGTTCCTACTTTGAGTCAACTCTGTTCATCTACAGTTGCTCTGGGGGCTTATTACCCCCATGGGTTCATTTTCTTCTGTGTTTTTTAAGATCTTATTTTTATTTATTTGAGAGAGAGCAAAAGGAGAAGGTCAGAGGGAGAAGCAGACTCCCTATGGAGCTGGGAGCCCAATGTGGGACTCCATCCTGGGACTCCGGGACCATGACCTGTGCCAAAGGCAGTCGCTTAACCAACTGAGCCACCCAGGTGCCCCTTTTCCATGGTTTTTAAATAGGCTACTAGCACACTACTCAGTTCTGTAACGGAATAAAAGTCTAGGTGGTCTCCAAGGGCCTCCAAATGACTTAAGTCAGGTTCTTTAAAATAAAACTTTTGAATGAAGTGAGGCAGGTGAGAATTAGCTTAAGGGTATCCTAATTTCCCATTTTGGGTTCACCTCCTAACTCAGATTAAGGCCACTAAATTCTATTCCCTTGCACTCTCTGATAGGGTTTATGCTATAAAGAAACTGTTTAAAGATAGGCTTTTTCTTTTCCTTTTTTTTTTTTTTTAAACAAAGTAAGCAAGCCAGTCTCCAAGTTAAGATACACTGATAGTTTGCCCCTTATAGTGACCATTATGATTAGCAGCAGCAGTCACGGAATTCAACACATCCACACTGTCTCTTACTACTATCTGCCAGAAAGATCAGGTAATATAATGAAAGAGAATTCAAGTCAGGCTCAGACAACTGTGAAACCCAAGAGGAAATCATGGGAGCTACCAGGGAGAAAACAGAGGAGGAGGAAGCAAAAAACTTTAAAAACTGTCTGCTGGGCACCCAGATACTTTTATTTACATCCTTTCAAGTTAGGTATTTTTGTTTTATAATAAAAACATTCCCACACAAAAACTTGTTATGTGAATGTTCACAGTAGTATTCAAAATGGCTAGCAGTGGAAACAACCTATCAACTGACTGATAAACCACAGGTGGTACAGCCATACAATGGAATTATTATTCGGCAATACAAAGGGAAGAAGTACTAATACATGCTACAACATGGATAAACCCTAAAAAATGCTAAGTCAAAGAAAACACTCACAAAAAACAATGTATGTCTGCATTTATATGAAATGTCCAGAACAGGCAAATTCATGGAGATCAGTGGTTGGTTAGGGCTAGGGGAAAATGAGGGGAGACTGCTAAAACAGTTTCTTTTTAGGGTGATTACAGTGTTCTAAAATTGATTTGCATAACTGTGAATACACTAAAAACCACTGAATTGTATACTTTAAATGTATAAATTGTGTGATATGTGATTTGCATCTTAGTCACCAAACCCATGACAACCCCACAACAACCTGAGGTCTGATTCTGCCACCTTACCTCTCCATGGCCATGTTCCACCAGTAAGGTGGAAATGATCCACTAAGTTATCTGTTGTGTTTTGGTTACCCTGGGATCCATCTTCCCTAGCACCCCAAATTTCTTCTGAGGAATTACATGTCCCCACCCCACCGGATAGTCTAGGTAACCTCTCCAGCTAAACAGGAGACATCAAATGAACCCAGGCCAGCTCCATGCTCTCTCTTCTAAGAATTTAAATTGTTATAGTAGATCCTGTAACAATTTGTAGCTTCCCAAGCCCTTCAGAACTGCCTCAGTCCTTGGTCAATTCCAAGTGTGACTTTTCTCACTCTAGTGAACTCCTCTGATATTCTTTCAATAAATTTCCCTTTGCTAAAGTCAGCCCAAGTTGGTTTGCTGCCTATAACCAAAGCACAGAAAACTTCCAATTTCCTAGTACTGAGAGGCATTCGACAGAAGTGTGGTACCGAAAAAAGCTGAAAATTGCCCTGTTAGCTGCTTTTAGGGTAGTTGTTTCTAACCCTTCCTGGGTCAGCTGACCTTAAGAATCTTAATTTTAGCGGGAAAAATAGTATGAGTATGGTAGAGGAGATAGCAATAGTTATCACAGGTATCTACTACTGCCCAGAAAAAAGAATTTGGAAGATAATAATTTCAAAAATATCTCTAACTTAAGGAACACACCCCAGTTTTACCATAGTAACTAATGAGTAAATGCATTTAAAGGTTTTTTTCTTGCAAATTTTGGAAAACAATTCCTATAATCCCAAGAAATCCACGTTAGCAAGAGAAATGATTTACAAAGGATTAAGAATGCTGTAATTCCTAACTATCAACAATATGCTATTAATTCTTAATTAAAACTTATTACACCTGGTTGACAAAATAATTTCTCAAAATAGTTGAGATTCTTGACCTGATGTGAAATTTTTTTTGCCAACAATAAGGAACTCCCATGTTTCCCTCCATAGTGGACTAACTGCCATTTCATCATTATCTTACCGAAAAGGTCTTCAAAAGGTGTGCCTAGGGTCTGGAAGCAGTCAGAGTTAGAGTTACCATTTTCAATCATCTCAAAGTTAATACAGCTGACCCCTAAATGTCGGGGTTAGGGGTACTGACATCCCACACAATTAAGAATCCACGTTTAACTTTCGACTCCTCTAAAGCTTAACTAATAGCCTACTGCTGACTGGAAGCCTCACTGATTAACGTAAACAGTCACACATTTTGTATGTTAGGTGTAAATAAAGTTAGAGAAAAAAAATATTAAGAAAACCGTAAGAAAGATACATTTACAGTACCATAAAAAATCTGTGTATAAGTGGAACCACGCAGTTCAAACCCTTATTGTTCAAGGGTCAACTCTGTAAGGTTTCATAATGTTAAGCAGAATAAAACAGTAGGTTCTTACACCTTCCAAAGAAGTCTGTGCTCCTATAAAGCTATGCTTTAGAGTGGCAGTTATGCTAGCTATGGGGCACAGCATTCAGAACTAGAACTAGAGTCACAGATGGCTACACCAAAGAAAGATGTGTGGGGGCAAGCTGTAGTATGTCTGGTTCCAGCCTGTCAGTGTAAAATATTCTTTCTGGAGGATATAATTAAGTGCTTCATTGTCCAATAATCTTATAATCAATAAAATTTCACCTCAAAGAAAATTCAAATGCAGAAGACACCCACCATCTGATCAAGAAGGCTTCTTCAGTATTTGGGGGAAAAAAATGCCTGCATAAAACTGTAAACTAAGTACTATGGAAAAGAATACCTTAAAAACAATAGGAAGGCAAGGAGAGACAGCATATAAGAAGAGAATGAATAGAGGACAACCAGTCATGAGGTTAGATTTCACTACAGGACTTCTAAATTTTTTTGGTTCTAAAATCCTAACATTTATGGTTTATTACACTGAATAATTCTAAGGAACATTTGCGTTTTCCATAGATTCCTGGGCAAAATAATAGTGAGAAAAAGATAATGTGAATGGTGGTCTTAGATATCTAAAATAATGCTTTGTACTTGTACACTGCTTTGCTATTTCACAACATTGTTTTAGTTACATTTAATCCTCACAAAAACCCTATGAGGGAGATTATTATTTCTACTTCACCAAAAAAGCTAAATGTGAGACTGGTTAAGTGACTGGAAAGATAACTGCCTATATATTATACTAATACTGAAAGTGCAAATAACAAAGTCAATTTTAAATTTTAATATAAAGGTGGAAAACAGGAGTCAGCAAGGGTCCATCAAGAATTAAGTCAGCTGGGGGCACCTGGGTGGCTCAGTGGGTTAAAGCCTCTGCCTTCGGCTCAGGTCATGATCTCAGGGTCCTGGGATCGAGCCCCGCATCAGGCTCTCTGCTCAGCAGAGGGCCTGCTTCCTCCTCTCTCTCTCTCTCTGCCTGCCTCTCTGCCTACTTGTGATCTCTGTCTGTCAAATAAATAAATAAAACCTTAAAAAAAAAAAAAGAATTAAGTCAGCTGGATGGCACAGGTGATTGTGTGTCTTGACTTGGTTTTGGCTTGGGTCGTGATCTTGGTGTCGTGGGATCGAGCCCCACATGGGGCTCTGTGCTCAGTGCAGAGTCTGCTTGGGTTTCCCTTTTTCCCTCTGTCCCCCACCCCACAAATAAAATCTTTAAAAAAAAAAGAATGAATTAAGTTTGCTATGAATGAACCAATCCTTTTTTTGAGGAAGGCAGGAGCATTTATTCCTTCCTGCCTCCCCATCTCCTTTTTTGATAAAACTACTGTATGGAATAGTAACATAAAACAATTACAGAGCACTTATCATCTACTAGGCACTATACCAAGCATACTAAAATGAATTACCTCATTTAATCGTCACAACTCCTCTATGATAAATAATATCATAACACTTTTACAGGCCAGGAAACTAAGGCTTAGAGAGAGAACGCAAAATAATCAACTTATAAAGGACTGGAGTTGGGATTGGACCTGGGCAGTCTGACTGCCGAGACTAGTTCTTCAATAGTTCTATAGACAAAGTTAACCTGCAGACATGTCAACCATGATTTCATCAAAGCATTATAAACACCACTGAACATCTGAAGGCCCATTTCCTGCCATCTAATTTGCTAAGTACTGGAGATACAAAATTGAATGATATAGTCCCTACAGTAGAAGACTCTCATAAAACTTTTCACCCCTGTAAATAAAATGGATTAACATGAACTACATAACAGAAAAATAAATTTCCAAAATATTTTCAATATTTGCAAACTGCCTATCTGGTGATGTATATAATCTTATCTCGATACTTTCTCAGCCATAATAAACTTTAGTTTGTCCACAAAGGCACACAAAGATAAAAACCCCTAAGCAATCACTATCCCAGTATTCTCTGCTTGGAATATGGATCACCTCTAGATTATTCTGTCTTCCTCTAATGGCTACATATATATGCAATTTCAATGAGAAAGGGGCTCATCATATCACACTGAAATTATCTGTATGATTAGGGGTCTTATCCCCATGACTGTGAGGGCAGAAATCCTGTCTTGTTCATAAAAACATCTCTAGTCTAGGTCACTCGGTACATGTTTGCTCAATGAAAAAGTACTCAATGATGTCATTGGGTTTGTCCTTATTACAGCTTGGGTTTAACAGTTTTAACATGCGTGTTTATGTCTACATGCATGTGCCCACAAACATACAGGTATTTCCTTGTTCTAGTCACTGAAAGGGCCAAGGAGCAAAGAATGTACTCAGATTTAAGTCTCTAATACTACTACCCCACTAAGCAGGGCTCCTTGGAGAAATGGCTGATTCCAAGGCTGGGACAAGACAGGTACAGATAGGCTCAGCATCATGATATGCCAAAAAAGAAGTACTCAAGAAAAATGAAGGGGTAAGGGAGGTGAGGAGTGAACAGGCAGAGCACAGAGAGTTTTTAGGGCAGTAAAACTACTCTCCCTGATATTACAATGATGAGTACATGTCATCACACGTTTGTTCAAACCCACAGAATGTACAACACCAAGAGTGGACCCTAATATATATTATGAACTTTGGATAATGTTAACTGAGGTTCCTCCAGTTGTAACAGATGCGTCATTCTTGCGAGGGATATTGATAATGGAGGTTATGCATGAGTGGGGACCCGGGTTTAAGAGAAATCTCTATTTTCTGCTCAACTGCTGTGAACTTAATATTGCTCTAAAAAAACCAGTCTATCAGGAAAAAAACAAGTGTGTGTACATTATAAACACACAGGGACCAGCTTCATGGAGCTCACAATGGCCAAAAAAGGGACAATTTGACCACAAAAACACCACTGGGGGGGGGGGTGTTTTGAGTCCACACTGATAATATACAAATACATGAAGAGATAGGTAAGGCTTTTCTTTTCTTTTTTTTTTTTTTTCTTTTCTTTTTTTTTAAAGATTTTATTTATTTATTTGAGAGAGAGCACAAAAGGGGAGGATCAGTGGGAGAAGGGAGCCCGATGTGGGATTCCATCCCGGGACTCCAGGATCATGACCTGAGCCGAAGGCAGTCGCTTAACCAAGTAAGTTACCCAGGTGCCCCAGGGAAGGCTCTTCTTTACAAGGCCAAATGTGGAAGGAGTGCTAGCTAGCACTGGTAACTCATCATAATTTATCAGAGTAAAGATCAAATCATGCAAGAATCAACAATGGATGCTAAGACTAGGAAGAAATTTTGGTTGAAGAGTAAGATACCTGCATGGTCTTAAAGTTCTTCCCACAGACTACTTATTAGCTTCAAAGGAAGGGCGGGGAAAGCAATTAATTATATAGTAGAAAAATCAGACACCACCTTGAGACGATAATGAAAATTAAATTCATCAATGAAAACTATATGGACACTATGTATACCTTCAAATGTGGTAGTTTGAAAAGGCCATAACATAACTTCTGCAGTAGTTTGACTAAGAATGAGTAACTTGAGGCTAATCACGTGGAGACACAGCACAAACCCAAAATGAGGAATATTCTATTAGGAAAAAAGGGCTGTATTTTTTAATGTCAATGTCATAAAAGACCAAAAAAAGACTAGGGAAATGCTCACCACTAAAAGAGGTTAGAGATATAACTAACTAATGCAATACCTGATCTTAGGAGGCGTTCTGTACAGTAAAGAAAAAAAAAATGCTATAAAGGACATTTTGGGGTCATTTCAAAATTAGAATACAAATGACAGATAAGATAGAAATACTGTATTAATGTTAAATTGACCAAATTTAACACTGTACTATGTTTACATATGTACTACAGTTACACAAGAAAATATCCCCAGGGGCACCTGGCTGGCTCAGTTGGTACGGCATATAACTCTTGCTCTCAGGGTCTTGAGTCCAAGCCCCATGTTGGGCACAGAGCTTACTCAAAAAAGAAAAAAATCCTATTCTTAAGAAATGCACACTGAAATGTGTAGAGGTAAAGGACCATTTTTGTGACTTTTCTTTAAAAGGTTCAGAAAAAGTGTGTAGGTGCACATGTATACACATGAGAAAAACGCTAATTTTACCATTCACACAGATCAAAAAGTATGGAATGCTTAACTCATAACATTACATCACAAGTGGATGAAACGGGAGAACATACCTGAATAGGAGATGGCTTTTCCCAGCCCATTTCAAAAATTCCCATCAATAACTCCCGTTTCAAACAGTAATCTTCAAACTCATTTCCTTTTGTGGAGGTCACATCCTAGTCAAACAAACAAAACAACAAAATGAAGTGCAACTGTCTTCCTTTGGTAGTTACTATACTTATGAAAATTTGAGAGACTTATTCTTCCTCTACCCCATTTAAAATGCAAACATATGCAAATGAGTTCTGTCTTGATCTATATTTCAAGTATTCCTAAGGAATAAGCACTCTTTAACACACACAGGCCACTTAAAAATTGTTTTGGGGAAAGGCCACCCTGTGGTCATATTCTTCTGAGGACTGGTTGAATACTATTATTTCTATGTAAGTATCATGCTGTGAATTACAAATAGCAAGAGGTGAAGTCAAACTCTGCTCCACGACTCACTGTCTGCAAATATCCTATTCTAAATAAAGATTTCTCAAACTTAGCACTACTGACACTGGGCCAGAAAATTCTCTTTCATAAGGGGCCATCCTGCAGCATCCCCGTAAGTTGAGTTTAACAAGCTGTGATAACTGGGGCGCCTGGGTGGCTCAGTGGGTTAAGCCTCTGCCTTCAGCTCAGGTCATGACCTCAGGGTCCTGGGCTCGAGCCCCACGTGGGGCTCTCTGCTCAGCAGGGAGCCTGCTCCCCCCTACCCCCGCCTACTTGTGATCTGTCAAATAAATAAATAAAATCTTTATTAAAAAACCAAACAAGCTGTGATAATCAAATGTCTCTAGCTACTGCTAAATCCCCACTAAGGGACAAAAATCACCCCCAGTTGGGAATACTGGGCTAAGAGAACGAATCTCTCAACTTCCTTGTCCTCATCCACAAAATAAGGATAATACCTAACCTGAATCTTACTGTACTGCTAGGGGCATAAGAGAATTTTGAAAAAATGTCTTGCAAACCATGAAAATACTCCATAAATTAGATAAAATATATAGATGTATAAATACAGCATTGAATATACAGATACACATTATATTAATGTAATTCCTCCAAAAGGTGAAAATTTTTGGCAATTCATCATATATGATCCATACAATTTCAACCCCTTCAATCTAAGAGTAAACACACAGTGCCTATTGTTATAATTAAGTAGCTACTTCACTTTTAGAGTTTCCACACCATTTTTCCACTTGAATTTTATAATCAACTTACCGAAGTTTTGATTCTTAGATCCTTTGGAGGGAGTTTTAAAGTCTTTTTCCAGTCATCACCAGGTCTATGGAGAATACAGTAAAATTGAAGCATGAGAATTCATAGTATCGCTATTCTAATAATACAAAGATGATTCACCATAATTAATTATAATTAAGTTCTAAAAAGCACAGTAAGTTTAATACACTGCCATTTACTTTGGAATATAGTTAACAGAAATAAACAGCATTAGGAAAACTGCTCTTCTTACAAAAGTCTAGAGAGGATAAAAAAAAAAATCAAGAATAGAAGGGGATAAGGCATCCATCCTTTTAAGAGAAGCAGTGTGATATGTAGTGCAACTGTTGTCCAATCTGGTAACCACTGTGTTTTATTTGATGTAAGTAGTGTGTTTTAATTTAAATTAGTTGCCAACATTTAAAAATTAGATTTCATATAAAGTCCAGACTCAGGCTTTTCTTAGAAAAACAAAAACAAAAACAAAAACAAAAAAACACGAGGCTTTAGCAACACTGGTTCCACACTTCTGCATGTCAACAGTTTGATAGAGGTCAACAGTTTGATAGAGGCCTTAAATCAAGCAGCAGACTCCTTTAGATAAAGCAAGTACCTTCTCATGTAGCACAGTCTCCACAAAGCATCTGAGTTTCTAACTTTTGGTGACTAATTAAAACCAAGGGCTCTAAAGTTTCAGACCCGAGGCCAAGCTCTGACTCTACTACTCAGTATTTTTGTGACTTTGCAGCAGTTATTTTTCTAAGCCTCCAATTCTCTCATATATAAAGGGGGTTGAGAATTGTATCAAGTAATTTTCATAAAATACTCAGCTTAGTTCCTGGCAAAATAAGAACTCAAGGAGTGCCTGAGTGGCTCAGTTGGTCAAGCATCTGGCTTGGCCTCAGGTGACGGTCAGATTGAGACCTACATCTGGCTCTGTGCCCCCCAACAAATAAAATCTTAAGAACAAAAACAAAAAACCCCCCCTCAGTATTAGCTGTTAATGACTATCTCTCAATCTTTTTTTTTTTTTTTTAACTGAGAATGCTTGAAACCAAGAAAACAAGAGTAAAATTCTCTTTTTGGTCAAATAAAACCCTCAAGTAATACTGAAGCACCTAATGGGGAAAAAATGGTCAATAAAGCAGATAATGCCTTCAAATGTGTCATCTCTAAATAAAAGTTTTTACCGATTTTATTATAGCCACGCTTACATAATCAGAGCCTCCAAAACCTCTCAAGAGTCTTGATTTAGAAAGATGAGGACTTACTTTACTTAAAGCTAGGTCCTACGTAATTTAAAGTACTCTAACACAGATAACTATTTGCTCCCAATTTCAAGGGTACCAAAGCCTTTCAACTCTGCCTATAATTAACACACCAAAGTCTCTGAGCAAAAATGTCAGCTGAACATCGTAGTATGCCAGCCTGCCACTGTCAAATAAAAATGCAGAAATACAATGGAAAATCTTATCACAAGTAATTTATAATCTTAGGAGTTAGAAGACCCAAACTATTTAAAATGAGTAAGTGACAGAGATTAAGTATTAGAATGAATTCTGAAGACAGTGATGGGATCTAGTAGATCCCAGAGATGACAAACTGAGATTTAAAAAAAAAAAAAAAAAATCTTTTTTTTTTTTTTACAAACAGATTTGAAGAACCCACAGAATGAAGAAGAACCCATTGAGACAAACCGTAGTAAGAGACTCTTAATCTCAGAAAACAAACTGAGGGTTGCTGGGGGATGGGGGAAGAGATAGGGTGGTGGGGTTATGGACGGTGGGGAGGGTATGTGCTGTGGTGAGTGCTGTGAATTGTTTAAGACTGATGATTCACAGACCTGTACCCCTGAAGCAAATAATACATTATGTTAGTTAAAAAAAAAAACAACAAAAACCACCATTAATCCCAGGCAGACCAAAAATAAAAAGCAAAATCTGTTGTCTGAAATCAGAATTTAAGTAGAAAATAATTAAATAACACAGCTTTATGTTTAAAAATAGCCTAAATCTTGCTAGCCTATTCATATATTGAAAAGACAAACTACAATTTAGAGAATATTCTTGATTTCTATACTAATTAAACCTTAAAAATAGAATATGCAATAACAGAATACGCATTAATACTAATTCTTCCAATGACCAAACCAATTCCAATGGAAATTAACTCCTAGAGGTCACTGGCAAACCACATTCAAGTAACCATCTATATGATATTCTGGTAGCTTATAAGTGCTACTTTTCTTTAGAAGTGCTTTTTAGGCATGGAAAAGACCTAGGTTGTAATAAAACACACATTAGTTCAGTGACCCAGTTTCTACATCATATGAAGATTTCAAGAGAATAAATCGATCTCTATGGCTAGATATTAAAAGTCAAATGTGAAATGGGGTCGAGTCTTTTTTTTTTTTTTAAGATTTTATTTATTTGACAGAGATTACAAGTAGGTGGAGAGGCAGGTGGCGGGGGTGAGGGGGTGGGGTGGGGGTGGTGGTGGGGGTGGGGAAGTAGGCTCCCCACTGAGCAGAGAGCTGCATGCGGGGCTCAGGCTGGATCCCGTTCCCAGTACCCTGGGATACCCTGGGATCATGACCGGAGCTGAAGGCAGAGGCTTTAACCCACTGAGCCACCCAGGTGCCCCTGGTCAAGTCTTCAATGTTAATTTTCTATTAACTGAATCTTAGAGTGATAGTTAACAGTAATAACTTAAAGTGTACACTTAGGGGCACCTGGGTGGCTCAGTGGGTTAGCCCTCTGCCTTTGGCTCCGATCATGATTCCAGAGTCCAGGGATGGAGCCCGGTGTTGCCCCATGTTGGGCTCTCTGCTCAGCGGGGAGCCTGCTTCCCCCTCTCTCTCTGCCTGCCTCTCTGCCTACTTGCGATTTCTGTCAAATAAAATCTTTAAGAAAAAATAAAGTGTACTCTTAGATGACGAACAGCACATTTAAAAGAAAAAATATTCTGTAGTAAGATGAGGCAACAAAGTTTTTAGAGTCAACAAAGGGGCCTGGAACTATTCAGTTCCATGCATTTCCAAGAGTTCAAAATCTTGAAAACCCTAGGAATATATAATGGCTTCTTGTGTATAAAAGGAGAAAGCTTATTTTTTTTAAAGTATAAAACTAAAGTTCCATAATCTTAAAAAAAAAGTTATGGATAAATTTTCTGTGAGTAAGTCTGGGACAGTCTTTAAATTTAAAACTTGAGGGGCGCCTGGGTGGCTCAGTGGGTTAAGCCTCTGCCTTCGGTTCAGGTCATGATCTCGGGGTCCTGGGAATCGAGTCCCACATCGGGCTCTCTGCTTGGCAGGGAGCCTGCTTCCTCCTCTCTGCCTGCCTCTTTGCCTACTTGTGATTTCTGTCTGTCAAATAAATAAAATCTTAAGACAAAAACGACGACTTAAAACTTGAAACTGGCTTTAACTGCTATTTAAACTAGGGTGAGGTACAGTTTAACACTAGGGAAAAAGCCATACTGGCAAAAACAGGATGGATCCGAGCTAATTATGAAAGCCAGAAATGTTTCAAACAGTAATGTATACAAAATGAATATATGTCATCTGTATCTACATTTTGTTAATGAACCTGAATTATGACAAAAATACATTATTCAATTGCAAATACCCAACCACCATAAAACAGTCATCTGTCTTTTCCTTGCAAACAAAATGGTTAAAATAAGGTTTAAAGTAGTCAACAACAAAGTAGCAAAAAGATACCCCCTTGGTCTCCTAAGTCTGTTTATTATTCATTCTAACACTTACTTAATAGTGGTGGTCATACTCTGTGCTTGCTGCTGAGTGCCATTATTGATTGTGTTGGTATTTTTCAGCTGGTTCATCTGTTGCTGTGTCTGTGTGCCCCCTCCTCCGGGGCCACCACTGGGCTTCACAGGGCCCCTCAGCTGACCATTTTGACTGGACAGACCCATTATAACAGGGTTCTCTGTTCTGGCCGTGCTCATGCTGTATTAATTGTAAAGATGTCTCTTTCAAACTTCAAAACTTTTGAAAGTCAGTAGAGAAACTGTAATAACAGTTTATTAGGCTCTCCAAAATGAAGAGATAAATATAAGTCTTGCTCAATATATGAGTCCTTTATTGCAATGCAGGCAAGCACCTGTAAGTCTCTGAACGGTAAGCAGCAGTAACTTGCTCTCATGCACCGAATCAACTTTTTATTTTTTAAAAAGCCCTCTAACAAGGTTGAGTTATAGATCTGAATTCACTCACTTCAATCTGAAACAAAGAGAAAGTTTAATTAGCAAACATAGGAAAGTTAGAAAAAACTTTCCCTTTTAAAAGAACCCCTTTAGAGGAAATCATTAAATAAGAATACAGATGTACTTAGACCAAAACACTAGTCAGGCTAGGAAGACACACAAAAAGATGGACTGCCTCAAAAAACAAAAAAACAAAAACCAAAAAAACCCACCAAGCCAACTGAGACCAATCTCAAACATTTAAAACTGTCAGTTCAAAGTAACCCAGAGAAGATTAGGTAGAAAGATACTGTGATTAAATTAGCACTAGCTGTCAAATGGCAATCTCTTCCTTCAGTTTCCTCCCTGATGAATACTCAAAGTCTTTGCCACCTCTAAAAGTCAATGATTCATTATACTTAATTGCGTTACAACTGAATGAAGTATCACACTATTTTATTAATGTAAATCTACGTATCTTGTAACAAGGCAAGACAATTCATTTTTTTCCCTATTTCTGACAGCAACTGCAAACTCTTGAAATTAAGTGCACTACGACTATGCTTTCAGGAAAAAAAAAATTGTGCCTTTATTAATTTTAACCATAGAGGTTCAACTTTACAAAAATGAATTATTTTTTCTCTTAAATTTTGCCCCTTAAAACAGTAACAAAAAGTCAAGAGATACAGACATGTCTACATGTCAAAATCCTTTGAGAAACAGCCAAAAAAAATCTTTAGCTACCTTAATAAAACCTGAATACTAAAAATCTATTAGCTACATTTCAATAACACATTTCAAAAAGTGTATCCTAACTTAAAATACCTGCTGTTATTAAAAATATCCACAAAAACACAAAAAGGAAACTGCCTGTGTTTAAAAAAAAAAAAAATCTGTGAAAGACTAAAACACACTAGTAACTTTAACCAAACTTTCCAAGAAACCCAGAGTACCAATAAACAGCTGTTTTAAAAAAGAACTGGCCAATGTCCGCCATTTTTAATTAGTCCCAAAATCGAATTCTTACTTTGAAATGTAGCAAAGAAAAACAATTCAACAAAGGCCAAAAAATAAGGACTACTATTCCTCTGTTGGGTTTGTTTTTTAACTCCTTTATACTTCTTACCAAAAATGCGTATTAATTATTGATTTTTTTTGGCCAAATACCAAGAATTCCAAAGTAATACATCTATTCTAAAAGACAACTGGTTATGTCTTTTTTAAAAACTGAAAATAAAGTTGCTCAGAAGCAAATCCTGGTTACCATATGCACAAAGCTGTATATTTCTAACTCTCTTAGAATCTGATGCCTTAAGCAGACCGTGGTTACCAGCCACCTAATTTCAGTTCAAGGTGGTAAATGGTTTCCTGTATTGACAGATTTATATTATGATCAACAATACCACGGAGTTCACACAAGACTTGTTCGCCAAGCACTAAGGGGATGAAGAGGGCAACCTCTAAAAGATTAAAAGATACCATTATTGTCCCTCGAGCTCTTAACAGAAGACCATATATCTCCCTAGATCCAAAATGTGACTATTACTCCCTTCTTTCTTGAACCGAAACCTGCACTGCAGCTTTATGTCTGAGAAGGAAATATTCCTCCTACCCCTTCCCAATATAGACTTGCAAGTTACATTCTACATTTTCAAAAATACGAACGAAACGTAGACTAGTTGGGAGGAGCCCCTCGCGGAGTTAATTACAGCACTTCCCAGATTGTAGTTAGCAACTGACAGTTTCACACCCAAAACACTATCGTCATCTCAGACAAGAGCTTTTGTTTGCAAATGCAGCGCAGTTTCTCTAAGCTCGGTCTGCAAGTTGGAGGGACTGTTTTATTCTGAAGGGAAAAAGGGACTGTGGTACAGAAAAGGGAGTGAGCGATGAGGGAAAGAAGCCAATGATTTGAGCCCCATAACTGTGGGGCAATAATTTCTTGCTCCCCAAAACGCCGCCCCAAACCAACACTTCTAGTCAGCCCTCTGTGACCATAAACACAAAAGGGCTGGGGCCCTATAATCGCAGCTGCGCCACAAGAGCAGGGAACCAACTCCGCGGGTAGGAAACAATAGGGACTCCCCCTGTAAGGCCCCAAAGAGAAACCCTTAAGTGAGAAAGCCCCTCCTTTTCCCTCACGACTCGGGGGCTCCATAATCACCCTCCTGTTACCGACCTACGAGGCCTTATTCCAAGCAAGCAGCAGCGGGTCCTCTTCCGAAACCAGCCCTCCGACACTGCATATCCCTGCCGCCCCCTATAGGGCCGCCTCGTACCCTATAACCTCCACCATCCCCCTAAGTCCTTGCCGCCTCTGTGGTCCCACATCCCTTCGTCTTCCACAAAGCTCCTCTGAGTACTTCGCCCGCTCCTTCTCCGGACCCCGCCGCGCACGACGTTCCCATATTCGACTCTTCTCAGGCGCCCCCACCCCACAGGGCTGCCGCCCGCCGTCCGCCTTCCTTCCCGGGGCCCGGCCAGGCCTCAGGCCTCCGCCTCAGAGCGCCCCCTCCCCCGCCGGCCGAGGGGCTTCCCGCGGCCCCGACCGCACCGCTGACCTCGACCTCACCACCTCATCCCACTCCCCGAGGCTCGGGCCCGAGTCCTACCACCGAGGCCACTCCCGCTCGGCACCCTCGGTCCTTTATTGTTGACTCGAAGCTCCCAAAATGGCGGCGGCTCCTTCCTCCTCGGAAACCTCCGCCCGCCCCCACCCGGCCCCTCGCCTCTGCCTCCTCCTCCCGCCCCCGCCCCCGCCCCGCCCCGGGGGCTGCTCCGCAGGGGCGCCCGCGCCCGCGCCCGCGCCCGCCGGCTCTCCCGGCCGCCCAGCCCTACCTCCGCCGCTGCCCGCTCTCATGGCGCCGCCGGAGTCGCCGACCGGGCTGAGCTAACTCGGTTGCTCTGCCCCTCCCCCGCTAGCCCGCCGCCCCTCCCCCTCCTCTCCCCCTCCCCCTGCCTGTCCGCATGGCGGCGGCCGCGGCTCCTCCTCCACGCAAGATGGCGAGAGCTCAGCTGCCGCCGTCGCCGCCGCCGCGTTTGTCGCGGCGTCACGGCCTCCCCGGCTTCTCGGCGGGAGGAATGCGGGCCGGGGAGCCTCCCTGAGGAGAAAATGGACGGCCGCGCTCTCACACCGACTGAGGACCCCAGAGACTGAGACTCGAAGGGGAAGTCGGGTTCCTTTCTGAATGCGAAGGAGAGCTAGCTTTTTCACAGCTGAGGAGAAATGAGTGGGGAATGATGGCCGGGAAGAGTGCGCCCTGCCTTCGCCCCCCGCAAGTGGAAAGCAGAAGTTGTGACCAGAGGACGAGCTGCTTGTTCCCGAGCAAGGACGCGTTCCGAGAACGAGGCGTCTGGCTTGGGGACGGGAGAGCTGACCTGAAGTCCCCCGCGGGCGGCGGAGGCTGCTGCAGGACCGGGGGGGGGGGGGACAGGGGGGCGGCCAAGCCCCTCCGGGCGCGCTTCCGTCCAGGAACGCGCGGAACTAGTGGCCCGGAGGCGTCGGCGCGCGCCCGGGATTGGGGGCCGGAAGGGGGGCGACGGCACGGGATAGGGGGTGGGGGCCCGGGGCTGCGACCTTCTCGGCCAGAGAGGGCCAGCCTCCTGGATAGGAAGAGAAAGCCGCTGAGGAGTCACTTCTCATGGAAATAGGAACCAGAAGGCCGCCGAGGGCGATTCGTTCTCCCACCTGCCTGACCCTCACTAGAAAGCTACTTATGTATTTCTGTATCTGTCCCGTAAGTACTTGTCATGTCCTAATGTCTCCACTTAACAGAAATATCGGGAGCACTGTTTGGTTCCAAGCAAAACAAAAAAATTTGAAGCTAGGAAGTTGGCCGGGCCGAGGGAAAAGAAAAACCTGGGTCTCACCCAGCTGAGAGACAGACTGGATAGGGCAATGGCCAGACCGTGCAGCAAGCTGCCCCGCGTCGCCCGGCATCGGCCCAGAATGAGCAGCACTCTGGTCATTGACTCCCAGCTTCCCCAATTTTTGCCCCTGCTTCCAACTCGGGGCCAATCAGAGAAAGCCAAATATGTTCCCCAAACCAATCACATCACACGCCCCGCTTCTAGTTAGCCTGCCTCCTGCTTCCTCATGCCAGCGACCTCCAATCAGAGCGCGCCTCGAGACTCCCTGTTTTCACTGCCTGAGTCTCCACCAAACTAAATGAAGGTGGACGCCTCCCATGCTTAGCAAGCTCTGAATAAATCGCCTGTTCTCCTCTGGTCGTCTTTATTTCCACACAGCCAATGGAAAGGTGGTTGAGAAATGTGAACAGCCTGTTCTTGAGGTTATGAAGAAGGTTCCCTTACAATTTTTTAAATTCTAAATTTGTACCATGTCATCTCCCAGATTTTTTTTTTTTTTAAAGATTTTATTTATTGGAGAGAGTGAGTGAGAGAGGGAACACAAACAGGGGAAGTGGGAGAGGGAGAAGCAGGTTTCCTGCTGAGCAGGAAGCCCGATGAGGGGCTTGATCCTGGCAATCAGGGTTCATGCCCTGAGCCGAAGGCAGACCTTAAGGACTGAGCCACCCAGGTGCCCCCTCCCAGATTTTTTTTATACCACCATTCATGTAAAGGAATAAGCCTGCACCTTGTGCCCATTCTAGAGAGAGGATGGCTAAGTTGTGAATAAAAGGTTAAAATGTGAGGCCTTGTTTGCCTCACTGTCTTTCCAAGTAGCAGGAAATGTGAGGGGAAGGAGGGTAGAAAGTAAATGGGAGGGAGAGGAGCCTAAGGATTTAAAATGGTCCACTGCCTGGTGGTGGATTTCTTTGCCTAGGCCACTCAAAAAACGACACTAGGCAGAGGAAAGGATTGCGTTCACAAGTAAGTGAATGCCTTCAAAAGGGGCCTGGCTGAGGTCATGACCAAAAACAAGAGTGAGGAGGGAATATGAAATATATGACCCCATTCTCACCTAGAAATCTGCCAGGGCTAAAGCCTTTCATGATCCTGCATGTTCTTGCAAGACACTCAGATATCCTTAAAACTTAGCCCTTTGCAGTTTTGTGGTGAGAAGCACAGATGGTGCAGAATTAAACTATGAATCATGGGGTCTTTCTTCTCGGTTCAATTTCAGTGGTTGGTAGGTCCAATCCCAGTATCTCAATACAAGTTTTTTTCTTCTTAGTTCTAACAGATTAATGAGAATCATAGAAAATGGGACACTTTAGGAATACAGATGAATTATTTGATAATGTACACAGTAGCTTTGTATTTATGAGTTATATTTAAAAATATCACACAAAGGCTCAGACTCTTGAGTTAGTCTTAAGTTATGATCTCAGGGTTGTGAGATGGAGCCTTGCACTGGGCTCTGTGCTCGGTGTGGAGCCTGCTTAGGATTCTTCCTCTCCCTCTGCCCCATTTTTACCCCCAACTTCCCCCCACCCCCACTTGCTCCATACCCCTCTCTAAAAAAAATCACAAACCTGATCCTTTGGCTTTTTTTTTTTTTTTAGATTTTTATTTATTTAGTTAGTTGACAGACAGAGATCACAAGTAGGCAGAGAGGCAGGCAGAGAGAGGAGGAAGCAGGCTCCCCGCCGAGCAGAGAACCCGATGCGGGGCTCGATCCCAGGACCCTGAGATCATGACCCGAGCCGAAGGCAGAGGCTTTAACCCACTGAGCCACCCAGGCACCCCTGGCTTTTTAGTTAATTTTGAATATGATAGTTTGGGTGATGTGCGGTAACTATGGCTTCTGGAGGGTGTGTTGTCCCCAGTGAGGTCACCTATTAATTGTAGTAAAGTGCTTCCCAAGATATATTGGTCATTTCTACTTTGTTTTTAGTCACTGGCTTTTCCCTGGTACCCTACTTATTGGGTTTTGAACTATGAAGCTGTTAGCTAAAGTGTTAGGTCTGCCTTGTTGGCTGGCTCCTAGAGAACTGGTCTGTAGGAAAGATATTTTTAAAAAGAGTCATATATAGAATTGAGGTTTTCAGCATGTTTAAAATACAACAGAATTCTTTTTTTTTTTTTAAGTCATGAGCTGCAACTAGAAAATGTTACTTGGAATTTGATCACAATAATGGGTCCCCCAGCAAATATTATTTGCCAGTCTCACGTCCTGTCCTCATTTACTTACCTAAAAATAATTAGAAAGGAAAAAAATCACAGGTTAATTTATACTTGATTTCATTTAACCTTCAACTTAAAATATTTAGAATCTAGAATTCCAAGTAATTTCAACCTGGAATATACACATCTGTGATACTATCTTAAAAACCCCAAATGTTTTCAACATGCTAAAATGGATTTCACACTTTTAGCTTTCTATGAGTTTTTTTTTTAAAGGAAACATGATAGTTGGTTTTTTTTTAAATTTCCAACTACTTCGTTACTTAGAATAAAAAAGATTTGCCCATACCATATCCTCAGTAACATGATTATATCACACCTGCCTAAGCTTTATAGTACAGCATTTCTCCCTTTCATGGTTTGCAGGATAATATTTTGATTTTCCAAAAGAAGGTTCAACAGATAAAGTTCTTCTCCAAATATGCTCAAAGCAACATCTGGTAATTGCTAACCAAGACTAAAGGCTAATGAGCCCAAGATGCCAAGTACCATTTTATTTGGACCCATCGCAGGTAAAAATTACTGCTTTAATTTATACACCTGAAGAAAATGAAGCAGCATCAGGCTACTGAGGACTTAGCAAAGCGATCCTCAGAGAGGTACAAGTACTACACGGAAGTTAATGCATACTAAGCAGATGTCTTTAATCACCGAGAGACCACACCAGGCACATTTTGTTGGAATAAATGTTCCACTTCTAGAATAAACTTAAGTTGAAAAGTAGGAAAGCAATATTACAAACAGAGAGGGAAGTGGGTGGGTTAAACACATTTTCCCCAAACTACCAGCTTTAGCTGCAGAATTTATATTCCCTTTGACAGAAAAAAAAAAAAAAATCTCTCCATTCCCAGGGTACACACCACCAGCTAGCTCCGCTCACCAGGTTTCTTTCAATCTCATTAAGTTCCAGCATTGTTCTGGTCATCACCCAGAGAATCCTAGCTATTCACATTGCCTCTTCGGTTCTCCTAAAATTATGGTGCACCAACAATTTTAGCTTACTCATCAATCTGAAAATAATGCATGGCTAGGAAGACACTGAAATCTGAAGTCCAGCTCATTAGGTATAAATTTAATTCGGTCTACTCAGATCAAGAAAGAACTTCCACCATTCCATCTATGGTGCCTTGGTCCCCTTGAGTATTTCTGAGTTAGTTCAGGGCTAGTTGCTGACAGGTAACGTTGACGGGGGTCCGTGGCGAACTTGTGGAATGGTCACGGTATTTGTATGTGTACCATGCTTCCTTTGTACCCAGGACCTTGTAACAAAACTATGTTTCTGAATAATCTCTCTTTCTCTCTTTTAAGTTTGTCTATTTATTTTAGAGTTAGAGCTTGCACATGTGGGGGGTGGGGGTGCAGAGGGAGAGAATCCTCAAGCAGACTCTCTGCTGAGCACAGAGCCCAAGCCGGGGCTCGATCCCATGACCATGAGATCAGGATGCCCAACCGACTGTACCACCCAGGTGCCCATGAATAACCTTCTCTTGCAGGGGTAGCAACAATCACGACAAGTGTCCCACCCTGACTTCCTGCCACTAGTCATTTTGCCGGACTTTTACTGGTCTTTGAAGATAGACTGGGATCTTATGTATGAGCTCTGGGAAGGTACCTTATTGCTGAAGAGTGGGTGGTCTCTTCAGTCCTGGGTGCCAAGATTGGATTAAATACCATCTGTGGCTACCAGGACAAGTCAGGGAACATGGGGAGAAAAGAGTATTTCAGGATGGAGGTCTCCCCAGTGAACTTTTAGCTCTTTATCTGCTTGATGAAGTTTAAACATTACTCTTTATCATGTCAAGCACCCCCTACATAACCTTTTAATATCTCCTAGTTTCTTTTTCCACCTGGAGTCTGTACTCCATTGACAGATTGGGACTGCTAATGTGCCCAGCCAATTGATTTCCCACTCTTCCTCCAATACACTTGGGGCTCCGCTCTCTTGATAGGAGACACATCCCCTCACCTTCCATTGTTTCTCTTGAGAAACCCCTCATTTTCTTTCCTCTATGTAAAACCTTCCTGTTCCCTTGCTCCCATCCAACCAGAGCTCAGGTTCCAGAGTCAGGCAGCTATGGGTTCAAATCCCAGTTCTGCCACTTATTAACTCCATATATTAACTCCATATTATTTATATATAAATATATATAAATTAGGGCGCCTGGGTGGCTCAATGGGTTAAAGCTTCTGCTTTCGGCTCAGGTCATGATCCCAGGGTCCTGGGCTCGAGCCCTGCATCAGGCTTTCTGCTCAGTGGGGAGCCTGCGTCCTCCTTTCTCTGCCTGCCTCTCTGCCTACTTGTGATCTCTGTCTGTCAAATAAATAAAATCGTTTAAAATAAATAAATAAATATTAAAATATATAAAAATCAATTTTATATATGTAATTTATGTATATATGATTTATTTATTTTAATAAATAATTTTAACAAATATTTAATTAAATAAATTTAATTTAAAAATAAATTATTTATTTGTTTGTTTATTTAAGTAATTTCTACACCCAACACGGGGCTCCAACTCACATCCCCCAGATCAAGAACTGCATGCTCCAGGGGCACCTGGGTGGCTCAGAGGGCTGGGCGTCTGCCTTCGGCTCACGTCATGATTCCAGGGTCCTGGGATCGAGCCCCACCTCGGGCTCCCTGCTCAGCGTGGAGCCTGCTTCTCCCTCTCCCACTCCCCCTGCTTGTGTTCCCTCTCTTGCTGTGTCTCTCTCTGTCAAATAAATAAATAAAATCTTAAAAAAAAAAAAAAAAAAGAATTGCATGCGCCACTGACTGAGCCTGCCAGGGGCCCTGGGAAACTTTTCTGAACTTCTAAGCTTCATCCTCCCCGTTTATAAGATGAGGATAATAGGACCTAGAGCTATGTAAGAATAAATGAGAATTTGCATAAATCTCTTCTTTTAGTAGTTTGTAGATAGCACTCAAAAAATTACTTGGCATTGCTATTATTATTTTATTAGATTTTGTCTGAATCTATTTTTAGTCTATCAGATTAGAGCCTCTGGTTGTCCAGTTCAATTCTTCTTTTCTCCAGCCTCTATTCTCACTTACTGCTTCAGCCTGGTGCCTTACCAACCTCAGATAAACAAGTGCCACGCTCTAATTTCACAGCTTCCGCTCCAGGAATGCTGGTGCTGGAGAGAGGCGTGTAACCAAGCTGATTGGCTCCACGACAAATTCCTGTTCCCACACCTCAGCTGAGCCCTTTCTGCAGCTCTGCAAGCCTGTCACTGGTGTTTCCCAATCATGTGCTCATTAGCGTCAACACAGGCACTTTGGAAAACACGGGTGCTGGAGCCCCATCCCCGAGGAATTAAGTCAGAATCCTTGGGGTGGGGGATCCAGCATCATTTTCTGTTTTAAGTTTCCCCCAAAGATCCTAATGTGCAGCTGAGGATAAGAACCACTGTTCTTAAAGGGCATTTTTCCTCCCACAGTAGCATTCCAAATCTCTTCTACCCATATCTCACCTTCAAATCAAAGCCTTACCAAGGAAGCTTCATTAACTTTCCACCTCCCTTGCACAGACTTCTGATTATTCCCATCTTAGAGGATGAAGTGCCACACCTCCAACCTCAAGCTAATCTGGCCTTGACGTCTATCCCTTTTTAAATAAAATATCCCAGGGGCCCTTGGGTGGCTCAGTCGTTAAGCATCTGCCTTCGGCTCAGGTCATGATCCCAGGTTCCTGGGACTGAGCCCTGAATCAGCCTCCCTGCTTGGTGGTAAGCCTGCTTCTCCCTCCCCCACTCCCCGTGCTTGTGTTCCCTCCCTCTCCCTCTCTCTATCAAATAAATAAATAAAATATTTTTAAAAAAATTCCATTGGTTACCACCTTTCCCTTACATTTTAATATCTCCCTCTTGGCTGGTTCTTCCCCTTAACCTGGATTCATGCCCAACTTTTTCTCCATTCTAAACAACAAACAAAAACCATCTCCCCTCACTCCTGTTAACAAGGTGAGTGGGAGAGGAGGGAGGAACTAGCATTCACTGAGGGCCTCCTAGAGACAGGAATTATGCTAGGCGATATCCATTCTTGCTCTGGGGTTTTACTTCCATTTCTGCTTCTCTGCTATTACTTCAACCCAAACTCCATGAGTAGGAGGCTGGCCCTACTGACCTTCAGATCACTGCTGGGATAAGACTACTCTTGTGATTTTTTTTCTTTTGTCTTTGAATTTCTTGGTTCTTCTTATCATTCAAGTTTCCGCTTAATGTTACCTCCTTTGAGATGCTTTCCCCTGACCATGCTTTTTATTATTATTTTTTTAGATTTTATTTATTTATTTGACAGACAGAGATCACAATCAGGCAGAGAGGCAGGCAGAGAGAGGGAGAGGAGGAAGCAGGCTCCGGCTGATCAGAGAGCCCGATGCGGGACTCGATCCCAGGACCCTGAGATCATGACCTGAGCCGAAGGCAGAGGCTTTAACCCACTGAGCCACCCAGGTGCCCCCTGACCATGCTTTTTAAAGTAGTCCTCCCTACCCGACTTCACTCTTTACCCCCCGTTAAGCGACCTGAAATTATTTTGTTTACATGCTTATTGCCTGTACCCTCCCTTGCAGCAAGCCCAGCTTAAATCCATTTCTACCCCTGGGCTTCCCTGATTCATCCCAGCTGCTCCTTTGTGTTCCCACCACTTCCTGCTCATTCACTGCTAAGGTGGTAACAACCTGGTTTGTTGAGAACAGTTTGGGTTTATGCTTGTGTTTGTCCTCAGTAATTATTAATGGTGCTCTTGCTGATTCTCAAAAGTACCACAATTTGGACAGTAAGTTGTAAAACCACTATATTTATAGCCCTGAATCATAGCCAGTTGTATATGTGTCTAATTTCTAAACTCGTTGAGGACAGGAACAAAGTCATGTTCATATTTCTTTCACCAATAACACCCAGTAAGGCATTTTGTATAAATAGAGTAGAAGCACGCAAGCGTTTGTTGAATTGGATTGGATGATGCATTAAAATGAGATCATGTGGGCGCCTGGGTGGCTCAGTGGGTTAAGCCGCTGCCTTCGGCTCAGGTCATGATCTCAGGGTCCTGGGATCGAGCCCCGCATCGGGCTCTCTGCTCAGCAGGGAGCCTGCTTCCCTCTCTCTCTCTCTCTCTCTCTCTCTCTCTGCCTGCCTCTCTGCCTACTTGTGATCTCTCTCTGTCAAGTAAATAAATAAAATCTTTTAAAAAAAATGAGATCATGTATGTGAAGAGTCTAGCACGATATCTAACACATAGTATGTTAGGTTAAAAAAACAATTCAGTCAATTAATCTTATTTTCCTTACCCTAGATGATGCCACATGTCATGTCTTCCTGCCTAGTCCCCAAGCACACTCTGGCTAGTTTACTTTGAGTTTTTCGAGGCCTTATTTCTTTGTGTTAGATCGGAAGCTCATTGAAGACAAGTATCACATCTTACAGCAGAACTAGTTCTTCTGTAAAATTGCTTGATATTGACATGCCCGGTACTTTTCAGTGCATTAATTTGCAGGAGAGAGTGAAATGATAACAATGGGAGGAAATATCAGGTTAGGTGTCCACAGCCAGTGGCCCTAGAATCAAAGATCGCTGTCCCTCCTTGTAGATGCTTGTTCTTCTTCCAGCCAGCAAAAGTAGGAGCTCCAGATTCCTCCATTCCTAACATTTTCAGTAATTAAAAGGGCACAGGTTCAAATGATTAAGTAATGTTTATGCAAAAGCACTGTGTCTTTTGGAAGTGGGGAAGAATGAAAACTACATAAAGTGTTGAGATCTGACTTTGGAATAATTAGACCTGGGTTTGAATCCCTAAGCCATCTATCCTCCAGGAACCTGTTTTCTCATCTGTAACATCAGCATGATGCATCTGCCTCTGGGGTGATTGTAAGAAGAGTAAAGGAGAAACATACGTGAAATGCTTAGCATAGGGCCTGACTCAGGGCAAATGCTATTTATGTTTATGGCACGCAGTCTAGCCTGTTCCGATGCTAAAGGTAGGGCGGCTAAACATAGAACTGTTATCAAATTTTCAGTTAAACCTTGTTTCTAATGTCAATGACAAGCTGTAATTCTTGTCCATTCATTCAACCACTTATTCTTTTGTCCATTCACTCATTATTCATTGATTTATTCTATGCCAAGTACACAGTAAATACTTACTAAATGCTGTTGAATGAATCACAGAGTAATAATAAGTAACTTGGGGGAAATTAAGATTTGGGGGGTGGGGGGGCACCTGGGTGGCTCAGTCGGTTAAGCATCCAACTCTTGGTTTTGGCTCGGGTCATGATCTCGTGGTTATGGGATCGAGCCCCACATCGGGCTCTGTGCTTAGTGCAGAGTCTGCTTCAGATTCCCTTCCCTCTCCCTCACACAATCTCTCTCTCAAATAAATAAATTAAATTAAATTAAATTAAAAAAATATTTGGTAGGCAGGGATATACCCAGGCCCTGGATGATATCTCTCTGTATGATAAAAGGTCCTATGACTAGAGCGCGGACATCACACTGGAGGCTGCAGATCCAGCCTACGGACAGCACAACCAAGAACACAGAGCATTCCTTACAGTCCTCTGCTACCTGCACCCAGCCGGTGACTGCCTCATTCTTCATGCAGAAAAATCGAGGTCCTAGAGAAAGTGCTCCTCACTTTCCCTTTCCCACCTCTAGACTCATCGTCCACAGAACTCAGCTTCACCTTCTTCCCCGATACCTCTCCCCTCCCATACCCCAGGTGGGGTAAAGCACTACACGCCTGTGCCCGCACCGGGCAAATTTCTGCTACTGTGCCAATAAGTCGGTATCAGAGTTAATGTGGTTGTAGGTTTGCCCTTCGCAGGGATTGGATATACCTGTGCTTTGGTCTCAGTAAGCCCAACACCTAGCCCGCCGCCTGGCATTCGGAGGTGCTCGGTAAATGCTTATTAATTAGGCTCTGGAGTCAACGGCACCTTCCCTTTTTATCTCCTCAAAAACAATCTTGCCCAAAGGCTGGTGTATAATCTCAATCTCTGCTTCCCCGTCTGAGATCGTGCCCTCACCTCCCATTTCCAATCCATCACCAAGGCCTCTGGGTTCCACCTCTAAAATGCTTCCTGCATCCGACTCCTCCGTGTGACCCCAACTGCCTCCATCCTCACCCCCATAGTTGCCTTTCACCGGCCTCCTGACTGTTGTAGTGCCCAACCTGGCCCCCTTCTTTACTCCCTCCTGCCTTTCCCTAATCTGTTTTCCACATGGCCTCAGTGATATATTTTTTAATGTAAGTGAGAGCAACCCCACCGTCCATTTTCAGCAGCTTTGCGAGGAGCTGAGAGTGCGCTCCACATTCCCAAAGAACCTGCATGAGCTGAATCCCGCCTACCCCTCCTACTTCAGCCCAAATTGCTGCACCCACCGCGGCCCTTGGGAGTTCTTGCATCACCTAAACCTCGTTCCCACCTCAAGACATTTGTATCTACTATTTTGTCTACCCCCCACCTCCTCACACAGTTGGCTCCTTCTTATTCCTCCTATCTCCAAAAAAATGTCATTCCTTCAAGACCTCCGTCCCCTTACACACACCCCACCCTCCCTCCCTCCCAGGACTTGCCTTCTTCTCCTTTTTTTTTTTTTTTTTTTAAGATTTTACTTATTTGACAGACAGAAATCACTAGTAGGCAGAGAGAGGAAGGAAAGCTGGAGCCGGTTGCGGGGCTCGAACCCACTGGGATCATGACCTGAGCCGAAAGCAGAGGTTTTAACCCACTGAGCCACCCAGGGGCCCCTACCGCCTTCTTCTCTTCACAATCCTTATCATAGCTCTGAGCGTTATTTCTTCACGGGCTGATCTGTTCGTCTTCCCTGTTAGAACATAAGCTTCAGGAGAGCAGGAACCACGTAATATTTTGTTCCCTGTTGTACCCCAAGTGCCTAGGACAGTCCCTAGGGCAGAGAATACAACAAACAAAATTTGCAAGTGAATCCACGAATGAGTGCCCTCATTATCTTTAATTGCAAACTGTCTAGTTCTTCTCATTCCTTTCTTTCAACTTGTAAATTGGTGTAAGAGTCCCCAGACTAAAGACAGCCTGCCCTAGACTTTGTGCCTCTCCCCGCCCCCCCCAACTGCTGCCTAGTTTCTTCTCTTAGACCACCAAAGAGTAGATTATCTGTCTAGGCTTCAGCAGCTCCCACTCGATGAAACGGCTCTCACTAGTATCATCAATGACTCCTTTATCATTAAATCCAAGGACATACGCTCCAGTTCTCAGCCTACTTGACCTTTCCACGGCCACATTTCCTCAATTTTGTTCGCAAAACACTAGTCCCTTGACTGCATTAGTGAAAAAGTGTCTCATGGTCCTCCCGTTAGACGCTTTTGTACTACGCTGTACTTCAACTCCATAGCATTTCGCAGAATGGCAGTTAATTAATTTGTTTAATTAGTTAATGTCTGAATTTCCTGAGGAATGTAAATTCTTCAGAACAGGAATCCTGTTTGCTCTGTTACTGCATTAGCCCCGTAATTCCAGCACATAAAAGATGTTTAATTTTTTACGAAATGAATGAATGAATATGTTTCCCTTTGGGAAATTTTACAGTGTGGATTAATATATTAAATGTAAAATCCCAAATGAAAGAAATGTGTTCAGATTTGTTTAGCACAGGATTTTTCAAGCTGGACTGCCCCGAGCTCTCTTTGTCCTCTCACTCCCTGCAGAATAAGGGCAAACCTCCCAAGGGATTTTATCAAACACACATTAGCACACTGGATATTGTTATGCACCGTTTCTCCATAGTTTCCTTTCTTGGCTCACAGGACCCTACTTTTCCTCATTCTCTTTCTTCCTTTTAAGGTGGTCTCACCCATAATCGTGAGGTCACCAGGCATTAATTAGTGTGTGGACAAGCGCTCAGATGCATAGCCCCCAGCCTTGTGTCCCCACGGAGTGCCTCTGTACTATTGTGGCTGTCTCACCAGCTCTTCAGTCTGACAGTGGCAGAACCCCTAAACTGTCCTGTCCCTGTTGTCCTGTGTATCTCATTTAATGGAATCACCAGCCATCTAAGCCAGAAACTTAGAGGTCTCATCCTTCATTCCTCCCATGATCTTACTCCTCTGAATTAAAGTGATCATCTTTATTTCAGAAATACTGTTGGGCACCTGGGTGGCTCAGTTAGTTAAGTGTCTGCCTTCAGCTCAGGTCATGATACCAGGGATCCCCGAGTGGGGCTCCCTGCTCAGCAGGAAGTCTGCTTCTCCCTCTGCTCCTCTCCCCCATTCTCTCTCTCTCACTCTCTCAAAAAAATAAATAAAATCTTTAAAAAAGGGGCGCCTGGGGGCACCTGGGTGGCTCAGTGGGTTAAGGCCTCTGCCTTTGGCTTGGGTCATGGTCCCAGGGTCCTGGGATCGAGCCCCGCATCGGGCTCTCTGCTCAGCGGGGAGCCTGCTTCCCCCTCTCTCTCTGTCTGCCTCTCTGCCTGCTTGTGATCTCTGTCTGTCAAATGAATAAATAAAATCTTTAAAAAAAAAGGGGGGGGGTGCCTGGGTGGCTCTGGGTGGCTCAGTGGGTTGGGGGCCTCTGCCTTCGGCTCAGGTCGTGATCTTGGGGTCCTGGGATCGGGCCTTGCATTGGGCTCTCTGCTCGGTGGGGAGCCTGCTTCCTCCTCTCTCTCCTCCTGCCTCTCTGCCTGATTGTGATCTCCATCTGTCAAATAGATAAATAAAATCTTTAAAAAGGAAAAAAATCTTAAAAAAAATAAAGAAGTACTGTTTACAACTTAGCTCTTTGGTCTATACCCACTGCCGTTACCTTGATGTCGTATTCATTATCTATTGCCTGCTTTACTGCAACAGTCCTCAGGATGACCTCTCCCATACCAGTCTTCTCCCCATTCCAATCTGCCCTTTACCCCGCTTTTAGAACTGACTTCTTGTGGGTTTTTTAAAAGATCTTATTTATTTATTTATTTATTTGAGAAAGAGAGAGAGTGAGTGAGCACAGCAGCAGAGAGGAGCAGAAAGAGAGGGACAAGCAGACTCTGTGCTGAGTGTGGAGCCCTACATGGGGCTTAATCCCAGGACCCTGAGATCATGACCTGAGCCGAAATAAAGAGTCAGATGCCCAACTGATGGAGGCACCCAGGTGCCCCAGAACTGGCTTCTTAAGACAAATTTGTCCAAATCACTCTCCAGCTTGAAGACCCTACTATTTGCAGTTTTCCATAGGGTGAAATCCGACATTCACAGATGGGCACACAAGGTACCTTCTCCCAGGCTCTCCAAACTTAGCTCCCACCTCCCTTCTCTCAATATTCTCTGTCCCTCCACCTTCGTGCCTTGCCTGTGCAGAATTGCAGCTCAGTTGAATAAACATTAACTCAGAGGCGTCTGGGTGGCTCAGTCATTAAGCATCTGCCTTCGGCTCAGGTCATGACCCCAGGGTCCTGGGATTGAGCCCCGCATTGGGCTCCCTGCTCAGCGGGAAGCCTGCTTCTCCCTCTCCCACTCCCCCTGCTTGTGTTCCCTCACACGCACGCTGAGTCTCTCTCTGCCAAATAAATAAATAAAATCATTTTTTAAAACATAGTTTTAAAAACCAAAATGAAACATTAACTCGACATCCACCATGTGCCAGGAGTGGTACTGACTCTGAGGAGTGAATACGTATGAAAGCAGATAGCTGACCTCAAGGATTTCACACTCTAGTAGTAGCAAAGATAGACATATGAACAAAATAACGTAACGATGCATTCTAATGAAAACATGAGCTTCTGAGAAGAAGGAGGAGGAGGAGGAGGAGGAATGTGCTAAGCCTGGAAGGATTACCCAGGAGGGAATAACTAATTCTGCGAGCGGGCAGGAGTGTGGTATTTCAGGGAAGGTTTCAAGATGAAATTCTGAGCAGGATTTTGAAGGTTGAGCAGAGATTGGTCCGAGGGGCCGAGATGGAAGAGAGTTACTGCCACAGTCAATAACATGTGGACCAGGACGGGGAGTGCCCCCCCGCAAGTAGCTTAGGTGGGTACGCATGTGTTGGGAAGATAAGTGGCAACAGCTGAGTCCGGAGAGCCAGTCAGGAGTCGCTCGGCAGACAGCCTGTGTGTTGGCATTCGAGTTTGCATATTATCCTGTAGGTGAAGGGGAACCACTGAAGATTTCAAAGATGGGGGTGACTTAATGGGAGATTAGGACTACTACTTGGACCCTCTAAAACCTATCTATTACTCTACTACTAAACTATTACTTATCAATAGAGAGAGGTTTTAGAGGGTCCAAGGAGATCACTTAGGAGGGCTCTCATCATCTCTCCCTTAGACTGTTGAAAACACCTCTAACTCGTCTCCTTGGTCCCTCTGATCCATCCTCTACCCAGCATGAGGTCTAAGGAAGAGAAAGCAGATTTGAAAGTTCAACAGTAAGTTAAATGACAAAACATGGAGATGGGCTGGGTTTGGGAAAGAAGGGTGAGGAAGGGAGAGAGAATGATGTCGGGGTGTCTAGGTCTGTGGACTTAATGAGGTTGGAGGCAACACCCACTGTTGGAATCTAAAAGGCAGATCAGGCGTCAAGGTGGAGATGGGTATATACTTTCAGAGATGGGTAAATTGAGTGCTGAGTTTGAGATGACCCTTGGGCACGGTCTTAGTTCAGGCTGCTGTAATACAAAATGCCATAGACTGGGTGACTCATTAACAATAGGAATTTCTTTCTCACAAGTCTGGAGACCAGAAGTCTGAGATCAGGATGCCAGCATAGTCAGGTTCTGGTGACAGCTTTCCCCTGCAATGTGACAACAGTTGACTTCTCATTGGTGGGAAAGAAAGCTAGCTAGCTCCCTGGCATCTTTTTATAAGGAAGGGGATTAATCCTATTCATGAGGCTCTACCCTCATAACCTAACGAACTCCCAGAGATCTCACCTCCAAATACCATCACATTGGGAGTGGAGTTTCAACATATAATTTTGGGGAGACACAAACATTCAGTATATTGTAGGTATCCACCTGGAGATTCAGAACTGGAGGGTCAGGGGAGAGGTCAGAAGTGGAGATAGGAAAGATATATTCTCCATAAGAATGAGAGTTAAATGACCGGAGTGGACATCACCTCCCACGAAAGGTGAGTGCAACTGAGGCAGGAGAAGAAAGGATAAACTCAAAGAAGAGCATGTTGGGGTGGAGGCAGGCAGAGGAAGAGGATGGAACAAAGAAGGCCCAGAAGAGACAGCAAGGAGAAAGTGGGGATTCCAGAGAGGGAATTTCTTTTTTTTTTTTTTTCCAGAGAGGGAATTTCAAGGAAGAAGTAGCATCAAGAGTCACAAGAGTCCAGTGAGATGAGGACTGAAAACTATCCCTGGGTGTGGCAACGTCAAGACCATTGTTCACCTTGGCCAGAGCATTTTTGGTAGTCTACAGGGCAGAATATAGATTTTGGTGGCACAATACTAATGTTTATTGAATGCTTTTTATGTGCCAGGCATGTGCTAAGTGTTTCATGTGAAGCATCTAATTTACTGCTCATGGCAGCCCTCTGAAGTGAGGCAGGCACAGTTACCTTTTCCCAGGCAAGGAAATTGATGCTTAAAGGAAGGAAACACTTTGGGTTACTAATGGCAAGAGTCAGTTTGGATGTAAACCCAGATATTCTGACAACAAAATCTATATTCTTAATCGCTATTCTTTCTTTCTTTCTTTTTTTAAGATTTATTTATTTATTTATTTGACGGAGAGAAACAGAGAGAGAGGAAACACTAGCAGGGGGAGTGGGAAAGAGAGAAGCAGGTTTCCTGCTGAACAGGGAGTCCGATGTGAGACTCCATCCCAGGACTCTGGGGTCATGACCTGAGCCAAAGGCAGACACCCAACAACTGAGCCACCCAGGTGCCCCTTAATCACTATTCTTTTTTTTTTTTTTAAAGATTTTATTTCTTTATTTGACAGACATAGATCACAAGTAGGCAGAGAGGCAGGCAGAGAGAGAGAGAGGGGAGGAAGCAGGCTCCCCGCTGAGCAGAAAGCCCGATGCGGGGCTCGATCCCAGCGCGATGCGGGGCTCGATCCCAGGACCCTGGGATCATGACCTGAGCTGAAGGCAGAGGCTTTAACCCACTGAGCCACCCAGGCGCCCCGCCTCTTAATCACTATTCTTTATCCTTTCTTTCGCATGAATGGAAAGTGAGGGACTGGAGACATACTCTTTTACGAATCTTGGCTGAACAGAGGAGAAAAATAGGGTGATTCGGAGAAGGGAGAGCAGGGCTGACTATTATTTTAAAGGCATGGAAAGCTAGAGCATGCTTATGTGCTCAGAGTATGTCTTAAAAAATAGTAAGCGGACTAACAACTCATAAGGAAGTCATTTCTCTGCCTTTCCTGTAGGGAATGTGTTGTATCGCAGCACATACTAAGTACCCGGGTCTTCGGTGTGTGTTGAATGAATGGGGCAACAGACGACAGTGAGTAGGACGGTTTGAAAATAGAGGGGCTTTCAGAGGAAATGGAATGGCCATGGTGCTGGGTTCCCAGATGAAATACGGTATGCACAGTTAAATTAGAATTTCAGATAAAGAATAAATTTTTTTATACTTTATTTATTTATTTGAGAGAGAGAGTGAGAGAGGGACTATGCATGTGCAAGCAGGGTGGGGAGGGGCAGAGGGAGAGAGAGAATCCCAAGCAGGCTCCATGCCCAGTGCAGAGCAGGACACAGGCATGATCCCACGACCCTGATCAAAATCACAACCAGAGCCAAAACCAAGAGTCAGATCCTCGACCAAGTGAGCCACTCAGGTGCCCCCAAGATAATTTTTTAGTATAAATATGTCTCAAATATTGCATTGAGATAATACTTGAACAAAAAAATAATCTGTTGTTTACCTGAAATTCACATTTAACTGGCTTCCTGTATTTTTATTTGCTAAATCTGATCATCCTACTTGGGAGAAGCTGTGGGGTTCCACAACAATGCTTCCCAGCCTCTGGACCTTATGCACAACATGGCATGAAAGAATGAATGGTCTTGGGGACACCTGGCTGGCTCAGTTGGTAGAGCATGCAACTCTTAGTCTCAGGGTTGTGAGTTCAAGTCCCCATGTGGGCATGGAGCCTACTTAAAATGGGGGAAAAAATAAATAAAAGAATGAAGGGTCTGAATGGGCACCATGAGAGAGCAGGTGCCTGGGGCAGGCCAGGTCTCAGTCCAGAAGGACAAGACGGCTGCTCTCTGAACCAGATTAGAGTAGGAGTAACCTAACTAGTTGGGAGTATAAGTTTCAGGGCCAGACAGACCTGTATTTGACCTGGATCCTGTAATAGCTATGTGACTTGGGGCAAGTTGCTTTGTATTTCTTTAAATTTTTTAAAATGTATTTATTCTTTTTAAGTAGGCTCCATGCTCAATGTGGGATTTGAACTCATAACCCTGAAATCAAGAGTTGCATGGTCTATCGACTGAGCCTGCCAGGCGCCCCCACTTTATATTTCTGAGACTTGATTCCTTACATAGAAAATTTGAATTATAATGATAGTACCTTGTCTAAAGTTATTGTGAAGACAAAAGGAGAATATATATATACACAAAACCTTACCCGAGGGGCACCTTGGTGGTGCAGTCAGTTAAGCATCTGACTCTTAGTTTTAACTCAGGTCATGATCTCAGGGTCATGAGATCGAGCCGCACGTTGGGGCTTTCCCTCTGCTCCTCCCCTCTTCTAAAATGAATAAATAAATCTTAAAAAAAAAAAACAAACCTTACCTCACCGCCTGACCCATCCTAAGCCACCTAATAAATGCATTTATTAATTCAAAAGTAGGTAATGATATCATTGTGCGATAAGTGCCATTACAGAGGAAGTAGATAGAGCACCCACGGAGAGCCAGCAGGAGGGGCACATAAGGGGTATGGCTTCCCAAAGGCAATTACGCCTAAATTGAGACCAGAGTCAGAATTAGCCAGATGAAGGGTGGGGGGAGAGGGAGAATGAGCACAGCATATACACAGCCTGGAGACAAGGTGGAATTTGGTAAATTTGAAGTAAAAGAAGTTCAGGTTGGTTGGAGATTAGAGGATGGGGAGAGGTGAGCACAGGCCAGATCCTGAAGGGTCTCCTAGGCCGGCCAGATTAAAAAGAGTTTGTACTTTACCCCAGAGCAGTGCGATGTCCTGAACGCAGGGTGGAAAGCTCAGGTGCCTTCAGGGAAAGGCAGGTGACCGAAATGATGGTGAGGCAGGAGGGTGTGGTGAGGTCTGCAAAGACTTCAAGAGTACTAGTTTGCTGGAAAGCATTCAGTATGAATTTAAAAACCTGTGAACTTGAGAAAGGATTTTATGCAGTAGTCATGGTCACTTTTGTATTTTTTTTAAATTATTTTTAAAGATTTTATTTATTTGTCAGAGAGAGAGAGCACAAGCAGGGGAAACAGCAGGCAGAGGGAGAAGCAGGCTCCCCAGTGAGCAGGGAACCCGGCATGGGGCTCGATCCCAGGACTCTGGGATCATGACCTGAGCCAAAGGTGGACGCTGAACTGACTGAGCCACCCAGGCATCCCGATCGCATTTGTGTTTTAGAAAAAGAAACTGGTGGGCATGGAATGGAGCTAGAATCGAGCCAGGAAGACCAGAAGATGATCTGGATGAAAATGATGGTGTGAGCTAGGATCAAGTATGGAGGGAAGGAAGTGGCAGATTCTAGAGATGTTCAGGAGGAAGAATCAACAGGCCTTGGGTGTAAATTTGATGTGAGGCTAAGGGAGAAGCCAAGATTCCCTTATTATGATTGTTACTGCTCTTACCGCAACGAGGATTCCATAGGACACAGGGGAAAGATGACACAGAGGTCAGTGGTAAGAGAAGCCAAATGGAAGGAAACACAAAGGAGTGAAAGGATGAGGAATTAAAAGAATATGTGACTCAAAAGAATGGCATCTGGGGGGCGCCTGGGTGGCTCAGTGGGTTAAGCCTCTGCCTTCGGCTCAGGTCATGATCTCAGGGTCCTGGGATCGAGTCCCGCATCGGGCTCTCTGCTCGGCCAGAAGCCTGCTTCCCTCTCTCTCTCTCTCTCTGCCTGCCTCTCTGCCTACTTGTGATCTCTGTCTGTCAAATAAATAAATAAAATCTTAAAAAAAAAAAAAAAGACATTTGGGTCTTTGACCCTGGATGCCGAGTCATGGAGGCCATTAGAAACCTGAAAATTCACATTGGAGTTTCTAGTAAGAGGCCAGCATAAGCTCGCATTTAAAAATTCCCCACCCTTTCAAAACTTCACTGAAATGACAGAAAAAGGACAAAGAGAACAGGAGAGGGGGATGAATGTTAACTGTGTTAGCAGAACCAGGAAACCTGTATCCCAAACTATCAGAGAAAAAAACCATGAAGCAACTTGATTTTCACCACAGAACTCCCAAAGACTCAGGAACTGAGGGCACAGGAACCCCACAGCCATGGGGGGAAGGGACTACATATTAGAGATGGGTTCAATCTCTTAACATGCAGTTAGGTATCCAGACTCTCTCTCCAGACCTGCTCGTCCCTCATCCCTCATGCCAGCAGAAAGCTAGAAACAGAAAGTCCGTAAAACAGAGGAGACCTGAAGATACTACCTTTGGATGTTCCACAAAACAGCCTAGCCAGATCAGTGAAGTTCCCAAAGGATAAGCCAACACCTTCCCTCCGCACCACCGCCCCCACACATAAACATCCAAGAATCACAGGGTAAATGAGGAATTCCTCTTATATGAAGGAGAGACCAAAATAAACGGAAAAAAGTTACTTAAAGAAAACAGAAAAAAAAAAAAAAAAAGAAAACAGACTGGGTAGAAACCTAGTTCCTGTCTTCCTTCCTTCCTTCCCTTCCTCTTGACTAATTTAGTCCCAAAGCCATGGGCAAGGTAGGTATCTATGGAAGGGTTGGGGGCGGGGAGGGTCTCAGGGCAGGGTGAGCAGGACTTCGGTAGGATGAGGGTGAGGGGTGGTGACTCTTGGTGTGACCCAGGTGTGGGGGGTTGCAGTCTAAGTATGGTGCCAAGGAATCCGCACAGGTATTGAGCTCATCCTTCCTTTCTCTCTAAAACCAAAAAGCATGATAAAGATTTCCAAAAAATACAAGAGACTGCAGCCATCTGAGGAAGGGTGATCTTGCCTCGGGGTAGGGGGTGGGGGACTCCCTGCACCTTGTCCTTGGGGAGCTTGAACACCAGAAGGACCAAGGCTCCATGGTGAAGGCTGACTTGTGTGGAAGGAATGGACTTACCCTGTTAGAACAAGCCAGGCAGGAACACAGGAGGTACCAGCAAGAGAGGGACAGTTGCCAGTAGAAAATGGCATTCCTGACAACCGTACCCCCCAACCCCCCCGCCAACCTGCTCCTGAGGTCAAGCCCTCTGGAGATTCCCGAGTTGCTGTAGATTAAAATGTTTCTTCAGCCCCCCGCACCCCCCTCCCGCCCCCAGCCAGCAGCCTGCAGGAGGCCAAGCTGTGTAGGGGACACTGGGAGCTGAGCCTTGAGTGGGAATATGGAGGGTTCTGGAAGGTCCTCTGAATAAAGCCCCCAGTGGGGGAGACCTTGAAAAAAAAAATATTCAAGAGAAAGTCTGCAAGATAAAATTGAAGAACTCTTATGGAGAAGACAAAGATAGAAAATAGAGGGGAAAAATAAAAATAAAATAAAACAAAATAAGCCCTAAGATAATTAGATGAGACCAGGAGAACCAGCAGGTAAATAAAAGGTACTCAAGAAAAAGAGAACAGAAAAATCAGAGGGGAGGAAATCCCCAAAGGAATACTTAAGAACATTACCTAGAATTAAGCGATGTGAATTTCTGGATTGAAACATCCCATCTAGGGGCGCCTGGGAGGCTCAGTGGGTTAAAGCCTCTGCCTTCGGCTGGGTCATGATCTCAGGGTCCTGGGATCGAGTCCCATATCGGGCTCTCTGCTCAGCAGGGAGCCTGCTTCCCCATCTCTCTCTCTGCCTGCCTCTCTGCCTACTTGTGATCTGTGTGTCAAATAAATAAATGAAATCTTAAAAAAAAAAAAAAAGAAAAAAAAACCATCCCATCTAGGGCCAACACAGTGAATGAAAACAGAGCTACAAACAAGGTGCATCGGCAAGGAAAGAAAAAAAACAAAACTAACCTAAAATAGGCTACATAGGAATTTAAGAAACGAAACAGAGGAGCACAGGGGCAGGGAGGGAAAAATAAAACCAGAAAAATTGGAGAGGGAGACAAACCATAAGAGACTCTTAACTCTAGGCAACAAAGTGAGGTTTGTGGGAGGGGAGGGGGGGTAGGGGGATGGGATAACTGGGTGAAGGACGTTAAGGAGGGCACGTGATATAACGAGCACTGGGTGTTATATAAGACTGATGAATTACTGAACCCTAGCTCTGAAACTACTAATACATTATATGTTAATTATGTAAATTTAAATAAAGTAAAATACATTTAAAATAAAATAGGCCACATAGAGAAGCTTAAGAATCAAAATGATTTTAAGATTTTTTTTTTTTAATTTGACAGAGAGAGAGAGAGAGAGAGAGATCACAAGTAGGCAGAGAGAGAGGGGAAGCAGGCTCCCCGCTGCGCAGAGAGCCCGATGTGGGACTCGGGATCCCAGGACCCTGAGATCATGACCTGAGCAGAAGGCAGAGGCTTAACCCACTGAGCCACCCAGGCACCCCTCAAATTGATTTTAGATCTATTAGAGCCCCACTGGAAGAAGACCATGAAGGGACATCTTTAAGATTCAGATGGAGAATTTCTTACCACCTAGAATCCCAAATATAGCCAAGCTGTCAATGAAGTGTGAAAGCAAAGACATTTTCGGGGCACCCGGCTGGCTTAGTCAGTGGAGTGTAGTACTCTTGATCTTGAGGTGTGAGTTCAAGCCCCATGTTGGGTGTAGAGGAGAAAAAAATCTTAAACAACAACAACAACAAAAAGAAAGACATTTTTGAGCACGCGAGTTCTCCAAAAATTTATTTCCTGACTACACTTTGTCAGGAAGCTGCTGAGGGACATGCTTCCCCGGATATGAAGAAGTAGACCCAGGAGGAGAACACAGGATGAGACAATGCAACACAGAGAAAGGTGGGGGGAGGGAAACTTGGTGAGAAGTTGAGGGGAGGTCCTCGGAAGACAGCTGTGCATCAGGCCGGAACAGCCAGGCCAGACCAGAGTGGGGCAGGCTCCTCCTGGAGAGATGTCTCCAGAATGAAACCAGGAGGACACCCAGAGCGCCTAGTACACTGAGTGAGGATTTCATAGTTGGAGGGGAGTTGGGGGCTGAATTAATCAGTACATAGAAAACAAAGCATTCAAACAAACAAAAAGGATAAGTATTAACTTTGGGGAAGCTAAAAGTTCTCCAAGAAAGGAGAAGCAATCACAGTACACAAGTGCACTATGACTCAGTTGTGACTGGCATTTACATAGTCTTAAGGACTTAATGACTTTCATAAGACTAAACAACCCAAACCAGGGCAAGGGAGGTGGGACAGGTGAAGGTGTGGTGGTGGTGGTGATGATGTGTGGGAAGGAGAGATACATGTTCATCTTCTGTAACGGAGAAGCCAATAGATAGTATCTGAAACAGAAAAGTTAGTAAGTAGCAGTATAACTGTGTTTTCACAACCTGCTGGAAAATAGAAAGGAATCAATTAAAAGAGTACAAATGAGGAAGTAAAGTGGGGTAGAGGAAGCAAGACACGACTATTTTTGTTTTTTGTAGAAAAAAAGAAAGAAGGAAGGAAGGAAAGAAGGAAGGAAGGAAGCACAAGAGGACATAAGAAGAAACCTTTACCCATTGAGAACAAAATGGAAACTCATTTGAAACTTGTTTTGAAGGCCTTTGTTTTAGAAAATCTGTCCCCCTGGCAGTGCTGGGGGTTCTTACTGGCTGGACTCTTTCACTGACTGTTGGAAGTTTCTGGCATGTGGTGGGCTGCAGAGGGTGAAGACTGACCTCAGCAAATCTGTCCCCCAAGTGCTCACGAAACATTGAATATTTAGACTTTGTGATGCTTTACCTGTGAGCCCTCTCTCAAAGCATACTTTCTTTTGCTTTACATGCAATTTTAACACTTTTGGTTATTTGAAAAGCAATGGATTATAGCCCTCTAAGCTCGAGATTAAGAAACACAAGATCTGGGTGGAAGTTCTTTTCTTATATACAATGAAGTATATTCGTTTATGCAGCAAGTCATTCGTTTCTCAACCTGAAAAACCACTGATATATTCCTATTATCTCAAAGTACTGATGTGAAGTTTGTATTGGACAGAGCTCTTTTGGGTATAAGTGACAGAATTTCAACTGAAACTGGTTTTTTGTTTTTGTTTTTAAGATGATGTTTATACCCAACATAGGGCTTGAACTCACAACCCTGAGATCAAGAGTCACACGTCTCATTGACTAAGGCAACCAGGCACCCCCTGAAATTAATTAATTAATTTTTTAAAAAAGATTTTATTTATTTATTTGACAGACAGAGATCACAAGTAGGCAGAGAGGCAGGCAGAGAGAGAGAGAGGGAAGAAGGCTCCCTGCCGAGCAGAGAGCCCAACGCGGGACTCGATCCCAGGACCGAGATCATGACCTGAGCTGAAGGCAGAGGCTTTAACCCACTGAGCCACCCAGGCGCCCTCCCTGAAATTAATTTAAACAAAGCAAAAATATAAACAAAGAGTTGATATATGTGCTGGGATGGGTGTGGGAGCCCATGCAAGCTGTCAAGTCCAGGATTCAAATATTCAAATGACATCTTCAGGTCTGTCTCTCCTTATCTCTCAACTCTTTTCCTGTATGTAAGATCCTTTCCATGGGGCAGTGAGATGGCCTTGGGCAGCTCCAGGTTCATCTTTTTTTTTTTTTTTTAATAGCGTTAAGCTAACCCTCAGAAGAACTGCATTTCTGAGCACTCTGCCAAAAGTCCCAGGACAGGTACTGATAGGACCAGCTTGGGTCATGTGACCATTCCCAAAAACCAGTCATTGGTGAAGGAAGATGGAATATTGTGGTTGGTCAGGCCAGGCCTTGGGCTATGACTGACAGACCATGATGTTAGCTGCAAAGGTCAGATGAACACGTTATAATTGGTGAAGTATGGTACAAATATAAGTAACACTTATCATCTGCCCATAGCCAATCAGAAACTGTTGGAAGGGGGGCGCCTGAGTGGCTCAGTGGGTTAAACCTTTTGCCTTCGGCTCAGGTCATGATCTCAGGGTCCTGGGATCGAGCCCCACATTGGGCTCTCTGCTCAGCAGGGAGCCTGCTTCCTCCTCTCTCTCTCTGCCTGCCTCTCTGCCTACTTGTGATCTCTGTCTGTCAAATAAATAAATAAAATATTTTAAAAAGAAAGAAAGAAACTGTTGGAAGGCAAGAGGGTCTGTGCTAAGCAACTCTAGCCTAAGAGCAAAGAGAAATGGGAGCTGATAAGACAGAAGGTAACAGGAAAGACTGTAAAAATCTTACATAACAACTTCAGAAGTGCAGCATTCTGAGACATTTAGTGTACAAATAGCTTTACGAACTTTATTACACCCTGTTGTTACCAGTTTAGAAAAATTTTATATGCTTAAAAAAATTAGTGCTTGCCTAAGTGTTTAACTTGTTTTTCCAATATGACTTTTCTCAAAGTTCCCAGATAGCTGGTGACTTAACAGAAACTCTGTCCCGGCAGAAAATCAATCTAGTAGGGAAGGCGGTGTAGATTTATTACAAAACAGTGTATAATGAGAACTAAATTAGTCATTCGTATGAAAGCTCTACATAATAATTAAGTTTTTGGCTCCCGTCTCAAACACAGAACATGAAATCGGGTGGGTCTTTTGAAGTAGGGTAATACTCATGTTTTCATGTTGAGCTCATTTGGCCAGAACTTGCTACCCTAAAAATATACTCACTCTACCTACATATAGGATGTAAACACCTCTCACTGCAGGTCTCTGCTTAATCTTCTGAGATCTCTTCTGTAGTTTCGTCATTTGCAGGGGACCTGTTGGTGGAACTTGCTTTTGGCAGCACAAGGCAGAAGCAGGTGCTTAACACAGGATTTTCGTGCTGATAGTGCTTATCCCAGTTGATGAAATGTTTACCCATTTTCCCATCTCGCAAACGGCTCTGATGTTAGATCCTCCTGTTGCCTCAGGACATTCCAGGAGCTTCCATTCTGAGATGGAAATGTCCTCCCCAGTTGATCTATAGGGCACCCTAATAGGAATGTCCCAGTGTGTGTGATCACCTATTGTCCCAAGTTATGACCATATTGGGTTGCAGAGCGAGAAGAAGAAGGGAAGAGAAGGCTATGGTTAATACATAGTTTGTTTATGAGCTTCCCAGATTATAACTGTTCCCCTCAATCCATACCCTTTGTGTTTGGGTTGCAGAGTGACCTAATTATTTTTTTCAAAGATTTATTTATTTATTTTAGAGCTGGGGTGGGGCAGGCAGGGGGAGAGGGAAAGAGAGTCTTAAGCAGACTCTGGGCGGAGTGTGGAACCCAACATGGGACCTGATGCAGGAGTCGACGCGGGGCTGGATCGCAGAACTCTGAGATTACCCTGAACTGAAACCAAGAGCTGGGGCTTAACTGACTGAGCCACCCAGGCATCTCCAAAGTAACCTAATTCCTTTTTTTTTTTTTAAGATTTTATTTATTTATTCGACAGACAGAGATCACAAGTAGGCAGAGAGGCAGGCAGAGAGAGAGGGGGAAGCAGGCTCCCTGCTGAGCAGAGAGCCCGATGCGGGGCTCGATCCCAGGACCCTGGGATCATGACCTGAGCTGAAGGCAGAGGCTTTAACCCACTGAGCCACCCAGGCGCCCCCAAAGTAACCTAATTCTTAATTTTATGTATTGTTATTGCTCTGAATCATTATTTTGTACCAACTTGTATACATCTTACTACTTCCTTGATGCTCTGGGCCACTTACATTCCTACTCATAAAAATCTATTACTATTTACTTATGTAGCTATTTAATAGAAAACAAAATGTCAATACCCAAGGTATTCCTAATTACAATCAATATATATTGGACCAGTATATACCAATATCTATCTATCTATCATCTATTGATACATCGCTCAATCAATAACTCAAAAAAAGGGTTTTTGCAGGAGTCAATCCCACTGGTGAGAGGTAAGGTTGCAAACAGAATTTATAAAATGGGAAGCTGATACCCATAGTTATGCACACATTTGGGTGTGTTATGACACCAGGAAGAGAGAGCAATTGGGAGAGAAAGTTGGAGGTGTGGGGAGGAGGCGGGTTAGTGGCAAAGGCAATGGCTAACTGCGGTGTAGTGGTGTGTGGCCGTGAGAGAAAACAGAGGTAGAGCCCAGGGTGAATTCAGCAGCCCAACTAGAGGAAACTAGTAGTATTTGTTTATGTCTCCATGGCAACCAAAGTACCTTAGAAACAGGAAATAGGCCAGGTGGAGAAATAAAGGAAGTGCAAATCTCTGAATTATAACATCCTTAACTGGACTTTAGGAGGGCTGGTTACAGAGTTTCTTTAAATTACCTTTATAGAAATCACTTGTTTCTAGTTTTAATGTTGCGAATTTCCCCCCTCCCCCTCCCCACCCCTACAAAATGTCTTTCTGTCTGGGCACATTAAGAGCTATTTCTGAAAGAAGGGGCTACACTGTATTGTGACTTTATTTCTACCCAGTCTTGGGTTCTGGAAAATAGGTAAAATTCAAAGTGGAAATGTCTGAAACACCCTTCTTCATCTTCAATTTCCTTTTTGTAACAGGTGAGGATCTGCTTCCCCTAAAAAGTTTATCCAGACAAGAGAAAATTTGGTCACAGCGACATTACTGCTGACATGTTAACACAAATACACCTCTGTTGACGCAGATTTAAATTGCTAATCTCATCGCAGACTGGATACTTTTTCCCTTGGCCTACACCTTCTCTATGACCATCCATCCTTCTCACTGGCCACCAGAGTGGTAAAATTTTACGTAAAATTTACACAAAATTTTTACAACACTCTGTTACCTAACAAGGGACCGAACTCTTTTTTTTTTTTTTTAAGATTTTATTTATGTATTTGACAGAGAAAGAGATCACAAGCAGGCAGAGAGGCACGCAGAGAGAGAAGGTGAAGCAGATTCCCCGCTGAGCAGAGAGCCCGATGCGGGGCTCGATCCCAGGACCCTGAGATCATGACCCGAGCCGAAGGCAGAGGCCCAACCCACTGAGCCACCCAGGCGCCCCAGGACCGAACTCTTCAAACACATCTAGAACCTTCCTCAATGTATCTTAATATTCTCATTTCCTATGACATTCTTTATCCCTCTCCACCCTTACTTATCCTCAAAGCTTCAGTTCAAAGCCACCACCTCTCCCAGGCCTTACGTGTAGCTGCTTACATATCCGCTTCCTCCATCAGAACGGAAGGCCCACAAAGGCTGCCTTCCGTGTGACCCAGTTTTTAAAACTCTCCTCTATCTTTTCCCTGGACCTATCATTCCTCCATCCATTCAACACCTATTGATTGTTTACTCTATGCCAGGCAAAGAGTATAAATGAGTCATTTTCCTGTTCTAGTAATTGTAAGACAATTTAAAAAAGAATAATGGTTACGTTTCTTGAGCACTTATTGTGTATCAAGTGCTATGAGAAATGTTATACATTTTTTAAAACTGCTTATTTTGAAATAGTTACACCACAGAACACTGAAACAGCAGTACACAGAGTCCTATCTGCCCTTCACCCAACCTCCCCTAAAGGTAACATCTTATATAACAGAATGCAACATGAATGCGAGGACACTGACACTGGAACAGTGTTGCTAACTAGACTACGGACCTTATTCAGGTTTTGCCATTTTTTGTATGCATTCATCTGTATGTGCGAGGTCCCACGCAATTTTAAATCGTGAACAGATTTGTGGAACCACGACCACAATCAGGATCAAGAACTGTTCTGTCACCACAGAACGTCCTTGTGCTAGCCCTTTACATTTTTAAAGATTTTATTTATTTATTTGACAGACGGAGATCACAACTAGGCAGAGAGGCAGGCAGAGAGAGAGGGAAACAGGCTCCCTGCTGAGCAGAGAGCCTGACGTGGGGCTCGATCCCAGGACCCATGTCCCGAGCTGGAGGCAGAGGCTTTAACCCACTGAGCCACCCAGGCGCCTCCTTTACATTTTTAATTAATTAATTAATTTCAGAAAGAGAGAGAGGTGCATGAGAAGGAGGGGGGGCAGTGGGAAAGGGAGAGAGAGAATCTCAAGCAGACTCCACACTTGTGAACGCGGAGTCCAGTGAGGGGCTCAATCCCATAACCCTGAGATCATGACTTAACCCAAAATCAAGACTCAGAAGCTTAACCGACTGAGCCACCCAGGTGCCCCTATCCCTTTACATCTGTGAGCAACACACACACACACACACACACACACACACACACACACAGTGTCTGTTCTCTACCACCGCTGATCACTTCTCCATCTCTATAGTTTTGTCATTTTGAGAATGTCATGCAAATGGCATCATTCAGCGGTTGACTTTTCTCACATTTTACATAGAAATTCATGATCCGTTTTGAGTTAACTTTTGTATATGATGTGAGCTTTAGGTCAAGTTTTTTGCATATGGATGTCTAATTTCTCCAGTGCCGTTTGTTGAAAAGACCATCATCCTTCCTTTGAATTGCTCTTGTCTCTTTGTGAAAATGCCGAAGGGCCTATTGGTGAGAGTCTCTCCTGGGCACCTTTATCCGTTCCATTGACCTATGTGCCTATCAGTGCACATCGCGTGGATTACTGCGGCTCTGAAGTGAGTCCGTAGCTACACTGTTAGCTTTAACATGACACAGAGTGATTCTTCCCACTTGAACTTCCTTTCCAAAATTGTTTTAGCTATTCTCACTCCTTTGCCTTTTCATATGGTTTTAGAATAAGCTTTTCTATACCTAAAAAACATCTTTCTGAGATCTTGAATTCTAATAATTTTAAAAGTTTTCAGGGTACCTGGCTGGCTCAGATAGTGGAGTATGCGAGTCTTAATCTCAGGGTCGTGAGTTCAAGCCCCACATTTGGTGTAGAGATTACTTAAAAACAAAATATTGAAAAAATAATTTTTAAAGTTTTCTTCATTTAATTTATTTTGTTTTTATTGATGTTTCTTTTTATGGGATGCCTGCGTGGCTCAGTCTGTTGAGCATCTGCTTTCAGCTCAGGTCATGATCCCAGGATCCTGGAATCAAGCCCTACGTGGGGCTCCCTGCTCCCCAAGGAGTCTGCTTCTTTCCTCTCTGTCTGCCCCTCCTCCTGCTCATACTCTCACTGTCTCTCTCTCTCTCTCTCTCTCTCAAATAAATAAATAAATAAAATCTTTTAAAAAATGTTTCTTTTTTCATAACAGTTTCAGCTTTAACTTTTTTTTTTTACAGTGTTCCAAGATTCATTGTTTATGCACCCCACCCAGTGCTCCATGCAATATGTGCCCTCCTTAATACCCATCACCAGGCTCACCCAACCACCCACCCTTGTCCCCTCCAAAACCCGCAGTTTGTTTCTGAGAGTCCACAGCCTTTCATGGTTTATCTTCCCCTCTGATTTCCCCTAACTCACTTCTCCTCTCCATCTCCCAATGTCCTCTGTGTTATTCCTTATGCTCCACAAGTAAGTGAAACCATATGATAATTGACTCTCTCTGTTTGACTTATTTCACTCAGCATAATCTCCTCCACTCCTTATTTAATCTTTGACAAAGCAGGAAAAAATATACAGTGGAAAAAAGACAGTCTCTTCAATAAATGGTGCTGGGAAAATTGGACAGCTATGTGTAGAAGAATGAAACTCGACAATTCTTTTACACCATACACACACAAAAACTTGAAATGCATAAAAAACCTCAATGTGAGGCAGGAATTTATCAAAATCCTAGAGGAGAACATAAGCAGTAACCTCTTTGACATCGGCCACAGCAACTTCTTTCAAGACATGTCTCCAAAGGCAAAGGAAACAAAAGCAATAATGAACTTTTGGGACTTCATCAAGATTGAAAGCTTCTGCACAGTCAAGGAAACAGTCAACAAAACAAAGAGGCAACCCATGGAATGGGACAAGATATTCGCAAATGCCACTACAGACAAAGGGGTGATATTTAAGATCTATAAAGAAGTCCTCATACTCAACACACACAAAACAGATAATCATGTCAAAAAATGGGCAGAAGACATGAACAGACACTTCTTCAAAGAAGATAAACAAATGGCCAACAGACACATGAAAAAATGCTTCTTTTTATTACTTATTCTACTGTATGTCACACAGATAGTCAGAAGACTTCAATTTTCCTGTGTAGATAAGACAAGCCCACTTCTAGCATAATGTCCACCAAACCATCCCATATGTTATCTTTACATGTGTTCTTTAAACTTCACAGTAACCCTAAGAGGAAGATACTAGCATTATTTCCATTTTATAAATGAAGAAACTGAGGCCTGGAGAGATTAAATAGTTTGTCCAACATCTCCTAGCTCGTAAGCAGCAAAGCTGGGAATTGACCCTCAGCAATCTCATTCTAGAACACACACTCGTATCCTCTGTGCTATGCTGCTTTTCTTTATAAACAGTTATTTCATTCAAGAAATATTTATTGAGTGCCTGTTATGTGCCAGGGGCTGTTCTAGGTGCTGGGACTACAGCAGCCATGAATAAAATAAAGCAGTGAATAAAACTAAATCCCTGCTCTCGTCCAGCTTATATTGTAAGGGAGGGGGAGGAACTTTGGAATGAATAGAATAATTATTCTTTTGTTAAAGTATTATTTATTTTTCAAAAGCTGAAGAACATCTTTAATATTTCTTTTTAAAAAAGATTTTATTTATTTGAGAGAGAAAGAGAGAGAGCGAGCACGTGCATGCATGATGCTGGGGGGAGGGACAGAGGGAGAAGGAGAAGCCGGATCCCCACTGAGCAGGAAGACCGATGTGGGACTCAATCCTAGGACCCTAGGATCATGACTTGAGCCAAAGACAGATACTTAACCGACTGAGCCACCCAGGTGCCCTGTTTTGTTAAAGTATTATTTTATTATTGGGTTTATATTGGGGGCATGGCCACTCTTAAATATAGAGGCTGGGATCTCACCCCAAAAATCTGTCTGTTCACTGAATAATTTACCATAGTCCTACCGATTTTCTGGGGTCTGGAATATCTTTCAGCTGGGACTCAGGAACTGGCTGGGAGACCCAGGGAAATGGTCCAGGGAAATGGTAAGCTAAGCCACCAAGGGGACAAGACTGTCTAGACTTTAGCTCGTCTGTGGTGGGAAATAAGACCACATCTGCTCCCAACTAGTGTTCAAAGGCTTGGGAAATCAGGAACACATGCAAAGGGCTTGGGCACTTGTCCAGTCCGAGAGTGGGCTATAGAGGATTCAAACCAAGCTCCTGAGTGAGTTAGCGATAGGACAATCAGGAGGGCAGAGCCTCCTATACTATTCTCTAAAAAATATTTTGTTGAAGTACAGTGTACATACAGAGTAGTACACATATCGTAAGTGTATAACTTGATGAATTCATGTAACCAACATCCAAAGTGAAGAAATAGAATATCAACAGTGCCCCTGGAGTCCCTGTGTGCCTTCTAGCCACTAGCCCCAAAGACAGTTATTATCTTGACTTCAAACACCATCGATTAGTGTTGCCTATTTGGGGGGCTTTTGATGATTGGAACCACACCGTGTACCCCCTTCTGCGTCTGGATTTCCTCAGGCAACAGTGTGTTGCTGAGGTCCACTCATTTGTTGCATAAGGTTGTGCTTTGCCCATTTTTGTGCTATGTAAGAAGAATTACATTGTATGAGGATACCCTAACCTGTCGATTTTTTTTAAAAGATTTTATTTATTTATTTGACAGAGGGAGATCACAAGTAGGCAGAGAAGCAGGCAGAGAGAGAGAGAGGAGGAAGCGGGCTCCCCGCTGAGCAGAGAACCGGATGCGGGGCTCGATCCCAGGACCCTGGGATCATGACCTGAGCCGAAAGCAGAGGCTTTAGCCCACTGAGCCACCCAGGCGCCCCTAACCTGTCGATTTTATTGCTCGTGGCCATTTAGGTTGTTTCTGTTATTTGGCTATTACAGATAGTTCTGTTATTAACACCCTAGCATATGGTTTTAGAGAGCAGACATACCCAAAAAACTGCCCACTGGGTGTGTTCCTGGGAACAGCTTCGTGGGGTCATCGCATGCTCATATGATTATGATCAGCTCTAGTAGGTACGGTCAGTTTCCCAAGTCATACCATTGCTTCCCATTGCTTCCAATGATATCCTTTGGTTCTCCCTTATTACGCAGTAAAATCTTTTGTGGAGGACTCCAACCCATTTCATCTATAAACAAAAGTTTTAAAATCTGTGTTTGGACTAGAGGATTAGCGAGGGAACAGTGAAGAGAGGAACCCTGAGGGGAAGGGAACCTGGGACAGACCCAGGACTCTCGTCAGCCAGTTCTTTCTCTCCATTTATTGTCTTCCAAGAGCTAAGCTTTGGAGGTTCTGGTTCTGCTTAATAGAACACAGTGTTCCTTTACATACATGAGTCGAATGGTTTTTCAATGAATACTAATTAAATTGCCTCGTTATTTCTTTTAGGTTAAATCAGTAAGCTGTAACCTTAGGTGGTAAGAGAACTTGTGTGTCTTTCAACACTGGAGCTTCAGACATAATAGAGGTTCAATAAATGTTAGTGGGAATAGACAAACAAATGAACAAGCTTCTTAAAACTTCACAACTAGGCAACACGGCGTGATGTCGTGGACTTGGTTCATTATGCAGATACTCATTCTCTGTCTCAAATCCAACCATCAGGCCCTTCTCCCAAGTCTGTCCCAAATACCACGAGACTGCCGTGGTAATAATAATCCCAATAATCTCTTGGGATTATGCATGTTGGATCAGTCAGCTGGACAACTACACTCCCTCAGGGGTACATCCTGGCCCCCCTCATAGAGCTCAAAGTCAAAAAGCAGAGGTGCGGAGAGCGAGCCCATTGAAGATACGCCCGCATAGAATGAAGCTGCTATCACTTAACTGTCCATGAGCATGAACAAGGGGCTCATTTACATAGAGGATCACATTTAATCTTCTCGAAAGCCCTGTGGGCACGTTATTCACATCTTCGTTTTAGAAAATAAGACAGTTCAGAGAAATGCAGTGACTTGGCCACGGCTCCAATTAGTAAGTGGTAAAGCCTAGATTTCACTTACGTCTGTCTAAATCAAGATCCTCAGATTTTAATGATTATCTGTGCATGGACATTTAAAAATTAAAGTTGCCTTAGCTCTCGAGGGCAGTGGTGTTTTGCATGTGATTTCAATTAAGTTAAACACATTTGGTGCCTGCTACGCACAGAAGAGCTGAGTGGACTTAAGCTAATAGTAAATTCTATTTACTTTCTTTAAACACTCCTTCAGTTTCTCTGGTTAGGAGAAACCTGGGCTGGGTCCTGAATGAAAATTCTTGTTTGGCGATCACAGCAGAGACGAACCAGAGCCCGAAGGAGTGGCTCTTAGGGTTCAGAAAGGCTTTCCAGAAGGACGATACACAGGAGTATGACGGAAGGGAGGAAGATGACCTAGCACAAAAAAAGGCAGGGGAGAAGGAAGCCTGAAAATATTTTCCCATCAGAGCTTTCTTTACTCTGTTTTCAAGACAGCTATTCACTTCTGGAAGGCCAAAGAAAGCAGAACAGACTTGAGGATCATTGGCAGGTCCTTGCATCGCAGGACTGCAGAGAACATAAACACTCTGGGTTACAGATGACGTGGCTGGCCACCTCAGCCACACTTTTGCCCTCTGGGTCTGGGCGATGCCAGCTCCTTGGCAGCTTGGCAGGGCTGCAGAGGGGAGGGGCTGTAGGGCGGGGGAGGAGCCGAGTGGCAGGTGACACGACAACATTGCAGTATACCGGGAAGCCGCCTAAGAGACCTGTGGTCCTCCGGTCCTGGGACGGTCCAGGGGACTGCAGGAATCCCAGGGCGGGGGTGGAGTGGGAGGGCTAGAATATCACTGTTGGCACGGCTCTAGCCAGGAAGAAAATGCTATAAAATTCTGCTTCCTGGCCCGAATCCCAGCCTAGCTAACGCTTGGAACTGTCCAGTTGCCTGGACCAGTTTTAAATCTTTATTATATGCATTCATGCCTTGGTGTTCAGTTTGCTTTTGCCACTCAGTTTCAGACGGCCCGCTGTGGCCCCAGCTCATGATTCAGACTGAAATAGCGGCCTGCTTTGCATGCCAGTTCAAGCTACATTTCGGTTCTTGTTTCTTTGAAAAGGTCCTGCCAAGGATGCAATATGAAATGTCAGGTTCCGGTCTGGTATTCCCCCACTTACCTTCATCCTTGTAGTGTGACTTCTATGGGATTCCCACTTCTACCCAGAATCCCTGCATGTTAATGGGCTTGTCTAATTCAGAAATGGCTAGAAGATGTGATGATGTCATGGCCCTATGAGATCAGACATTTGCACCTTATGTCACCTTCTGTGCCAGCTGGAATTCACAGCAGTTAGCCCATCTCATTCTCTACTGGGACACGCCTATTACAGACAAAGAGTTATCAAGGCATTATCAAATTCCTCCTACAAAGTAACCAAAGATGTGTGTACTGATTTTTTTACAATCATCTGTTGCCCAGACTCCCACCTCTGACAGTTGGCTATTCCTTATTGATACTACCCCACAGCTGTCCTAAGGCAGTTTAAGTTTAGACTTTGTCTTCCTGTGTTGGGCATAAATAGATAATGGCTTCCCATCACTTTTGCTATGTCCCTATCCCACCCCCTTGAAGGCCTGTTCACATATAAGACCACTTAGATCTTTATCACGGTCCTGAGAAGCTTAAGTTCAAAGTTATATGTAACACACTGGGAACTTAAACTTGGAGATTTTTTAAAGTTTATTTATTTAAGCAATCTCTACACCCAATGTGGGGCTTGAGCTCACGACCCCGAAATCAAGAGCCATATGATCCACTGATGGAGTGGGCCAGGTGCCCGTTAAACTTGGAGATTTTTAAGATGAAAATTCTCAAGACCTTAGTGATTTGCTTAGGGCTACATTTGTCAACTTTTCTGGCTATTAGAGCTGATCAGAGATGGCTAATATCCCTTTCAGAAATGGGGTATTTTTACTCTGATCCCCCTTCTCTAGCCTTCCACTTTCTGAAGAAGAGCCCTTTTCCAGATATCTATATATTCTTTAATATCCTCTTTATTCAGAAAGCCCCTTTCTGGATGTTCTGAACAAACGACCCAGGTGTGTTAAGAGTTGGTTACTGATAGGAAAGCCAGAATCCAGAGTAATCAGTCAGAATTCGTCAAGAACCCCACTGAAAAATAAATGAACTTGAACGGTTCACAAAAGAGGAAATATACAGGGCTAAAAGACACGTGGGAAAATGTTCAAGTTCACTAATAACAAAAGAAATGCAAATTTTAAAAACCAGTTACCCATTTTTTATCTATCAAACTTGCAAAGTTAAAAAAAGAAAAGAAAAAAAGAAGAAGAATATCCAGAGCTGGCAAGCAATGAGTGCGGGGCGGGGGGGTGGGGGAGAGCGGGGGGAATAGGGGGAGCGGGGGGGGGGGCGGGGGGGGAGCTCATCCTTTGTTCTGCTGGAGATAGACTGATGCTACACTCAGCGGAACCATCCGGTGATGTGTATCAATTTTGTTCCTGTTTAATTATCCCAAGAATATCATCCAAAATAGATACAAAAATTTATTCACAAAGATGCAGCGTTCTTTATAGGTCTCAAAACGGAAGCAACTTAGATGTCAAAAAAGAAGAGACTGGTTAAATAAATTTCAGTATATTCCTAATGCAAGCCATTAGAAAAGATGTTTTGTAAAGTTTCTAGTAACACGGGGAAATGCTCCTATTGCAATGTTAAGTAAAAAGTGCAAAATACTATATTGTATATACATTATAATCTCAGTGTGTTAAAAAATAAAATCCAAAAACATGGAAACAAGGAAGGGATAAAATACACTAACTCATTAACAGGGTTATCTTGCCATATTGGAATCGCTGGCAATTTTTCCTTCTTCTTCCCCTTTTCCTCTAATGTTCTATAATGATGATAAGTTGTCTTTATAATAAAAACATTATTCAAAAATAATAAGGGGCTACAGAAGTTGAGACATGCAGTACTGGCGTGAGAACAGACATACTGGTAGAAGAGATTAGAGAGTCCCAAAATAAATTGTTACATTTATGGTCTATTGATTTTCAGCAAGGGCGCTAAGACAATTCAAAGTGAGGGGGGGAGATTGGTCTTTTCAATAAATGGTGCTGGGTGAGGTGGATATCCACTTGCAAAAGAATGAAGCCCGACCCCTTCCTCATACCATGCACAAAATTGACTAAATAGGGGGCGCCTGGGTGGCTCAGTGGATTAAGCCTCTGCCTTCAGTTCAGGTCATGATCTCAGGGTCAAGGGTTAGAGCCCCGCATTCAGGTCATGATCCCAGGGTCAAGGGATAGAGCCCCACATCGGGCTCTCTGCTCAGCAGGGAACCTGTTCCCGCCACCACTCTCTGCCTGTCTCTCTGCCTACTTGTGATCTCTGTCTGTCAAATGAATAAATAAAATCTTTTTAAAAAATTGACTAAATGGGATCATAGACCTAATTATGAAAGATAAAACTATAAAATCCATAGAAGAAACATAGGAGCACACCTTCATGACCCTAGGTTAGGCAAAGCCTTCTTAAATATGACACCAAAAGCACAAACAACAAAAGAAAAATGGATAAATTGGACTTCATCAAAATAAAATATTTTTGTTCTTCAAAGAACATGACCAAGAAAGTGAAGACAACCTACAGAATGTGGGGAAATATTTACAAATCACGTATCTGATAAGAGAGTTTTAGCCAGGGGTGCCTGTGTCTCAGTCAGTTAAATGTCTGCCTTTGGCTCAGGTCGTGCTCCCAGGGTCCTGGGATCGAGCCCCATGTCTGGCCCCATGTCTGTCAGCCAGGAGTCTGCTTCTCCCTCTCCCTCTGCTCCTTCCCCTGCTCGTGCTCTCTCTTGCTCTCTCTCTCAAATTAATCAAATCTTTAAAAAATTTTTAAAAAGAGAGACTTGTACCCAGATTATATTAAGAACTCTTACAGCTCAACAATGAAAAGATTAATAAGCCAATTGACAAATGGACATTTCGAATAAACATTTCTCCAAAGAAGATATACAAATGTCTAATAAGCACTAGTTTATTCATTTCTTATTGCTGCCATAATTAAATTACCACAAACTTAGTGGCTTAAAACAATACCAGTTTATTGCGGCACCTGGCTGGCTTACTCAGTGGAGCGTGTGACTCTTGATCTCGGAGTTGTGGGTTCGAGCCCCACATTGGTTGTAGAGATTATTTAAAAATAAAATATATTTTAAAAATTTAGTATCTTACAGTTCTAGAAGGCAGAAGTCCAATATGAGGAGAAATGGAGACTGACTGACTGTTTATGGATACAGGGTTTCCCTTGGGGATGATGAAAATATTTATTTTTTTTAATTTTTATTTTATTTTATATTGCTGAAAATATTTTTAAAGGTATTTTTAAAAAAAGATTTTATTTATTTATTTGACAGAGAAAGAGAGAGAGCACAAGCAGGGGGAGCAGGAGGCAGAGGGAGAGGGAGAAGCAGGCTTTCCACTGAGCAGGGAGCCCCATGCGGGACTCGATCCCTGGGCACTGGGACCATGACCCAAGCCGAAGGCAGCCACTTAATCGACTAAGCCACTCAGGTGTCATGATGAAAATATTTTAAAATTGATTTTGTTGATGGTTGCACAACTCTGTCAATACAGGAAAACCCACTGATTTGTGTGTATACTTTAAATAGATGGATTATATATATGTAAATTATATCTCAATAAAGCTGTTAAAAAATAATAAGTGAATCCTAAGTAGGGTCCCATTTCAGTTTAACAAAGAATCCAACTCAAACTGGCTTAAAGAATAAAGGAAATTGGGTGCCGGGGTGGCTCAGTTGGTGAAGCTTCTACCTTCGGCTCAGGTCATGATCTCAGGGTCCTGGGATTGAGCCCCGCATTGGGCTCCCTGCTCAGTGGAGAGCCTGCTTCTCCCTCTCCCTCTGCCTGCTGCTCTGCCTATTTGTGCTCTCTCTCTCTGTCAAATAAATAAATAAAATCTTAAAAAATGGCTCGATGAACTGAAAAGTACAGAGTAAGGAAGGAGGACATCAAGTGCAATGTAGTCGGGAGCTCCCTTCTGCAGGAGCTGGAGTCTCAGCTGTGCACACTGCTGCCCAAGGAGGAGAGGGTGGGAAGGATATTGTGGAGGAAACACCCACCACAGTCCTACAGGCAGAGAGAAGAATATGGAAGAAGGTCAAGTTCAAAGATAGGGACTTTGGGACTGTGTGCACCAGGCTGCCGCTAGGGAAGGAGAGGTGCGCTAGACCGAGGTGTGAGAAAACCAGCTAATGACAGTGATAAAGATACTTTAAAAGTATTTAAGATTGACTGCGAATGGCTATGGGATTTCTTTAAGGTGGCACAAAAATGTTCTAAAATTAGATTGTTGTGATGATTTCACGGCTTTGTACATATAGTTTAAAAACACTAAATTATACCCTTTAAATAGAGGAACACTTTAAATGGTATATGAATCATATTTACATAAGGCTGTTTTTAAAAAAAAATGTTTAGAGCAAGAAGATAATTATTAATTTAGCACTTGGGCATATGGTGCCGGATTTACAAGTGACAGAGAGAAAACCATGCCTCTCCTATTTAGTGCTTTCCTAAGGAGAATAGAGTTAAATGTGAATTGAAGTCCAAGATGTGGGAAAGATAAGTAATAAGCCTTAAAATGTGTATTTTAAAGGAGTCCAAGACCCTAGTGCCCAGATAATCTACCTCCTAGGGCACTGAAAGAGCTGTAGCATAGTCATTATTTATTCTACAATCTGTGAGAAATTATGGAGAAATGGGAAAGAGAAGTTTTGAAGACAGACACACATACAGATTTATCATAAGTGACATGGGTAGGGGGAAAGAGGAAGGAGTCCTCCCGGAAATCACACCTATTTCAAAGAACACAAACTCTACAAGGCAGGGACTTCATCTGTTCATAACCGTATCCTTAGCTCCTAGAACATTGCCTAACCCATTACAGGCGCTCAAATATTTGTTTAAGGTTGAGTGTTGACTCTTTCAGGATTGGTTGTGGGGGAGAACCTTGGTACACCGTGAAAAGCATGGAGGTTAGGCTATAAACAAGGTGAATCTTGGACAACAGAAATCTTAGTGAGAGTTTTGTTGTTGTTGTTGTTATACACTGGTTTTGGATTTGGCCAAACGCTTTTTCTGTATCTATTGAAATAATCATATGGTTTTTCTCCTTTATTCTATTATCATGATGAATTACATTAATTGATTTTCAAATGTTAAACCAATCTCACATTCCTAGGATAAACCCATTTGGGAATGCTGTGTTATCCTTTTTACATATTACTGAATTCAATTTGCTAATATTTTGTTTACAGTGAAGCCATCCTGGGCCTAAGGGGACATTTTTCATTACCAATCCAATTTATTTAATTGATCTAGGACTATTCAGGTATTTCATTTCTTCTTGAGTCAGTTACGATCATTTGTGTCTTTCAAGGACTGCATCTATTTCATCTAAGTTCTTAAATTTGTATTGTATAAAGTTTTTCATAATATTCCATTGTTGCATTTATTTATTTGTTTGTTTGTTTGTTTAAATAGGCTCCATGCCGAGTGTGGAGCCCAACACGGGGCTTGAACTCACAACCCTGAGATGAAGACCTGAGCAGAGGTCAAGAGTCAGATGCTTAACTGACTGAGCCACCCAGGCGCCCCCTGTTGCTGTCTTTTTAATGTCTACAGAGTGTAGTGAAGTCCTCTCTTACATTTGCACCAAAAACTAAATCTTGCTACAAGGAAAGCAATAAAGTGCAGTAATATGAAACGAACAAACAAATAACCCCTAAATCTTGGGACCAGGGTCAGATTTGAAATTCTAGGCAAATTGCAATTGGTTGCTCTGTCTCTTACATCTCCTATGCTTACTTTCCTTCCATCGCCAACCCTGGAGGATCACTTTTAGATTTACTAATGAGAGCTACTAGGAAGAAAGGTAGCCCCCAGAAACAACAAGTAGCAAGCCCAGGGTCGATCTTGGGTGAGATTCTAGGATAGGTTTGTGAGCAATACGAAAAAATTGGTGATCACTGACAGCGGTCATATATACACTAAGAAGAATTTTGCTTTGTTTCCTAATTGCTCTAAAATCTACCTCCCTTGACAGCTGAGATTGTTTAAACTAGTGTTTACTGTGGGGCTATTTTGTACCAAGCACCGTGCTTGGGGCCGGCAAAACAGGGGTGAGAAAAAGATGCACTGTCTGCCTTTACCATGTAGTGAGGGTGATCGTCACGAACCCAGTTAGGTGCATGAATATAACTACAAACAGTGGGAACCACTGTGAGGGAATTGTGTGAGATCTTTAATTTAGGTTTGGTGGTGGGAAGGGGGAAGGAGGCTGGTCTAAGAAAGGCCTCCAAGAGGAACTCCCGTTTAAAGATGAGTAGGAGTTTGCCCAGGAAATGACAGGAAAAGTATTCTCAGCAGCATGGGCTTGAGTCAGGAAAAGTGTCTGGTGAGTTTGAGGAACTGAGAGAAGGCAAGTGTTGCTGGAAAGTAATGGGAGAATGAGGTGCACTGGGGCCGAAGAGGTGGGAGGGTGAAATCCATCCAAGCTTTAAAGGAATGATCCCATAGTTGCTTTTTATCCTATGGGCACTGGAAAGTCATTGAAGGAGTTTGGGCAGGAATGCGGTATGAACCAGTTTCGTTTTACTCATTATGGAAAAATTTAAACATGTGTGTGACAACAGGTACAATAGTATTATGACCTGCTATGTGCCCATGACCAGCTTCAAAAATGAACTTATGGCCAATCTTTGGGATTCCAGAATAAGAAATAGAAATTCCCGGAGATTCTCGATATTATAAGGGATTCTGTAATTTTTTGAAACACTTTCTTCACATGTTTTAAGTAATAATGAGTGATCGGGGTGCCTCGCTGGCTCAGTCTGGAGAACATGCAACTCTAGATCTCAGGGTTCTGAGTCTGAGCCCCGTGCTGGGTGTAGAGATTACTTTAAAAAATACAATCTTTAAAAAAATAATAATAATGAGTGATAATGATAATAAACAGTGTACCAGTTTTCTGTGATAGGGGTATACTAAAGGTTTCACAGTTTTGCTATTAGAAAAAGCAGTGTACGGGGCGCCTGGGTGGCTCAGTGGGTTAAAGCCTCTGCCTTCAGCTCAGGTCATGACCCCAGGGTCCTGGGATCGAGCCCCACATTGGGCTCTCTGCTCAGCAGGGAGCCTACTTCCCTTTCTCTCTCTGTCTGCCTCTCTGCCTACCTGTGATCTCTGTCTTGTCAAATAAATAAACAAAATCTTAAAAAAAAAAAGCAGTGTAATAAGTGCACATTTATCATTATTGTAAACCTATATATTGTGATAAGATTAAATGTGTATATATATATATTTTTTAAGATTTTATTTATTTGTCATAAAGAGAGCAAGCACGAGTGGCGGAAAGGGTCAGAGGGAGAAGCAGGCTTGAGCCGAAGGCAGCTGCTCAGCCAACATAGCCGACTTAACTGACTGAGCCGCCCAGATGCCCCACCCACATCATTCTCTACATGGGGTACATAGTAGTTCATGGTGAGCATGTGGATTTCTTTAACCACCACATTCGAATGAGCGTGGCGGGTAGAGGAGCAGTTCCTACACGAAACTAGTAACCTGGACAAAAAAAGGGATTTGACACATCCAGTCATGGAGGGAGTAAGAAGAGCTTAGCCTTGCACTGTGGGTACAAGTCAGGATAAAATGGCAAGTAAGGGACTCTACCAAGGAAGGGACTTTACTTCTGGCCTATTTAAGGAACAAAATAGAGAGCATAGAAAACCATGATCCAAGAGTGAAACTGATAAATGCGAGAGCTTCCCACTAAATTAACATAGTTGGAGTGCCCGGAAGCCGCCAGTGTGGATCGCACACAGCCACGACCCCAGGAACAAGCAAAAGGAGCAAGTGTCTGGGCCCCATTCATCTTGGAGGAGAAAGTCCCACAGGTTTCCCAGTGACTAGAGAAAGTTACCCAAGTAAGTGCTGATGAAATCCTACCAGAAGATGTCTCAAAGCCCATCAGGGCTCCTTGCTGGCACCCCCCACCGCTTTCGCTTTCCTGGTGCGTTTCTCATACACAGAAACAAGCCCGTTTTGCCCTGTAGCTCCCTCTCCTTCCTGAGAGTCCGCACCCACTCTCACTATTCAATCTTATTTCCTTCTGAATCTTTCACTCCCACCTTGTGTTCCACTCAGACTATCACAGTCAACAAAACCATGATGTACTTTTAGTCTCTAGCATAGAGTCTATTAAACCGGGCTGTACTATCGGGATGGTATTTACCTATTTGAGAACACAGCGGAAACCTATCCATGTCAATTTCTCTTTGCTCCCATGCTGCAAGTGTGTGTTCGTGGCTCTGCTGCTAACAGCAAGTATTGTTGTAAATAAAATAAGTATAAATAAACTTAGAGGCATAATTTACAGAAATCCAGTGAGTGGTGATTCAAGAAATAACAAGCTTTGTAGGCAAAGGTAAGTCCTTAAATTGGCCATTTGAATCTGGGATTCCGTGTAGTGCCAGGAAATCTGAGTGTTCCATAATTTGAATACTACTCAACAATGTTCACTGGTGCATTGGTGGTTTTTTTAACATTTAAATATTCGCTATGGGTTATAGTCATTTGTAAATACTTCCACAGAAAAAATGCAAAGAAAGGAGAGGAGAATGTTATAGATGACACTGACATGAAATCAGAAACTGCTCTAAGACCAGAACTCGCAAAAGTAATACCAATTTCAACACTAAAACCAAATCGTTATAAAGGGAAATGAGCTTGTATGAAGCAACATGTATGCTAAAGTCTAACTTAAAGATGCTTTTGGATGTATTTTTAGCAATTCAACCAACATCAGTGCAAATATAAGAAATATCTTCTTATCAGATAAAGGGCTAGTATCCAAAATCTATAAAAAACTTACCTCACTCAACACCCAAAGAATAATCCAATCAAGAAATGGGCAGAAGACATGAACAGATATTTCTGTAAAGAAGACATCCAGAGGGCCAACAGACATGTGAAAAAGTGCTCCACATCACTCGGCATCAGGGAAATACAAATCAAAACCAGAGTGAGATACCACCTCACGCCAGTCAGAATGGCTAAAATTAACAAGTCAGGAAACAACCGAAGTTGGCGAGGATGCGGAGAAAGGGGAACCCTCCTACACTGTTGGTGGGAATGCAAGCTGGTGCAACCACTCTGGAAAACAGCATGGAGGTTCCTCAAAAAGTTGAAAATAGAGCTACCCTATGACCCAGCCATTGCACTACTGGGTATTTACCCTAAAGATACAAATGTAGCGATCCAAAGGGGCCCATGCACCAGAATGTTTATAGCAGCAATGTCCACAATAACCAGACTGTGGAAAGAGCCTAGACATCCAACAACAGATGAATGGATAAAGAAGATGTGGTGTATATATACAATGGAATACTATACAGCCATCAAAAAACCCCCCAAATCTTGCCATTTGCAACAATATGGTTGGAACTAGAGGGTATTATGCTAAGCGAAATAAGTCAGTCAGAGAAAGACAATTATCATATGATCTCTCTGATATAAGGAATGTGAGAGGCAGGGTGGGGGGTTGAGGTGGGTAGGGAGGGAAAAAAATGAAACAAGATGGGATCAGGAGTGAGACAAACCATAAGAGACTCTTAATCTCAGGAAACAAACTGAGGGTTGCTGAGGGGTCAGGAGGGAGGGATAGGATGGCTGGGTTATGGACATTGGGGAGGGTATGTGTTATGGTGAGTGCTATGAATCGTGTAAGCCTGATGATTCACAGACCCAGGTCAAATAATACATTATATGTTAATAAAAAGAAAGAAAGAAATATCTTTTATACCTGGATTATCTTTCATTAAACAAAAAACACAAAAAAATTACTAGACAGGGCAAGTAATGCTTTGTGTGTTTAAAATTTTCATTTTAGGGACACCTGGGTGGTTCAGTCAGTTGGGCAGCTGCCTTTGGCTCAGGTCCTAATCCCTGGGTCCTGGGATCAAGCCCCACATCGGGCTCCCTGCTCAGCAGGGAGTCTGCTTCTCCCTCTCTCTCTGCCCTTTTCCCTGCCTATATAATCTTGGGCACCTGGGTGGCTCAGTTGGTTAGGCATCTGCCTTCAGTTCAGGTCATTACCCCAGGATCCTTCCCTGCCCGTGCTCTCTGTCTCTCTCTCAAATAAATAAATAAAACCTTTAATTTAAAAAAAAAGAATGATGTGGATCTATTGATACACTAGTGTGGAAAACTCCATGATATATTTTTCAGTTAAAAAGAAATCACCAAACATTTGGGGTGTGTGTGTGTGTTTATAATTACATAGAAATAGTTCTGGAGGTGCTGGGTGGCCCAGTCAGTTGAGCGCCCCACTCTTGATCTACGCTTGGGTCCTGATCTCAAAGCTGTAAGTTCAAGCCTCTTGTTGGGCTCCATGCTGGATGTGGGGCCTACTTAATCAAAAAAAAAGAAGGAGAAGGAGAAGAAGGAGGAAGGAATAGTTCTGGAAAGAGATGTCCTAAGTTCTTCACTCCACAGGATGGAGTATGTATACGATAGGAGTGAGATACCAATTTTGTTTTTCATTTTGATTCTACACTAATTTGCATGCACTAGTTTTGTAATTTGAAACAAAAATTTTGAAAATCCAAAACCTTGCTCTCCTTATATTCATGTGAACCTTAAACTTGGTGATATCCCTGAAGAAAGTTCCTCCATTAGACTTCTGTTCTTGACTGAACAGGGATTAAAGGAACACCTATTCTGTGTCAGGTACAGAAATAAGCGCTGGCAAGTTCAAGGTGAGAGGCGTTTGTGTCCTTTAAGGACTTCAAATTTTAGAGGGGAAAGAGAGCAGAAAACAAGAAATTGAAGGGTAGGCAATGCAAATGCCTCAGAGCTATAGCTGGGGATGCTTGGAGAGCAACAGGATAGACATACGTGGAGAGAAGAGGCACGAAAGGCCTCTAGAGCAGGTCATAATCAAGAGAAATCTTTTATTTCCCCTATTATTTCCTTACTCAAAATTTCAAATGCAAAAGTTGAAACATCTGCAGATCTGCCACACAGATTCAACAACTGTTAACATTTTGCCGCGTTCACATAACAAGAAAAAAAAAACAGATAAATAAATGTTAAACCATTTGAAACTTCACCCTTGACTATATAAGTGCCTAACTCCTAAAAAATGACATTCCCTTATATAACCATAATACTTTTCAAGCATCAGAATTAACATTAATCCTTTTTAATTACCTAACAGCTAGTTCATCTAAAAATCATCCCGATTTCCCCAAAACGCCTTTCAGGGGCTTTTGCCTTCCAAACCAGGATCCAGGCCAGATTCGCACATTGCACGTGGCAGTGGTGGTTTGTACTGTGAGAACTTGGTTAAGCTGGAATTCTCTTTGCCAGAAACCCCTCCCCCAGATGGTTTCAGGTTAGAGTAGGTCAAAAGAGGAATGCACATGAGACTGGCAAGGCAGAAATGAAGCAGCAAGTATTTTTCTCTGAAGGTCATTGTGGTTAGATGTGGTGAGAGTTGCAAACGTAAGTGTCAATGAGCTCAAGCTTGTCCTTGCCTTGCTCTGATCAGTGTACAGAAATTCTTCCTAACTGGTAACCCAGCTGACCGGCAGTGGCCTCAGGCCCACCTCCAGGGACTTGGCGGGGGGCCCACAGTGGTGACGGCTCCACGAGCTTTCTCATCATGGGCCCATGCCAGCTAGATGGGGTTGTTGGTAACTCCTATTCTGGTCCTCTTAACCTCTCTGCTAGTCCTTCACTTCCCAGCTCCTTCCACGACTGTGGAAGGTCTGATTCTGATAGAAACTCCCTATCTTATAATTCACGGTGGTTCTGCTTCTCTGTCTGATATGCTTATTGGTACTGGCTATGGTCTCAGGGAAATAGAATCTTAAAGACAGGGAATCTGGAATTGGTTCTTTGATCTGATTAAATTTAAATGCATTAATCACTGGGGCACCTGGCTGGCTCAGTCAGAAGAGCATGTGACTCTTGATCTCCTGGTCATGAGTTCAAGTCCCACACTGGGTGTAGAAATTACTTAAAAATAAAATATTTAAAAATAATAAATGCATTAATGATTATTGCCAGTGGTCAAGGGGATATTGGTATTCCATGGCATTCAGTGGAAAAAATAGTCGCTTAAATTCTCACCGGCAGGCAGCTATGATAATTGCTTACCGAAGGCAAGCCTTTGGGTGATGAAATATTTGCTGCCATAGAATATTTTGATAGAAATAGTAGCATAAGGAGCCTTGCTGGTTGCTTCTAAGTATGCTAGAGAGTTTGGAGAAAGACAATGACAAGCTTAGGGCTTTAAATTCCAGCTTAAGATATGGGAAAGGGACCAAAAAAATGTCTTTGACTACCCTAAAAGAAACTCTTATCTCTTATAGCCTTAGGGTCAAGACTTCTCATATCCCAAACCTAAATTTCTACTTACAGGGAACTGAATTCCAATAAATATTGAATTAATAACCGGATAGGGCCTCATGTTAAAAATAAGACATTGACTGGGAAGGAGTGAGACCCTGAATCTCAGGGGACATAAGGACAGATTCTGATGTTGGAAACCTCAAACTACATGCTACTGACCTTCCTTCAGCAGGGAAGGTACAGTCCATCCTCCCTTATCTGAAAAAGTGTAATGGTCCCCCCAAGGCAGTTGCCTTGCAGGGGACTGCTGATTCTCCTAGGAATGTAACCATACCACTTCTTTCAGATCTGCAACCAGACTCAAGTAACAGCAGGCCGCAGCATGACCCAGGAGAAAATACCACACATACCACAAGAATATTGAGACTGTCAGTTTGTGTGTTGTTTCACTTTTTGTCTTGACAAAATTTCAGGTTTGCTGGAAAATTACACAAGTGGTACAAACATTCTCTTTACCTTTTCTTTTTTTAAAGATTTTATTTATTTATTTGACAGACAGATCACAAGTAGGCAGAGAGAGAGATGGGGAAGCAGGCTCCCTGCTGAGCAGAGAGCCCGACGTGGGGGTCGATCCCAGGACCCTGGGATCATGACCTGAGCCGAAGGCACAGGCTTTAACCCACTGAGCCACCCAGGTGCCCCAATTCTCTTTACCTTTGGTCAAGACCCCTCAAATGCCAATTCATATTGACAGAAACCCAGGGAATAGTATGAGAGTAGATGCTAAAGGTGTTGGGTCAGGCTGGAAGGAATATAATTTTGGAGTGGGCTGAATGCATTAATATGGGGGCACTGACCAGAGATTCTGCATGTAATGTAGTTGTTCAGGTTGAGTGGGAATGGCTCTGAATAGTTTGCTGTTAAACCCACAGAGGGTTTGTGCTAAATGAGGCTGAGATGTCAGAACTTCCGATATGGAAGAGAAAGATATCCAGAATGCAAGAGTAGACCTACAAGGTAAAACCGCCTCATGATCTTCCTTGGTAGGGTCCAGAGGACACTGCCTTCACCGGAGAAATGCATTGGAAGAACACTGGCATCACTGCAGGGCTCTAAAAGCAAAGCATGATAATGGGAAACGCCATCATCAAAGGGGGCTCCCTGAACTGATGCAACAGGGATGATGGGATGTCGGAGGGTTGGGAGTCAAGTGCAGGCCTTTAGTAACTGAGACAAAGTCAGTGTAGCTACTGGAATGGGCAGCAGGGCCAAAGCAGGCCTCAGAGTGGTTGGGCCTGCCAAGCTTTGGCATTAGCTAGGTGCTCACAGTGTCCCTAGGACAGAAATGCCTAGGCAGCCTACTGAAGTCTTACTTGGTTTGTGTACATGGGAAGACTGCCATTGTGTGAACAGAAGTCTGACTGCTGATAACAGAGTAAGGGTCCCTCAACCAGTTCTTAGATTGGAGCCAGTTCATAAACCCCGACCCCCTGGAATGAAGAGACGACTGGGATCACTTGAGGAAGGACCTTACTCTACTGCCAAAAAGTCCTACTGTCAATCTTCCTTCTACCCTTTCCCCTAAAGCCACTTGCCAGGTAACTATGCATTAGGAATGGAACATAACCGGATTGTTGGGAGATTAGTGAACTGTGGCTCCAAACTGATGCTAAACCCTGGAGACTCAAAATGCTGCTCTTGTCCCCTGTCAGTGCAGGGGCTGATGGCAGTCAGATGATCTTTGCCAAGTTTTGGCTTGGCTCCATCTCACAGCAAGCCCAGTGGTTCCCAGAACCGTCCCATTAGTATTTCCTCAGCTCCAGAACATATAGGTGGGTATCCATTGCCGAGTAGTTATCTGAGTAGATACGCTTGACAACTGGTAGACTCCCTGCATTGGTCCTCTGACCCACAGCGTAAAGACTCTGATGAAAGAAAGAGCCAACCGGAAGTCACTAGAACTGTGTCCACATACTAAAATGGTAAACTAAAGCCAGTATAACATTTCTGGAAGCACCGAAAAGATTAATGCCACCAATGAGGTCTTGAAAGATACAGGGGTGGTGATTCCTACCCTATCTCCACTCGAATCACCTATTCATCTGTCAAAAGTCTGATGGGCCTTGGAGAATAACATGGAGTATCCAAAACTTGGTGGTTTTCCAGTTGCAGCTACTGTACCAGGTATGATTTCTTTGCTAAAGCAAATCAACATAACCCATGGCACTTGGTTTGCTAGGGGTCTCGCTAGTGCTTTTCAGTCTACACCTTTTAGAAAAGACCACTAGATGCTGTTTTCTTTTAGGTGGCCAGGCCAGCAACCCACCTTCACTGATTTACCCCAGGGTTCTGTCAACTCTGAGCCTCCACCATAATCGAGCACTTTTCTTCCAAGCCAATGCAAATGAGTGCTGCTTACTGGCACGATGCTTCAGTTCTGCAACACATATGACTCTCCACAGGGATGCTTGTGTGTCCCTGAAACATTATCGGGGGGGTATCCCCCAAGGCCATCTAAGAGCAACATGGACAACACTGACGTTGTCGAGACTATGATGAAGTCTCAAAGTCACACACTATCACTTCAACATACTGACCTAATGTCCTCTTGGTCCCACAGGTCAGCACTGTTGGATGGGGGTAGGGACTCCCCAAGGCCATGGGTACCCAGAGGCAGAGATTATGGGGAGGCCATCCTGGGGGCTGGCTACCATAGTCATGAAACCTGTGAAAGTTCTTTGTTCTGCCTGTCCAACTTTTCAAAGTTTGGAATTGTTTCACAATAAGAATTTATTTTTACATGCTCTATCCATGCAAATACTATTATTATTCATATTATTCACCGAGTGGATGAAGTCATAGGCAGAAGACAAGGACCCTGGCTTCAGTTCCTGCATCTGATGCTGCCTCAGGGCGAGTCCTTGAGCACTTCTTTCTCTTCACATCTTTGGACCTAAACTTCTCTGTGGGTAAAATAAAGAAAAAATTCCTCCCCATCCTTCCTCCCCCAAAGAGCTTTGTAAAAGTGCTTTTAGTCGTTAAGAAATTGAACATTTACCTTAGAGGCCAATCCTCTAAAGCCCTTCCCTTTTACAGTGAAGACCCGTGGAATCTGGTCTCTAGAGAAGTGGACACTAGACACTAGAGACACTAGAGTCTCTAGTGTCAGCCCCGCTTCGTTGCCTCTGCCTTAGAAGAAAGGTGCTTGGAACATTCTGAAAAGAATTTTCACATTATTTATGATAACCCATAGAGCAAGGGCTGGGTATCAGCCCAGAGACTATCTCTAATGTTGTGGTTCTTAACGTTGGTGGTCTCCAGATCCCTTTACACTCTCAAAAATTGTTGAGGACCCTCAAGAACTTTTGTTTACGTAGGTCATTTCTATGAACATTTATTGTATTGTATTAAAATTAATAAAAAAATGTTACATGCTTTATTTATTCATTGCATTTAAAACTGCTAGTGAGGGGGAGCCTGGGTGGCTCAGTGGGTTGGAGCCTCTGCCTTCGGCTCAGGTCACGATCCCGGGGTCCTGGGATTGAGCCCCACATCGGGCTCTCTGCTCCGTGGGGAGCCTACTTGCCCTGCCTGCCTCTCTGTCTACTTGTGACCTCTGTCTGTCAAGTAAATAAATAAAATCTTAAAAAAAAAAATGCTAGTGAGGGGCGCCTGGGTGGCTCAGTGGGTTAATGCCTCTGCCTTTAGCTCAGGTCATGATCCCAGGGTCCTGGGATCGAGCCCCTCATCGGGCTCTCTGCTCAGTGGGGAGCCTGCTTCCCTTCCTCTCTCTCTCTGCCTGCCTCTCTGCCTACTTGTGATCTCTGTCTGTCAAATAAATAAGTAAAATCTTTTAAAAAATGCTAGTGATAGACCCATTGTGTGTGAACATAGCCTTTTTTAAACGAAAAATAACTTTTCCAAAAGGAAAAAAAAAAGTGAGGAAAGCATGGCTCTGGTTTATATTTTTGCAAATCCCTTTAACGTCTGGCTCACAGAAGACAACTAGTTTCTTACAACTGTTTCTGCCTGATCTATTGCAATCTCACACATTGCGTAGCCTCCAGATAACTCCATGATTTATGTGCAATAAAATAAGAGCGAAAAAGACATTTTTAGCATTATTTTGCAAGTAGTTTTCATCTCACAGACCCTCTGAGAGGGTCTCAGGGAACCCTAGGATTCCCAGGCCACACTTTGAGAACCCTTGTCATGGCATCATACCACGAGGCTCTGTTTTGCCCCATTTCCCATTTTCTTTAACTACTAATGAGTTTCTGCAGTCATTTTTCATTAACTGCAAAATAATTAGTGCTCATCAGTTTTGTAGATGATATAAAGATAGAAAGGAAGGAGATTATTACAAAAGGTGATAGAAGAAAACACTGACATTATTTCAGCAGACCAGAATCAAACAAAATTAAAGGTGGAACGACCTGCACTAATATTTTGCTTTACTTTTATTTTTTTTATAGATTTTATTTATTTGTCATAGAGAGTGAGCACAGGCAGACAGAGTGGCAGGCAAAGGCAGAGGGAGAAGCAGGCTCCCCGCTGAGCAAGGAGCCTGATGTGGGACTCGATCCCAGGACACTGGGATCATGACCTGAGCCGAAGGCAGCTGCTCAACCGAGCCACCCAGGCGTCCCTTGCTTTACTTTTAATCAGTTGCACGAGTACTAGAAACCTAGGCTGGGAAGAAGTGGCCCGACAGAAGTTTGTATGAAAAAGATCTGGCATGGGGCACCTGGGTGGCTCAGTCGGTTAAGCCTATGACTCTTGATCTCAGCTCAGATCTTGGTCTCAGGGTTGTGAGTTTGGATCCCGTGTTGGGCTCCGCACCGAATGTGGAGCCTACTTATAAAAAGAAAGAAAGAAAAAGCCTAAATATGAGCCAGTAGCTTAAATGTAAGGTGAAAGAGCATCAGTAGAAGGGTACCCCCTGAGCTGGGGCTGCCAGGCAGGGTTACTGACTTGGAGGAGAGGTGGGAGACCTCCCCACCCCCCGGATTCTCCGGAAGAGCAAGGGGCATGCCTGGGAGGCACGCACGCAGCATTTGTGCTCTGCTAACAACATTGGAAAAGTTTAAATAAAAGAAAGCTGTGCTATGTTGCACACCTGAAACTAATGTAACATTGCGTGTCAATCACACTTCCAAAGCAAGACACAAGCTAAATCACAAACAAAAAGTTCTCTTGAGTCCTACCTGCTTTCGCCACCAAAAGAACAAGGACATCCTTCCATGTGGAATCTGCAGGTCTTCACTCCCAGTGTCCAGCCCCAGTCTGCACCAAGGGGCAGCCCTAACCAGGATGGGGCAGCAGACTGCCGGTGGGGGCTCTTCTCCAATTTCCTCCAGCATCTCCAACATGGCTTACCTCAGCAGTTCACTCTGGCCGGAGGCCTCTGTCCAGTGGGCCACATGCTTCTGCGAGAAGGTCTGGCTCTCTGTCTCAGCATTGCCTTAAAGCCTTCCCCAGCGTCGTCCCTCTGAACTTGATGTGGTCACCTGGATCTCCCTGGCCTGACCCAGAGGAAGAAGGGGCTTTGGCCCCTTCCTATCTGTTGCATCTGTGTGCAGTATTTGTGAAGTGGTTCCAGCCATTCCTTCCAGGCTGGAGAAGCACGTCTCCCCAGAAGTCAGCCAGGATGGCCGCAGTTGGCACACACTTCACAGAAGCTGATGGCTTCTCCTGCTCTGCTCCAGTCTGAGTCAATCTTGAACATGGCCTTCTAGTCTGGGCTCTCCATGTTAGGGCATCGTTAATGACCTGGAAGAATTCCAGAGGATGATAGAGGTGGACATAGGCTCTGGAGTCAGTCGTAGGTTTAAATCCCAGCTCTGCCACTTGCTGTTTGCAAGACCTCTGTATAAGTTACTTAAACTCTCAACCTCAGCTTCCCGTTATAGAATAAAAATTATAGGGGTATCTGGGTGTCTCACTTGATTAAGCACCTGCCCTCAGCTCAGGTCACAATCTCAGGGTCCTGGGATAGAGGCCCCCTGTCAGGCTCCCTGTTCAGCGGGGAGTCTGCTTCTCCCTCTCCCTCTGCTGCTCCCTCTACCCTGCTTCAGCTCGCACATGTGTGTGTTCTCTCTCAAATAAATAAAATCCTTTTTTAATTTTCTAAAGGTTTATTTATTTATTCATTTGACAGAGAGAGAAGAGAGAGGGAGCACAAGCAGGGGGAGTAGGAGAGGGAGAAGCAGGCTCCCCCGCTGAGCAGGGAGTGCGATGTGGGACTTGATCCCAGGACTCTAGGATCATGACCTGAGCTGAAGGCAGACACTTAATGGTTGAGCCACCCAGGTGCCCCTAAAAAATCCTTTAAAAAATTATATATTGTGTATTATGAAGATCGAATGAGACAATCCACGTAAAGTGCTTCGCTTAGTATCTGGCACATGATAATTGTTCATTAACTATTATTATATAAAGTGTATCTTATATCAGATTTTTAGGAAAGGAAACAGCATCAGAAGACGACTTTCTGCCTCCAACATGGGCTACTGCCTTGCTTCTACCAGGGGAGTGGAGCTCCTGGGCCATGGGTCACGGGTGGCTCCATTTCAGAAGAGGAGCTCTGCTCTACATTTGCATAACTAAAAGTCCCCGCAAGAGGCTTTTCTAGAATGAAGATGGATCAATGTTTGCTTCGAAATGACCGTTTTTCATTTCCTCACCATTCCTATCAAAGCGGCAAAGATTCGGTCAAGTGTCAGTGGTTGCTCCAGCTCCCGGGGTTCGTGTGTATCCTCACACCCTATCCTATCCTGGGGAGAAGCGTTCGGCCCCCGGAAGCTCACTATCCATCCGTTCAGCCTGGCTTGCCCTTGACAGACCCAGACCCAGGGCAAGAGTGTAAATGGAAGACCCTAGCCCGGAGATCTCATATTTAAAAGTTGTAAATCAAGCTAAGAGATTTGGATAAAACATAGTCAGTTCTCTGACCTTAGCAAATACCACTTTAGAACAATCAGGACTCACATCATTCTTACTGTGGGTCATGGTCACAAAATGTTTGAAAGCCCCTTTATGGGATGAAATGATAAAATCGAATTGTTTTAGTCCAAGTCAGCAATTTTTTCCAGTATCCTTTGAAGAAGGGTCTTTTCTTTCACCACTGATTCATGAATCCTTCTTTAGCATGTATTAAATTCTAATTCAGGCAGTTAACAAATATTTTTTTAAAGATCTATTTATTGGGGCACCTGGGTGGCTCAGTTGGTTAAATGTGTGTCTTCGGTTCAGGTCATGATCCCAGGGTCCTGGGATCCAGCTCACAGTTGGGCTCCCTACTCGGTGGGGGGCCTGCTTCTCTCTCTCCCAACCCCCCTTCTTGTGCATGCTCTTTCTCTTCCCGTCAAATAAAAAAATAAAACCTTTTAAAAAGAATAATATTTATTTATTTATTCTAGGGAGAGTGGGGGAGGGGTAGAGGGAGAGAGTCTTAAGCAGACTCTGCACTGAGGGCCGAGCCTGACGTGGGGCTCCAACCCTTGATGCTGAGATCATGACCTGAGCTGAAACCTAGAGTCCCACGCTCAACCGACTGAGCCACCCAGGCGCCCCATTCAACAGATATTTTGAAGCATCTGCTATGTGCTACATGTATGGTAGGCATGGGGAAAATGACACGTGGTGAATAAAAACATAGTCCCTCTTCTGACCCCTGGAACTTATTACAAATGCCAAGGTATGTTTCCGGGTTGTCTACTTGGTGCCACTGGTGTTTCTGTGACTTTGTGTCTCAGGGCCACATTCATTATCATTGTACTTGCCGTTCAGGCTGGTCAGGGCTAGGCATTGCGCTGGCGCATTACACACAATATTCCACGTTAACACTCCTGACAGGGTCATCAGTGGTATCCCCCCGCCCCTGCTACTGAACCCGGAATCTGAAGATCTTTCCCAGGACAGCTCTCTTCATCCACTCAGGCTGCCACACCAAATACCACGGACCACGTGGCTCACATAATAGAAATTATTTTCTCACAGTTCTAGAGGCTGGGAAGTCCAAGATCAAGGTTCTGATGTTCCGGAAGGGTTTGGTTTCTGGTGAGAGTTCTGTCCTTGGCTTGTAGATGGTTGCTCTGTGTCTCTGTTCTCACATGGCCTCTCCTTTGTGGTCATGCGGCAAGTGCGGGGGAATCCATTTCCAAATACAGTCACACTGAACATGAAGGCGTCAGCATGTAAATCTGGGGGGGGGGGGTATAGACACAATTCAGTCTATACCAGTGACATGTCCAGGAAGTAGTGGGGCCACAGTCAAACTTCCTCCAGACCTGAATATTCTCATGTAACACTATTTCTGTCTAACAGGGAAAATCCCACCTAATTATGTTTACGTTCTTTAAAAACGACAACATTCTTATCCGTTAATCCTTTCAGAGGAACTGTTCACAAATCACCTTGACACGTTCCAGACTGGTAAGAATGGATGTCTTCATACCACCGCTCTACCCTATCCCAGAACATGCTACATGCAGGCGTCATTCACGTGAGGAAAGTCACAGGCTTCTCTTCATCCAGGTCTCACCTACATTTCTTATGAAGGGTTTTCTGAGGTGATTTCTTTCCTTTTAGTGCTTCTCAAATGTTAACATACAGTCAGCCGGGGATCTTCTTGAGAAGCAGACTCAGCCGCCTGGGGGTGGAGGCCGGGATCCTGCATTTCTACCCAGCTCCTAGGCGCTGTCGTGGCCATGCTTGGGAGCTCACTTGGGAAAGTCAGGTTGTAGTTGTGCTGGTCTGAATGAGATAGTTTAGTCTCATAGTTCAGAACTGGCTATCATGGTTATCTAGAAAAGCTACTCATTTTTCTTTGACCAATTTTGCATACCATTTCCTTCCTGAGCCCAGCAGGTTTGCTTGTTGCTGTGGAGACCAGGTGGCACTGCCAGGGCCAGGGTCTGGGGCAAGGGGACGATCACGCAGGTGCTAACAAGGTACTCTGGCATCCGTGCCTAGAAGTCTGGGCAACCAGGCAGAAGTGCCCTTCCCACCCTCGCCCTTATGATGTTACCGTTCTGCATGAGTTACACTCAGACCCAGTGCTCTGCACATCTTAGACTAGAATAGATGCTCAATAAATACTTGGTGGATAAATGAATCTAGAGCAATTCCCCCTCTCCCAACAAATTGTTCTGGTGGATGGGGAAACTGAGGCCCAAAGAGAGGAAGCCTCTCTGTTGGAGCTGAGTTATGGGCCTGGTGGCAATGAGATCTCAGGTCTCCTGCCTTCTACGCGTAGGTCCACCGGGTGCTACGCCTTGAGAGAGACATCAAAGGAACACAGCCCAAGAGCGACAGAGGCTCTGGAACCACAGAGCAGGAGACCCGGGAAGAGACCTTAAGATCATCTTATCTAGGGTTTCTTAACAAGGTGTGTGTCCGAACCACCATACACACGCCTGGGCCTCACTCCAGAAGAGCTAGAGCCACTGGGTCTGTTGTGGGCGAGACAGGATCCAAACCATCCCCAGGTGGGTGATTCAGATACGCAGCTAGCTTTGGGAACCACTGTCTTGACCCAAACTCCTTGTTTCACTGAAGACGGAAGTGAGGCTGGGAAGGGTAGCAGCTTGCTGATGGCCACATGGAACCATTCCGCCAGGCTACCTTAAGACCTGAGCTTCCAGAAGTCAGGACTCATGTCCAGTCGTGGGCTTCCTGACCAGGAGAGGGGGCAGGGGAGGGGTGGCAGAGGTGGAGTTTCACTTGGCAGCTAGACCTGGCATCCCATTTCTCTGAGCATAGCGACGGGCCAAAAAAGTCTCGTGTGTGAGTGGGAAAGGCAGTTGTCTAAGGGCTGTAATTTGAGAGACAGAGCAGGCTTTCTCCCCACCCTACAAATGTTGTGCAGGTCGCATGGCAGCGTGATTAACAAAGCAGAGACCCCCCAAAGAGTCAGCGAGAGAGTTCTGGTCCCAGCTCTGCTGCCAGTGTTAGTCAATTACTTCACCTAAGCCTCAATTTGCCCACCCCTATAACCCAAAGGCAAAGTGCATGACACTTGGAACCAGACTGTTGGTGCAAATCCCAGCTCTGCTGCTCGCTGGCAATGTGGCTTTTGGCAAGTGAACCTCTTTATGCCTCAATTTCATGACTTGGAAGATGAAGACATGAAAAGTAATTTCCTCAGAAGGTTGCTGTAAGCATTAATGAATGAGTAGAGGTCCTTAACCTTCAAACCCTGGTATGTCTTAGACCGCAGTCCTTCTCTTGTCTGTCTCCTCTCTTCCTGGGCTGTAAATACCACTGGACTGTGCCAAATGGCATCCTGAGTTCCTTCCTCTCGTCTGAACTCTACATCTCAATATCCAACTGCCCGACAGACAGCTCCACACTCTGCTCACCTCGGAAGCAAAATTAGATGCATGGGTCTGGGGCTCCTTCTTCCCCATCCCCAGACCCCTCCCCAGCCACTCTCTTTCCCCACCCCCCCAGCCCTAAGAGTCCTCTCTTTGCAGCTGACCAGGGCTCAGCCTCCCAGACCAATCTCCAGGACAGTGAGTTCACAGTCATCGGGCCTGGGCCAGGGTCCAGTTTCCACACACTGGGCTGGTCTGTCAGGCTCGGCGGGTTGTGGCTTCCTCCACCCTACCTCAGGCCTGCAAGGGCAAAAAGCCCCAGTTCGTTTCTGGGGCAGCCATCCAGCAAGCGATGATTGCCTCTTATCTCTTGCTCGGGGGCATCTCTGCAGCACCCAGCTGGGGGGCCTGGGGAGCACCCGTGCAGAGGACTAGAATTCTTCTGTCGGAGGCAGAACATTAGGAACAGCGACAGCTTGTGTTCGTTTAGTTTGCAGAGCATCTTGCAAGTAGGATTTTAAACTCCAGAGACAACTGACTCAGTGACCGTGCATGTGTTCCTCCCCCCATTCACCAGACCTCTGGGGACCGCTGCCTCTACCCTGTGGCCTGACACCGTGCGAGGTTATAATCCAGGAGGAAGGAACCTACAAGTACACAGATGTCTCTACTTATAGACAGTAAGGCAAATGCCCGCCTGACCTCCACTCCCACCTAAAACAGAAGGCTAAAACATTACTCTCACTTGAATAACTGGTAAACATACTTTACTGAACACCTACTAGGTATCGGCTGTTCCCATGTATTGATCACATACTGATTCTCATGATAATCTTTTGAGGTAGGTGTTACATGATTCATGCCTGAGGAAAAAGAAAGACTTGCCCAAGGACACACACCTCCTGAGCACGGAAGCTGAGAGTCCAAGCCTGTGTTCTTTCTCCTGACCTTGTGCGCAGACCCAGGAGAAGCCCCACATGCTCAGGCCACAGAAGGCCACAACGGAGAGCCAGCTGCCCCTGGGCCCAATCCCCGACTACCCACCACTTTTCCATGGACCCCTACCCTCATTCCCTCTTCAGTCAGTCAGCCAGTCAAAGACAATTATCAAACACCTCCTGGTGCAAAGCTCTTGGGGAAGGAATGAATTATGTATGACGATTGTCCCGGAAAGCTCTGGGCCTAATAGAGTACATGAGTGACTACAGTGCAAGGTAAAGGTAAGCAGGGGCGCCTGGGTGGCTCAATGGGTTAAAGCCTCTGCCTTCGGCTCGGGTCATGGTCTCAGGGTCCTGGGATCGAGCCCCATGTTGGGTTCTCCGCTCAGCGGGGAGCCTGCTTCCCTTCCTCTCTCTCTGCCTGCTTCTCTGCCTACTTGTGATCTCTGTCTGTCAAATAAATAAATAAAAATCTTAAAAAAAAATAATAAAGGTAAGCAATCCAGGGAAAGTGCTAGATTCAGTCAAGGGCAGAAACAATTACTTTGATTCAGTGGTGTCTTGAGGAGGAAGAGGCACCAAGATGGGCCTTGAGAATGTTCAGGCTTGGATCCGGCCACGATGCGGGGACAGAGCTGCCGAGGTTCAGGAACGGTGTCGGGGGAAGTAGGGAAGAGCAGAGGAGGCCCCGGGGCTGGAGACAAGGGCTCCTGCAAGAAAATAGCAGGAAGTTAAGTTTGGAAACACACAGTGAACATTCAATAAATATTTATCCACCTGGAAAACCAAAACCATACATCGGGGACAGATCACGGGGGCCTAAAATGCCAAGCTCTGGAGTCTGGCACCTGTTGCCTGGCTTACAAGGGGCCACTGCTGTGATTTTCCAATGTCCTCATTGGGCAGGTAAGGACAAGGGGCAGCCCCTTATCAGCCTCTCCCGGCCTCCTCTCCAGTGCTGGTCCCACAGTGTCAGCAACCCTGTCCCCCACTGCTGTGTCATCATTTACTCCCTTTCAAGTGCCTGGCCCACACCCAGCAGCCCCCACACTGCAGCCCAGAAAGCTTCCTTCCTGGGGCAGCGGGGCCGAGTCATTTGGAAACCTCTCTCTGATGAGCTCCGTGATCAAGGTGCTGATATGGCAGGTGGGCCAGCCTCACCACGTCCCCAATCGCAGAGGTGAATGCGGTGGTGAGTTTCGTTGGCCCATCACCTCCACCCAAGGCCTGGTACACTTTCACTGCTGGAGTTGGGTGTGGATGCCTTTGACAAATGTCATGTCACCATCCTGCTTCAGCCGTTTCCTGCCTTTGCCTGTCAAGACGGTTCCATCCTGCGGGCCCCGCTCTCGGTCATTCAGTGCCGGGCGTCCAACTCAGCCCCCTCCCTGCTGACCACAGCTCTTCCCTCAAAGAGGCTCTGAGGACATGGGCATGGAGGAGATGAACTTTTTGCCATTTTACCTGACATCTCGTCTACAGCAAGCCGGCTAAGCGGGCCACTGGGGGCCAGCTCATCTCTTGTCCACAGAGGGCAGAGCACGGGGTCTGGAGTCAGAACTGGCTGAGCTTCCTTTCCAACTGGATAGACAGGGGTTGCTCGTGACACCTGCCAAGACTTGGTTTCCTTATACATAAGAGAAGTTAAGAAATCCTGGTCGGCTTTCTCCACGGGCTCGAGACGAGGTCCTCGTGAGACAAAGAATGAGAAAGGCCTTCATAAACTATAAATTAATCTCGGAGTATTGCAAGTGTGGTTATTAGTTTGTAAAGATCGAATTCACATTATTATACTCCCTCGGGGCACCCTGTTCTTTTTCTTCGTAGCACTTTCAGATTTTTAGAATTGCAAGTTACCATTATTACTAGGCATGTATGCTTATCTAACACCTGCCTCCCTTCCAGGCTGGAAACTGCAAGAGGCCAGGAGTCCTGTTTAGTTTTGCTTCTTGTTGCTTTCCCAGCACCTAGTTCAGTGCCTGGCATGCAGTGGAGGCTTAAGGAATAATGCACGAAGTTATCCGAGGAGCCCACCCTCACTAGAGACATCCACTCGGCTACCCTGTCGTGTTCACTGCTAAACCCGGGCACATACAGGCAACAGTTCAATGTTTTTTGGAAGTTTGAAATGACAAACCTCCTTAAATCCATTTCATTGTGAAGTTCTGTTGCTTCTGAAGACTACGCTGTGTTTTGCAGCAGCTCTGTCTGCAATCCAAATGCCCAGACAGGCTCTCTGTGCTGCTCGGCCCTCGCTGTCCTTGCCTGTCCTTGCCTCTTGTCCTCTTCCCACATTCTCCTCTGCTCCCGTCCAGACAAAGTGCCCGCCACCCTCTCCCCAGCATATATAAATGCTTTATACCACCTGTCGGCCTCTGCTGGGCCTGAGGCCATTCCCTCTCTCTTCCTTCAAAGTTCTGCTTAAAGTCCTTCCTTTCCAGGCCCCTTTTAAAAAGCATGTGTGTAGCTCAGTGGGTTAAAGCCTCTGCCTTCAGTTCAGGTCATGATCCCAGAGTCCTGGGATCGGGCTCTCTGCTCAGCGTGGGGCCTGCTGCCTGCCTCTCTGCCTACTTGGGATCTCTGTCTGTCAAATAAACAAAATCTTAAAAAATAAATAAATAAAAATAAAAAGCATGTGTGTGGGGACGCCAGGGCGGCCCAGCTGGTTACGCACCTGCCTTCATCTGCCTTCGGCTGGGGTGGTGACTGCATCGGGCTCCTGGGGAGGGAGCCTGCTTCTCCCTCTGCCTCTGCCTGCCGCTCCCCCTGCTTGTGAGCTCTCTCTCTGTCAATAAATAAATAAAATCTTTAAAAAAATTAAAAGCACATGTGTGAGTGCATGTGCGTATCTAATAGCACTTCGTAGGCAGGGAAGATTTCTCTCTGGAAAAGACTTTTGCATACGCGCTATTATTCAAGACAAAGAAGAGCAAGATTCACAGCATAGGCATCTTGCAAGTGTACATATTAGGAAACTAAGGCTCAGAGAAGTTTTTTTATTTTTTATTTTTTGGAAGGGGAGGGGCAGAGGGAGAGGGAAAGAAGCAGACTCCCCACTGAGCGCTGACCACGCCTCCTCCCCACCCGGGGCTCAATCCCACAGCCCCAAGATCATGGCCTGAGCCGAAATCAAGTGTTGGACACTGAGCCGGCTAAGCCACCCAGGCACCGCCCCTCAGAGAAGCTTTATTTGTTATTTACACACCTGGGATAGTGACTTATTTATGGATCCACGAAAACAACTGGGTTGAGCGACCTCCATTAAAGAAACAGATTGTGAGAGAGAGAGGTAAACAAAGAGTACACAAGATGAATATGTCACACATACCAGGGCTCGGTATTACTTGTGAAATGTGTGTGTGTTTGTACACACACATCAACAAGGTTGTGATGTGAAACTTATTTCTTTCTGCGGCCACGTCAAAGTGACTGGGTGCCAGGGCAGGCTGGAGATTACCTAGCAGAGCATAAGAACCACCGATTAGAGCCGAGGCCGAGACCAAGAGGAGAGACGCCAGGGGTGGGAGTGAGGCGAGCAGCCTGCTGTAAACCTCAGCAGTGCGGCGCGGCCCCGGGGAGGCTGGGTGTTCCAGGAGAAGCCGGCTGCGGGTCATGGCGCCGGCTCCGGCTGCACGGGGTGTTACCGGTTGTGCTAGAGAGGCCTCAGCTATGTAGCCTTTGCAGGGAGAGGCCGAGAGTGGTGCAGGGCTGAGTCGGGAGCTCCAGCCTGGGATACCCGCAGTGTCGGGGTGAGCCGTCTCTGTGTAGCAATCCTCCGTAGCCTAGGGAGGGCTTCTCAAAGAGTGTTCCCGGGCAGGGACCATGGGCATCACCTGGACACTTGTGAGAACCGAGGATTCTCAGGTCCCACCCCAGACCTTGGGAATCAGAAACTCTGAGGGAACACCCAACCACCCGTGTTTAATGAGCCCTCCAGCTGATTCTGCGGCATCACATCTGAGAACCATTCTCCTAGGGACGCTAAAGGGCATTCTGGGTTTGGGTTGTCTTTGAAGAGCTAGGCAGTGTCCCGTCTAAAGGCAGTCTTGGTGGAAAACAGAAGTGCCGGGTCTCCGATGTGGGCCGCCTCCTGGTGTAAATCCAGCGTCCTTCCACAGTTCCCGCAGCACCTTCGTGCCCTGCACGCGTGTGTGAGGGAACGCGGGGTTTCTCCTTACTCAGGTGCCTTCCACACTGCTGCACTCGGCCCGCACAGGTTCACTGATACAGTACGTTCACACATGTTGCTTTAAAAGCGTTCTCAAGGTGCGTGTGCCTATGAGTGTGCAAGCTTGCGCACACATACCTGTTCCAGCCTCCTCTGTTAGACAAGGTGCTCCCAGGATGGAGCCCGAATCCTGCCACCCTTGATCTTCACATTCCCCCTCTGCTGGAGGTTCAGCTCCCACTCAGTATGTAAACACCTGATGGAGCACCCTGGCCACACAGCCCACCCCTGGGAACCTGTTCCCAAGGGCACTCATGGCCCCTGTAACCTTGAGCTGACCTTGATGTGCCTCCCAGCACCTGCAGCCCATTCTCTCCCTGCAGGTCTCCCACCTATTTCCTAATGAGAGAGGAGCTGTGTGTGGGTGCTAGTTCCCCGCACTGAGAACCTTCACCCCCACCAACTTCCTGTGTTGATTTGTATTGTGCTTCTGGGTCCCCGTGCCTGAGTGAGCTGTTAACACTCACAACTACTTCCTACTACCGCCTGAAGCTCAGTTTCCACATGTGTGATAATGTGATAAAAATACCTAACACTTAGAAGACTTCAGAGGAAGGAAGGAAATAATGTGTGTGGATTTCACACACTTCATGGCACATAGTGAGTAAACCGGTGAGCAGACCATGAAGGGCGGAGGCAGTTTTCCCCCTTGGATAACCAGATTAAGTGCTGGTCCTTTGCAAAAACAATCCCAGAGAGAAGGTGGTGTGGTCGGGTGGAGAGAGCCTCAGGTTTGCTGTCCACGGGCCTGCCTTCCGACCCTCACTCTGTCAATTACTCTCCCTGTAATCCTGAGCAAAGAACTGAGCCCCTGTTTCTTCATTCCCCCACCCATGCCCCGAAACAAGGTCAGGGATGATACCGATATCTCCTACACAAGGTGTTTTGAGGATCAAATAGGATTAAACGTGAAATCAAGTTAAATACAAAGTAAAATTAAATGTCAAAACTGTAGAGCTCTGTACATCGGTAAATGCTATCCGAATGCCATTGTTGTTCTCCTTTGGTGCCTAAAGAGATGTCCAACACTCCCGCAGGCCCACTCACTAGGTGGGGACCTACAGAGCTCTGCTCTGAACAGTTGGGAAAAACTCAGAGAAAGCAGACACAAGATCTCTGCCCAGATGGGAAGTCAGCGTCTCAGGTTAGTGGAAGAACCGAGGGAAAACCCCGACCCATTCCCTGCACCCAACATTCTGCAGAACAGCTTAATTTTTCTGTGGGATGTGGGAAATGAACTCCGAGACAAGCGATTATATCTGGTCTCTGGAATAAACAGAAATTTAATCTAATCCGTGAACTGTGAAGTAAAATTACTGAGAAAATTCACCTGAGCTAATTGATGCGAAGCAGCTACTCCTGAAGGCAGACACAAGCCCACTCTTGGCAGAACCACCAGCAGTCATTTTGATGAGAAGCCTGGAAAACAATTCAGCCTCGGGTAGGCTGCCTGTGGTGTGGGGATTGGAAAACCACGCAGTAGAAATATAAACAAGTGGCACGCTGAAATAAAATTTGGGCTGCACGATCTGGAAGCTCTCCCCCCCCACCCCCTAAAACCATCTGATTATCACACACAGGTGGAACGCCTGCTGTCTCGTCCTCACAGTCAAGGAATCGTAGCTTAGGCATTGCTCTCTCTACTGGGAGGGAGGGGTAGTCTGGTTTTATGGGTTTAAAAGTCACAGGATCATCTTTTCTACCAGAGGCAGTTACTCTCTGAACCTGCTAAGACAACATCAGAATTCATGGTCAGGCAGTATTTATTCATTTAAGGCAAATTGAGTTGACCATCGAGGTCAGTGGCTGGGACAAGTGGGCCCTGGGGACCTACAGTATGTCCCAGCACCTGGAGAGATGGGAAGGAACATTTGAATGGGTCCACGGTGCCAGAAGCATGAGGAACTCAAGGGCCCAGACAGTCACAGGTTCCTCTGCTCCGTAAAACCCAAGTCAGCCATTGAGAAGCTCATAGATACCTCCCTGCCCCACAACCTCACAGCTGACACTCCTGCCTTAGCCTGCTGCCACACCTAAGAGGTCGTTCTGAGCCTCCTCCCAGACTCCTCTTCTGAGTCCACAATGCATCAAGGGAAATGGGCAGCTGTGAGAGAAGGGCAAGCCATTCCCATCTTGTCCAGTGCACACTGCAACCTCGTCCTGCCTCGTCCTGCTATGACACCATCATCACCATCACTACCATCATCATACCCTGAACCTTGGGTAATTCTTTCCCTGTATTTTTTCATGCAATTCTCAGTATCTCCCACTAACCATGCTAACCATGCACCTTCCCCTCCAGGTACATCAATGTCCAGCTCATGTCCTGCTTCTCCCATGAAGTCTTCCCTGGCCTTTGAGAGCAGTAGGTCTCTAATGGCAGGAAGCAGAGCTCTGTGTTTTGCGTTGTCCCACCAATATTTCCCATCAAGGCCGGGACAGAGTGAAGAATAACACACTTATCTAAGTCATCAGCACAGCAGGGCTGACTGAGCCAGGACTGCAGAAGTTCCCCCTTGTAGGCTGAGATGATGCCTTCGAACCTTCAGAAGGAAGTTTCTGAGGCATGTTGTTGAGGGGAGTGGGAGCCCACAGGTAAGACCATTTAAAAAAATTTTTTTTTCAAATTTATTTGACACAGAGAGAGCGAGGTCACAAGTAGGCAGAGAGGCAGGCAGAGAGAGGGGAAAGCAGGCTCCCCACTGAGCAAAGAGCCTGATGTGGGGCTTGATCCCAGGATCATGACCTGAGCCGAAGGCAGAGGCTTAACCCACTGAGCCACCCAGGCACCCCAGGTAAGGCCATTTTAATTATAGTTATGTATGTACAGAGTCCTGAACAAGGAAATTCTTATCTTTATAGAAAGATATAGAAAGTCCTAGTCAGATTATATGTGGACCATTAACCAGAAATCACCCAGAGGCTGACAAGGGACCCAGAAATCACGTCCTTTGAAGAAGGACTGAAGACACCCAGAATGAGTATTTCGAAGAGGAGAAGACTAATGGGGAGGTGGGTTCTGTCTTCAGAAGGTGTTTATTAGACAATCTGGACAGAAGGCAGTGCCAGGACCTCTGGGATGAGTTACAGGGAGACACGCTTTGTCTCAGCATGAGGAGTATGTTTCTAATGATTAAATCATCCCTCCTTAAACACGATCTTTTGAAAGGAAGAAGTTTCTTACCCCTAGTGATGTTTGTCCAATTCCATCTGGCCCTCTGATGAGGATGTAATGACAAGAATCTTGCATTTGTTGGGGGCAAAGGAGGGGGAATGAGGAGGGACGGATATATCTTCCAAATTCCCTTCTAATTCCTATATGATTCTGTATGCTATATTCCTTCCTTGGAGGAGGGAGGGGCAGAGGGAGAGAGAGAATCTTAAGCATGATCCATGCCCAGCGCAGAGCCCAGTGGACGCAGGGCTCAATCTTACAACCCTCAGATCATGACTTAAGCTGAAATCAAGAGTCGGATGCTTAACCAAATGAGCCCCCAGGTGCTCCTATATTCCTTCCTAATCCATGTCCTTAGAGTAGCAAAAATGAAGTTGAATGTATCAATGGTTTGGAGGGGCAGGGGTGTTCAGGCATGGGGCTGGAAGAATGGGGAGGGCTTAGCAAGCATGGGACACAGGAAACATCGGAGCAGCTTCCTTCTGAACGTTTCAGGGCCGGAAGTACGAAAGAGGAAAGCCATTGCTGAAGCCAGTGAGTGAATGAAGAGGGGAAAGACGCGCCCCCACAGCACAAACGGAGGCCAAGAACGCCTCAAATTGTTGAAACCCAAGAAAGCTGTATCTGTTGGGGGCGCAGTGGTGTTTATAAGCAAGGTGTATAGGAGAGAAATGGGGGATGAATGTGGAGGAAAAGATGAAGGAAGACACTCTAAAGGGGAGAATCCCAGCGAATGGTAATTTGGCTGGAAGGGAAGATGATGACAAGAGCAAAGAAGCCACATGTACCTTGTGAGTGCCCCTGGGTGCTGTCATTATTTTCACATTATTGAGTCTCAAAAGGGGCAATGCCCTCTCCTGGAAGAAAAGGCACAAAGAGGAGACATGGAGGGGACACTGATCAGTGCCTACAAAGGGGCTTCTTAAAGGAAGGGGTCCTCAGACAGAACAGAGTTGAGAGAAAGGAGAGGGTTGCATGAGCCCGTGGGAGTGGCAGCTGGCGTAGAGAAAACACTGAACATGCGGTCAGGAAAGCTGGCTTCAAGGTCCAGCTCTGCCACTGGTTAGCTATGGGCCCAAGGCTGTTCCTCTCCCATCCCGAACCCTGGGGTCCTCCTGTGTAAGAATCTACTCCAGCTGGGTAGTCTCTGATGTTAATAATTAGGTGCCAACCAAGTTCATATGCAGCTAGAACATCATTCTTTTTGAGTCAGAAGATGACTCTATGACTACTTACATTTTTCTGCTGGTAATTTGGGTGATTTCATTTTTGACTTCCAGTAATGTTTTAGTGTTGTTCCCTTTGAAAATTTCTAACCTTTCTCTCCTGAACTTGAGCTGGAAAGGGAAGGGGTTTTGCCCCTGCCTGGGCAAAAGGATGGTAGCAAGTAGGGTGACCAAGTGTCCCCATTTGCCCGGGAGTGAGGGGTTTCCCAGGACATGGGACTTTCAGTCTGGGGGGGAACCGGATGATTGTTCTCCCAAGTGGCGAGAAAGGTGAAGATTTGAAGGTGGCTTGGAAAAGAGATCCTGGAAGGCTGTCCTTCTGTTCCCTTTCTATGTGGAGTTCCCCTTGTTGCCCCACAGACTGGTGTGGTGGTTTTCATTACAAGGTACAACTCCCTTATGGGGAGGTATGGGGACGAGAAGCCAGGGCCAGCCTTCACACCAGTCACAAGCCCCATTGAGACAACCATTGCCAGGAAAGAGGCTGAAATGCTTGACTAGCACTGATGTTCTGGGGATTTTCCCTTTTTAAAAAAAAAAAAAACACACACACACACACACACACAACAGAAAAGACCCAGTGGAAAAAAAAGTGATGAGCTGTGAGGCAGACAGCGGGTCCTACGCAGCTCGAGGAGACAGTGCGCTGCTCATTTGTTTAAATTTGCAGCTGACGGCTGCCACCTCTCTATAGGCACCAGAGAGCCTCTCAACATCAGTCAGTGACCAGTCTGGTTGACATACGGCTACAAACATGAACTACCCCCTAACCCTGGACATGGACCTTATGAACTACAACCTGGAGGACGTGGTGAGTAGAGACAGCTGGTTGCCCAGGCCCTCCCTGGAATTCTAGATATTTTGTGCCTGGGACCGGGGAAGAGGGGCTAGCTGTGGAGTCCCCTCCCGCTGTGGGTCGGCAGAATCGAGGCAGGCCCCATGGTTCTTGCCTTTAAGACTGTATTTTCCCATTCCCTGGAGGACGCTGATCCGTAGAGCTGTTGCTTGAAATAGACATTCTTTCAGGGGGACTGGAAGTATGGGTTCTGATGCCTGTATCCTCCCTGACATGCTGTGTGACCTGGAACAAGTCGCTTTGCCTCTCCATTCTTCAAAAGAAGATCCTCTCCTTACCTCTCCAGGGTAGAATAAGGGCCCAGATGGGAAAGTACTTGGGAGGTTTTCTTACTCTCGGGAACCTGGCATTGCTCCAGTATATTTATTCATTTCCTGCTCTACGATCCTATCATTAGGGTACTACATTCTGTGTTGGATGGAGAAGTTGAGGATTTGGTCCTCATCCTTAAAGAGCTTACAGTCCATCCACAGAAGAAAAAAAATCCACTCACTGGAAGCTTTAGATAATAATGATGTGCTGAACCAAGGAAGTGTGAGACCAGGAGGTCAGCAAGGGAGAGGACCACACACTGGGTCAGAGTCCAGGGGCACGGGGATGCCAAGTTGGTGGGAGAACTCTTGTGCTAATCCTAGAAATGTTTTAAAGAGCATGTTGTGAGCCCCCTCCAAAAAATTAGAATCTCTAGAGATGAGGTATTCTGGGATGGGCTAAGAAAATGGTCCCCTATGTCACACTCGGCCACCCACCCAAGTCCCTCCTGTGAACCAGAGGGTTTCCGTCGGCTGGGCTCTCAAAGGATATGTGTAAGGAACAGCTCAACGGAGGCCCTGGGGCTCTGGTGTCTAGGCAGGTGGGGGCTGTTTATGAGGATCTTCTGGGAACTTCTCTCCTCCTTTCCTCCTTTCCCCCCATGGCCAATGGCACTTCAGAGGAAAGGACTTCTCTGAGCGGTGCTCTGGGCTGGATCATAAGGGATCCAAACCCTTTCTCCTATACCCTGACCCTACACTCACCCTGAGATATTCTTCAACACCCTCTAGTTCCACCGGCTGGAGTCTCCACTAGAACTCTACCCACCATGTTTCCAGACTTGCTTGGAAAAGTCTTTCTCTCACCTGCCCAGATCCCAGAGCTTAGAACTCTAAGTAGAACAAGGGGAGAAGGTGGGGGAGAAGAGCTAATTACCCAACGTCCGGCCTCTCAGATCCAATCCCCAGATAAGAGCAGAGCCAGAACCATGAGTCTAATCAGACCTGCTGCCTCACTTGTGGAACCCAACGCAAAATGAAAACGCAGGGCCCCTCATTCAAAAATTATTAAGAATTTCAAGATAGCAACAGCGGAGCACTAAACCAATCATGGAACTCTTCTAAGTAGGATCACATGCCCATGAAGTTGACCCTGAGAGTCATCACAGAGTCTGGGCAATACCCTAGACCAGACTTAAACTGCACTGCCCTGACAAGGCACCTCACTCCCAGCCTGGCTCCCCATCCTGGCCCCTGGCCTCACCTGATTAGGTTAGTGGGTGTTTTCCTCTGCCCACAGCTTCGAGCTGACCACGAACCCTGACCCAGTTGGATAACATCATAACCAACCCAGACCTGGCCAGTCCGGGCTTCTGAGAAACCTCAAGAGTTTCCCCTTACTGCATGCCTCACTCCACTGCGTGACCTACTAGGGACAGGTGGTGGCAGGGGCAGGGGACAATGGGGCATGTCCCATATAAGAAAGAAAACCGAAAGCCCAGGGAGACAGACCTGGCTACTTGCTGCGTGTCGCAACCCACCTGAGTGGTCTTGGGCCAGGCTTCCCAGCACCGCCAACCTCCCTTGATCAGAGTCCAGTCAGGAGCCCAGGAGTCCGGGGCGAACCAGGCTCTGGAGTTCTTCCACCAGCTCCCAGGGCCTCATCCTGCCCTCCCTTACTCCCTGGACACGATCACTCTCCGGGCTGCTTCCCCTCAGGAGCACAGACCCTCTCCCTCCACCCTACCCCACCCGCTCACTGAAGCTCCACGCAGTTTTAATAACGCCTGACAGTGTCTCATGGCACAGAGGCCCCGGGATGGCAGAGAGAGCAGCAGAACAATCTTGTCCATAGTAGCTTCTCAACATATATTTATTGGCCTGTGATGTATTAAAACTCCTTGCCTGTCGTTTCTCTCTGAAGTTAGTCTCGCGTTCACTTTCCTAGAAGAAGGGTTCTATACTCTAATGTTAGGTTAAAAACTGAGGGCCCTTGGCCATAACCAAGTGTTGGTCATCCTGTCTTCCCTTCTACCCCCTGAATTCCAAGATCAACTCTAGCCACTTAAAATGTCCATTTTTCAAAGATAAGCTATTATTCCCATGAATGGAGGACCCAAACAAAAAATCTAGATGGCTGAGAACAAGGAATAAGGAGCCAGGTCCCTGGGGTGGGCACCAGGGACCCATCCTGCTAGGAAGGCAGATCTAGGCAGACCTAGAGAAGTCTCTGTCTGCAGGAACCTTGATCGGGGAGTGCAGACCCCCTCTTGACAGCACTGGGGCCTGGACTGGGGTACCTATGGGGGTTGGGCAGAAACTGCACCTCCAGCCCTACACCATACACAAGCCAGGAGAGGAAGCCGCTAGAGAGGAGGGCAAATCTGGTCCAGTCCCAGGGCCTGCCTCCCCCTAACTCCTCAGTGATGATCCTCCAAAACCATTTCACTGTGATCAGAGCACCACAGGCTACAAATCCTGTCCACATGTACCATCTCATTTAATCAAAAAGAGGTAAGGAAGAGGAACCAAAACCACGCTCTTTCTGGGCTATGCCTGGGGGAGGGAAGGAGCACTCCCTCAAAATAGGTCAAAAGTCCCAGAGGAATCCCAGGGGAGGAGGCCCCAACTCAGGGGCGGGGGTGTCTGAGGGGTGAGGGATGTGGGAGAGACTGAGGGCCAGCCTGGGGAGAGGTCAGTGTTGGGGTGAATCTGGGCTTGAGCATTCAGATTACAGTGTCCCTCAGGAATTCTTGCTTTTCTTAAGGACACAGATCCCATCCCTCTGGCAGAATGTCATAAAAAGTGGCCATGAATTAGGCGCTGAGAATCAAGTCTTTCAGGAAGGACAGGACAAAATATTTCAAGGGGGTGCTGACCCAGGAGATGGCTTCAAGGGTTTGCTCTACACACCTAGGATACATGTCCGCCTCAGACTGTGTGACTGTCCCCAAAGCGCAAACGGACTTTGGGGTGCCAGGAGAGGACCCCCTTAAACCTTTGTACTGAAGACTCAGTGCAAAGGTAGGAATAGCTTAAAATCTTCCCCCAGAACCACATCGAAGCAGTACCATGTTCCTAATCAGGCCATAGGTAGAGAGGAAAGAGGGATCTGGCAAGTTCGCTCCTGAAGGGGGAGAGGGAGCAAGGGGATGATGTGACAAGTGATAAGCCAGAGTCTCGGATGGTCTTTTGGGAGTGTGGACCTTCAAAAGGAAGAGTGGGGTTAGGACACAGACCCCAGTCTCAATCCCCCAGATGCCCTCCCCCCTGAAGCCGCTGAAGGCTGGAGGAGAGCTGCCCCGGCTGGCCCATGCACAGCTCCTGACTCTTGGTTGGGAATATCCAGACAGGGACCTAAAAGGAGATAGAGCCTCCGTGTGCTCCCTAGGGCCAGAACAACGACCTGCATGTGTGTGCAGATGCCTCCCATGGCCAGAATGACTCAGGCCCCTGCCACGGTGGGGCTCTGCCTAGATGAGCCCCACACTTGGCAGCCCTCCCTTCTCCTGGGGGCTGAGTGGCAAGGTCAGTCTGGGGCATTCTCTGGCTCTAGGACAGATGAGCTAGGGAAACAAAGCTCCCATGCAGGTGCTGAGCTCGAGGAAGGTCATGCTCAGAGCCCACTCAGCCCTGGGCAGAGCATGACAGCAGGAGGACCCGAGCGTCTGGGAGCTGTGCATGAGGGGCATTTGAGGGCAAGGCCCAGTCTCCTGTCCTGAGCTCAGACATTCCTGGTCCTCCCAGGCACTGCCCAAACCCCTGTTGGAGAGTTCTGCCTGGGAGAAGGTTCTTTCTCCTTTGACAGAACACCCCCGACCCCAGCCTCTGCCCATTCCTCCCGGTCTGCCCTCTAGAGCTTCCCACGATAAGCCCGTCCTGCCCTCTTGCCCACGGCAGCTCTTCTAGTCCTCAAAGAAGGCAGCTCTTCTGCCTAGACTCTGAGTGCCGGGACCTGAACACTTCCTTCCAGGGCGGGGACTTCCAGACCCCTCAGCAAACTGGTCACCCTTGTCCAGACCAAACAAACCGGGGTGGTGTCAGCTGCCCACCTACAGGTTTCTGTTCACCTCGGGTAAGGTGACAGTAGCCCTTCTGGGAGCCACGTCACCCTGTGACTCATCTGAAGCTGGCAATCAACACATTCTCAGGTCTTTTTCTCATCAACTGTCGGTAAGCCAGGTCTTCCCTAACTTGTCCCCGGACGGTTGAAATTTTAAACGCGGGTCTCGGTCTCTCTGTTGTTCCTTACCAATTCCATCTGGTCATTTTTGGGCCTCTCCAGGCTCTGGAGAGAGGCTCAGAGAGAAGGCGGTCCAGGACAGACTCCCAAGGAATGCCCCGGTCAGCCCCTGCCCTACGTGTTCGAACAGAATCCGGTCAGCAAGCGTTCGAAGGTCTTCTCCCTGACCAGTGCAGGGCCTTAAGGCACTGCTCTCCCTGCACCCTCCTCCTTCCCCCAATCATCCTCTCTCCGCCTCAATACTGGGACCTGGAATGTGCTAGCTCCTTCTCCTGCCCTATCCCCAGTGCTCACAGCAATTTTCCACCTAGATTCCTGGCTCGGCGCTCAGCTACATCCCGCTCCTCGTGTTGGGTTGCCGTCTTTGGGGTATGAGTCCCTAGCTTCTACGCACGCTTTTATCTGCTGGGTACCCGCCTAGGCCACATGCTGTCGTGGCCCGACCTGGGCACGTGGCTGTGTCTAAACCGGATGCCGTCAGAGCATGTGTGTGTGTGTGAAGGCCTTACGCCCCGGTGGCTTTTGATGTCAAGGAATGAGTAAGCACTTGGCCAGATCGTCTACACTGAGCTCCCTCTGGGTAGGCGTCTTGGAGGGGTCCCTTTTGTGCCCCACTCCCCACACCATATAGGATTCATGATCCCTCCACTTCCCACCAGACCAGAGCCAACTTTGCTTCACTACCTCCCTCCACGGTTTGGGAAGGGGTGGAGGTGACTGAAGCCGTCGGTATGGGAAGTGGCTTTGACATGTACCACCCCCAAGCCCCCAAAATGTCTGTTTGACACCTCCCGCTGAGATGTACTAACAACTCCCAGCACCCCTGAAACCAGTTTCCTCCCATGTTCCTCCCATGTCCTCCCTGCCTGAGCACTTTGCCAAACAAATAGCTCTTGGTAAGGAGGGAAGGATAGTTTCCCCTCAACGGTCTTCTAAACCTGGGTTCTCAGGAGATGGGGCTTCAGGGATCTGGGGACATAGCCCACTGTCCTGACTTTAAATGCAATCAGGGGAACCTGGGTGGCTCAGTGGGTTAAAGCCTCTGCTTTCGGCTCGGGTCATGATCCCAGGGTCCTGGGATCGAGTCCCGCGTCAGGCTCTCTGCTCAACAGGGAGCCTGCTTCCTCCTCTCTCTCTGCCTGCCTCTCTGCCTACTTGTGATCTCTGTCTGTCAAATAAATAAATAAAATCTTTAAAAAATAAATAAAAAATAAATGAGCAATCAGCCTGGATGGTTTGGAGGGTCAGGACTTGAGTGGCTCTCATAAAGGGCTTTCTGGGCCGGACAGACAGACTATACCTAAGCCCTCCCAAAGGCAGGTAGAGTCCAGCCCCATGGACAGCCCCAAGTCCCCACATCTCTTCACCCTGGGTCTGATCTGCTTTGCTCTGCATGGAGACTACTCACCTCACTATTTCCCCATTTGCCTCCTGCTGAATTCTAACATGAGCCAAATGGTTGTAGTCAATGACAGTATTGGACATAGCTCCCAATATGGCAAGAGAACCCAAGTCAGGCTCCAGGCTGTCAAGGGCATTGGGAGGAGGCAGGAACCGAGGAAGGGGAAAAGGAGTGTCTGAGTCTCCATGGTGGCCCAGAGACGGACTTGCCTAAGGGGTCAGAACAGAAGGGCGCCTGGCTGTCTCAGGGAACCTGCCCTCAGAGCCTTTCAGCACACATCTGTTGCATGTCTGTCATGTGTGAAACACATGGCCTTGCCAGGGGGACACAGAGGGCCAGCTTCAGGAGCTCGCCATCTAGTGAGGAAATGCACATGGCAATGCCCTGTGCCATAATAAAACAAGTAGATGCAGACCGTAAGAAGAGAATCTCATCCCAAGCTAGGAGGGAGGTAGGGAGGTGGAACTGAGCGGGACCTTGAAGGAAGCCTAGGCATTCGCCAGGCAATCACGGCGAGAAAGGAGTGCTCTGCACAAGGCAGAGTTGGAGCAAAGATTCGGAGACAGGGGTCACTGGGGTGTTGGGGGCAGGCAGCCAGTAGGATGAGGAACACGGAGGACGCAGTGCCTAAAGCGATAAAGGAGAAGATGAGTTTTGAAAAGTCAGGGGGCTATCTCGTAGACATTTCAAGACCCCTGTAGGGGAAGGCAGACCTCATCCTGCCTGTCCATGGTTTTCAAATGAAAGCAAGCCCTTTGCTCTCCTGGAAGAAGGGCAATGCGAGACCAGCTAGAGGTTCTGTGCAGAGTATCCTTTCCCATCCTCTCCCTCCCCGGGGTTAACCTTTATAGAAGTGTCTTTTTCAACCCACAGAAGTTGGTTATAATTGGTTTTGAAACCATGGGGAGGGGTCTGGTGGAGGGGGGAGAATGGGGCTGGGAAGTGAGGAGGAGCAGGTGCAGAGGGACAGCTGTGAGTGAAAGGTATGAAAACAGATACCAGTCTTCCTTTGCGGTTAGCTGGGTAAACAACCTGAGCGCTGGTGGCCAGGGGCGGGGTGGGGAGGAGGGGGAGGCTGGGGAGGAGGAGCTTCCGGAGACAAAGTGGGCATAGCACCGTCTCTTGGAAGAGCATCTCCCCTTCCTCACTTGCTTCTGAGGCAGAGGGAAGCAGAGGAGGGAGGCGACCGGTGACGGAAAGTAGCCATGAGGGAACCCCAGACAAAACTGCGTAGGGGTCCAAGAATGGGGTCTGGAGGTGGATCAGCGTGGGTTCAAACACACCCAACCTCTCACCCGACCGTTAGCAAGGCACATGGGTAAGATAGGAATATCACATATCCGAGCTCGTTGCGCAGATTAAACAAAACAGGAGGCTAATACTACCATTTCGGCGATAATGAAGACATTCAGGAATAGGGAGACATCCCAAGAGGAAGCCAGGAGCCCACCCCAGCAGTACCCCCTCAGCAGGATCTTAGGCTCTAGTGCCCACTGCTCTGTTCAGAACTGGACCAGATGGCTCCTTGCCCCAACCAGATCCATTCCCCAGATTCCAGCCCAGGAGCCGGCAGCCTTCTATATCTGAGGACACATAAACACAAAGTAACTTACAGGTGCCCTTCAGGGAAGCCTCTCCCCACCGCATACACCATGTATCTCCTTCCATCTTTGTCAGGACCTTGCAGGGCATTAGCCCCTTTTACAGGCGAAAACTGAAGTTGGAAAAGGCAAAGTGATTGGTTCGTGGACACACAAGGGGAGATTGGGAATTGGTCGGTGGGACATATTGGGAGTACAAGGACAAAAGCGGCACTGGGGGGCAGTGTGGGGGGACAGGAGAAATCCACAGGGGAGTCCGGGTCCCGGCGTGGTGGAGAGAGACGGGTCCTCAGCCCCCCGCCCTGCTCTCTCCCTGCCCCTGCAGTACAGAGAACTAGGCAACTACAGCGACAGCACGGAGAGTCCCACAGTGGAAAATCACCTCTGCTCCACGGTCGAGGGGCCCCTCCTGACCTCCTTCAAGGCTGTGTTCATGCCGGTGGCCTATGGCTTTATCTTCCTCCTGGGTATGATGGGCAACATCCTGGTGCTGGTGATCCTGGAGCGGCACCGGCACACACGCAGCTCCACCGAGACCTTCCTGTTCCACCTGGCAGTGGCTGACCTCCTGCTGGTCTTCATCCTGCCTTTCGCCGTGGTAGAGGGCTCTGTGGGCTGGCGCCTGGGCACTGCCCTCTGCAAGACTGTGATCGCCCTGCACAAGATCAACTTCTACTGCAGCAGCCTGCTCCTGGCCTGCATCGCTGTGGACCGCTACCTGGCCATCGTCCACGCGGTCCACGCCTACCGCCACCGCCGCCTCCTCTCCATCCACATCACCTGTGCCACCATCTGGGGGGCGGGCTGCTTCTTCGCCTTGCCGGAGATCCTCTTTGCCAAAGTCAGCCAACCCCACCACAACGACTCCCTGCCGCGCTGCACCTTCTCTCAGGAGAACCGGGCTGAAACCAACGCCTGGTTCACCTCCCGCTTTCTCTACCACGTCGGAGGGTTCCTGCTGCCCATGCTGGTGATGGGCTGGTGCTACGTCGGGGTGGTGCACAGGCTGTGCCAGGCCCAGCGGCGCCCTCAGAGACAGAAAGCAGTCAGGGTGGCCATCCTGGTGACGAGCGTCTTCTTTCTCTGTTGGTCACCCTACCACGTCGTCATCTTCCTGGACACCCTGGCGAGGCTGAAGACCGTGGGCTACAGCTGTGAGCTCAACGGCTACCTCTCGGTGGCCATCACCATGAGCGAGTTCCTGGGCCTGGCCCACTGCTGTCTCAATCCCATGCTCTACACTTTCGCGGGCGTGAAGTTCCGCAGCGACCTGTCGCGCCTTCTGACCAAGCTGGGCTGTGCCGGCCCCGCGTCCCTTTGCCAGTTACTCCCCACGTGGCGCAAGAGCAGCCTGTCGGAGTCCGAGAATGCCACCTCCCTCACCACCTTCTAGGTCCTGGCCCCCCTTGGTCCTGCCTTCCGTGAGGGTGCAGTGTTGCCGGAACCCCTTCCAGCAGGAGCCGGGACCCTAGGAGATGGGACCCCCGGGCTCCTCATCCGGGGCAGCTAGAGCCACGCCCTCCTTCCGGGACGTCCCTGCCCGCGCTTCCGCCCGCCCGGGGCCCCGCGGCCGTCCAGGGAGCGGAAGTAGCCGCGAGGCAAAGCGGAGGATGCCTGTGCCCGTCGGTCTCTCCTTCTTTCATCTTAACCGTTGGAAGCTCAAGAAACAACTTTGGCTCCCGCCCTGCCAATTGGGAAAGTCAGTCGCCTCCCAGAATGCACTCCGCCATCGGAGGGACCACGGGTCTCCACGACGACCCGCCTCTCCTCTCAGCCCTCCGGCCCAGAGAAGCTAGAGGCTGAGCACCAGGGGAGAGATGGAGGGCGAGGCTGAGGGAAGGCCCGCTGGCCAGAGGATGTGGCTTTACCACCTAGGGCCCTAACAGACACAGACACCCTGCCCGGCTACCAGCCCTGCATCTGGACCGAGCAGGAAACTCCGACTGACCCAATCCGGGAAGCTGCTCCCGGCTCTGACCCAAGTGGCACCAGGCCAGCCCCATGTCACCGGGCCCGGGGAGGTCTGCGGACTGAGGTCAGACGCCAGGCACCCTCAGACATCAGCCGGCGTCCTAGGGAAGAACTGAGGCCAAGGCAGCAGAGAAAAGCCACCGAAAGAAAAGATTCTCCTTCCTCAGCCTTAGGGAGGGACAAGTAGATACCAAAGCCAGCTGTCTTCTCTGCCCAGGGTGGAGAGGTCCCAGTATGGGCCAGGGGCAGTCAGGTCTGGAGCCCTGGTAGGTCTGGCCACTGAGGAGGAAGGAGACAGACTGCTCCTTCCTGCCCCAGCTCTCCACAGGCCAGACAACCCGGAGAAACTGGGGCAGCAGAGGGGTCCCGATGACATAGAGGGAGCGCTTCATGGAGGGTCAGAACAGAGATGTAGACCCCCCGGAGAAGAATGACAGACTGAAAAGGGCCTCTGGGGGTCATCTCATCCAGCCCCCTACCTGCGGGCCAGACCCAGAGTTTGCCACCTCTCTGGGCCTCGCAAGAGCCACAAGGCATCCCCTTGGGCCAGGCAGGGTGAGAAGCAGGGAAGTCCCCAAGCCCCAGGAAGCCGAGCCCTGCCCCTGAGAGGATACTACTCAGGTGGAACCAGAGGAAACCACTCCGTGCCTGCCTGCCCGCCTTCTCTGGGGAGGGCTCTCCCGCCCTCCTCCGCAGCTCCTGCTCTGGCTAGGGTGGGATGTCGGGGACCCCTGCCCTTGCTGAGGGCACATCTGGAGGAGGCCCAGTCCCACTCCAGGGCAGCCAACCAAGCCCCCTAGAAGGGCCCCATGGTGGAAATCAGAGCTGTGACCCAGGGGAGGAGGGAGAGACTGTCTCTTCACCGTGGAACACTGGGAAAGCCCCAGGGCCCCCCTTTTTCCTCCCAGCATCCAACAGTAAGCTGGGTGTTGGAGTAGCCAGACACGGAAGCAAAAAAGGCAAGAGGCTGGATTTTTAATTTTCTCTTTTTAATAAAAAGGCACCTATAAAACAGGTCAATACAGTACAGGCAGCACAGAGACCCCCGGAACAAGCCTAAAAATTGTTTCAAAATAAAAACCAAGAAGATGTCTTCACATATTGTATTTATATATTTATATTTATATATATATATTTATATAATGGTACAAAATGGCTGGGGGTATGGCCATGGATGGAGGGACATAGGCTGGCCTGTGGAGTTCACCTTGGAAAGCTAGTCTGGTGGCGGAGATGGGGCAAGAGGAGAATGGGGAGGACACTGGGCCCTTTGCGGTCTGACCCCTCTCCTCTGGGCAGGAAACACTTAAGAGTCAGTTTGGGGAGTCTTGGGTCAGCGGGGGGTGGGGGGACGGCTGGCAGGCCCAGGGCCCAGGTTGAGGCAGGGTGGGCAAAGCGCCTGGCAGGATGGAAGGCAGGTGGCCCCCAAACACAGGTGCCAGGGCCCTGGCCCCGGGGCCCCAGGGAGGTGCTGGGGGAGGCAGGAGCCTGCAGCCAGCCAGCCCCAGAGGAAGCGCTTGACCTGGCTGACGGTGGACTGAGGACAGCACCAGACTGGGAAAAGTGGGGCAAATTCCCTTTGTATCACAGCTGCCAATGCAAGGCCAGACCCTGCAGATCAGGAAGGCTAGGGACGGGGCCATGGCAGAAGACACCTTGTGTAGAAACGGCCCTTGGCCCTGGAGGCAGGGCACGGAGGCCAGGGAACTGCCCTGCCACCTCACAAGGCAGGAAAGGAAGTGAGAAAAGGAGAAGTGTTTTACTCCTGGGACCAAGGGGGCAAAACACTGAGTCTGTATGGCTTCAGCTCTGACCGGAGGCAGGTGGGGAGTTTTGGGAAAGAGCAGGGGAGCAAGGGGGAGGCAGTGGCTGCGCCTGGGCCTGGGCACAGAGCCCGGAGCCCCGGGCAGAGGGACCTTGCCGGTGAATGGGCAGGTAGGATGCCCCCTGATTCTCCACCACTTTCTCTAATCCATCCTCAAGGGGTGGAGGCTGGAGGGACACAGATTTACTCAGCCAACCCCTTTTCTTTCCACCTTTGGTGAGAAGTGGGTGGCAGGTCCTGGAAAAATCAGGGCCTGGGGGTTCCCGGGCCGGGGGCTGCTGCAGGAGGCACAAAGCCATCTGGGCCGCCTTGCTGTGCCTCCCCGGCTCTGCGCAATGGGCCACAGAGCCTCCACCTCTTCCTCCTTTCCCTCATCCCACACTGGGGACGAAGGACTTCAAGTTCTGACTAAGGTGTAGCAGCAGGGGACGCCAGACATCCATAGCTGGGAAGCCAGGGCCCCGGGTCTCCTGTGTCAGGCGAACATGCCAGCCCGAGCACACGTTCTCCTGAATTCATTCCGCAGCAGACAAGACTGCCGCTCTGGGGGTGGGAAGTGGAGGGCGGATCTCAGCCCAGAAGGGGCTCTCCAGGTGGAAGCCCAGGTGGTCTGACCTCAGCTTAGGTTCGGGATATCTGTCGTTTCACCATTTGAGGAAGGGACCGGAATGGCATCCTTATGGACCCAGAGACCCGGCAAACAGTGGGAGAGTATGTTGGACTGCGTGGTCCTGAGTCCAGGGGAATGGAAAGGGGCAAAATTTTGAAGAAGGAGGGGAGGGAAGGGTTGCTTTTAACCTTTTCTCTTTTTTGTGACTTCTACCAAAACACAGAAATACAGCACACACACAAACCAGCACAAAAGCGCAGCGCTCTATTTACAGCTGCGGCTGGCACTGCCCACCCGGCCAGCCGCCTGCAGGGAGGGGTGGGAGAGGGGCTCAGCCACAGCAGCAGGGAGAGGAAACGAGGCAGGAAGAGACAGAAGGAAAAACCGGTGGGAGCAGAGAAACCGAGAGGAGAATGAAGCTCCAGGAGCACGCAGAGCCTAGGAAACAAACCTCAGAAAGGAGACAGAGTGGGGAGACCTCTCCTCTACTCTGGCTTCCCCCAACCCAGGATTCTCCCCTCCCTCCCAGGATTCCCTAATAGGACTCTGAAAGCACAGCTGAAGAAAGGGAGGGGTGCAGAGAATGAGGGAAGAGAGAGGCTCCATCAACTGGGGAGGGGTGGGGAAGGGGCAGTCCCAGTGGCCAAAATGGAACCCCAATCCAAAACCCCCCACCCCGCTCTGCCACCTCCCCCCAAGCTGCCAGCACTTCTGGTTTCCACAAATGCCACTCCCCACACAAGCCCCTCCCACCCCATCCACCCCACCCCTTGGCCCAGGCCATCCCAACACTGGAGGGGAAGGAACTTCTTTAAGGGTATCATATTTGCAGGACCGCCCCAGCTCCAGCCACCCCCGCCCAGGGGACTGCTAGAAGGGCAGGTTGGCCATGCTGCCCGGCGCTGGGAGGTAGCCCATCTGACTGTCCAGAGACACACTGCGCTGCCGCAGCGGGTGTGACACCATGAGGTTCTGCTGGGGCGGGGGGCCCATGAGGGAGCCCTGCGGGGACAGCATGTGGGGAGGCTGGCTGTAGACCTCCCCCCCCACCCCCCGCTGCTTCATCAGCATGAAATTCTGCTGGGTCATGAGGCCTTGTGGCGGGGACATGACTCCCTGGTGCAGGCCATGGGGCACCACGCCCTGCTGGGGGGGCACACCTGTCCTGCCCAGCAAGGACATCTGTCCAGGGTGGCACATGGACATGTTGAGACCCCGCTGGACGCCTTGCTGGCCCGGGAGGTTGGGGGGCCGTGAGGGGGTCTGCTCCGCCATCATGTTCTGCAGGTTCATGAGATGCAGATTGGGGGGCTGGGCCTTGGGGGGCTGGTTCTCACTCTTGGGAAAGTATTGGAGGGTGCTGCTTGGCTTCTCAGAGGGGATGATCCTCGATAAGTCGAACTCAGGGATCCCCGTCGGGGTGGGCCGGATCACCTCACTCAGCTCGGGGTCGCTCAGCACTGATGCCACCCCAGGGAGCACGCCCGGGGGGTAGGCGTCGCCCATGCGCCCAGCCATGCCTTTGCCCATCAGGTGCTGCTGAGGGGGTATGGGGCCCGGCGGCTGGCTAGGCAGGTCCTCTGGGGGCAGAGGCATGCTGGAAGGGTAGTGCTGCTGCAGGCCGGGCCCCCCGCCCCCACCCCCACTGGGGGCCATGGCACCATGGGGCTGCTGCAGCCGAGGGGGGAAGGGCATCATCTGGGAGGAGCTGGGCACTGGGCCACAGGGGGCATTCAGGGAGTCTGGGCCCCCTGGAGGCAGCATCATCGAGTTTTGAGGGGGCCCTCCTGTCCCCTGCGCATTGGGGTGCAGTGGAATGTTGGACCCCAGAGGGGTAGGGGAGGGCAACATAGTAGGCGGGGGTTCATGGGACAGGGGCTGCTGGCCTGGCAGGTTCATGCCCATGGGGCTCTGGGCAGCAGCTGAGTTCAGGTGCATCTGGTTGGGCTGGTTATTGCTGATCCCTGTGGGGAGAGAGAAAAAGGGGTCAGGAGCTGTGTGCACCATGCTGGGGAAGGCTGCGGGACTCAGTTCTTCCCCCCTCCCCAGCCAGGCTCATGCCAGGAGGGGTGAGGGCCTCTACCATGGGCCTATGCTGGCCACAGGGACACAGACTTCAGGCATCCAGGTTAGAAGCCAAGAAACCGGAGTTGTGGCCCAGTCTGCCATAGACCTGTCACTCACTGGATGTCAGAAACGCCACTCCACTCGGCTGCCCTGGGCTTGGTTTTACTCCATGACAAGCGGAAACCTGACCCGGGACATCACCCTCCCACTCCCAAGGCCCACTGGGAGCACAGGAGAGCCAGCATAACCACAGGGGCAACAGCTCTTCCCACGCCCAGTGCCCACCCCCAGGTCCTCTTCTCCCTGAACGCCCTTCTGGCCTCGCACCTGGCCCAGAGCCCTGCGGAGGTGGCGGAGGCGGGAGCAGGGGCCGGTCAGGCAGCAGCTCGTCGTCGGAGGTGGCGATGGTCTTGATGGCGTTGTGGTAGAGTGGGGTGGAGCTGGGCATGGCGTACTTGGACATCTGGGACATCATCAGTGACAGGGGGTTCTGGGAAGGCGTGGGGTCTGGGGAGGAAGTGAATGGCAGGCTGGGGTTCATGAGGCCGCTGGGAGGGTTGGCGGGAGGCGCTGAGGAGCTGCTCCGGGGGCCACTAGGCGGGAGGGCACCTACAGAAGCAGGGAGACAGAAAGAGCGGAGGGTAACCGGGGAGGGGAAGACGAGTTTGGTGGCTCACATACACGGTGGGCTAGGAAGAGGCCAGCTCCCAAATCTCCTGACTCCTCCAGGCACACCTCTACTCCAGTGTTCTGCTCAACCCGTTATCACCATTGCCCACCTGTCTTCAGGCAGTTCCTGCAGCCTCGGGGCCCCCAGACAATGCAGAGAGCCCAAGAGCGAACCCCTCCAAATGCCTGGGAGAGGCCCAGGGCACTCCTTGTGGAAGCTCACACTCAGCTGCTGACGTGTGTCCCTCAAGCAGTGTCCGCCTCTGCGCCCAGCACAGATGCCTTTGTGCGCTCACCTGCCCCGCTAAGAACACACCCCTCCCCTCCCAGGTTCCCAGTGCCAGAGTCCCCTCCCCACTCCCCTACCCCCCTCCCCAAGGCCTGGCTCAGCTGACTCACCCTGTTCCATGCTGCCCAGGGTGGAGGAAGAGTTCATGTTGAGAGGCGGTTGCTTGTTCTGGGGGACCCCAGGGCTGGGCATGGCTGTCTTGGGTGAGGCGACCCAGCCAGGAGAAGGCACCGCCACGGAAGGAGACTTGAGCCTGCTGGGCGAGCCAGTGGGCGAACGGACGCTGAGGGAGGAGCTGAGGACCTGTGGCGACTTGAGAGGTCCCGGCGGGTTAGCCGAAGGCAAGGGCACCATCTGTGAGGGGGTCTGGGGTGACTTGAGGTTGGCGGAGGGCGAGGTGACCAGGGGTGAGTGCACCTGGCTAAGGGTGGGCGACTTCAGGTGCCCCATGCCCGGCGAGCCCATCTGATTAATACTGATGGTGAGGTCTGAAGGCCGTCTGCCCAGCCCCCGGTTGGGGGCCGAATGCACCGACCCGGGAGGATTGGACGCAGGGGGCAGGGGCATGTGGCTAAGCCGGGTGGTACCCACGTTACCCATGGGCATTGAGCTCTGGTCGGGACTGAACATGTCTTGGGTATTGCCCATGTCCTGGGGCATGGCTTGGAAGGGCCCCTGGCCCCCAGAGAATCCCTGCTGGCCCTGGTTGGGGAACTGCGAGGGCATGAGCATCTTCTGTGGGCCACCCATCATGCCTCCGCCGCTGTTCTGGGCCCGCACCCGGGCCATCTCCTCAGGACTGAGGCCCTGCGGCCCCATCATGTCCCCAGGGCCCCGCATCTTCTGTGACATCAGCATCTGCTGCTGTGGGGTCATCTGGACATTCAAGTTCATGTTCATGTTCATGTTCACATTCATGTTCATGTTGAGGTTGCCCGGCCCCATGGGAGGGTCCACCTCTCTCAGCCCAGACTGCCCCATGGGGGGACTCAGGAGGCCCCGGCCTCCGCCGAACTCCATGCCCATGGGGGTGCCTGCCAGGCCCTCGCCACCGGCCATCTGCCCAGGAAACATGGCCGGCTCCATCTGCCGGTGTGCCTGCATCATCCGCTCCATCTCCATGCCCTGCCCCATGGCACCGCCCGCCATGCCCAGGGGGCGCTGCATGCCCATCGACCGCTTCTCCAGCAGCTGGTGCCGCAGCAGCTCCTCCCGGACCCGGGGGGTCATGAATCGCTCCGCTTCACCCTGCCCGCCAGGGTAGGGCACAGCATTCTGGGCAAAATTACTTGGCCCCCCCATGGGGGGCAAGTCTTCGGTCCAGCCCATACCTGGCCTCACAGGCCTCTGCATAGCATTCATTGGCACCTCCATGGGCATCCCCTGCATGCCTCCAAAACCAGGCACCCGTTGCATCTGGTTGCCTGGGAAACGGGGGCCAGGAAAGGGAGGTCCGCCCCGGAGCTGCATGGGATCTTGGACATCCATGGGGCCCCGCAGCGGTGCACCCATGCCGGGGGGCCACTGATCCCCGGGCTTGCTGTGGTAGGGAGGCGGTGGCCCCCTCACCATCATGCCCCCCATGCCCATCATGTCTTGCAGGGGGCGGCCCCCGTGCAACCCTATCTGCTCTTCCTTCCGCCGCTTCTCCTCGTAGTACTCTTCCTGCAGCTTGCGCCAGGCCACCTGCTCTGGTGTCAGGCTGTCCTGGCCCAGCCTCTGCATCATCATGTTCATCTGCTGCCCCATGTCCCCGCCTGGGGGGTGCCCAGGCACCTCGTGCTCCAGCGGGGGTCCCCCCAGGCTCTGCGTCTGTGAAATCATAGACTGCAAGGGCTCCTCATACTTTTTCAGCCCACTGGGAGGGGCCGTGGGGGGCTGCTGGGGGGCAGGAGGGGCTTGTGCTGGTGGTCCGCCCTCGCCGGCTCCTCCTGGGGGTCCCTTGAGGAAGGGCTCCGTCTCCCCGCTGCGGAGCAACAGCCGCTCAATGTCCCGCAGCGTCTGGAGGGAACGCTCCCGGTGCTCCAGCTGCTCCTTGGAGAGGCCCTCAGAGCCCACCAGGCTCCGTTGCCCATTTCCTGTGGGGGCAGCCTCCCCGAGCAGGGCAGGGCCAGGGGCACCACCGGGGTCTCCTCCCGGAGGCAGCGGGTTGCTGGCGGTGGCGGCTGTAGGGGTGTTAGGGTGGGTGCCGCCGGCGCCACCGCCCGTGCTGGCTGCTCCCACCGAGTTGGGCGTCAGGTCCTGACTGGCGTCTTCAGGTGGCCCATCTGAAGGCAGAGTGGGCGGAGCGCTGCTGGGGGCCGATGGGGGCGGCGGCGGCAGTGGAGGGGGCTGGGACTGCGGGGTGCCCGCGGATGGCGTGCTTAAGGGTAGCGGCTCTGGGGTAGGTGGCACTTTCGGGGCCTGTGGGAGGACAGAGGCGGAGCATGAGCCAGGCAAGGGGAGGCACCAGCAATCCCACTGTTCTCAGAGGCGCCCCACTCACCTGGTCCAGCTTGGCCCGGGGCACGTTCTGCTGGTGGTAGGCAAGGATGGAGTCAGCCCGGCCCTGCAGCACGGCCTCAGCGGCCCTGCACAGAAGGGTCAGGCACAAAGGTCAGGGAGGCAGGTTGGGGGGGAGCCCTTGCCCTTCCCCGACCTAGTCCAGCCTAGCCCTGGCTCCCTGCAGGCGGACACTCAGGACTGCAGGCTGAGGGGGGCACAGAGCAGGCTGGGCCCACCCCGAGGCACTTACGTGTTGGCCAGGTGGGTGGTGAAGACGTACACGTACTGTGAGGGTGGCTTGCCGGCGACACCCCCACCCCCACCCCCGGGGGCGTCGGGCCGGAGGCCAGGCGGTGGCCCATGTGGGGGTCCTGGAGCGCTGCTCTCGCTGAGGGGAAGTTGGGCGGCTTGGCCGGGACCCAGCTGTGGGGCCGTCATGGCTGGGTCTGCTACATTACAGTCTGCACGAGAGAGGAGAGAAGCCCGGTAAGCAGCCTCGACTCAGAAAGGAGAGCCCGCTGGCGCTGCCCCCCACCCCATCCCAGGCAGGCTCACTGCTTTTCAGCTCAGGCCAGCTAGGTGATCTGTTGCCACACTCTGGTGGTATGCGTCTGGTGCCCACGCTTACTTGCCCTAGATGTCTTCAACCAGGACAGAAATCATGGGGACCATATGGAGATGAGGGGAAGGGGAAATGGGATGCTTACAAACAGGCTCCCCTGGGTGCCTGGCATCCCAAAGGACACTTAACAGATGTGATTCCCTCTGACCACAACATCCCTGGAAGGCAGGTGTCCTACGCTCTGCTTTACAGAGGAGGAAACAACTCTGGAGGAATGACATTACTCACCCAACATGACACAGCCCATCAGTGCCGAACCGGGATCTGAACCTGGGCCGGGACTCCAAAGGCCTGTTCTGAGCCCACAGACTACGGGTGTGTGTGTGGGTGTGTGTGTGGGGGGGTGTGGTGTGCACCTGCAAATGCTCTGACCAGGTGAGGGGAGAAGGCCAAGAGACTGCACAGATTGATGAGTCAAATGATGACTGGTTTTGCATTCTAGCTCACCACTAACGGACTCTGTGCCCTTAGGAACAAGACAGCTCATCCCTTTAAACCTCTGTTGTTTCACCTATAAAATGGGAACACTAACTCCCTGCTCTGCACAGCAGGGCAGGTCAAAGAAATCTCTTTTTACAGCAACTTCAGAACTATGTCGCCAACAACAACAACAAAAAAATCACTTAGAAAACAGAGTTAGAAAAGACTGGCATGGGGCACCTGGGTGGCTCAGTGGGTTAAGGCCTCTGCCTTCGGCTCAGGTCATGATCTCAGGGTCCTGGGATCGAGCCCCGCATCGGGCTCTCTGCTCAGCGGGGAGCCTGCTTCCCTTCCTCTCTCTCTCTGCCTGCCTCTCTGCCTACTTGTGATCTCTGTCAAATAAATAAAATCTTTAAAAAAAAAAAAAGAAAAGAAAAGACTGGCATAATGGGTGCCCTCCTGGCGTAGACTGGCCACCCTGAGCACCAAATGATGTCTGTTCCATGGTCACAAAGTAGACCTAAGTCCAAGCCCCAAAAAGATCTACACGTGGTCATTAACGAGACTAGGTAAGTCAGTGGACCCACTCCCATGCCAAGATAAACAAATTTTGCACAGAATAACAGAGCCAAAAGCTTGGGGGTTGGGGGGCCTGAGAGCTGGCCTCAGTGTGTGAGGGCTGTCCTGGGAAGAGGAAGGTGCATAATACTCCGTACACAGAGCTAGGACTCCTGGGTACAAGTTACAGGAGGGAGGCAGGCTTTATTCCGATAAGGAACTTTCTAGTACAGTAACAATAATGAAAATGAGCAGTGTTCTAAGTGTCATGCGTAGTAAGTCATTTACTCCTCACGCCAAATCTGTGAAGAAATCCATTCCTATAGATGAGGAAACCGGGACCCTTTCCCAAATTCACACAAATAATAAATGGGAGATCCAGGATACCAACCAAAGTTGTGACTGCAGCGTCTGTGCTACCAGCCGCTACATCGGCTGCCCCCAAGCTAAGAACTCTCTGAGAACGTCATGGCAAACTACAAATAAAATAGTATCAGTGGTTGCCTTAGTGCTGGGGATGGGATGGTAGCACCTTCTCCGTATTTCCCTGTTTCTTCCAACGTTTCTACATCCCGGCAGTCTAAAGTTATAAAAGTGAACTGATGGGGGCTGTGGGTCCCAGGAGGCAGTGACCACCCCCATCTGTCACTGACGGGTTCAGAGGGGCTCATGGATGGCCAGTCCCCTGGGGGGGCACCTGGGACCAGAGGACCTTTAAAGTCCCAGCCTACACAGCCCACCTGTACGGACATGGTCCACTCCTTCCAAAAACATCTGCTCGGTCTGTTTCCTCCTCTGCAACAGGCATCTTAACTGTAATTGCCCCTACTTCCCAGGGCTATTGGAAGGATTAAACAAAGTAGCAAAGGAGCCAGCACATTTTTTTCTTCCTTCTTTCTAGGGTCCCAGCCCACCGAGCAGGTCACAATTTAACATTCTCTGGCTAGTTCACCTGCATTAAGTTGTTTCTCCCCTCAAAGAGATGTCACCTTTGAGGGAAATCACCCAATAAATGTATGCGAGCTTCCCACGGGCGGGAGAATGTCCGGTTCTCCCCATTACTTGAGCAAGGCCCAAATACACACTGGTCAATAAAAGAATGAGAGGAGTGGGCATCCACCCACACCCACGCCTCGTCCTGGTGATGCACGCTAGGCATTTGCCAGCCATCAATCAGAGGCTGGGGATGGGCGCCAGAGGCAGAGCCAAGGTCAGCTCCCACCCAGGCTCAGCCAGACTTCTGAACCCAACTGTCTGGCTCCCAGCAATGCAGGACCCTCACCACCCTCCCTCTACTGACCAGTAGGTGGCAGCAGAGGCCAAGAATTCATGGGAGGAGGTGGAGGTGGTAGGGCCAGGAGGGGCCACCCCATCCCACCTCTGTCCCTAGGAAGAGGGGCTCACTGAGCACCTGGAAGGCAGGGGCTAAGCTGTCACAGCGCAGGGAGGGACAGAGTGACAGGTGAGATGGGAAAGAAGTAGTCTGGGTTCCTGACCCTTGCTCTCTCTCAGACTCAGGCCTTTGAAGGTGAGGAGAGGGAGGCTCCCTCAGGGCAGCCATGCCCCTGGGGCACCGTGGGCCACAAGATCCTGACAGCAATGGGCACTCACTGTGGGTGGCCCCAATGGGCTTGTCGTCCTCCTCGCTGTCGGGTCCTGAGCACCATTCGTCCCCGCTGTATGGCTGCTTCCGCTCCAGCACACACCGCCGCTTACTCCGAGGTGCCACCTCTGCCCAGGCAGGATAAGGTGGGCAGGGGTCAGACCAAGTGCCCAGAGGCCCCGTCCTCTCACAGCCAGGGTCTCCATGGGCCCATTCTCCCAGATGTCCCACCCTAAGAGGGCACTGCCCAGGCCATGGTGGGCACTTTGCCAGCCCTTGGCCCCCACCACACCATTTGTTTCTGATTTCTCTCTCCAGCCCCGCTGCCTGTCTCCCTTCCCCCACCCAGCACCAAGCACAGCATAATCCCCAACCACAACTGGTTCTAATTAGGGATGGGGGGGGTGGTGAGGGAGGGGAGAGCCACTGCTACCCTTGCAGGCCCCAGAGCCTGCTCAAAGACTCCCACCAGATGGGATACCAGGAGGTTCCTTAGGAGGTGTGTGGGTCTGCTCCTCACCCCAGAGCACCTCCCTCTCCCCCTCCAGAGAGGAATGAGGCTGACCATCACGCTGTGTGGCCCCTCCATGGGTGGCACTTGAAGATGACAAGGCCCCGCCCTGGCCACCCCCGCTCCTGAGAGAATGGCCAAGCCAGTGGGTATAACGGGGGTAAGAGAAAGGGGACCCCGAATAAATGCTGGAGAGAAGCAAGGGAAAGGGATTAGGCAAAGGGGGCAGCAAGCATGGGCCTTGGACTGGAACATGCTGGGGTCTTAGGGATCAGGAAATGGGGTACCTTTGGCCTCTGAGTCCAGGGATGGGGTCCCAGCCTCTCGCTGCTCTCCAGAGTCCACAGACACGCTCCGCTCCCTCTTCACCTTGCCCTTGAGTGAGCTGAAAGGGGGCACCCCTGCTTGGGGGTTCTTCAGACTTGAGTTGCTGGGTGAGATCTGGTTGGCCTTGGCCCCATGGCTCCCCGCCCCCACGCCCTTCGGGCCCAGGTTGCAGGTGGGTCCTTGGTTCACATTCTGGTGCTGGGATTGGGCCCCTCCATTCCCTGTCTTGCCATGATTGGTCAACTTATTTTCTGGGTGCATTGGCTTGGCTGGGGCTGGGGGGCAGTGGCCGCGCGGGGACAGCGGCGGGCTCCCTGGAGCTTCTCTCCTCCTGGGGTGGGGTAACCTGGGACAAGGTGGGAGAAACACGAAAGGTTAATCTTGCTAGGGGCCTAGCATGCCTGCATTTTAACCGTCCCCATCCCACCTCACCTAATGGTAATGGAGGTGGGGGCCAAGGAGCGTGTTAAGACCACCAGCTATTCCCTATCTCCTCCTGTGGTTCCTCAGACAAGGGCTGATGCCTTTCTCCACCTTGGGGAGTGAAGATAGGGCAATCCTCTCCACCTCTCAGACCCCACAATTCAAGTAGAAACCAGGGCCTTGGGAGGCAGCATCCACCCCCACCCCCAACATCCATCGGACAGCAAGCCTCCCAGCAACTCCCCCCAACTAGCACCTGACCAACACTTGAACATCTCTTTCAGGGTTTGCTCTCTCCAGACTCCTTCCAAGGTCCTAATCCTCAACTTTGATGTGCTCCGCACCCGCACCCGCAGGTGAGGGGCACAGGACCTGAGGGTCACTGCTCATGCCTCAGCCCCATTCCCCTGGGGACGTGGGGACAAGCACACTGGAGAGTGGTACCCACTGGTCCAGACAGCTCCTCAGAGCAGGAGGGGAAAGCCTGAAGGGGGTCGGGGTCCACCAGCAGGGCTGGCAGGCAGGCAGGAGCAGGAGGAAAGGGGGAGGGGAGCGATGTGCGGAGCAGACTGGAGCAAAGCTGGAAGCCAAGGATTCCTGCAGCCTAGGCTGCGGGCCCTTTAAGCTCCAGCCCGCTCCCCCCACCGCCTCCCCCTCCCCGGAGACCTATTAATAGCCGCTGGAAAGATCACATCACGGGAGAGGATATTTATCCCCCCTCATTCCACACCAGCTCAGATTTATTTCAGCTCTGCTGTCCTGCTGCTGCCGCCTGGCCCTGTCTGCCGGCTTCTCCTGGGGAAGGGGAGGGAGGCAGGCACCGCCCCTCCCTCCAGCTTCCACCCCCAGCTAGACTGAGGCCAGAGGGCGCCACTGGACCTGACAGTGGGGTGGGCCCGGGTCTGCTCAAACCGTTTTTTAGGAGGCAAGGGCTGAAAGGGACTAGAGCAGCAGGCCTAGCTGATTGCCACTGCCCTCTGTCCCCTGGGCCCAGACATGAAGGCTGTGGGCTCCTGCCTCAGGGCAGGACATCCCATTCTGACCCCTCTTTAGCCCACCGGTGGCCTGAGAAGCCAAGTGGCCATAGGGCTTACTGTCCAAGCCAGCACATCTCAGCCCCATGATCACTGGGCCCTTCCCTTCCCCGCACTCCACACATACACACACTTCCCGCCCTCCACGACACCCACACACCTTGTCTTGTTAGCCAGGATCCTCATGGCTCCCACACACAGTGGGGCTACGGCCCCTGTGCGTGCCCAGGGCCCAGCCAGGTACTCGGTACTGGAGCACGGACTGCAGCAACAAGCCCCAAAGAGAAAACTTGTGACTTGGGGAGGGGGTGTAGGAGGGGAGGGGAGAAGGGAGGACCCAACAGCCCTGGGACTAGGGAACTAGACAGGGTAAGGTGGGAATGGAAAGGGAGGACTACCAGGTGGGGTCTCTATCCTAGAGGCCGATTGTATCCCCATCCCTCCCGCACCTGACCCTCAGGGAGCTTGCAGTCTCTAGCAGGGCCCCCCTTTCCCCGGGCCGCAGAGGCAGAAGTCACTAAAAGGATAGGTTGTAAAGGCGCCCGCGTGGGGCGGCCGTGAGGTCTGCTCTGGCCCCTTGGGGGACTCCCGCTCCCAGGCACGCCCCTCACCCGGGGTGGGGAACTCCTCTCGCCCCGCCCCCAGGGCGCCCCCCGGCGCCGAGGCGGCCTGGGTAGGGGCAATGCCCCGCCCCGCCCCCAGCTCGAGGCCTAGCCCGTGCCCATTCCAGCAGGCCCGGGCGGGCAGCGAGAGGCCTGGCGGGGCCCCGGGGCTGCAGCTGGGCTCTTCTGGAGACCAGTAACGCTGGCTCAGATTCCTCCCCGACCGCAAGAATGCAGGAGCCTCCCCTCCCCCCCCCGCCCCTGCACCCCACCCCGCCCCCTTCAGCAGAGCCCGAGCGGAGAGGCAGAGCGAGCGAGGGAGCCAGCGAGCGAGCGAGCGAGGGAGCGGGAGACGGACAGGACTGCAGCGTGCCTTGCCGGGCCCCGCACGCACCGCACGGACAGACACCCGGCCAAGTGCGGCCGGGGGCTGGGCGGGGCGGCGGCGGCGGCGGCGGGCCGAGGTTCGGCCTAGCGCTGGGCGCCGCCTGGCAGGGGCTCCGAGACCCGCAAGCACCCGAACTCTGACTCACACACACTCACAGCTCACACGTGGACGGGGAGACAAAGACACGCACGGAGCCCAGGAAACTAGAGGCGCGCCCACGCCGACCCGCGGAGGTGTACTGGAGGGCGAGGGAGGCGCTGGCCCAAGCAGGAGCACGGAATCAGCCTGGGGCACCCGAAGCCGCCCAAGCTGCCCGACGGCAGAGAGGGAGCGCGCCGACTCATGGAACGGATGAAAAGACTGAGACCCTGCCCGAAGGGAACCAGAGAAAGTTGAGCCGTAGTGACAAAGGAACACACGCGCGCGTACACACATACACGCGGGGCCATAGATACACCAACAAATAGACTCACGCAAACACAGAAGCCTCACCCAACCGCCCCCTGCCCTGCGCTCCCCGGCCCCACCGATCGGGGTGGGGGAGGGGGGGAGACTTGGGCCCAGCCTCGCCCTCGTGATCCGGCCAGCGTGACACCGGTGCGCACTCTCGCCGCTCCCAGCGGGGCTGCTGGAGGCTGGGCTGGACGCGGAGGCGAGGCCCCCACCCACCCGTAACCCTGTGGGAGTCTAACCCTAAATTAACCCCAGGCGTATTGGCCTTCCCTTCTCTAGGTCTCCCTCCGGGAAGAGAGGTTCCTCAGGGGACAGTTCCAAAGTCCAGGGCCAGCTGGGAAGCCTCTCTCGGCCAGCCCCCATCTCCTGCAACAGGTTAGAGCAGAAGCAGTTAAGAGGAGGGCTGGAGAGGGACCTGGGCTTAGGGACGGGCCTGTGGCCGATGCGTCTCACTCAAGCTCTCACCTTCACCACCAAAGTCCTCAAAACTACCTATCACCTAAAGAGACAGTATTATTATCTCCATTTCACCAGAAAGAAACTGAGGTGTGCCAAAAGGAATCCACGTGCCCCTGGGTCATGTGACCAGTAGTGGCAGCTCCGAGACCCCATTCCTGGGGCTCCTCCACCCCAACTTCAGTGTCTTCTCCCCCCTCCCTTGGATTCAGGACTCCTCATCTGAGCCGGCACCAGAAAGGTGGACTTCTAGCCACTGGGCCTGCCTGCACTACCTCCTGTGTTTACAGCTTCAAATGTTGGGACTTGGAATATTTTGGGAAGGGGCTGTTAGAAAATTAGTCCTCTCCGGTGTCCCCAGTCAGTCCTCAGCAGAATCTTGGAGTGGCCCTCCCCTCTCCGACTCCACCCCCTCGCTCCCACCCCACCGCAGGGCGAGCTGAGTCAAGCACAGATGAGTCAGGACTTTCCCATCTCACACCTCCCCCCTACCCCTCAGGAGTTTGCAGGGGCTCCCAAAGACCATTCCTCCTCTACACACTCAGCTCCCCCCAAGACACCTGGAGGGCCTGGGGATGGGGGGTGGCTAACTCCTGGTGGGTGCTGTGAGTGAAGGGGGCTTCCCGGCAAAGGAGCAGGAGCGCCTGGGATGAGGGAAAGGAAAGGCATAGGACTCTGGAGTGGTGACTTGTGCTCACAAGCAGGAGCAAACGGCCAGGAGCACGGATCAGGAGGCTGTTGAGACAAAGAGCCTGAGGTCAGCTGCTTCCCCATGGCCTTCCCTAGGGCGTTAGGGGGAGCCAGTGGACCTGACCCCGGTGGGGGGAGGGAGATCAGGAAGGCTTCCACAGATGCCGTCAATGGATGCTCAACACAGAACCAGCACAAGTATAATGGGCATTCACACACCAGTGGCAACCTGACTATTTTCAGCTGCCCCAGCGCTGGGACCCCCTGCTTGGTTCTCCAGCTGGACCCCCGGCCTCATTGCCTAGCTCAAAACCACCCAACAGAGACAACGAGAAAATGGTCTGGAGGCTCCATGCTCCCCAGTACGGTGGGCAGACACCTCTAGAGAAGAAATGGGCTGCTCAGGCCCTCCTGGAGCCATGGGGGTGGAACTATTGTCCCCTGGCTCAAGGAGACGGAGCTCCCAAGACAAGGGCTGGGTCCCTTTTCTCCTGGGTTTCGGGACTCCTTGGTCCCTAGAAGCTCTCCTCTACAACCCAGATTACTTCCTCTTCCTGAGGTGGTGACTCAGCCCAAGTGGGGAGGTCAAGGATTCACAGCCCAGCAGGAAATCTGCTCAAGGACCAAGGTGATTGCTCTGGGACCCTCTATGTGTGTCCTCAGAGGCCTTCCCCTCACCCTGGCTCCTAGCAGCTCTCCCCACTTCCCCCAACCCCACCTCTTGCCAAAGGAGACCATGCAAATCAATCATTTTTGTCTGGTTGACAAACCACCTCGCCCCACCTGCAGCCCCAGGGTGTTGCCAGGCAACCCCAGTCCTGCAGTTCTCTGGGAACTCCTAGTCCCAGACTACTCTAGTCGGGGTCTCTGAACAAGGTGCTTCTGGGGAGAAGGGGGTGTTCTGCCCATTCTGGTGCCCACTGTCCCTTCTGGAGTCTGTAAGATGAGTGGCATTGCCTAGACAAGCTTGAAGTCACCTCTCTTGGCTCCCTCAGCCAGTGCCAAGGTGGCCAGGCCTTGGGACGCAGTCATGCCTTGGCAGTGGGGTGCCCCCAAAGGCTGCTGCCCAGTCCCTGGCTGCTCCCTCCCTCAGGGCGGAGGGGGAAGGGAGGGTGGGGGGCACAAGGAAACAAGACAGGGCAGGAAGCCCAGGCAGGCGGCGGGCACTCTGGGCCAGGCACAAACAGCCAACACAGGAAACCACAGCCCACCCCCGCCCACCCCACCCGCCCAAAGCTCTGGGAGAGAGGAGCTGCCAAGAGCCTGGTACCCCCAACCGGGGTAAGGGCCCAGGGTTAGCCCGGGGCAAGGCAAGAGCCAGAAGTTCTTTTAAGTCCTCTCTTTGCCCCAGACCCTACCTGGGGAGGGGGAGAGGAAGCCAGGCTGGCAGAGATGGTGCTGCCTCTTTAAATCCACCGAAATCCTGAGCTAGGCCCAACCCAGCTCTGGTTTCACAGGAAGGAAAGGAGCTCAGGAGCCAGTAGGGCAGGCAGTGGTGGCTGGAATTAGCCCCACCGGCCCAAATATATCTGGTCTCCGCCTGCCACCCCACTGGCACTTCCTGGCCCCTGGCACCTGCACCACAGTGGGGGTGGGAGAGGGTCTAGGTGCTCCTCCCTCCCAGGGGGAGACCCCAGTGTCTGGAGTGGTCCTGTACACGTGGGTGAAAAGTGACTTCCCAAAGCCCGGAGGCCCAGAAGGGAGGACTGGGCAGGGTAGCCCCCTGTGGGCCCTCACCTGGCCTGTCCTCCAAGGGGTTAATCTGGCCCCTGTTTGGGGAGGGGGTAGGGGTGGCCTAGGAACCTCCTCCAAACTGCCTGGCGGCTGGGAACAATGGGGCCATTGTGGGAGGACCAGAGTGCGGGCAGACTGCTGGCACAGCCAGCAGCGCACCACGGGGCGGGGACCTCACCCAGCGCCCGCCGCTCGGCTTGCTCCCCCAGGTACCGCCAGTGGCCGACACATCCTCCCTGCCCCCTCGCCTCGCCTGCCTGGCCCAAACCCCTGGCCCCAGCAGCACCTGGAGGGCCCTCCAGCTCTGCCCACGTTGACATCCAGATGGCCGTGACCCTGCAGGAAGCGGGAGCCTGTGGGCCAGGACGGGGTGGGGGTGGGGACTGAGAGACAGGATGTATGCCTGTGATCCTCCCGCAGGGAAGACAGGAAGGCCAAACGGGGTTTCTGGTGTCAGTCCTGGCACCCTCAGGGTAGAAGGGCTTAGGGGATTGTGAGACCAGGGACAGCAGGGTCCCCTGCCCCCAGGCCTCCTTTCCCACACCCATTCCAGAAACCTGCTCTCTGAAGAGATCCTGTCCCCAGCAGCCTCACCACCTGGGGTTGGGATGCCAGGCCGGGAGTGCAATGAGGGCCGGGTTCACAGTCAGGGAGACAAGGTGCCAATCACATCCTGCCCCATCTGAGCTAGAGGACTTGTCCCTCTGACCTGTATCATCATCTTCAAAGTGAGGGTCCATGTATAGGGTGAGATGGCTTTCTTAGTGAAGCCATCTCACAGAATGCCTATGACATACTCGGCCCTCAAGAAACCACCTCTGGCCACGATGTCCCTCCCCTTCTTTACCCTCTCATAGCCCCCAGATATGTGGGCATTTGGTAAATAGAGGTAGGCATTTGCCCTTGGAGCATCCAAGGGAATGGGGCCCACGGACATCACATAAGGGGGACCAGGTACAAAGATGAGGCTCTTCTGCTCTCCTGGAAGAGGCCCGCTCCCTCAGCTAGCTCTTCCCTGGGCATCACTAACTTCACCGACATACACTCGAAACCAGAGTGTGAACCCAGAAAGCAGTTATCCACTCTCTTAGCTTCAGGTGTGTGTCTCAAAACCTCAGGAGGCAAGTGAGAGGGGATCTCCCGTCAACGGTGGCCCAGCTGCCCCCCGCCAGGCAGCCCTCTCCCTGACTACTTGGTCATCTCCTGCAGGACTTGGGGTGGAGGAAGCTGGAGCCCACTTTCTTGTCATGCACGCACGTCTTTAAAGAGCGAAGGGTCTGAGAGGGCCAGAGGAGCAACTGGTGCAGGAAGTTCTGGAAAGCAGGGGTCCAGGGAAAAGACCTGTCCTCTTCTCTACTAGAGAGGGCTGCCCCTCTCAGGGTGGCTCCACAAGCCCCCAAAGGGTTAATAAGGCCCTAAAAATAACCTGCTCCCAGCAGGACCCTCCAGCCATCTGTTCCCATTTTCTCCTGTTCACATTGGAACATCTGAAACCAGCCCTAGAGCCCCAGCCCGATCCCAAAAATAGCCCCAGCCTGCCCAAGGAACAGGCCCCAGGGGCCGGGCATAGGCGGCATGGCCAGCCCAGCAGTGCAGCACGGCCCAGGCCAACCCAGAGCCCTCACTTTCAGGCCCACAGAAGGGAAGTGTCCTCTCTGGCTCCAGAAGAAGGGCTAAGGGTTCCAGAAGGATGCGTAGAGCCAAGGGGCTCCAGCCCACCCACCTCGGTACCAGGCCAGAGAAGGTTCCTGGCAGCCAAGCCCAGGTCTCAGACCCAGGCGCCCTGGGATCGCAGGCACTTCTGCCACATCTTACAATCCACTTTCCCCTGAGATCTGGATACTCACTCCCCCGGAAGAGCCAAACCACCTATCTGCTGTCCACTCCTGGGGTCCTCCTCCGGAGGTTCCCAAGCCTCGGCTCCATGCCACTCCCCTCAGAAGCCCTGCTCACCCCGTGTTCCTTGGCACTCGCCCTACCCCAGGGCACACAGGGCTGAAGCAGAACTCTTTCCAGCGCTGCCCACACTTACCACGCAGCCCACGAAAAGAGTCCTCTGGCCCCTGTGGATGCTGATGTGACCCCAGCCCCGCTCTGAGCTTCAGGATGCCTCCTCCCTGCCCGTCTGTGCGTGGCAGGTGCCAGGCATGCCCATCTGGGCTTCTATACATATCACAGGCCTGGGCACTGCTCTGCCACACTCGGGGAAAATGCCCAGGCAGAGGGTACAGGGAATCCGGGGGACCCTGGGGCAGCCCTAACAGCTGCCACGCATGTCACAGCTCCACACTGCCACTGTTCTCCCCAAGGAAGGTCCCTGACCCCTGAGGCCAGGAAGGAGAGGAGGCAGCCAGTTAAGCCATTTAAGGACAGAATGTTGCGTTCAGCCTGGTGAAAGAACAGAGCAGCAGGGATGGAAGGGTGGGAGGGGTGCTAAAGTTGATCTGAGCCAGCAGCCTGGGGGAGGGAGAGCTCAGCCTGAGAAGCACTGGCAGATAGGGAGGGACGTGTCCTAAGTCCCCCAGGCCTCTCTCTGGGTCTACCGCCATTTGGTGAACCTGCACCCAAGATGTGAGCTGGCTTCAACAGTGGGGAGACTGAGGCAGTGACAAAGTGAGTCTGGAAGGGTCTTAGAATCTCGGAGTCCAAAGTAGTTGTCTTCCCCCATCCCCACTCCCCAGTCCTCCACTGCCAACGGCCAACCCAGCCAACCCGTTCTTCCCCCCAAAGCCCCCCAGGGGTGGGGTTAGGAGTTCCTGCAGAAAGCAATGTCGAGGAGCAAAGAGGAGGCTCACTACCTCATACTGGGCATTTTATGCCGTCGCATCAGGCTGTCCTGAACGCTACACATACACACGATCTAATTTAATCCTCACAACAGCTCTACAGCAAAGTACTTTTATGATCCCCCACTTTAAGGCACAAGGAAGTTAGGTGACTTGCCTAAGTTACACGGTCCAGAATGAGAAGAATAGGGATTTGAACACAGACATGCCCGCAACGGGGTTCTTAACCATTTTGCGAGACCAGTTCACCCTGTATCAGTGCTCTAACGAGAGAATGGGCGCCCCTCACCATTCCACACACACTCCCTCCACACCCGATGTGCCCCAGGTCCTGGCTAGAGGCCACAGTTCCTGCCCAGGGAAGAGATCAGAGAGAGGGCACCCCTCCCCACCCCCTTGGCACAGGTGCCCTGAGAGCAAAGTTCTCCGGGGGGGGCCCCCAGTCCCACCCACCCCCAGTCCGCTATGTCCTCCTCAACCATCCTGGTCCCTAATAGTCGGAAGGGAGCCAGGCAAGTTACCATGACAACACAGGGCCCCTGCTGAGAGAGACCGGTGGGCTGGAGAGGAGTCTGCTGCCCCTCTCACTCCCCAGGTGGGGGTCAAAAGTCAAGTGGGACTCACTAGTGACGGGTAGAGTCCAAGCCCTGCCCCCACACCTGCTCAGCCACACCTGTCACTGCTCCCCACTTTTTTCATTGCCTGAGTTGGAAACAGGATGACTTCCTCCTGGTCCCTGAGAGGCAGTGGCCTCCAGCGGGGCCCCGGGAAGGAGAGTGGGGGGATCAGAAGCCCCTCCCTCCGGAGGACAGTCTGAGAGACAAGCCTCCTCCCAGACCTCCGCCTTCTGCAGCCTTCCCTAGTCAGCCCAGGAGCCTACAGGCGTGTTTGTTGTGAATTCAGGGAGTTGTTGCTAAGTAAGGAAGGAGGGGAGGGAGGGAGGGAAGGAGAGGGGGTTAGCAGTAGGGAGAGAGCCTCCGTGTGTGCGTGTACGCGTGTATGTGTATGTGTGTGTTTGTGTGTGTGTGTGTCTGGAGGCCAGGGCAGAAACCACATTTCGGTGGCTGATAGCCACCCTGGCTTTGACTCAGCAGGGGGAGGCCAAAGCCAGGACAGAGCGGGGCAAGCACTTGGGATGACCAGGAAACCCTACCTTGCCCTCCAGGGGTGACTGGGCAGGAGCTCCCCACCTCCCGGCCTGGAAAGATTCCAGCTCAGAGACGACCTGGGACTTTCACAGGGGTGGGGCTTTACCCCTCCCTGCCCCACCCCCACCCCCCAGGTTCCAGGTTGTCAGGCTGCTAGCTCCCCTCCTCTGGGGGCAGGAGAATGAAAGGAGAAGTGGGGGCAGAAAGCCAGGAGGAGGGCGCCCAAGACAAAAAGCCAAGCAGGAGACCAGCAGACAAGAGAGCAGCAAGGAGGCTGCAGAGGGCACACACAAGCACACGGAGCTCTCACCTCAGGAGTAACGTGTGTGCCGGGCTCAGGCTCAAGGGTGTGGTCTGGGAAGGGGGCTCCCTGTGGAGAGAGGGTCACTCACAGCTAGAAGCCCCAAGCCAGCAATCTAGGCCCCTGCTCCTCCCATAACCCCAGCCCCTCCCCCAACATGTACACCACAGAAACGAGTTCACACACACACACACACACACACACACACACACAGCCTGCAGCTCCAGGAAGTCTCTGAGCTACTTGGACACCACCACACCCCCACACCCCCCCCCACTCCAGGACTTCTGTGGATTGGCTGGGAGCCAGGCCTGACCCAGCTGCTGCACCACACTGCTCCCCCTCCCTATCCTGGAAGCAGGAAAGGAGAAGGCACTGGAAGATGCCTTTGACAGAGGCGGGGCCAATGACTCCCATGACCTGGCCTGAGGTCCTGGGGGAGGGATGGATGGGGAGACCAGAGGACCCTGGCTTTCAGTGCCAGCCAGCCCCAGGATTATCCTATGTCGGAGATAAGAATGGGGCCTCTCCCCTGTCCATGTGTGGTCCCTTTGGCTACACCCCTTGTCCCCAGAAGACGCAAAGTCCCCACCGGCCTGGTTGGGAGGGCCTAGGGTGAGAGGATCTGGCTTAGCAGTTCCGTAGGAGGGGGGCTGGGTGAAGCTCCCACAGGCAGGCGGGAGGGAGGCTGGTGGCTGGGCTCAGTTTGTACTGGGGGTCAAAGGGGAGTTCTTTTCCGAAGAATTCTGGGAGAGACGCCAACTAGAGCAAGCTGCGAACCACCCCTCCCTCTCTCTCTCTCTCTCTGCACTGGGGGCAGGGGGGGTGTCCCTGCCAACCAGACTTAACCCTGTCCAGCCTGTGTTGCTCCCAGGCCCAGGAAGGGGGAGCTGGGTAGGAGACCTCCAGCTGGGCCCAACTTCCAGTTCAAGAGGGCAGGTGCGGGGCCTCTTCCGCCAGAATGAAGCTGGTTCCACACAGCCCCATCTGGTAGTGCCCTGCCCTACCGCCCCCTAGGTGACTTTTCTAGGCTCATCTCCTGAAGGTGTCTGCAGTGACGTGTGTGTGCGTGTCTCAGAGACAGAGATTGAGAAACAAACTGAAAATTCCTTGCCAAAGCCCTCCCCTTGCTGGGTCACTGAGCACTGTACCAACCTGTGCCTCTAGGCCTCCCTTCCTCCCACTGTGTCCTGGGACCAGAGGCCACAGGGGTGGGGGGAAGGGACAGCTTATCCTCTGCCTACATCCTGCTGCTGTCTGCACAGGCCCTGGACTCCTACAAACAGCCCCTGCCTGGGCCCTCTTCTTCCTCACTGATCTGACCTAAGTGCTTCTAGAGGAAAGCATTCAGTTAGAGCCTGAGACCCCAGGATGGGATACTGAGTCATAGGAGATTATCAAGGGTTCCAGGGCCCGAATCCCATGCTAACATAACTCTGTTATCACCACCCTTGCTTTGGCAAAAAGAAAAAGAAAAAAAAAAAAAGCTCCCCCCCTGGCCTCCTCCCCCACTGTAGAACACTGTCTAATTGCAGAATGAACTTAAACATGAAGGACTTCCCAGGCTACAATGGCAGCTGGCCCCACCCCAAATACCCCAAATGCCTTGTATTTCTGGGGTGGAATATCACCCCCTTAGGATTCCAGCCTCCTCTGTCTTCTGTAAAGACTGGAAATATGAGTGTCTTGTCTTGTTTTGCTGTCTCTCCCTAGCTAGAGAAGTCAACTTTCCTGAATCTTAAATTAGCCACCAAGCTCCCAGGTCTGAGGTGGCCGGCCCCTTCCTCAACCCCAGTGAAGCAAGTGACTGGGATGGAGGCTTACCTCCCTCTCCTAGCCCTTCCTTTGGGGCACTAGCCTCCCTATGATCACCCACCACTGTATCACGAGGTCAAGAAGAGGGTGTTGGGACCCCAAAGGTGCTGGGTGTCTGTGAGGGACAGAGGAAGAGAGCCCAGTCAGGGAGAGGGGAGCAGTTTATCCCAAAGTCTCCCCATGCCACCACTTTCTCTCCAAGGACCCTGGCCCTGCCAGAAGCCTTGGCCCCACTCCAGGAAATCTCCCTATCAAGGGACAGAGGACTCCATGTCCCAGGTTGCTGCGGGGAGACCTGTGACTACACACACCAGACATGTTCAAAGGCAGGAGGAGAGAAGCAGGCACAGAAGCAGAACACACACACATGTATACAGACACATAAACTCATCAAAGAGACACAACCCCAGGCACACACACACACTCCTCAGAGACACTCCCTGGGACGTGCAACTGAGACACAGACACGACTCCCAAAGATACACGTCCAAGATCTCGATCTCCTAAAAATAACCCCAAACTCCCTAAGAATGCCTCGAGACCCACAGAGGCTGCCAGACTCCCAGAGAATGAGGAGAGCCAGAATCACAGAAGACAGGGGCCAGTCACACAGACCTGCTGACAGACAGAAGATATACCCACACTGGGATACACACACACACACACACACACACACACACACATGCCCGTGCACGCCTGTGTGCACACACACACAGTAGTATGCACGTGGCTGAGTGCTAGCACTCGAACTCACACACACACACACACACACACAGACCCTGGCAATGCACAGCGTGAGGTCAGATTAGAGGACTAAATTCTGGACTAGTGGGGAGGAGGGGAGCCCGAGGGGGGTGGAGAAGTACTCAGGGATTTCAAAACAATCTTGGTTTCGAAATGCTGGAAATGCTGGATTCAGGGCCATTCCCAGTTGAGGCTGGGGGGTGGAGAGTGGGGGGGAGGGGAAGACAGGCCAGCGAAGGGCCACCAGCCCTTTGGAGAGGGGGTGGGGCAGAGGGAATCCCAGCCCCCCAGGGAGGGGGGGCCTAGAAGAGACACCAAGGTTAGGAGGGTCAGGTGGTCTAGGCACCAGCAGGAAGGGCCTGGGGTGGAAAGGAGGCACAGAAGGAGAGGACTCTGCTTTGGCCACTGACTGAAAAAGTAAGAAGGCAGGGGAGGCTGCCCTTCGCCTCAGGAGTGAGAGGAAGAGGGAAGCTGCCTGTGCCCACTTCCCCCATTTATGGGCGGTGGTCAACACCTTCTCCTCTACAGAGTAACAACCAGGCTCCCCTTTGCCAGCTAGTAGAGCCCAAAGGTGGGCCCAAAGCTAAGGGGTTCGAGGGGGTGGGGGGACAGCAAGGGCCCCACAGGGCTCAGAGATCCTCCGTGGGACCCAGGACTCCCCATACTCAGAGCAGGGTGGGAGACAGCTCCTGGGGAACCAGGGGCTTCCCTCTTCTTCATGGGGAGGGGGGCTTTTGGGGAGACTGAGGCAGTGCAACATACCCCCACACCCAGGAAGTCACCCCTCCCCTCGCAGGGCAGCAGAATGCCCTTACTGCCCCTCCCCCAGCCTCTAGGGAAAGTAGGCAGTTCTCTCCCGGGGAGGGGAGGTCAGGCCAGGCTGGGGGTGGGGCTCTGGAGGCCTGGCCCTGGCACCCAGCAGAGGAAATTCCAGGCTGTAACTCCAGGCTGCCTTTAGGGCCGCCCATCCAAAGGACAAGCAGCACCTCGAGAGCGAGAGCGCAATGGGGGCCTTCTCCGCCTAGCCCCCCAGCTCCTGGCTTCCAGCTACCCAGCCCTCCAACTGGCCCCAGCCCAGCTCTGATAGAGGACTGGACCTGGGGAAACAGCACTCTCTGGATGAGCCTCTACCAGACCCATCCCGGCCCCTTGGCCACTCTGAGCTGCCTTTCCCCAGATCCCTGGGGGCAGCCCCTCCAGTGTGGCTACGGTGGGCAGCTGCCAGGGCTGGCAGGCAGGGGCACACATGCCAAGCTACAGCAGCCAGGCGCTCAACAGGTTGAGCCAGTCCCTGGAACAGCCAGCCCCACCCCAGGGAGAGCGGGCCTGGCAGAGGCTCCCTGCCCGCGGCACCCAGCCTGCACCCGCTTGGCTCCCACGGCTGCCCGCTTTCCCACGCTGCCATCCCCCTCTGCCCCCTCCCCCCAGGTCAGCACCCGGGCAGTGCCCAGGGCTCCTGGCACAAGGAAGGGATGTCATTTCCCCAACACCCCTGGGTACCCAGGCTCTTGGGGTGCCTCACCACCAGCAACCAAGGAGCCCCAGGAAGAGTAAACAAGAACCCCGAAGTGTCCCCCCACTTCCTTGCAAGCTTTTCCCAGTCCCGGGAAGAACGGACACTCAGACACTCTGGCTCCCAGTAGCTGCCCCGTCCCCTGGGCACTGGGGCAGAAGTTCAGCCTGTGGCGCCAGAGGCAGTGTGGGGTTGCCCCCCGGCTCCGGTCTTATACTCCCTGGAGGAGGGACTGCAGAGCTGGGTGAGTTCCGGCTCCTTCCACTCCTGCCAGAGCTGCTGCTACCTGCAACCCTGGTCCTCTTCTTCCTCCACCCCACTCCTGGGCTACACGGAACTCCATCCCAGCCACTCCCCCACAGGCAGGCATCCCCCCTTTGCAGGCATCTCCTTTAATCTAAAGCAGGTGCCAGGCATTCCAGCTGAGTCCACACTGCCACCCACTAGGCCTCTGCCCAGAAGGCTACTGTCCTGCTTGTTCAGGGAAGCGGAGTCTCCAGCCCAGGCCTTCTGCTTAACCCAGGAACCCAGAAGCTGGGGGCCAGGAACTACGCAGACAGAGGCACAGGCGCCATGCACAGGGTCAATAAGCAAGTTCACGAGGCCCCAAGTTACCACTGTTGTGCTAGTCCCAGGTTTCTGTACCACCAAACCTTCTCCAGGACTCTGTAATGTCGTCCCACCTTGACCCTCAAGCCCGGTAATTAGAGACTCATCTCGAACCCGCACATGGACCTCCAGGACCTGTCTCCAGCCATGGGGCCCCTGCTATCCCAAACACAAGAGTTGCCCTGGATGGAAGATGATAGGTACTCTACCCCCAAACCAGCACCCTTTTTAAACATCAACCCTTCCCCCAGGCCCCACCCCTAATCAGGAGCAACACAGGTAAGCAGGGAGCCTCTAGAGAGAGGTGGCTGGACCCTGGCCTTCCAGGCCTGGTTCTCCAAGGCCAAGGAGCCTGATCACCTTGGGGAGGCAACACCTTCCTTTTCTACCAGACCTCCCTTATCCCTCACCTTCCTGACCCATTCTCACTGCATCCTGAGGCTTCAAACCAGTCGCCTCACAGATGACACCCGAAAGACAGGGCCTGATCATGCTTTCCCCTGGGGCCATAAAATCATGGTCCTGACCAGAGAAGGCAAGACCCATGCTGGGAGCAGCAGAAAAGCCAGGTCCAGCAAAAGTGTCTGCTCTCCAGAGAGGCTGAGGAGTGGGCAGAACAAGAGGAGGTCTGGAGGTCACACTCAGAGAGCTGCCCAGAGACATCAGTAGGGTTCCCGCAGACACAGTGTGAAGACAGCTTTCCTAGGTAAAACGGGACACCAAGCCCAAAGATCAAGTGGGCCTCAAGCCCCTATCCCATGGCTCAGTCACATGCCCAGCTCACCTCTCCCAAAGCAACACTCTTCCTCCCTGCAGCAGAGCCCCCCTCCACCACTCCCCAGACACAGACACACACCCCAAGCAGCAGACAGACTGAAGGAGGGGGGAGGCGGGGGTGTCAGAAAAACCCGGAAGGAAGGAGGCTGGACAGACAGACAGAAGCAGATCCTGGCTTCACTGCTCCAGAGAGACACCCTCCAGACTCCCAGACTGTGAGGGACACGCTCCTTCCCAGCAACCCAGAGGGAGAAGGGGAGAGTAGACTTCAGTGTCTCCAGAAACCAAATTCCAGCAGCCCAGGGGTAGGGCATACTCCAGACAAGCAAGAAGCCTTAAGTCTCACTTCTCTTCCTCATATTCCTCCCCCAGGAACTCCCAGGACCAAGGCAGGGGGAGCCTCCCCTTAAGCAGTGCAGGGACACCTCCAAGGAACTGTGTGACTGCCCCACCCCCCAGCCAAGCCCACACTGCTGAGAATCCTTGGCAGGGGAGACTCCAGGAGTCACAGCCCCTATTGCTCCTAGGCAGTGCTTGGGGGCAGAGGGTAACCCCAGCAATCCCCAATCCTAATGCACTTCCTTCTGGAGGCTCCCATCAGCCAGGGGAGGAGTGCTGGGGTGCTGAGACCCAAGGGGTTGGGGAGCCTGGGAGGGGGACTACATCTCCCAGAAGCCCCCAGGGCAGGGTTGCTGCTCCAGCTGGCCCAAGGCCGGCCTTGTTCTCTGCGCTAGGGTGGCAGGGTCCCCTGGCTGTCCCTAAGCCCTCCCCCCTGAGCTCTGGGGCTGCCAACCTGACTGGGGGCCCAAGAGTAGCCACCACTAACCCTGGGGGTGTCCCCCAACCCTTAGACAGCCTGGGGGTGCATGCCAGAGGGCAACAGACAATCAGACTGTGTCCCCCCTCCCCAGTTCAAACTGGATCTCCCTCCTCGCGCCTCTGCCCGCCTGGCATGACTTTCACCCTCGGCCCCAGCCCACCCCTCACCTCGCGCGGGTCGGGGGTCCTCACGCCAGGCCGGAGCTGGACGCCATGACCAGATCAGGGTCGGTGACTGGATTGGGGTCCTCCGGCTTGCCAGTTGGAGGTGCGGAGGGGGGCGGGCAGGCGGTGATCTTTTGATCCTGGACGCCTTGATCTCAATACCAGCCCGGCCCGGGAGAGGGTATCCGGGGGTCGCTGGGCGCCTGGGTTCCTGCCTCCCAACCGCCGAGCATGGTCGTGGGCGCCGGACAGCGGCGGGAGAGCGTGCACACCCGCCCGGCCCGGGGCTCGGGGCTGGGGTCTCGGCCCCGAACCTCACGGCTCCGGCTCCTGCTCCTCCTCCCTTCCTTCCTTCCTTGCTTCCTTCCTTCCTTCCTCCCTTCCTTCGCCTCCTCCTTTCACTTTCCCCGAGGCCCGCGGGGACGGCGGGCGCGGGGCGGGGAGGGGGCTGTCTGGGCGCTTATTGTTGGTCGGACGCCGAGGGTCCGGGTCGCAGCCCCCGGGCGGCGCGGCGCCGGGGGACCCAGGCGTGCGGGCGTCCGGCCGGCTGGCTCCGGGCGGCGGCAGTGGTGCAGCGGCCCCGAGTCCGGGGCATGTCCGGCCACTGGCTCCGCCGCGCGCCGCCGCCTCCCCGGGTTCCCCTGCGCTGCCGGAGCCTCGCTCGCCCCTCCACTCGGCTCCTCTCCCCAGCCTGAATAAGCATCGGGGCTCTCTGGCTGCCTCCTTCTGCCTTCATACCAGAGCCCGGAGAGGCCCCTGTCAAAATAAGAGCTCCCCCATCTCTCTCGCCTCCTCGCCCAACCCGGCTCCCCCAGCCTCCCAGTGGTCTGACTCGGTAAGGCGCCCGGCCGGGCTGCGGGAGGCAGGTTGGCCCAGGGGCGGGGAGGGGGCTTCTACCCGTCTCTTCTCCCCATTCCTGAGGACTTGGGAAGAGACGCGCCAACAACATCCCAGGCTGGAGAGAGGTTTCACAAACCTACCCTCCAGTCTACACTGATTGGAAGGGGTGGGAGTTGCCTGGACTCCCCTCAACCCCCAACACACACACACACACACACACACACACACACACACACACACACACACACACACTACTGGGTCCCTTTTCACTGTACCCACCCACATTCATTATAAACTGAGCATCTCTTTATTCATTTGTCTTTCCTAGTAGACCATGAGGTCCTTGAGGGCATAGACAATTTTTTTCATCTCAGTCCTTAGCACAAAGTGGATGCTAAGAAAATGTGGAAGTAAAATCTTTGTCTTCTCCAAAGAACTCCTAACCTCAAAGTGCTGTGCGCGCGGGCACACACACACACACACACACACACACATCCAAGACCCTATAAGAAGGTAGATGCAATGAAAAAGAAATTGTAAAGCACTTTTTAAAAGTGTTTCACAAATGTTATTTCAGTGTTTACCACAGACCTTTGAGAAAGAGATTATGGCCCCATTACACTGATGGGGAAACCGAGCCTTACAGTAGTTAAGGACCTCCTCAGGGTTATACAGCTAGAAAGTGGTAAGCCCAGGAGAAGAATTTGGGACTCCTTATCCCAGGATGCTTTCCCTATATCCTACTGCTCCCACCCAAAATTAATACCAACAAGTAACAAGACCGCTTCAGAAATGAAGAAAACAAACAAGCCTGTTTGCTCCTGGTATTCAGTTCCACTGCCCTTTCCCCTGCCCCTCCTGGGTCCCCAGAGAGCCCTAACCCTTATAGACCACCCTCCCTTCTGACTACCTATTACATCTATACCACCCAACAGAGAACCTATTTATATGTTTTGTTCCATATATATATATATAGTTCCATATATATATATATTTGATTGCCCCGAAAGATCCTTTAGAGCCCAAACTCTGCTTCCTATGCCTCTGTATTCCCCACAGCACTCAAGCACTCGGTTCATAGTAGTGCTTCCATTTACTTGCTGGGGGGGATGGGGGCGGGGGACTCACTTGATGGGTTGAAAGTGCCAGCAGCTGGGCACTGAGCAAAGTCTGAGGAGGAACAGGTGGAGATGGGGGACAAACCCTAAAAAAAGATCACAGTACTCCCCCCTCCTGTGTATCTAACATCAGTTTTAAAAAGCATCTTCATACACATTATCTTTAGATCATGTTTTGATCTGTTCAACAAAACTTCCTCAAATGCCTCCTAACTGCTATACCAAACACCAAGATGGGTTAGGGGTTGAATTATCACAATCTCATGAGGTAGGTATTCCCACGGAAAACTGAAGCCCAGAAAAGCTGAGCTCTGGTGTGAAAGATCCTAGAGCCTAGGATAGTTCCTGACCCATGGAAGAAGGGTTTAATTTCTTCTCCTCTTTCCAGGGTCCAGTGGATATAATATAACCCACAAGGGAAAGGGGCCATTTCTCCAACAGAATGCTTGTTAGGAGGAAGGGTCCACCCCATTTATGTGGATCAGTTTCTCATTACATACATGACAAACCACATGGGCATGTTATGATCTGTTTGGCACAATGCCCGGTTCACAGGAGATCCAGAAAACAGTGTTTGCAGGAGTGAGTGATGGCTGTGTTTCAGAAGGTCTGTGTGCGGTACACAGTAAGTTCAAGTGTATGCGGCATGTCCAGTGGAGCAGCCATGTAGCGCGCTCCCCTGGGTGGGGCTGTGACTCATTCCCCCAGCGTAGGATCCAGGTTGGGATGCGGAGCTGAGCTCCGGGCAGCCACGAGTTCTGGGTGGAACCCTGGAGTGAGCGAGGAGCGGAGAAGAGGGGCTGGCGGCCCAGTGCTGGAATCGAGCGGCTCCCTCTACTGGCCAACTCGGGGAATCACCGGGTGTTTCCATGCATCTGTGTGTCACTGTGTCGCGAGGAGTGTCACAGGTGTGCCAGCGACTGACGGTGGAAATGCCGGCATGGGTATAGGTGTGTGAGGGTGCCTGTTCGTGGCGCAGTGTGGGTGTGCCGGTGCCAAGCGGGCCTGGCTCTGGAATCGGAGTGTACACTCACAACCACATCATGTAACACAATTAACTTTGGGACTGGAGGCGGGGGTAGGGGATAGGGGGCGCGGCGCTAGGGCTGCCGATTATCTGAGATTACTTCGTGAGGCGATTAGGACGCAAGGATCCTCCAGCTGGGACTCCTCACCTAACCCTTCGCAGGTGGGAGGGATTCAGGACTGAAGGAACAGTTCCTGGGAAGGGACTCTAATCCCCTAAAGCAACTAAGGACCCAAGAAAGGGTTAACTTTGAGCCCTACAGCGACTTCAATCATTGGCTCAGAGCGCTGTCAGTCAGAGTTCTGGGGCGGGGTTTTCGGGGCCACCTTCAGACTGCCCAGGGCCCCTCACTTGCCCCTCGACCCCCACATCGTTTCACTTCTGGGCTGCGCCCACACCCCCATCTTGGTGGAGACACCTTCCTGGGCCTCGAGGACGAGCGGATCCGGGCATCCTGGCTTCCCCACTCACTCCAGCTGCCTGGCTTCCTGATAGATGGTGATTATTATGTAATAGACCTGCTGGACAGAACCGTGCCAACGCTCGGAACACTCTGCCCCCTCCTCGAAGCGTGCCCCAAGGCCTGGCACCAGCAGCCCAGAGTCCGCTGTCCAGCTCTGCCGGCGCCCCCAGCACCACCTCAGTCCCGGGGCGGGAGACCCCTGGGCCACCTTCCCCGGTGGACCTGGGGCCACGTCTTGGGATGGGGCGGGCGCCAGCTGGCAGTCGGGCGGGCGCCCAGCAGGTCTCAGTGTCGGCCTGCGGAGTTTGACTCTACCAGCGCCTCGCCAGGAATATGGGACCCACCTGGCCCCTCCAACCTGAACTTGGAACTTGGGAGCCAATAGAGGTGGGGATAGGGGGCGCAGGGGCCAGGATCGGAAAGGGAAAGAAGTTTGGGAAAGGTGCGGGGGCAGGAAAAAGGAGGCAGGGAGAGGGGGCCGGCAGGGGCAGTGGGGGAGGGACTCTTATCCTGACAGGGCTCCCGCCTTCCCCGACTGGAGGGTTTGGAAAAACTGAGCAGGCAGCCAAGGCTTGGCTGGAAATCCAGCAGCCCACCCTCCTGGGGACACAAAGCTGGAGGGCGGAGGCTGGGCGGGGGAAGAGAGCGCGACCCCGGGGAGGGCAGGGCCTCTTTTGGGGCTGGGGGCCCAGGGGCCAGGTCCCTGGGGAGGGGGTTCCTGGCGCTGTCTCCCTGCAGTCTGCTTCCCCCTTCTTCTCTCTCCCCCCTCCTCTCCCCCTCCTCCCCCTCCCCGGCTCCAGTCTTGCAGATTGCGGGCAGACTTAACTCCTTGTGTGCCAGCCTGGTGGCCTCCGAGGTGGTGACGCTGGGAGGGAGGGAAGGAGGGAGGGACTCCGGACCCCACTCCCACCACTATTTAACACCTTGTGGCCCGGAATGCAGTCTCGGGATTTGGGCTGATCAGAGCCCTGGAAGGCTGGCTGACCGATACTCGAGGGGATACGCACAAAACCGGGCACCTGAGAGCGGCGTGATCTGGCCCATTCTGCTGCCAAATCTTAATTGTCCTTACTCCCCCAACCCCAGCCCTCTGTGTCTCTCCCTCCAGTCTCTGACCACCCTCCCCCCCAACACTAGTCATTACAAAGGTCCCTGACAGACGGAAGGCGGCGGAGAACCCGGAAGTCTGGCTCCCGCGGCTGCCCCAGCATTCTCTGTATCCCCTGTGAGGCCCAGCGCAGGTGACCACAACCCTTGCCTCTTTTGCCTTCGCCTTTCCGCGGAGATAGCTCCCCAACGGAGGCAGGGAATGCTAGCCTCCGCCAGCTCCGGCGAGGACGAGCGCCCGAGTAACTGGAAACGCTGATACCGCCTTCACCCCAGCCCCTTTCTCGGGCAGCACCCCCTCCACCATCCGATTCGCCTTCCAGTACTCTGAATGATTCCGCCTGAGGGAAGTAACCCAGGCTGGGCAGGAAGGGGTTAACGGGGCTACCCGACTCCGTGTGAGAGCCAGGTGAGGCACCGCCCATCCTGGCCTTCAGGTGTAGGGGGGTGGGTTGGGGGAGTGGAGGGACACTGACCTAAGGGCTGCCTGTTTTGGGCCCCCTGGTGGCTAGATCTGGCTTAGCAGTTAACGGCTCCAGCTCTGTTCAGGTGGGTATGGGTGAAGAAGGACTTGGGAGACAGCTGGAGTCCTCCTCCCGAAGGAAGAGCACTTCCGGACGTAAAGAGAATCCTCTGGGAAGACTGGTGGAAGGAGGGAGCTCCCACAACGCCTGCTCTGCCACCCCCACTCAGCAGGCTGCCTCAGCTACTTCCAGATCTTTGCCTGAGGGGACTCTTACGTGTGGGTCCCAGGTGCCCAGGGACCCAGAAGTGGGGGAGAGGGGTAACAGAAGACATGGCCCTGTCCTCCCAGGGTCTCAACCTAACAGAGGGGGGTCAGTCGAAGGAAGCTGCTCCTCACCTGTTTCTTTCTGTGCCGCCAGCCTTCCCAGAATGCCTATTCCCTCCAGACCCCAGCATCAAATTCAAACCTACATCCAAAGCTCCCACCAGCTAGCCTGCTGCACTCCAGCTTCCCTCTCCTCCAGCCGAGCTGCCCTCTTGAGGGATTTTAGGTGCTTGCAACCACTTCCCTTTCTCCCCCTCAGAGCTGAGACCCTTCCTCCCCTCCACGCAGAAGCCCTCCCAGGTTACTGAAGGCCATGCGCTTGCAGACTTCCTTCCTTCCTTCTTTGTTTTTCCTTCCAGTTGCCTTATTTCCCACCCTCTCCCCATTTCCCGTTATCATCTAAGACTTCCTTCTTCTTTGGCCAGTTCACCCAAACAAGGACAATTCTGTCCTCCATTCAGGCAGTGACACCTGCCTCAATATTTGCCTTTTCCTCCTGGAATCCTTCTCTGACCAACCCCATCTACTTACTCATTCAAAAACTATTTTTGAAGACCTACTATGCGCCGGGCACTGACCAGACAGTAGGTATATGTCGGTGAATAAGACAGATGTGGTCCTTGACCTCAGAGCCTGCAGTCTAGGTGGGGACAGACAAGCGAATAAGTGATCTCAATTCAGTGTCATGAAGCCTTGGGGAGCACTTGAGAGAGACCCTTATCCTGGAGTTGGGAGTCTGGAAAGTTTCCTACAAACTCAGGGAGCAACATCTGAGCTGAGACTTATGGCCACCTAAGGTGCGCCTAAGGTTCTGTCTGGGCAGACAGTACATCTCCCTGGAGGCCTAAAGATAGACCAGGATCCCAGCAAGGAATCTCACCAGATGTTATGAGGGAGGAGGGAGGGATCTCTAAGGCTGTCTTCCCAAACAACCGATTTCTTTTCTTTCTTTTTATTTTTAAAATATTTTATTTTTTAAGTAATCTCTATACCCAACATGGGGCTCAAACCCACAACCCCGAAATCAAGAGTCCTGTGTTCTGCCGACTGAGCCAGCCAGGTACCTCCCTCACCCCACCCACAGCAATAATCCATTGCTAAGAAATTCCCTGAGACCTACAAGAAAGAGGACAGACCTGAGAGTCAAGAGTATGTGACCTTGGCCTAGTCACGTGTGACCCTGGCCTAGTCACACCCTGTCTCCGGGCCTTATTTTTTTCAAATGTAAACCAAAAGGACTGGATGAGTTTATCTTCTGGGCTCTTTATCGGGAAGATAACAATTAAACAGGCAGGCTTGGTTAGTGGGTCGAGAAACACACACTCCGGGGGGCTCTGGTGGGCGTGGGGAGGGGGAGAGGAGGGTGGCTTTTAGAAGTCGTGGAGAGGCTACCAGAAGCTGGAGCCCAGAGAGAGCCACATGTCACCTACCCTTTACCGTGCACTTTGCCTGGCAGTTCTGGGTCCTGGGGACATTTTAATTTCTGCCACCAACTGAGGGGCAAGAGCCTTTCTGAGATTGTGCTGGGAGGGGCGAGCATGAAGCACTCAACAGGAAACATTCAGTTACTGAATTAATTTGCTTTTATACGTTGCATTAGAGAGCTTTTGTTTTTAAGAGAATATTCACAGGTCCGGCCACCTGGGTGACTCATTCGGTTAAGCCTCCCCCTCTTGGTTTTGGGCTCAGGGCATGATCTCAGGGTCCTGAGATGGAGCCCCGTGTCAGCTCCCTGCTCAGTGCAGATTCTGCTTAAGATGCTCTCTTCCTCTCCCTCTGCCCCTCCCCCCCCAATAAAATAATTCATTAATTAAAAATATAGACCTAACAGGTGAGGGAACTGAGGCCCAGTGTGGTGATAGGACAGTGGCTGGTGGGTGATGGCTGGCCGTGGTGCACAGGCCTCCTGGTTCCCAGTCCAGACCCTTCCCACCACACCACTGCAGTGCCTGCTTCCAACTTTCCATTGGACTTCTTCCTGTGTCTGGCTCATTTTCCTGCGAGGCCACGAGATCTGGGAAGGCAGGCTTGGCCTCCTTATTTGGGCTCTGAACACAGGGAGGGGGGCTCAGCTGCCCCAGGCTCCTGGGGCTCCCCCTTTTCTCTCTCATCAAGACTCTCTTCATAGGCAGGTGGCTCTCTGGCCCAGTTGAACAATGCCATCCCTGGACTGTGGACAAATCCCTGGGCCCAGGGTAGTCCCAGTCCCAGCCAGACCTCAGACCTGCTCTGTGACTTCGAGCAAGCCGCTGGACTTGCCTGGGGCTCATGTTCTCTGTCTGTCAAGACCCATAACTGCTTCTAACTGCTGGGCATTTGGCACTTCTTGTAGCCCCAGATTAGGAGATGGTTTTCCAAGACAAACCTCCGAGGTAAGAGAAGAAGCCTAACATTCCAGTCTTCTTGGCAGAATCTCATGGCCTTGGGACCATGTCCACTCCATCTGCTGGGACTGGGGTCCTGCGTCATGGGGCTGCCCACGCCCTGGCACTATGCTGGAACCCGGGAAAGAGGCAGAATATGAAACCCGAATATAGTCTAGGATCCCGCCACCCAAATAATTTGCCACCACCAAAAATCATTTCAAAAAGGAATCCCAAAGTTTACTCATATCTCCTGATGATCCAATTCGTAACCTATGGTTCCACTTGTTAAAATTCCCTTTCCCTCTTCTGTCTGCTACAGCTTGCGGCAGCTGACTCACTCTCCGCCAGGTTCTATCCTCTGTAGTCCACACAGCTCCTCTGCCTCCCTTAGCCCGCTCTCAACCTCTTATCCTATGGACTGGCTTAGCCTGTCAGGCTTCATTATTTTCCTTTTCCTTCACCCATTACCCAGATTCTCCCTAACCCACAAGAAAGCTGCCTGGCTCCTGCCTCCTGTCTCTCACCTGCTAGTCTCCCAGTTCTGCATCACAAAAGCCCTGGAACCGAGCAGGCCGAGACAAGATTTCCCACAACAGGTGAGGGATAAAATTATCTTGGGGGTGAGGGGAAGGGAGATGAGGGAGGCTGAGAACAGTCAGTGATGAGTAAGTTTTGATCACGCGTATCGACCAGGAGAACATTTGTGTGTTTTAGGGTTTTGTCTTTATCTCCGTCTTGTTAAATATTTTTATTATCTTATATGAAAATACAGTATCATGCTTCACTGCCCTCAAGGAGCTTATAAGGTAGTGACAGTTAAACACAGTGAAAGATGCTAAATAATGAAAAGATGTGGACTTGATGTAATCCGTGCAGGTGGCATTCTCAGGGAGCCCTGTGGAGGAAGAGGAGACTGACCTCAGGTCCAGGGGAGCACGAAGGTTTGGTGAGGGGTACAAAAAGGACAAAAGCAGGAGGAATCACAGATCTTGGTGGGAAGGGGCCTCAACAAAGACCCACTACCTGGTTCAGGTTCTTTTTGCTGCAACCCCACCCCGCCCCCATCCCCATTCAGGCCCTACCATTACCGCCCCTGGTAAGCAATGTGTCACATGATGTGAGTCTAATTCTTCCTCCCCTTCACAATTTAAGCTTTAATGAGTCCTGACTCCTCCCCTCCAGCCTAAATGTTCCCAGCTCACTAAACAGCCACTCACTGCCATGATGACTGATAACGTTGGCAACTCAGAGTAAAGCAGGACTATCAATCCTCTCCTTTATTCCAAATACTATATCTCTATTAATATGGCCTAAAATTGAATTTACCTTTGGCAACCATATTATGCTGATGACTTAGACTGAACTTACTAAACCCCTCGATTCTGTGATTCTGTTTTACCTGAATTGCTGCTGCTTTTTTTTTTCCCCTCCACCTGAACGGCTTCTGAACCATGTCTGGTCCATTATACATTGCTGAGATCTTACGTTGACTCTACATAGATCATCTCCTCTTGTTAAGTTGGCCTGACATTCTATGGGTGGAGATGACTTGGGGATCCTTTTCTTGTTCTTTAAAGTGTTTACTATCTCTCTAGGCTTATATGTGTGAAACATGATACTGTATTTTCATATAAGATAATAATAAAAATATTAACAAGACAGAGATGAAGGCAAAACCCTAAAACACACAAATGTTCTCCTGGTTGATACATATTGAGAGCCAAGAAGACACCTGGTTTTATTGGTGGGGTAGTATCATATCATCATGAACCTCAAAAGCCTAAAGGAAGAATAAGAAAATTCAAAAGATTTTTGAGTACAAGAGTCTTCTAGAAGCAGGCTGATACAGCAAAAAAATAAAACAAAACACTGACTTTGGAACTCTACAGATCCAATTTTGAGTCCTAGCTCTGTTGCCTTCTAGTTACAGAACTTTGAGCAAATTACTTTAACCAGGGGTGCCTGGGTGGTTCAGTGGGTTAAAGCCTCTGCCTTTGGCTCAGGTCATGATCCTAGGGTCCTGGGATTGAGCCCCGCATCCGGCTCTCTGCTCCTCAGGGGGCCTGCTTCCTCCTCTCTCTCTGCCTGCCTCTCTGCCTGCTTGTGATCTCTGTCAAATAAATAAAATAAAATCTTTTTTAAAAAAAGTATTTAATCACTCAGGATGTCAGTTTCTTCTCCTGTTGAACAGGATAATACCTACTCTATAGATTATTGTGGCAATTAAATGAGATGATATATATGAAAAACCTCATATCTAATAGGCTTTCAGTAAATTAAGAAGAAACAGCAGGAGAAGGAAGGGGAAGAGAAGAAAGTCGTGTTTAGGACAGGCTTGATTTCTGAGGGGAGACTACATTTATGAGAGACCTGAGGAAAAAGCCCAAGTGTGAAGTGAGCCTCTAGTGAGGCCCAGATTGACTTGCTGGATGCTTGGTCCAGGGCAACATCTACAAAATGGTAGAGGGCTAGAAGCAGAGGTGGACGATATTTCAGGAGAAATTGATTCATCTTGGATGATGTGGAGAATGACAGAGAGAAGAGACAGCAACCAGGAAACACCCAGAGAGGTGATGGGTTAGGGAAGAAGGCTCATGTTTAGAGTGGTAGAAGTAGGTGGGACAGTAAGAAGTCCCAGCGGATCTGACTGGTGAGCAGGTGGACAGATCTGAGTAGAACTGTGGGGAGCCGAAGTCTGAGAGACAGTAAGGTGTTTGGGAAGCACCCCGGTGGGGGTAGCTGTAGAGGCCTTGGGTCTGGTCTCTGAGGATGAGGTGGGAAGCCACCCAAGCCTAATACCCTCCAGGACACCCCAGAGCCACCCTGATTTTGCCTTAGGACTGGAAGAGAAAGTGCCCAAGAGGGCTTTCCCTCCATACCACTCCAGGCCGCTTGGTCAGAGCAGAACAGATGAACATGAACTTAGGTTCACCTTGACATCACAGGCCTCAGCCCAGCACCCACTGGGACCCAAACCCTGTCCCTCCAGGACTCTCTGTTCCTGGGCCCTGATAACAGAAGGACACAAGTGCCTGTCTAGCCAACGGACTCTGGCTTGTTGCTACAATCAGGGGCTTGAAAAGGGAGAGATGGGAGGGGAGGTGTAGAAAGAGAGATCTGGACAGAAGCGGGTGGGGACAAATGGAGAGCCAGAGAAGAACAGAGGAGTGGGGGGCTGCCATAAAGAGCAAAGTGATCACCATGAGTATGTAGAAATACAGGCTGATGGAGGAGAAAAAGAGAGACTGAAGGAGGGGGCAGAAAAAAAAGATTTGCTGAGAAACTGATGAAGTGCAACTGAGAAAACTGTTGCCATGGTGACGGGTCCAGAGGAGGGAGTAGGAATAGAAATCGGATTATGAGTTGGGGGAGTGGGGAGGGGGTCGTTCAAGACCCAGAGGCAGTGTCCCCACACCAGGCCCACCCCCCCCAGCCCTCCCCTTGTCTTGAGGACCACCTTTCCCAGAGGGCTCCCCAAGGCCAGTCCAAGGAGTGCAGAGAGAACAGAAGCCTGGGAGGGGCTGGGGCTCTGGCACTTTCTCCGCTCCTCTCCACCCTGGGCTGACACAGAATAGATCTGTACCCCACCCCCAGCATGCCTTACTGGCTCCCAGACAGCTCTCTCCATCCAGCCTAATTTCTGTCTTCCTCAGAGGCCCCCTCCCCAAGCCCAGTGAAGAGAGGGGAGGGGACTTGTGGTAAGAACCTACTGTGTGTCAGGCACTGTGCTGGGCACCTCAGGCCTCGACCCTTACAGCCTCACCACAGCCCCCAAGGTGGGGTACATCTCCATCCGCAGCCAGGAAACTGAGGTCAGGGTCCCAACCCAAGCTGGAAAGTAGCAGCCCGAGCTGGCCTTCAAAGCCATCTACTGCCCTCCTTGTCCCTGGCCTGCTACCTTTCACGGCCCCACTTCCCATGCCCAGCGGCCCAGCGGTCCCGCACTCTTGGGACAGGGTGGGCAGGATGGGAGGGCCTGGGAGACCAGTTCAAGGCTCTGGCTTTGCTCTTGGAGATAGAGGACTGGGGACACTGGAGGCAAATGCGCCACAGCCCAGCCGCCTGCAGAGCTCTAGGCGAAGTGGGAGGCGCAGGGGAGTGCTGAGCTCAGGGCTAGGGGAGCGGGGAGGAAGGGCTGAGGGGGAGAGGCTGGTCGGGGTGAGGGGAAGCTCTGAGGCAGGCGTTTCCGGCAGAGCTGAGGAGAAACTTCCAGCAAGGCCGAGTGGGGAGCGCTCAGGCTTGCAGCCTCCGAGCTGGTGAGCCAGCGCGACTGGGGGCAGGTCCCTGCAAGTGGGAGTGGCTGTGGGGGGGACGCGGTCTCCCTCCCCCTCCCTCGGGCTTCTGTACAAATAACAGTTTTGTAAAGGGCACGGGATCTGATGTGCATATCAAACAGGGCCTAAGGAGATGGGAGAAGGCAGAGTTCAGGGGGCTGCGACCTTGGGTAGCTGTGCCAAGACCACCCCTCCCTGCCCGAGGGTGGGGTGGGATTCCGAAGGATTTGGGGGTGGGGGAACCCTTCCCCTGTGCCCTGCTTTTCCTCCTAGCAACCACCTTGAGACACCTTCCTGTTCTCTCTGGGGACTGGCTCGAGCTCCAGCCACAGACCTTCAGAAGTGGAGAGGGGTCCGCAGTGGCTGGACCCCAAGAGGGCCTGCAGGGCAGGATTCTGTTGGATCCCCTGTTTGCTGGGCTTGAGCTCCCAGGTCCCTGCCCCACACCCCTGTAGAGGGGGAGGAGGGGATAGAGCTCCTTCCTCCTTAGGCCTGAAGAGAAGGCTGCCCCAGACCAGCTCACTTCTGCTTCAGTTCACCCCTTCTCCACACTCCACCAATAATCCCAGGACGCCCTCCTGCCCTCCTTCCCTGAGCCCACCGCAGGTTCCCACAGAGAACCGGGAAGGGCACCCAGCCTGAGGTACAAGTGCTAAGGAACTGTGGGGGTGGAGGGAGGGGGAAGGAGACCCTTCCTACCCTCCCCCTGCACACCTGCCCTCCCTAGGCTGTTGGTCTCTTAGCCCTTCATGGAATCCCAGACCCAGCTCCACCCAGACCTAGACCAGTCAACACCCTGGTGCCTGCCCCAGGCACCCTCACTCACACACCTTCACTCCCGGAGGGAAGCAACCTCCGTGACTCTTACTTGCCCAAGCCAAGGAGCATGTTTCAGATCTCTCCCATTCCTGCGAACCAGTTTGCCGTGGAGCATGGCCCCTGGGAGCATCCTTCTTCCGTACCTGGGATACCAAGCCCTCTTGGCTCTTCTTCCTTTGAGGGAAGCTTCTCAGGCTCTTTTGCTGTCTCCTCTTTCCCTTTGACCATGACGGTGGTCCCCAGGCTCTGTCCTTGCTCTTGTCTTCTCACTGACTGGCGCTCCTCTCTCAGGCCGAAGCTGCCACACGGGTGCCCACAGGCTTCTTGGGCTCCAACCACACGTCCAACCACCTTCCACACAACTCTCCTGGGTGCCCCTCAGGCACTTCAATTCAGTGAGTGTGGAAGTGACAGCTCTCCAACCCCTCCCCACAAATCCTACAACCCCCCCCCCCGCCCCCCAGTGACAGTGCCACCATCTGCCAGCTGCCCAAGCCAGGGCCTGGGAGGCATCCTTCACTCTGCTCCCCCCCCCCGCCCCGTAGAAACCTCCCAATCAAACCATCACCCCAAAATTCCCTCTTTGGTCATTTTTTGCCTGGAATCTTATCTCAGCAGTGTGTCAAGCGACATCTGAAATACCTCCCAGCTATTTGTCCAACCCCATCTCTCCACTTCAGCAAAAGCCATCTTTTTAAGATACAAATTTAATCATGAAACTCTCCAGTTAAAAACCCTTCAACAGCTTCTTTTTATCCTTAGGATAAAAATTAAAATTCTTTAAAAAAAAAAATCAAAATTCTCTAAAGGGGCTTACAAAGCTTTTCATCTGGTCCTGGCTACTTCTCCAATGACTTCCCCAAATTCTACTCTAAACCTTCAGTCCTTTGAGACTTTGCAGCTCCCTTGCCCTAGAACAACCTCTCCTCTCCCCCCTTCCCTCCCTCCACCTTCACCTTGGGAACTCCTACTCAACTTTCAGAGCTTCACTTAATTACTGCTTCCTCCAGGAAGCCCTCAGGACTGCCCAAGCCCTTGGAAGTTGCCCCTTCCATGAGGAGCCTCTTTGGCAGGCATTTAATGTCTCTGACCTTAGTTTCCTCATTAATACAATGAGGATAGTAACAGTGCCACCCACCCCCTTTCCAGAGGTTGCCATGAGGATTAAGCAAGAAAATAGATGAAAGACTTAGTGCAGCGCCTGACATGGGGTAAACACTCGGTAAGTAACTGTTAGCATTACTTTTTCTACTAAACTCCCGCCGCAGTGTCATAGAGCAGACTCTGGTATTTCCCATTATACCATAATTTCCAGGAGAGCAATCTTGTTCACCTCTGAATGCTCAGTACTTAGCACAGTGACTGGTGCAAAGGCATTTAATAAACATTTATTGAATAAATTAATTCATGTTAATTCGGCCACCGTTATTTCTTGGATGGATTAGCTCTCCTTCAGGCCTAAGGCTTAATTACCCCACAATCAAGCCTCCACCTTCTCCTGCAATAATCTTTCTCCAACCAAACTGCATTTTGCCACTTTCCTGCTTCAACCCTATCAGAGGCTCCTTACTGTCTCTGGAAAACCTGCTGGGCCAGGCCTTTGCGGGGCGGTTGCTTCTCTGTGCCTGTTCCTTCTCTCCCTCCCCTTCCATCACAAGCCCTCCTTGCTGGGGCTCTGGCCAAGTGTGACACTGAACTCCTGGGTATTTAACAGCCCTCCAGCCTCTAGCCCTTCAACCTCAGTAGTCTTCTTCCTTGCTCTCTAGCAAAACACCTTCTCCTGTTTTTTTGTTTTTTTTTTAAGATTTTTAAAATTTATTCGAGAGAGAGAGATAGTAAGAGAGAGCATGAGCGGGGAACAGAGGGGGAAGCAGACTCCCCACTGAGCCGGGAGCGTCAGGTGGGGCTCCATCACAAGACTCCAGGATCATGACCTGAGCCAAAGGCAGATGCCCAACCAACTGAGCCACCCAGGCGCCTCCACCGACTCCTGTTCTAACATTGGGTTCCAGATGACACGATCTGGGGCCCCCCAGGGGTGAAGCTGGCCTCAAAGATGTGTATCATTTGGCTCACAAAGTGCATTTTATAATATATGTTTATTTAGAATTTGAAAATAAGACCATGTTACATACAAATTCAGATGTCTGGCCTCTCTTGAAAAAAAAAAAAAAAAAAAGAGGAGGCACAACCGCCTTAGGCCACCCCTTTCCTCAAGGCAATGCTTCCCCTTGAACCAGAGCTTCTGCCCCTGTACTCTCTCCAGTTGGCCCCAATTTCACTCACCTTGTTTTACTGCTTTTGTTCTCTGCCTGGCTCCCGGAGACACTGGGGTCTGCAGATCCTGTTGGCCTCACACATTTGTGCTCCGTCCAGCTGCAGTGAAGACCTTGGCTTTCTTTCCCCAGCGGCCACCTGGATGGCTGCCACTCTCTGTCCCGTCCCAGGCCACACTCCCCTGTTCCTCCTCTCTTCTCACATCTTTATTCGACCTTGACCTCACGCTTCAGCATTCCTTCCTGTCCCATCCTTTGCCCCTTCTCATAACTAGCCTGCATCTTGGTCTCCAGCCTTTTACTCTTCCCAGCACCCTATACCTCCTCTGCCTTGGAAACCTGAACTCTGAGTCAGTCCGCCCTGACAGTTGTATCATCTCTGCACTCAAGCTGTTGTGTAATTTGAAAAGCTCCCAAAATGTCAAGGTCAGTGTGATGGTTAGTATTATCTGCCAACTTGACTGGGCCAGGATGCTTGGATATTTTGTCAAACATCATTCTGGATGGCTCTGTGAAGATGGTTTTTAGATGAGGTGAACATTTCTATCAGTGAACTTTGGGTAAGGCAGATTACCCCATGGTATGGTGAGCCTCATCCAATCAGTTGAAGGCCCTAATAGAACAAAGACTGACCTCCCCACTCTCCTCCCCTAGAAAGAAGGAATTCAGCCAGCAGACCACCTTTGGACTCCAACTGCAACTCTTTTCCGGGTCTCCAGCCTGCCTGCCTCCCCCTTCAGATTGTGGATTTGCCAAGCCTCCACAATCACATCAGCCAATTCCTTAAAATAAATCTCTCTCTCTCTATACACATCCTGTCTGCTCTGTTTCTCCAGAGAACCCTGACTAATGCAGCCAGCGCCCCCGAAAATGAGCGGTCCCCAAGCTCAGCTGGGCCACCACCATCAGACAGTCTTCTTCAAGGCCCTTGGTAGCCATGTCCTTCTCTCCCCATAAATAGCTACTCAAACTCTCACCCTTCCTCAGACCCCAAACCCTTCTCCCAACTGAGTTTTCTACTTCCCAGAGAGAGTGGAGGTCATCGGGAAGGAAATCCCTTAATTTGCTTCATCTCTCCCCCTGTCTTTCTCCCCCACCCACTCCCCAACAATTTTTGTGTTGTTGCCCAATCTTTTCTCTCTGTTGAGAGAGAGAGTCATTCCTATGGTTAAAGGCTAATGCCTACACCTCTGATCTGAACACCATTTTTTCCCTCCTCCAGAAGTCTCTACATCAGTCACACCCCTTCCCCTTCTGCATCTTTACCTTTTTTTTTTTTTTTAAGATTTTTATTTATTTACTTGACAGACAGAGATCACAAGCAGGCAGAGAGGCAGGCAGAGAGAAAGGGGGAAGCAGGCTCCCCGCTGAGCAGAGAGCCTGATGAGGGCTCGGATCCCAGGACTCCGGGATCATGACCTAAGCCAAAGGCAGAGGCTTTAACCCACTGAGCCACCCAGGTGCCCCACATCTTTACCTTTAAAAACACAACAGGTGGGGCACCTGGGTGGCTCAGTGGGTTAAAGCCTCTGCCTTCGGCTCTGGTCGTGATCCCAGGGTCCTGGGATTGGGCCCCATATTGGGCTCTCTGCTCAGCAGGGAGCCTGCTTCTTCCTCTCTCTCTCTCTCTCTCTGCCTGCCTCTCTGCCTACTTGTGATCTCTATCTGTCAAATAAATAAATAAAATCTTTAAAAAAAAACAACAAAAAACACAACAGGTGGGGCATCTGGGTGGCCCTATCAGTTAAGCACCCCCACTTGGTTTCTGCCCAGATCATGATCTCAGGGTCTTAGGATTATGGGATCAAGCCCCATGTCCTGCTCTCTTGTGGTTTTCCTCCTTGTTCCCATTCCTCCTCCATCAGCTCCCCTCTGTCCATCTCTCCTTCAGATGCTGTGTGTCCTAGTATCCTATTCTCTTCTGCTTTCTCCTTCCCTTCTACTCATCTCTCCAAGGATAGTTTCCCATATCACAATTTTTTAAAAAGATTTTTATTATTTATTTGTTTATTTATTTATTTGACAGACAGAGATCACAAGTAGAGAGAGAGGCAGGCAGAGAGAGAGGGGGAAGCAGGCTCTCTGCTGAGCAGAGAACCTGATTCAGAGCTTGATCCCAGAACCCTGAGATCATGACCTGAGCCAAAGGCAGAGGCTTAACCCACTGAGCCACCCAGGTGCCCCCCAATACCACGATTTTAACCATTGCCCACTTTCCCTCTCTTTATCACCCCCTCCCCATTCTGTGCCCCGGACTCATACACCCAACTATGAAAATGTCATTTTCATCGAATTTCCCAAGATATCTGTGTGAGTTGTCTATCGGCGGCTTGTAAAAACAAATATTATTCTGAGTATCTTGTAAAGTTGCAGCAAAAGATGTCAGCCTGGGCCACAGTTATCTGAAGGCTCGACTGGGGCTGGAGGTCTGCTTCTAGGCTTGCTCATTCTCATGGCTATTGTCTGGAGACCTCAGGTCCATGCTGGATGTGGGCAGGAGGCCTCAATCCTTTGCCACATGGACCTCCCCGTAGCAGTGCTCCCACATCCTCCAGAGTGAGTTATCCAGGAGAGAGCAAGGGGGAGGGTGCATTCCTTCTCTGATCTAGCCTCAGAAGTGATCATTGCTTCCGCTGGATTCTGCTGGCCACACAGACTAACCCTGACCCAAAGTGCTGATCCGTTACTGCTGCCAATCCCTTCCCACACTGTTCCCAAAATGTTCTTTCCACAATTAAAACTCTTTAAAGGCTCTCTGTTTTCTTCAGGGTAAAAATCAAACTCCTTAGCATAGGATACAAAGCCTCCGGTGACCCAGCTGGTGGCTGGAGGTCTTGTCCTGCTCATCTCTGCATCCCTCTTTCTAGCCAAGATATATTTGTTCACAGTTCCCTGAAGCTGTCGGGATAATTCACTTCTCTGAGCTTTTTCATATGCTGTTCCCTTTTTGGAATATCCCCTTCTGCTTATTTCAACTGGTTCATTCTCCAAAACTTAGCAACTTGAGAGCAGGAGCGGCTTCTTGTCCTTTCGGTATCTCATCTATCATGGCGCCCACCACAGAGGACTTGTTCAACAAATGTCTCCTGAATGGAAACACACGTGGGCAGGCAGTTCCTGTGTGCCTGGTGCCCTGGGGGCTTGCTTGGTGTACAAGGTACAGCTGTCCCATATCTCGTCACTTTCCTCCTCAGCCTACCTTTCCTGCCCAACCATTGCCCTCTGTATCAATGACACAGTTGGAAATCCAAATTCTGGTGTCTGGGTTCCTCTTCTTCTTCTTCTTTTTTTTTTTTTTTAAGATTTTATTTATGTATTTGAGAGAAAGACAGACAGAGAACAAGTGGTGGGGCAGACAGAGAGGGAGAAGCAGACTTCCTGCTGAGCAGGGAGCCCAATGCAGGGCTTGAGCCCATGACCCTGAGATCATGACCAGAGCCGAAGGCAGACACTTAACCGACTGAACCCCTGATTTCTGATTTTTTAAAAATTAATTACTGTATTTATTTTAAGAAGGCTCCACACACAATATAGGGCTTAAACTCATGACCCTGAGATCAAGAGTTGTATGCTCTACTAACTGAGACAGCTAGATGCCCCCAAATTCTAATTTCTATCCCACCTCATTAGCTACTAGCTCTGGGACCTCAGGAATCTCATTTATTGCCTCTGAGCCTCTAGTTTTCATCTGCAGTCAGGGTTAAAGGAGAGGATAAGATGAATTACTTAAATTAATATTTATTGAACCAGATATCGTGCTATGTGCTCTTAAATAAATTAGCTTGAGTGATGGTCATAATATCTCAGTGAGACAGATTTTATACCCTTTCTACAGAAGAGGAAACTGCAGCTTGGAGGACCTAAGTAGGTAACATGGCCAAAGTCACAAAGCTGGAAGATCTGGGGTAAGTGGTTGCATCACAGGGAACATTAGAAAAAATAAAGGAGCATCCGGGTCTCTTCCAACCCTGCATGACACAAAATTTTTTCTTTCAGCCTTTTCCTCAGATCTCAAGGATTGAGGCTCTGCCATTTCCCATGAGACCAACATTCGGTGACACTGCATCTTGCTTCTTGGTCCAAGTCCCCAGGATTCCCCCAGTCCGCTCCTGCCAATTGTGACAGTGATCTCCAGCATTTCTTCCGCACCTTTATTTTAAAGCATTTTTACACCTGTCACATCTCACTAGATGACTGAAAAGGAACAAGGCTTCCCATTTTATAGGTGTGAAAACTGAGGTTCAAAATGACTTACCTAAAGTCACATGGTACCACTTACCACAGGAAGACAATAGTCCCCATCAGAGGCTCACAGGCCTATGGAGTCAAGTGGGCATGGTTCTTTTTCTTTCTTTCTTTCTTTTTTTTTAAGATTGTATTTATTTTGAGAGAGAGAGAGAGAGAGAGAGAGAGAACGAGTGAGGGTGGGTAGAGGGAGAGGAAGAAGCAGGCTCACCACTAGCAGGGAGCCCAATGTGGGGGTAGGGGGAGCTCCACCCCAGGACCCCCAGGATCATGACCTGAGCCAAAGGCAGACGCTTAACCCACTGAGCTACCCAGGCGCCCCAGTGGACATGATTCTAAGGGACTGGCAAGGCAGAAAAGCTGTGTTATAGAATAAGAACCGCCGAAATACCAGACAGACCTGGGTTCTGATCTGCCGGTCTCTGGCTACGGAACTACCACAGTTTGGGAACAGATACAAAGTACTATAATTCAGCAAGAGTAGATCAGTTTTAGGAGCTCATATTTTAGTCCAGGCAGAATAGAGAGATCAAGAACTCCCTGGAGGCAGAAACTTATTTTGCCTTCGTATTCCTGGTGCCTCGCACACTCCGGGTACTTCATGAATGTTTGTTGACTTGGGTATGGGACGCGGAAGGAAGAGGGCAGAAGAAGAAACTTCAGTGAGTTTAGAATTAAGAGCCCGAGGGGGAGACAGCTTAGACAGCGTGGGTCCCAGAGAGAGACCCCACAGGCATTTGTGGCCCTGGTTCCTTTCCTCCAAGCTGCGAGGACATCCCCTAGAGGCCCAGGGTGCTGTGGCTTTAAATGACTTCAGCGTGTCAATGAATCTGCTTTGCTAAAAGAGTTATCCTCTTGCTCCTGCGCTTGGCCTCCCCCTCCTTGCAGCTCCCCAAACCCTTCTCGGCCGCTGTGATGGGATAATTAGATGCGAGAGCTCAGCACAGATGATGCTCCAGTTGCTTAGCAACTAATGGTTTCCATGGAGACCGCAAAGCACAGCCTCCAGAGCAGCCAGTGAGCAGCTCGGCAGGGCAGGGAGAAGACGCAACTCTCAGTTCCTCCAGAAACCTGGGGAGGGCCGGGGTGGGGAAGGGGGGCTGGAGGGGAAAGGAAGGGCTTAAAGGCACAGGGCCCTGTTAGCCCTTTAAAATCCGGGCAGAGCTCTGCCCTGCCCTACCCTACTCTGTCCCACTCCTAATTTCAGATGGGGTGTGGACTGAGGCGTGGACCCAAGACAACCCAGCCTGCACTTAACCCGCCCCCCCCCCTTTCTGCTTCCTGGTTTGTGACTGGAAGAGATACCTCCCCAGCCCCAGGGTCCACATCCTGCCAAGTCAGTGATGGGATTTCAAGAGCACCAGGAAGATCCCCTCACCCCTAGGACGCCAGCACCTACTTCGTTCCCTCTCTCCAAAGTTCTCCATGTGCAAACAGTCCTCTTTCGGTTTGTAGGATGGTGGTAGGAGCCCATTAGAAAGGGGACAAAAGCCAAGGCATAGAAAAAACAGAATTCAATTCCTCACCCCAAGGCAGCCTGTCCTGAGAGACTGGGGAAAACACACCTGCCCCTCATCTCTTCCAAAGAGGATCTGTTGCTTGCGTGTGTGTGTGTGTGTGTGTGTGTGTGTGTGTGTAAGGGGCACAGAACAGAGCATGTGGTAATTCAAAGTCTGGGCCTCCCAGACGAGGCAGTCGACGTTACCTGGAAGCTTATTAGAAATGTAGACTTTCGGGCTTCACCTCAGACCCACTGAATCAGAACCTGCCTCTCAGTAAGATCCTTAGTGATAAATCAGCCCCGGAAATGTGGACCAGCGCTGGTCTGAGAGCCTCCTACCCTCTGTTTGGGTCCATGAGTTCTAGCCTCACAGTCACCCCATGCTTGCACTCCAGCTTTGAAGCTCCCCCTCCCATCATGGGGGTAAGGACACAGCCCCCCGACCCGCCCACTTCCTTACAGGACCCTGGCCCTTCTCTGGGACTGGAGAAGACAGAATGGTTCATGGCGTCCAGACATCCTTCAGGGATGTAGCTCTCGGCCTCTCCTAGGAAGTCTCCCTCTAAGTCTGTTTCCACACCTACAAAAGGGAGCCAGTGACATAACCAGCCCACGGTGGCCAGAATGATACGTGTGGTGGCCTATGCCCTGTGCCCAGTGCGAGGACTTTCTCCTCATCTCTCCTCGCTTTCCACAACTCCTCTCTCACTTCTGTCTGGCTGAGCCCAGGGGTGGGGGACGCAGTCAGAGGGGTTGTGTGTCTTTTTACTTTCTCCTACCAGGTCTCTCTCTCCTCCATTCTCCATCAGTTTGACGATGGTGCGGCTGAGGCTGACTGCCGGTCTCTACGGGACAGGGCTAGTGCCCCCCTCCCCCGTCTCTCTAAAAGTCTTCCCTGCATCTCTTGGCCCCTCCAGAGGACTCTGATTCCCACACACTCCCTGGCACGGACACCCCTCTTCTTCTCCCCGAACAGCAGTGTCTGGGCCTCACTGGCCTCCGTGAATTGGAACCCTTGGCTCTGCTGCCCCCATCCGCTACTACCAGCCTCAGTTTCCCTCCCATCCTTGCTCATCCAAGGCCCTATCTGGGGCCCCTTGACATTTGTCTCCTCTTCTTGCACACCAGGACAATCTCAGAACTTGCTGCCCTTCTAGAAGTCTCCCCCCATCTGTGGGGAGCCATCAACAGGCCACACTTCCAGAGGCACGTGCAGGCAGGAATGCTCAGGCCCTAACATGTGGGAGTTCTAGGGGAAGGGGTGATTTCCACCCCCACCTCAGTAACCCAGCCCCTCTGCAGCTGACTAAGCCGTCAAGATCCAGCCAGGGCATCCCCACTTCTGGCCTGAGAGCTGGCTCCCCGTCCTGAAAAACCTGTCTGGGGGGCCTGCCCTGAGGCTGTAGGGCCCAAAGGGCAGGTTGGACAGGATTCCCCTCCAGCCACTCCCACCCCAAGACAAAATCAGCCACCGCAGGGGCCTGGCCTCACTTGCCTCCGGAAGCCACAGCCAGCCAGCTCCTGTTCTAGCTCCCGGCCCAGCTATGGCATCCCTGCTGCCCGTCCGGACCTTGCCCTTGATCCTGACTCTGCTGACTGTCCTGGCCCTGGGGGCTGCAGGTCTCTGCCGTCTCTGGTGGGGTGTGGGGAGGGACTCTGAGGCCCCCGCAGGAGGCACTGTGCCTTCAGGGCCCTCGAAGAGGAGCTGGTCTGGCCAGTTGGGGGTGGGGGGCCGGTGAAGGCAGTGACGAGGCATCAGTCACTGAGACCAGGGCACACTCCTGGTCCTCTTCCAAACCCGGGAGGCAGAGAGGTGTGGGAAAGGGCCCCAGGCTAAGAATCCCGGTAAGGTTGGTGGCTGCCCCCTACTGGCATCCAGAGACTGGCCGCTCGGTGGATGGCCCAGCTTCTGCAGCCCAAGCCTGCCACCTGGTGGTCAGATGAGCAAAGGCCTGTGTTCTGCCAACGTGGGGTAGAGTGCAAGGGGGAGGTGTCTGCATCCTTAGAAATGGCCCCCAGGGGTCAGGGCCAGATCTGATGGTGGGAAAGGGGATTGGTTGCCCCAGCTCAAACTCCCTCTTGGCCCCCCAGCAGACTTCAACATCTCAAGCATCTCCGGTCTACTGTCCCCGGCACTAACAGAGAGCCTGCTGGTTGCCTTGCCCCCTTGTCACCTCACAGGGGGCAATGCCACACTCATGGTCCGGAGAGCCAATGACAGCCAAGGTTTGCTACCCCCTCCCAAGGTGGCCCCCTGGTCCCCAGAGACCCTACCCAGGACACCATCCACACCCCTTCCCCAGCTCCTGCCTTCCTTTAACCCTTCTCCTGGGCTACCCATATTTGGCTGCCCCTTCTCCTTGGGGCCTCCAGAAACACACCCCTGACCTCATCCCCAACTTGCTGCCCAGTGGTGAAATCTAGCTTCGTGGTGCCTCCGTGCCGTGGGCGCAGGGAGCTGGTGAGTGTGGTGGACAGCGGGGCCAGCTTCACCGTCACCCGGCTCAGTGCGTACCAGGTGACAGACCTCGTGCCAGGAACCAAATACTAGTAGGTCCCAGATCCAGGGCACCTGTGGGAGGGGGTGCAGGGAGAGAAGATGGGTCCTGACATTTGCTGGTGGGGAGGGATCTGGTCAGCTTGGGGTAAGAAAGTAAGGATACGGCTGAAGGGATCAAGAGCCTAGAGGAAGGCACGGCTAGGAAGGGGGAGGCCTGGGCTCCCTCCCTCTTTTCCCAAGTCCCAGATAATCACTGAGGAGTGTCTCCTCTCTCTCCCAAACCCCACCACAAAAGCATTTCCTACCTAGTGACGAAGGGGACGTCCACTGAGTCCAGTAGAGAGATCCCAATGTCCACACTTCCTCGTAAGTAGATCAGGGCCCCCCAAATCTTCCCTGGCCCTCCCACCCCATCCCCACCAGCTGGCCTTCCCTGGGCTCCCTTAGCTTCTTTGTGTACCTGTATCCTAGCCCTGAGCCCTTGGCCTTTTAACTGCCTGTCGACTCATCTCATAAACTAAAGGTTCTCTGTGGGTAGGGATCGTGTCCAATCAGTTTCTGCGTCCTCAGTGGCCAACATAGGAGATGCTTCATAAACGTTTATGCGATGAATGTGTGGCTCAGCTGAATGGTTGGTTGAATAAATGGGTGAAGGAAATCTGGATGAGCCAGAGAGCCTCGGGTCGGGACAGGGGCTCCTCCTGCCCACCAAGGCCTCCCCTGCCTCTTCTGACAGGAAGGAAGGTGGAATCCATTGGGCTGGGAATGGCCCGGACGGGGGGCATGGTGGTCATCACAGTGCTGCTGTCTGTCGCCATGTTCCTGCTGGTGGTGGGCTTCATCATCGCATTGGCCCTGGGCGCCCGGAAGTGAGGAGGCCAGCGCCAGGCAGCAGGCCTTCATGAGGCCCGGGACCCTGTGCATTTCCCCAGCCTGTGCGCCCACCTCCTCTGCTGAAAAGACTACCTGCTCCCAGTCCTCAACCATGGCTTCTAAGGGGCCTTCACCTCTCCTCCCTGCCCCCTCTCACTGGAGCCTTTTCCTCCCTCTGCCCTCCCCTAGGTCCCTGGTGCCTCCCCTCCCCACGCTTCCTATAGTCCCCTCAGCCCACTCCTGTCAGAACGGACGCTCCTCCCACGTCACCTCTTTAATCTCACCCCCCCCCAACAATTCACCCTTTCCTCGTGACAGAAATCCCCTCAATAAAGTCTGACACCACATCTGCCCTGTGTTTCCCTTCTATGGGCTCCACCTGGGGGGGAAGAGAATCCTCCTCAGGCAGCAGGTGCTCCCCATCCCCTCCCTGCCCCACAACCCAGAGCAGATTCTCTCAGGAGGCCGGAAGGGGCCCGGATGATTCGGAGTCAGGAGTCAAGGGTTCTCAGAACACACCTGGGCTGTGGGTTTTGCCCCGCTTGGCTGCAGAGCTTGTGGTGCACTGTGTGGGCGGCTCTGGAGGCCGGAGGATCTAGGGGTGTTGGCGGAGCAAAGGGAAGTGGTGGGGAAAGGAGTACAGGCTCTGACTAGGGACAAAGAGGGCCACCCGGGTGAGACCCTGGACAGGACGCTGGGGGGTGGGAGAAGTGGAGAATAGGGTAAGGGAGCCTAGGAGGAGGGAGCAGAAGTGGAAGAACCCTGGGTGGAGGACAAGAGTGGTACAGTCTGGTAACTGAGGGAAAAGAGCAAGAGTGGTCCCCTTCCCAATACATGTTCCTTGTAAGGATCAGTGACTTTTGTATTGATCTTAGAGGAAATACCAGGATCTTTAAGGTGATCTTCAAGACCAGCCCTAGTCTTTCCCCTCACAGCTCCTCCATTCTCACCATGTTCCCTCCAATAGCCTGTGTTTCTTCTTGCCTCAGGGCCTTTGCACAGACTATTCCATACGCCTGACTTGCTCTTATGACTGCCTCCAACCCCACCCCATACCTATTGCATAGGTAACCCACCTCCAGGGAAGCCTCTGACCTCCATCCCCTCGCTAGTTTCCCCAATCCTGTCTTTCATAGCATCACTCTGGTTTATAATTATGTTTATGTGGTTATTCGGTTGTCTCTCCCAGTAGACTGTATGTTCCCCGAGAGCAGTCATTTTGTTCCCAAGGGCCTGCAGTACCTGTGCTCCACAGTGCTGGGGGCATAGTAGTAGGTACTCAGTAAATACTTGTTGAATAAGTGAACAAATGAATGAATAAAAGTACAGTCCCTTGAAGAGAAGGTGGGGACTGGGAAAGCACAAAAATTGTAAAAATAATAAAAAACAACAAACATAGAAGATGCTGGAAAATTTTTTTTTATAAACATATAATGTATTTTTATCCCCAGGGGTACAGGTCTGTGAATCGCCAGGTTTACACACTTCACAGCACTCACCATAGCACATACCCTCCCCAATGTTCATAACCCCACCCCCCTCTCCCGCCCCTCCTTCCCCCAGCAACCCTCAGTTTGTTTTGTGAGATTAAGAGTCACTTATGGTTTGTCTCCCTCCCGATCCCATCTTGTTTCATTTATTCTTGGAACAATGGTTTTAATGACCCCTTTCTAGAGCAACCCAAGAGCCTGGGAGACGAAGGCAATGGAAGAGAGGAACAACAGTATTTATTCATTTCACAAACATAAACTGAGCATTTCTTATGTACCAGGCACTACTAGAAGGGCTAGGAATAAAATGTAGTAAGGCATTGTTCCTCCTTCATGGAGTTTATGTGGAACTCAATGCAAAAAACAGATTCCCAAAAATGCGAATGAATGCGAATTCCCAAAATGCAAAAATGCGACTTCCCAAAAATGTGATAAGTGTGGAGTGCCTCCGTGGCTCAGTTGGTTAAATGTCTGCCTTTGGCTTAGATCATACCCCAGGGTTCTGGGATGGAGTCCCACATCGGGCTCCCTGCTCTGTAGAGAGCCTACTTCTCCCTCTCCCACTCCCCCTGCTTGTGTTCCCTCTCTCACTGTGTCTCTCTCTGTCAAATAAATGAATAAAATCTTTAAAAACAAAAGACTTTATTTATTTGAGAGAAAGAGGGAGCACAAGCAGGCAGATAAAACGTCTTAAATGGTAGACTGATTCGAAAAGGCCTATTAAAGAGTAGACGCATTACAATAACTTTTTATTCAGTCTTTTATTATTTATTTATTTATTTGACAGAGAGAGAGAGATCACAAGTAGGCATAGAGGCAGGCAGAGAGAGAGAGGAGGAAGCAGTCTCCCTGCTGAGCAGAGAGCCCGATGCAGGGCTTGATCCCAGGACCCTGAGATCACGACCCAAGCTGAAGGCAGAGGCTTAATGACCGAGCCACCCAGGCGCCCCTTATTCAGTCTTTTAAAAAATATTTTATTTATTTGACACAGAGAGAGAGAGAGAGAGAGAGAGAGCATAAGCAGGGAGAGCAGCAGACAGAGGAGGAGGGAGAAGCAGGCTCCCCACTGAGCAGGGAGCCTGATGCGGGCCTAGATCCTGGGACCCTGGGATCATGACCTGAGCTGAAGGCAGCCACCCAGTCATCCCCCCAGGACCCTGGGATCTTGACCTGAGCTGAAGGCAGACGCTTCACCAACTGAGGAGCCACCCAGGTGCCTCCCCCTTATTTTATTTTTTTTAAGTAATCTCCACAACCAACATGAGGCTTGAACTCACAACCCCGAGATCAAGCGTCTCATGCTCTACCCACTGAGCCAGCCAGGCACACTGAACACAAATTATTTTTACAATTAGAGAAATTAGCATTAGAATTACAATTAGAGACAATAAAGGTAGAGTCCTAGCAAATTTTCAAAAGGGAAGCTGTTGTTTTCACTGTAGTTGAAACATTTATCGAGGGTCTACTATATGCTAGGTACTCAAAGTTTCTGGACCATTAGACAAGCCACAGGCAGCGTAGTACAGAGTGCATAGGCTCTGATAGGGAACCCAGGATGCACAGAGGAACCAAAGGGGACTAGTTCACCCACTGGCCAAATCTGGGACAATTTTATAATTACAGAAATTTATAATAATTATAATAAGTTGTTATAATTTTTTAAAAGATTTTATTTATTTATTTGACAGAGATCACAAGTAGGCAGAGAGGCAGGTGGGGTATGGGGGGAAGCAGGCTCCCCACTGAGCAGAGAGCCCAATGTGGGGCTTGATCCCAGGACTTTGAGATCATAACCTGGGCTGAAGGCAGAGGCTTAACACACTGAGCCACCCAGGAAGCCTAATAAGTTGTTATAATTAATAATTACAAATAATCCACTCTAAGAATCCTTTGGGTCCATACAGACAATAAACAAACAAGTATGAGATAAGGGGACGCCCGGCTGGCTCAGCTGGGGGAGCATGCAACTCTTGACCTCAAGGTTATAAGTTCGAGCCCCATGTTGGGTGTAAAAGTTACTTAAAAATAAAATCTCTACCTCTTGGAGTTAAAAAATAAATGAATAGGGGTGCCTGGGTGGTTGAGTTCATTAAGCATCTGCCTTCAGCTCAGGTCATGGTCTTAGGGTCCTGGGACCGAGCCCTGCACTAACTGGCCCCCCTGCTCAGCAGGGAGTCGTCTTCTCCCTCTCCCTCTACCCCTCCTCCCAACTCATGCTCTCTCTCTCTCTCTCTCAAGTAAATAAAATATTAAAAATAAATAAATAATAAAATAAAATAAAATCTTTTTAAAAAATAGGGACAACCGGGTGATAGAGTTGATTAAGCCTCCAACTCTTGGTTTCAGCTCTGGTCAGGATCTCATGGTCCTGGGATCAAGCTCTGCATCAGCCTCCTCGCTCAACAGGGAATCTGTGTGGGATTCTCTCTCCTCCTCCTGCCCCTCCCACTTGTGATCTCTCTCTCTCTTTCTCAAAATAAATAAATAAATCTTAAAAAATATATACGAGATACAGAAACGCTCTTCCTTACAATAGAATGTCAGTTAAATAAATGGGAAAGGAATGATAGATTTAGAGAAATCGTGATTTTACACCCATCATAGTAATGATTAATTCAGGCAAGGATCATAAATGGATACTAGAATTAATGGGCCTAAGCTTGGTGAGGACTAGGTTGTTTTTTTTTTTTTAATTTTTAATTTTTTTCAAGATCAAGATTTTATTTTATTTTATTTTTTTAAGATTTTTATTTATTTATTTGACAGACAGAGATCACAAGTAGGCAGAGAGAGAGAGAAGAGGAAGCAGGACTCTCGCTGAGCAGAGAGCCCAACATGGGGCTCGATCCCAGGACCCTGGGATCATGACCTGAGCCGAAGGCAGAGGCTTTAACCCACTGAGCCACCCAGGCGCCCCTAAAAGATGTTATTTATTTACCTGACAGAGCGAGAGAGCACAAGAAGGAGGAGCAGCAGAAGGAGGGGGAGAAGCAGGCTCCCTGCTGAGCAGGGAGCCCAACACGGGACTCGATCCCAGGACCCTGGGATCATGACCTGAGCTGAAGGCAGAGGCCCAGCCCTCTGAGCCACCCAGGTGCCCTTATTTATTTTTTTAAAATAAAATTTTATTTATTTAAGTAATCCCTCCACCTAAGGTGGGGCTCGAACTCACAACCCTGAGATCAAGAGTCACATATTCCACTGACTGAGCCAGCCAGGCGTCCTAAGGAACAGGATTCTAGATCAAAGTATCTCCCCACAAATTACTTACTAATTATGAGAGAGAGAGAGAGAGAGAAAGAGAGAGAGAAGATAACTACCCTCAAGGAACCTGGTGGCTACCACTAAACCAAGTGGTTGAAGTTAACATCACTAATAACGAGACATACTGACATCGTGTGCCTCTTGGTGTGAGTTACTGAGAAGGAGGCAACCTCTCTCGTGTGATATTCTTGCCCCAAACGCACAATTCTAATTGTGAACAGACATCAGACAAACCTAAACTAAGGGACATTCTACAAAATAAATGTCCTATACTCTTCCCAAAATGTCAATGTTATGAAAGATTAAAAAGGCTGAGAAACTACTCGGGATGAAAGGAGGACAAAAGACTTGAAGATGAAATGCACTGCGTGAGCCTGAACCGGATCCTAGACCAGGGAGCAAACTTATATAAAGGACGTCGTTGGGACAATTAGTGAAATTTGAATAGCATCTGTATGTTAAATATAGTATTGAGTCAATGTTAAGTTTTCTGATTTTGATAATGGTCTCATTTCTGGCTTTCTGGTTATATATGCCAATATCCCATAGGAAGTAACCAATGAAGTATTTATGGGTAAAGGGCATTATGTCTGCAAATTACCCTTAGTTCAGAAAAATAACAACAAATGTCTTTTATACAGAGAGAAAAATTAAAATGTGATAAAATGTTAATACTTGTTGTCATTGGTGAATTATAGAATTCAGATATACAAGAATTTTTATACTGTTCTTGGGATTTTTCTGCAAATTTGAAATGATTAAAAACCAAATTTTAGGGCACTTGGGTGCTTCAGTCAGTTAAGCGACTGCCTTCAGCTCAAGTCATGATCCCAGGGGTCCCATTTGGCATCCCAGTCAGGATCCTGGGATGGAGTCCTGCCTTGGGCTCCCTTCTCTGCAGGGAGTCTGCTTCTCCCTCTGACCCCGTCCCCACATCCTGTGCTCCCTCTCACTCTTTTTCTCTCTCTCTCAAATAAATACAATCTTTTAAAACCAACAAAACAAAACACCCTCCTGGGACTCCTGGGTGGCTCAGTCGGTCTTCAGCTCAGGTCATGATCCCAGGCTCCTGGGATGGTGTCCCGCATGGGGCTCCTTGCTCAGCGGGAAGCCTGTTTTCTTCCTCTGCCTGCAGCTCCCCCTGCTTGTGCTCTCTTTCTCTCTGACAAATAAATTAAAATCTTTATTTTTTATTTATTTTTTAAAAGATCTTATTTATTTGAGAGAGAGAGAGAGAGCGCGGACACGCCAGCACGGGGGTGGGGGGTGGGGAGGGGAGAAGTAGAGAGAGAAACAGACTCCCGGCTGGTCAGGGAGCCCGTGGTCCCAGGACCCTGGGATCATGACCCAAGCCAAAGGCACATCCTTAACCATCTAAGCCACCCAGGCACACCTAAATAAAATCTCACCGCCCCCCCCCCAAAAAAAACAAGAAAACCCCACCTTCCAATCCTATCTCCACCAAGTACTACTGGTGAGATCTTGGATAAGCCACAGAAACTATCAGAACCTTTAAAAGTAGTTATTGATACGGTGCCGGGATGGTTCTTCAGGGGTGGTGGTAGGGAAACTTACCAAACACAGGAAGAGCTCGGTGCAAATGCAGAGCGGGAAGACGGCCTGGATCCCTCCCTTTGGGACCCCCAAGCCCCGAAACGAAAGTGTAGGGGGTTGAGGAGAGAGGTCGCAGACAGCCGCCGGTGCAGGCCAGAGGCGATTAAAGGCGTCAAATTGAGGACTCTCCTCACCTGAGCGGGCGCCAACTAACCGGATCCGAGCCCGGGCTTTGAGGAAGTGGGGCGAGGCCTCAGCCTCAGTGTCTTGAGTATCCCACCCCCTGCCGGGCGACCTCTCCTCTCTCTGAAGGTGGACCTGAAACTCCAACACCTCGACCTCTGGGCCAGCCTCCATGGCCAGGTCCCGGGCTTGCTGGACTGGGACATGGGCAATGAGTCCTTTCTGGCCTTCACCACCGCGCACCTGCCCCCGGCGGAGCAGAACCGTGAGTGCGCCGGACTGTGGGGGAGGGGCGCGGCGGGCGGCGGGGGGCGTCCTCGCGGGGCGCTGAGGCGCTCGCCCTCGGCCCCCGGCCCCCGGCCCTCCTGCCCCCCACCTCGGGTCCCGCTGGCCAACCTGGAGCCCACTGCGGTTTCGCGGGCCCGCGCCCCTCCACCGAGCCCGCGCCCCCTCCCCGCCCCTTCCCCGCCCCACCCCACCCCACCCCACACCCCAGCCCACCCCAGCCCGCCCCGGGCAAGGCGGGCCTCGACGGAGAACCCCCCTGCGGGCAGTGGGTTCCACCCCGGCATCCATTCACCTGCCCGCCGCCTGCCACCTCCGCCTCACTGTCCTCCGAGTCCCAGAACCTTCTAGGCCTCACCGCGGCCCTTTTCCCATGGCGCCTACCGCCATTTGGCACACCATACATTTCCCTCCGTTCTGTTTTTTTTTTTTTTTTTTTTTTTAAGTTATCAGTTTTGTTCGAGGCTGTAGCCTCCCTCTTAGTACATTGGCGCTCAATATTTGCTGAACGAATGGTTGACCGTCAGGGTCTTTAAAAAGAGGAATTTTCTTGGGACCTCAGGGGCAGAGAGTGGAGGTATCACCTCCTAGTTTGTGGTACATTATTGCCCTCTGTTCGGGCAAGGTGCTTGGCCCATTGTCCCCCTTCAGTGCACCCCCCACGCCCTCACCCCACCTTCCCTCACCACCCACACTCCCCTGTATCTACCCTAATTGTTTTAGTATCTTTAGATAGGTGAATCTTTGAGAACAATTTAACGTTATTTTCTGTGTAGAGATGACCTTAATTTACTAAATGCTTATTCTTTTTTGGCCTACTCGCACTATTTTTTTTTTTTTTTAAAGATTTTATTTATTTGAGAGAGAGGGAGCACTAGAGGGAGGAGGGTCAGAGGGAGAAGCAGACTCTGTGCTGAGCAGGGAGCCTGACGTGGGACTTGATACTGGGACTCCAGGATCATGACCTGAGCTGAAGGCAGTCGCTTAACCAACTGAGCCGTCCAGGCGCCCCTGCCTACTCGCCATTCTGGTTGCTGAATGAAGATGTGGTTCCTTATTTCTGATGGCTGGGTGGTATTCTACCATCTGTGTATACTACCTTTTGCATTTTAGTTCTCCTTGCTAATGAAGACTTATATTGTCTCCAGCTCTCTGCCTCCTTAAGTAATGCTAATGAATTCCAAAGTTTTTGTTGAGTAAGAAATATTTAAAGATTTTTATTTATTGATTAGAGATCACAAGCAGGCAGAGAGGCAGGCGGGGCGGGATGTGGGGGAAGCAGACTCCCTGCTGAGCAGGGAGCCCAATGTGGGGCTCGATCCCAGGACCCTGGGATCATGACCTGAGCCGAAGGCAGAGGCTTTAAACCACGGAGCCACCCAGGCACCCCTGAGTAAGAAATATTTATTGAGCACCTCCAATTTGCCAGGTGATGTTCTAGACACTGCTAATGCATAATGAGTGAAACAGACAAGTCTAAACGAAGCTTACATTCTACTGCGGGCAGACGGACAAGCCACATAAAAAATATATAGTATGGTATAAGGTGACAACTAAGATGGGGAAAAAGGACACAGTAAGAGGGCTCGAAAATGGTGGTGGCTGTGGGTTGAGGTGGTGGCTGCCACAGTTTTAAGTAGGGTCATCAGGTTGGGCTTCCTTGGGAACATAATATTGGAGCAGAGGGTTAAAGAAGGTGAAACAGTGAGCCAAGAGGATATGTAGAGGAAAAGTTTCTCAGGCAGAAGAAATCATCAGGACAAAAGTCCTAAGGAGGTAATATGCCTGGGGTGTTTGAGGCACAGGAAAGAGGCCAGTGAAGCTGGATCAAAGTCAAATACAGAGAGTAGTTCACAGGATGTGGAACAGAGATCTGGAAGAGCACACGTGCCACTTTAAGGACCGTAGGGTTGACTTTCAATAAATTGTGGCATGGTTGAAAGGTTCTGAGCAAAGGAGTGACAATGATTCCCAAGGGTGTGACCCGTGCAGTTGCATAGGTGGCTGGTACTTGTTTTGATGCTCTGCTTTCAGTGTCTTAAGATTTTTAATTTTTTTTATTCTTTTTTAAAAAGATTTTATTTATTTATTTGGCAGAGATCACAAGTAGGCAAGAGAGGCAGCAGAGAGAGAGAGAGAGAGGGAAGCAGGCTCCCTGCCAAGCAGAGAGCCCGATGTGAGGCTCGATCTCAGGGCCCTGGGACCACAACCTGAGCCAAAGGCAGAGGCCTTAACCCACCGAGCCACCCAGGCACCCCAGATTTTTAATTTTTGAACAAAGAACCCTTCATTTTCATTTTGCACTGGGCCCTGCAAATTATGTAACTGATCCTGCATGATCTATATCACTGTGGCTGATGTGTTGAATATGGAGATAAGAAGCCAGTAGATTAGGCTACTACTGTAATCCAGACAAGAGCTGGTGGTAGGCTGGAGGGTCAGGGTGGTGGCAGAGAAGGCAGAACCATCTGAGTTCATTGATGGGTTGGATGTATAGTGTAAGAAAGTGAGATTAGAACATGATTCCTCCAAAGTTTTGGCTGATTAAGTAAAAGGATGGAGTGGCCTCATGCTGAGACAGAGGAAACTTCTGGTAGGTCAGATTTAAGGAGGAAGATCAGGAATTCTGTTTGGGACATGCTGAGTTTGGCATACTTTTTAGATCTCCAATAAAAATGTTGAGTAAGCGGGTGGATATATAAGTCTGGAGTACTGGAGGGAGGTATATTTTGAGAGTCTTTCATATGTGGGTGGCATTTAAGGAGTGAGAAGAAGAGAGAAGAACCAAGTGTGAGCCCTGGGGACATTCCATTGTAAAGATACTGGAGAAAAAAGAGATAACCAGCCAAAATTAAGGAAATGACCCTTGAGAATCAAAACCAAGAGATCGTGGTCTCCTGGAAGCAAGTGAAGAAAGTGTGTCAAGGAAGAGGTGCTCAGATAAGAGGACTATCCCCTGTGAGGTCAGATGTGAGGTAGAGGGACAACTGGATTTAGCACAGCAGACATCATTAGCGACTGTGATGATGGTGGTTTGCGTAGGACGGTAGAGATGAAAGCCTGATGGCAAGGGTTCATGGGTGAAAGGACGGGAAGCAGAGATAGAAAGAATAGGGGGTTCTTTCTAGGAGTTCTGTCTCAAAGGAAAGCAAAAACATGGCACAGTGGCCTGGCACAGAAAATGGAAGCAAAAGAAGGTCTTTTCAATAAGATGAGAGAATTAATATCATACTTGAATGCTGATGAGAATGATCCAACAGACACACACACAAATAATAGTAAGTAGAGGAGTGGTTAGTTGGAACGTTGTCCTTGAGAAGGCACGAGAGCATCTGTGCCAGGGAGGGAAGGAGGGAGGGAGGTAGACAGCAGCACTATCCTTTGATCCCACTGAGATCACCAACCAACCTGTTGACCCTGTCTCCCTTTCACTGTTCTCAATCCCTGGATGATCTCCCCTCTTCAACCAACCTGGAATCCCATGGTTGAACATGTTCTCTCTCTTGCATACACCATTAATTCCTTTGACCCTCTCTGGCTTTGGAGCACTTGGTTGGCCAAACCATAACCCTGATTAAATCTAGCCCAAAACCATGGATCAATGGATTGGTGATTTTATGGTATCCAATGATAGTTGGGAGGGAGTTAGTTGGAAAAATAAGTGAAGTATTGTTTTTAAGTTTGTTTGTTTGTTGAATCAATCAGTCAATCAATCTCTACACCTAACTGATCCTAACAAGGAAGATTAGCATATAAATTCCTGAACTGACTTGAATAGACACACGCAGGGGTAGACTGTCTGGTATAGCGATCAGCCCTTGGAATGGTAGTACCAGTGCTGTTTAGATCTGCAAGGAAGGATTCTATTTCCCTGCATCTTTGCCAACACTTGGTGTTCCCTGTTTTTATAATTCTTGTCAATTTGTCGAAAAGTGTCATCTCATTATTTTATTGTGTTCTTATTACTGGTAAGGCTGAGAGCATCTTGTTAGTAATTCAGATATCCCTTCCTTGTGAATACTAATTCATATCTTTTGCCCATTTATAGGTTCGTTAGGTTCTACACATCAGTAAGTGAAAGGTTGTCCATCTAGTAGAGAGCTAAGAACTTTAGGAGTTGAAAATTTCTTTTTTGGCTTATTTTATTGTCTAGTGATGTTTTTTGATTTTCTTGGTTTTACAATGTGGAACATTTTAATTTTTAAGTATTAAAATATCTGCATATAGTATGCATAATATTGCATAAAGTGTATGAATTAATTTGAGGGTAATTGGTGTCTTTATAATACGTATCATGTCTTCATTTATTCAGAACTTTTGTGTCCTTAAATAGTGATTGCATCTTTTTCCCATGAAGGTCTAGTTCATTCTTTGATGGGTTAACTCCTAGATACTTTATAATTTTGACTGTTACTGCAACCAAATAATATAATTTTTTATTATTTATTATTATTATATTTTCCAGTTTCTTCATGCTGCTATGGAGCAACAGTGTTTATTCGTATGTTGTTCTTATAACCAGCAAACTTGCTGGGCTCTTATTGGTTCTACTAATTTGTATATTGATTTTGTATGGTTTCTATCTTAACGTTCTTTTTTCTTTTTTTCTTTTTAAAGATTTTGTTTATTTATTTGACAGAGAGAGAGAGATCACAAGTAGGCAGAGAGGCAGACAGAGAGAGAGGGGGGAAGCAGGCTCCCTGCGGAGCAGAGAGCCAGATGCGGGGCTCAATCCCGGGACCCTAGGATCATGACCTGAGCCAAAGGCAGAGGCTTAACCCACTGAGCCACCCAGATGCCCCTTAACTTTTTTTTTCTATAAATAATGGTAGTTTTGTCTTTTTCTTTCTTTCTCTTTCTACTTTTTCCTCCACTCAGGATGCCTGGGTGGCTCAGTTGGTTAAGCATCTGCCTTTGGCTCAGGTCATGAACCCAGGGTCCTGGGATCGAGCCCCACATTGGGCTCCCTGCTCAGTAGGGAGCCTGCTCCTCCCTCTGCCTGTTGCTCCCCTTGCTTGTACTTACTCTCTTTCTCTTCCTCGCTCTCGCAAATGAATAAATAAAATCTAAAAAACAAAAAGAAAGAAAGAAACACCTGTACTTTTTCCCCTTTTCAAATACTATGTTGAACATTATTAGTAGTGTAATGGGCATCCTTTCTAATTATTGAACTCTTCAATAAGTGTATCCTCATTTTCCAGATAAAAACCTAGATTCAACTGCCATATGACGACACTCATGGGGCCCGGGTGACCCAGTATAGTGTTGAGCCCATAGCTCTAATACACACTTGATGTGCTCCTAGCCCACCACATATTCATCCATCCAGTTAAGCTGAGCTCCTCCCATGTGCCCAGCAGTGAACAAGACAGACCTGGAGATAGGCCTTAAGCAAAGTAATTTTGATAAAATGTGTGTTATGAGTGTTTGGACAGGCGGTCAGAGAAGGCCTGCTTTAGAAAGATGTTTAAGCAGAAACAGGATGGGGGCGCCTGGATGGTTCAGTCGAGGGAGCATCCAACCTCGTGATTTTGGCTCAGATCATGATCTCATGGGTCAAGGGAAGGAGGCCCACATCACCCCCGGCTCGGCACTCAGCGGGGGTCTGCTTGAGGTTCTCTTCCTTCCCCCTCTGCCCCTTACCCCACTCACTCACACTCCCCCTCTCTCAAATAAATAAATCTTTTAAAAAACCAGAAACATGATGGGTAACTAGCCATTAACTAGGGCAGGAGGAAGAGGAAAGAGTGTTTCTGGCAAAGATAACGGCTTGTGGGAAGGCCTGGGATCTCGAGTGTGGTGTGTTGGAGATGAGGAGAGAGCCTGGGAGGAATGATGACACTGATGAGGAGCTAGGGCCTTGTAGACTATCTCAAGGAACTTCAGTTTGGGGGTGCCTGGGTGGCTCAGTGGGTTAAAGCCTCTGCCTTCGGCTCAGGTCATGATCTCAGGATCCTGGGATCGAGCCCTGCATCGGGCTTTCTGCTCGGCGGGGAGACTGTTTCCCCTCTCTCTCTGCCTGCCTCTCTGCCTACTTGTGATCTCTCTCTCTGTCAAATAAAAAAATAAAATCTTAAAAAAAAAAAAAAAGAACTTCAATTTGGCCCTCACGGAAAGCCATCAGAAAGTGTTTAAGCAGAAGGGTGACAAGATTGGATTGATATTTTAGGAAGATGCTCCAGCTGCCATGGGATTAAAGTTAGAGCAGCGGAGAAACATAAACACCATTCAGGTGCTGCCCGGACTTGGGGATTGCCTGGGTGTGGCTAGACCGGAAAGAAGAGATCAGAAGTCAAGAACATTTGCACGTTTCTGGCCTAAAGGACTGGGTAGGTGGCAGTGCCACTTGCTGAGACAAGGTATACAGGAGGAAGAGCAGGAAGATGGAGTTTGATTTTAGAAATGCTGAGTTCGAAGTGCCTGCAGGTTGTTCAGATAAAGACCTCCCATAGGCAGTTCTGCTTACAGGCAAGCAGAGCCGTCTGGCTAGAGGTAAAGATTTGGAAGCCCTGAATTGAGAGATGGTGGCTGAAGTCACAGGCATTCATGAGCTCGCTGGGGGCACAGGGTGTGTGGAGTGAGGAGAATGAGAAGGTCAGAGAGGTCAAATTTGGTGTCCTCACGCCCTGGGGAGAGCCCACAGCCATCTCCCGGAGAAACTTCCAGGCCCAGGATCCTGGGGCCGCAGTGGAAATCCTAGGACGTTTCGACCCTCTTCTATCTTTCTTTTTGTCAGTTGCCAGATATAGACTCCGAATAGTTGAGCCACCAAAAGAACCCGTGGACAAAACAGCCAGCCCTGATAATGATGGTGAGTAGCGGGGAGCAGGTTCTGCTCGGGCCGACCCCCAGAGCCAGCGCGAGCTGTGGCGCACAACCTCCTTTCTCTCCACACAGGCCCAGCCCTTGAGCCCAACCTGTGGATGTGGGTAAACCCCAACATCGTGTTTCCTCCTGGAAAGCTGGAGGTCCCAGAACCCCGCCAGTGGGAGCATCTGCCAAGCACACTCCCCTCTCCTCAGCCACCCCCCAAAGAGCAAGACTTCGCCACTGCCAGCTGCTCCTCGGAGGCCGCAGCCGGGGAGTCAGAGTCGCTGCCTTCTTCCAGCGAGCAGTCTCCCCCTCCAAAGCGGAAGCGGTTTGCCTCTTCCCCCTGCACCTGGGAGGTAGGAATTTCTGGGCCCGTGGGCTGGACTTGGGGCTGTAGGCAGGGCGGCTTCGGGATGATACAGCGGAGAGGTCTGTTCGCTTAGGGACAACCAAGGGTTAATGGGTTCAGAAATCAGCCGTCCCCCCCTTGGGTTGGGGAGAAGCCCAGACAGGTGGCCCTAGACCACCCCTTTCCCTGCCACTGCACCCCCCCTCCCCCCACCCAGAGCAGAGGCCGTGGAGTTAGGACCAGTTCCTACTCTGTGCTCCTCTAGCTCACAGAAGAGGAGGAGGCTGAGGACCAGGATGACCGCTCCTCTGTGGCTCTCCCGCCCCCTCACAAAAGGGCCCCCCTCCAGAGTCGGAGGCTCCGGCAAGCCAACAGCCAGGAGGGGAGGCTCTGGTCCCGGCCCCCCCTCAATTACTTCCACCTAATTGCACTGGCATTAAGAAACAGTTCCCCCTGTGGCCTCAACGTGCAACAGATCTACAGTTTCACTCGGTATGTGCCACTGGGGGGGGCCCTGTGAGGGGGGAGGGCAGGGACCCTGGCCTGATACTTTCCAATCTGCCCGTGGTCCTGGGCTGCTGCCTTGGCTTCCCATGTGGGTCTGAAAGGATAAGTGTGCTCCCAGGTCTCCTTTCCCAGGCACTGCTTCGGGTTGTCCCCAGATGTGTGTCCACGTATCCCGTGTGTGGGAAGATATCCACGTCCACTCTCTTTCACATCTAAAAAATCCAGCTGTTTGTTTTGTTTTGTTTTGTTTGTTTGTTTTTAAGATTTTATTTATTTATTTGAGACAGGGATCACAAGTAGGTGGGGGGGGGCGGGCGCGGGGTCGGGGCGGGGGGGGGGGGAAGCAAAGAGCAAAGAGCCGGATGCGGGGCTCGATCCCAGGACCCTGGGATCATGACCTGAGCCCAAGGCAGAGGCTTTAACCACTGAGCCACCCAGGCGCCCCCAACTGTTTTATACCTTAGTTTTCTGTTTTGTTTTGTTCTGTTTTTTAAGATTTTATTTATTTATTTATTTGCGAGGGAGAGGGAGCACAAGCAGGGGGAACAGCAGAGGGGAAGGGAGAAGCAGGAGCCTGACACAGGGCTTGATCCCAGGACCCTGGGATCATGACCTGAGCCAGAGGCAGATGCTTACCTACTGAGCCACCCAGGCACCCCTATACCTTAGTTCTTTAAAATATAAGTTCACCTGGGTCAGAAGTTCTCCCATCCTTCCTGTCAGGAATTTTCCAGTAGAAATTCTGGTTTCCCCAACAGGGTCTCGCAAGCTTTCCCTTTGGGCTGGCCTGTCGGCCACCGCCCCGCACACCCCCAAGGGAGCCCAGTTGAATTACATTTAGCTTTTGAGAGTCGTGTACACATGAGTGTGAGGAGCTTCCCTGACCTTTTCCCTCTAGCGGGCGAGTCTCAGAATATTAACCCACCAGTGGTGTCCTTCCTTGACCTGGATTCCTCTCACAGGAGCTGATGGGCCTGATTCTGCCCTGTTCGCGTTGCAAGCCTCAGTCCTGAGCCCTCAGAGGGAAGAAGGAAAATGAGCCTGGGAATTCGAGCAATAAACTGGGTTTAAAAGATGAGGGTTTGGACAAGCAACACACCAGGTCGGGGTTTGCCACGTGTTCCGTCAGCAAAGAGCCGGTCTTCGAGGCCGGCTTGCCATTCTCCCCCTGTGAGAGAGGGGCTGGGGCTCCTTGCCCCTGGGGGAGAACAAGAGTCTCAAGACAAGGCCTCTCCCCCAGGAACCGGGCCCTTCCTGACCATTCCTCCCTGTCCACAGACAACATTTCCCCTTTTTCCGGACGGCTCCGGAAGGCTGGAAGAATACCGTCCGTCACAACCTCTGTTTCCGAGACAGCTTTGAGAAAGTGCCGGTCAGCATGCAGGTCGGAGCCAGCTCGCGGCCCCGCTCCTGCCTCTGGAAGCTGACCGAGGAGGGACACCGCCGCTTCGCCGAGGAGGCCCGCGCCCTGGTCTCCACGCGCCTGGAGAGTATCCAGCAGTGCATGAGCCAGCCAGGTGAGAGGCCCTGTCACACGAGGGGCCCAGGGCAGGGGACCCGACTGTCCGGATGCGAAGCTGAGTGTGCAGGGAGGGAGCCTGGGTCACACTATGGGGGGGGGCACCCCCTGTGGGAAGGGGAGAGGATGCCGGTGGCCTGAGACCCTGGGGTAGTGCCTGCCCGAGATGGGACCCCACCCCACACGGGCGTGTCCTGGCAGTCCAGGGGGAGGACAGAGAAACAACTGAGGTGCACTTGACCTCACAGCCCGTGGAAATGGTGGCCACACAGTGAGAGAAGCGGGCTATGAGCGGTTATGTGCTAAGGAGGCTTTTTCTTTTTCTGGAGACCTGGTGGCCTTTGGGCCTCGAGGGAGAAGGAGTAGATTATCTGCTGTGACATGATCTGGGCTGAGGGAACAGCAGTTGCAAGGGGCGGATAGATTCTGTTGACTCTTTTTTTCTTACAGATGTGATGCCCTTCCTCTTTGACCTTTAACTCCAAGAAGCAGGAGTCAGCCCATCCCGTATTAAAGTTACCTGCAGCAGCCTGGTGTGTGTGTGTGTGGTCTCTGGGGCTGGGGACAGGGTGGAGGTGGAGGTCAGCTCTGAGGCTGGAAGTGGACACCATCGGCCTGGTGTCCCACAGAGGGAGCCCACGTCCTGCTTTCTCCAAAGGAAGAAAATACTCAACCCCCTTCAGGATCCTGGAGCTGTTCCCATTTTTCTGGATTATGAGGACAGTCTTGGGAGATGCCAGCTCAGAGCAGCCCACCACTCACAGGAGGGGTTGTAATCAACTGGGAACAGTGGAAAGAAGCCTAAGGAAAGACATCACTGTGGGGGCAGTTGAAGGAAAGACAGACCCTCCTAGCAGGCCAAGAAGGAGCAGTGAGAAGGGCAAACCTTTCAAGATTTTATTTGTTCATTTGACAGAGAGAGCACACAAGCAGGAGGGAGTGGCAGGCAGAGGGAGAAGCAGGCTCCCCGGACCCTGCGGAGCAGAGAGCCTGACATGAGGCTCCATCCCAGGCCCCTGGGATCACGCCTGGAACTGAAGGCAGATGCTTAGCCCACGGAACCACCCAGGCTTCCATTTAACCGTTTTGAGCAAGGGGTGGGAACTTGGAGCCAAGATTCGGGCCCATCCCCCATGCTGTTCCTCTCCACCACGCCCTGCAGAAGCCAGGCACCCATGGATTGAGTTCTCAGCGGCTTCAGATCCCAGCTGGGCTGCTGTGCTTTCCTGGTGGCAGGAGCCGGCGTCCAGGGCAGGGCCAGGTGCCAACTCGGGTCCGAGGGGAATACAGAGAAGCCTCGTGGGCTGAGTGAGAAAAGAACAAGGGTATTTTGTCGTTGCTGTTTGTTTTGGTTTGGGGTTTTTTTAAAGATGTTTTTTATTAGAGAGGGGAGAGTGAGAGAGAGCACACAAGCCAGGAGGAAGGAGGAGGAGAGAGAGAGGGAGAGGCGGACTCCCCACTGAGTAGGGAGCCTGACATGGTGCTTGATCCCAGGATCCTGGGATCATGTCTTGAGCCAAGACAGATGCTTGATGGACTGAGCCACCCAGGCAGCCCAGGAACAAAGTTTAAAGCTGTATCCCAATGCCCCAGACATTCAGACAGTGCTTGAAGACAATACTGAATTTGGATGACCTCGCTCGTTCCTTCTCCTGCTCTCCCCTCGCCCCCCAGGGGCAGCCTTTGACCTTGAAGAACGGACCCTTATACCTGGGGCTGTAGCCAGGGAGTTCAGCCAGGAAACTAACTTGGTATTACAGCTAAGCAGAAAGTATTTGTTGCATCATTTTAAGATATACTGAACTTTTCAGGAATGCAACTATTCTGTAAAGTGAAGGATAATTATGGGGTTTTTTTTTGTTGTTGTTTTTGTTTTTGTTTGGTTTGGAAGTTTACCAAGAGTTGTTTGCCATTTCAGAAAATCACTTCACTGACAGCAAAGCTGCTCTGATATTTAAGTTACCCATACCACACGCCCATATGAGTCTGTGTTTATGTCTGCTGTTCTCACGGGGAGTCTACATGTACAAACAAATATTTAGTTATTATATCAAGGCAGCCAATATAAAGAAAAATTATTTTCAATACTCATTTGAATATCCTTTCTTAAATCTAAACTCTTCTCACCATAGGTATGTGCAAATTTCCAGCTATCTCATATTTTCAAATCTCGTTTATCTATTGAAATGTACTTTTTTTCATTAATTTCTCTACCTTTATTTTTGTTATATTACAGTTGAAGTGTTATATCAACCTTTTTAAAATTACATGTGTTAGTAAATTACTTTATCAGTAAGATTCAAGAGGTAAAAACATTTTTTTAAAAAGTTTATTTATTTATTTATTTGACAGAGAGAGAGGGAACACAAGCAGGGGGAGAGGGAGAGGGAGAAGCAGACTTCCCACTGAGCAGGGAACCCGATGTGGACCTCGATCCCAGAACCCTGGTATCACGACCTGAGCTGAAGGCAGCTGCTTAACAACTGAGCCACCCAGGTGCCCAAAACAGTCTTTTTTTTTTTTTTTAAAGATTTATGTATTTATTTGAGAGAAAGGAGTGTGGAGGGGAGGGGAAGCAGGAGAGGGAGAGAGAATCTCAAGCAGACTCCGTGCTGAGCACAGAGCCTGTCATGGGCTGAATCCCACACCCTGAGACCACGACCTGAGGCGAAACCAAGTCAGACACTCAACTGACTGCGTCACCCAAACCCCCCAATATGGTAAAAACAGTCTTACAAATCGTTTGCTCTATTCCTAGGGTGTTAAGGCTGGTGGGGTAGAGAACCAGTGAACCAAGCAACAGATAAAATATAGTTCCTGCCCAGACGTGCTCACGCACAGTGACATTGGCAACCAGTGAGGACAATGCGTGTTTATGTCCAGCCCCCCAGAGCCTAGCGTAGGGCTTGTCAGGTAGTAGGATCGTGCTGTTTGTTATGACTGGTCACTAGTAACTTCTCTAAGAGGCACATTCCATATTCTCTGGAAGCACGGAGAAGACAACAATCAGCTCTGTCTGGAGGAGCTAGGGAAGGCTTCTCACAGGAAGAGTTAGCACTGGGTCTTCTTCCCAGGTCTAGAAAACAACAGCCCCTGCTTGTCCAGAAGTGCCCAAAGCCAGCCGGGCTCTGTGGGGCACTGCTGATGCTCCTAGGAGGCAGGGGGCAGGCTGAGGAGGTGCGGAAGAGCAGCGACAGGATGGGAAGAAAGAGTGACCGGTTCCAAGGAAAAGACAGGACAAACCCGGGCAGGTGCCCGGTTGGAGCAATGGCCTTTCCCCAATGCACTTGGAAGTGCTTTGTGATTCCCTCCTCCCAGACCACCTGCGTGCTAGTCTCTGTGTGATAGCCACCGGGGAGTGGGTGAAAGGACCATGTCGTTCATGTCCTTCGCTCTGGACCCCCCAGCGCTGTGCAGCCAGACCACCCCCCCCAACACCAGGTGCTAAAGATACAGTGAAACCCAAAATGGTCCTTCTCTCAGAGTTTTCAGTCTAGATAGAAAGATATTAAACAGGGTGCCTGGGTGGCTCAGTGGGTTAAAGCCTCTGCCTTCGGCTCAGTTCATGGTCTCAGGGTCCTGGGATCGAGTCCCGCATCGGGCTCTCTGCTCAACAGGGAGCCTGCTTCCCCCCTCTCTCTGCCTGCCTCTCTGCCTACTTGTGATCTCTCTCTCTGTCCAATAAATAAATAAAATCTTAAAAAAAAGAAAGATATTAAACAGTCCTATTAATGTGCAATGATAAGAAATAGTAATAAATATTAGGTGATTGTGAGAGGAAACGATACAGATACTTAGACTGAAGAGGAGGTCAGAGAAGTCCATTTTTTTAAAAGATTTATTTATTTATTTTAGAGGTGGGGAGAGTAGAGGGGGAGAGAGAATCTTGAGCAGACTCTGCACTGGGCAGGGAGCCTGATGCAGGGCTCAATGTCACACCCTGAGATCATGACCTGAGTCCCTATTAAGAGTCGGATGCTCAACTGACTGAGCCTCCCAGGCACCCCAGAGAAGTCCTTTCTAAGACATTTTAGCCGAGACCTGGATATTGAGTATCCAGGCTGCAGAATGGGGAGGAGAAGTGTTTTGTAGAGAGAACAAAGTGGACAAAGCCTGGGAGGGAGGGACCTCCTCACCTCTGCCTATTGAGGGAATGGGGATAAGACCATGGACAACAGAATATAGTAAATTAGGGAAGAAAGACCCAGGGTAAGATTGGGGAGGGAGGCAGAGACCAGGCTCTGTGAGCCTTTCTAGAAGGATTTCAATTGTTTTTCAAGTATGGTGGAAAGTAACAGAACCTGATTTTATTTATTTTTAAATTTTATTTAAGTAACCCTACACCTAACATGGGGCTTGAACTCACAACCTCCGAGATCAAGAGTCTCATGCATGCTCTTCAGACGGAGCCAGCCAGGTGCACCTTATTTTTTAAATTCTGCTTAGCCACTCACTGGCAGTGGCTGCTAGGACGCACATGGAAGCAACAGGACTTGTTAGGAGGCGATGCAGTAGCCCGGGTGGACTGGGGCAGCAGCCCGAGAACTGGAGAGAAGCAGGATGATCCGAGATGCAGCTTGCAGGCGGCATCGGCAAGTCAACAGGACTGGTTGGACACAGGAGGAAGTGAGGCTGAGATTTTTGGTTTGAGCAACTGGGGGGAACAGTGCGGTGGGGAAGCCTGTAGGCAGAGCAGGTTTCAGCAGTTCTTTTTTTTTTTTTTTAAATATTTTATTTATTTGACAGATGGAGATCACAAGTAGGCAGAGAGGCAGGCATAGAGAGGGGGGGAAGCAGGTTCCCTGCTGAGAAGAGAGCCCGATGAGGGGCTCCATCCCAGGACCCTGGGATCATGATCTGAGCCGAAGGCAGACACTTAACCCACTGAGCCACCCAGGTGCCCCGAGCAGTTCTGATTAGAATCTGAGAGATGCCTGCATGGCTCAGTGGGTTAAGCGCCTGCCTTTGGCTCAGGTCCTGAGACTGAGTCCCACATCAGGTTCCTCGCTCAGTGGGAAGCCTGCTTCTCCCTCTGCCTGCTGCTCACCCTGCTCGTGCTCTCTTGTTCTCTCTCTGACAAATAAATAAATAAAATCTTTAGACTCTGTGAGACATCAGGGCAGTTTCATCATGTAGATGATTGTTGTAAGTGTGGGGTTCGGAGGACAAGTCTGAGCTGAAGATGTAAATACATCTGAGAGTCATCAGGATATAGACAGTATTTAATATTATGTCCTGTGTGCTAACACAGGTATCCACAACACATTCTGGGAAGAAAAAAACCCCAGCAAAATAATATGTTGGCTATGACTACAAATGTGACAGAAATCATGTTCATATATATAAAGGTGGTGTCTAAGCATAGAAAACATTTTAGTTTAGCTTTTTTTTTTTTTTTTTTTTTTTTAGATTTTATTATTTTAGGGCTCCTGGGTGGCCCAGTAGGTTAAACATCTGCCTTCGGCTCAGGTCATGATACCAGAGTCCTGGGATCAAGTCCCTCATTGGGCTCCTTGCTTTTCAGGAACCTGCTTCTCCCTCTGCCTGCCATTCCCCCTGCTTGTGCATTCTCTCTCTATCTCTGACAAATAAATAAATAAATAAGATCTTTATTTTTTAATTTTTTTTAAATTTATTTATTTGTTAGAGAGAGAGCGAGCGAGCACAGGCAGACAGAGTGGCAGGCAGAGGCAGAGGGAGAAGCAGGCTCCCCGCCGAGCAAGGAGCCCGATGTGGGACTCGATCCCAGGACGCTGGGATCATGACCTGAGCCGAAGGCAGCCGCCCAACCAACGGAGCCACCCAGGCGTCCCAAGATCTTTATTTTTTAAAAGATTTTATTTATTTTTTTCAAGGAGAGAGAACCTGAGTGAGTGAGAGAGAGCATGAGCAGCGGAAAGTGTCAGTGGGAAAAGCAGACTCCCCACCTAGAAGGGAGGCTGATGTGGGGCTCGATCCCAGGACCCCCGGACCATGATCTGAGCGAAAGGCAGATAGATGCCTAGCCCACTGAGCCACCCAGGTGCCCTAAATAAGATCTCTTAGAAAAAAATTCTGCAGGCAACTCTAGAAGGCTTCATGAAAAGGGTGACATTTCATTTATTCAATAATAGATTGATACAGGAGCCTATGAATGATTGAGAGCTTACCATGTGCCAGACAAAGCCACCAGCCACATGGAAATTCCATTCTCGTTTGTATTTCAGATCCTATATCATAGAATTTATTAGGCAGGGCTGGAAAGAAGTAAATTTTAGGCAGAGGGAACCAAGGGCTGGAAGATGCTGAAGTGCATAGGACTCTAGCATATTGTCTGGAGGAGGTGGTGGAGGAGGTCAGGGAAGTGATGGGAGATAAGACAAAAAGAATTTGGGAAACATGCTGTAAAAAGCTTTGAAAGTCATCCTGGGAAATTTAAATTTTTTCCTGATGCTAATTTAGAGACATTAAATTAGAAAGTCACTTGGAGACTTTCCCAAATCCAGAGTCTGAAGGATAAATGGAGCTGACTTAGACCACATATTTGGAGACCCGTTAGAAAAATTTTACTTGAATCCAAGCAAAAGAACAAGGGAATTGAAACAAGGTTTGCTCTAGGAGTATAAAGAGTAAAATCTCAGAAATCCGGTAAGACAACTCGAACACAGTGGATATGGGGAGTGAGTGAAAGCCGGTATCAAAGATAACTCTCCCCAAAACTCCAGGCTTTAGATTGGTGGTGTTCCTTGGGAGGATGAAAATAGGGGATGTTCTCAGGTGGAAGATGTTGAATTCCATTTCACACAGTCAAGTTCAGTTGCAACTGAATGAACCACTCCATGGTGCAGAACTTTAGGGAAACCGTTTCAAAAGCAAAACTGCAGAGGGGTAATAAGTTAGTAGAAGTCGAAGCAGTGTAGACTATACTAGGCACCTGGGAACAAATGAGGAAAACAGATGGCTGGGTTGATCTGCTTTTGGGGTTTGACGAAATGAGAGGTCTGGGACGGTCAAGGGAAGTAATAGATTGCCATGAGAGTGTGGTGGGAACGGTCATGGGATCCGGTGAGTAAAGTGAAACCAAGAGGACCTAAAACCTAGACCACTAATTATCAAATTTGATTAAGCATTAGAATCCCCTGAAGAACCCATTAAACTATAGATAGCTGGTCCCCACTCTAGAGTTTCTGATTCAGTAGATCTGTGGTGGGGCCCAAGAACTTGCACTTCTAACGAGCTTCCAGACGCTGATGCTGCGGACCTGGAGGCCACACTTTGAGAATCTAGAGCAAAGCAGCTGGTAGATGCTGCAAGTTTTCTGAGTGAATGAATAAGAGTACTCATCTTCAGAAATGGAGATCTTCCTGCATTTAAAGGCAAGATGGAAACTAAGGCCACATGGGAGGATGGAAGATGGTGGTCAGAATACAACTTCAGAGTTTGAATTCAGAGGAGCAATTTTAAGGTCCAGGACTGACCCTTCTGGGGAAATGATGGGAGGTCAAGGCATTGATCATTGTGGGGGTCTTCAAAATGAGTCACATCTGACAGAGGCCTGAGTCTACTGGGAAGCTCCAAGAGGAGGTCAAGATCTGAAGGGGGTCTGGCTACTTTTCTGGGCCTGAATTAGGTAGAGTTGACTGTATATACACCCACAGACATTGTAGCCCACCCAGGTTAATGCACCAGTACTGGTAACAAATCTAAGTGAAGTTTGGACTCTGTTAGTTCTGTCCGGCACCTCCTATAAGTAAGGTCTGGGCTGGGCCCCAGGCTTTTTTGGGGGTACTCTAGGGTAGAGATTACAGCCTGGAGATTTCAGCCCTGTAGGGAGCAATTTACTTTAAGCCCTAAGGCTTAGGGGAGCAGGACAGATGGAAGGCTGTTCATTCTAGGGAAAGTAGCTTGTAAGAATGAAAATTCCACTGAGTGAGCATGTTTACAGAATAAAAATGCCTGTTAACCCTCAGCAATGACTCTGCACCCTTTTCATAGCTTCCCTTTTACAGTTTTATAGTAACAGCTGCTCAGAACAACGCCCCCCCGCCCCCGGGGTATATGGCTGTGATTAGGTCTTAGATGAAGGCCACCTCCAGCATGCTTCCTTACCACCATCTGGTACAGCAGAGCATGAAAGGCGCTGCCGCTGATGCTTCGCACCTGTGCAACCTTCCACAGAGTTACTTTCTCCCCGTGCTTCAGTTTTCCCATCTGTAAAATGTCGGTAATAATAGTACGCCATGTAGGGCTATGGTGAGGATTAAGTGCCTCGTGAATGTAAAGCTCTGGCCACACATGAGCACCCTGTAATACTAGTTACAATGTGTTCCATTGTCTAATGCGGGTCCTTGTCAATGCCCCGACATGCGTGCGGTCTGCGGTCCTGCGTGGCACCTAACTGTCGCGCGCGCTCTTTCCCGGGCATCTGAACAGCGGTGCCGCCACTTTTTCTGGGTCGATAGCATTTGGGAATATTGATGTCGGCTGGGTGCACCCGACTGCAGAGAGCCCGGGGCGGGACTCGCGCAGCCGCAGATGGGTCTGCAGTGGCGCCTGCCTGCCGCTGGGGGTCGCGGGGAAGCGCTGGGTTCGCTCCGCCCCCGAGGGGTCAGGGGTCACCGGAGAGCGAAAGAGCTGCTGCGCGTCGCAGATACCGGCTCTTGGGCCCATGGCGCCGGCGCAACGTTGCCCCCTGTGCCGCCAGACCTTCTTCTGTGGTCGCGGACACGTCTACAGTCGCAAGCACCAGCGGACGCTGAAGGCAGCCTTGGAGCGGCTCCTGCCCCAGGTGCGGACGGGAGGCGGGGAGTGGCCGCGGACGGCCTGGGTGGGGGATGCGGACAGTACAGGGAGGGCGCGAGGGGGTGGGACGTGGGGGTTCCACTGGGGTCCTGGTTGACCTCTCCCGTCCTCTCCCCTCTCCGCCGCAGGTAGAGGCCGCCCGCAAGGCCGTCCGCGCCGCCCAGGTGGAGCGTTACGTGCCCGAGCATGAGCGGCGCTGCTGGTGCCTTTGCTGCGGCTGTGAGGTGCGGAAACACCTGAGCCACGGAAACCTGACGGTGCTGCACGGGGGGCTGCTGGAGCATCTGGCCAGGTGAGATCCGGCCTGGGAGCCGCATCCAGCACATTCGCATCCTGGTGGGTGGGTGGGGGGGTGGTTTGGGATGCGTGAGAGGAGGAACGCTTTTGTGGTTGGATTGGGGTGGGTCCAGTCAGTTTATAGCCTCGCATCTTTGACGCGTGGAGGGCTTATGGCTGCCATGGTCTTAGTGGTAGAGGGTTACCTCCCATCATCTCCTCCCAGATTCTCCTTCCTTCTTTCTTTTCTTTTTTTTTTTTAAGATTATATTTATTTGAGAGAGAGAGAGACAGCGAGATAGGGAACACAAGCAGGGGGAATGGGAGAGGGAGAAGCAGGCTTCTGGCAAAGCAGGGAGTCCGATGTGGGGCTGGATCCCAGGACCCCGGGATCATGACCTGAGCGGAAGGCAGACACCCAACCGGCTGAGCCACCCAGGCGCCCCTCTCCCATTTTTATTGGACGAGGGGAGACTGGACATCTGGAAGATGTAACAGTATTCTGTCATCTTTGCCCAGAGGCAGAAACCCAGATATCAGTGTGCATTACTTAATAGAATGCCTAGATGTCTGAGTAGTATTCTGTAATCTATCATTGAGATTATCCATTCATTCTCAGCCCAGAGCACAAGAAAGCAACAAACAGATTCTGGTGGGAGAACAAGGCTGAGTTCCAAATGAAAGAGAAGTTTCTGATCTCCCCCCAGGACTATGCCAGGTAAGTCACTGATTATGAAAGGTGAAATAACAGAATGGGACTTCTCTGGGTCTGTGTCAGGTACTGGAGCTTTCTCTGTTAATTGGAAAGTTCAGCAGGGCCTTTGTAAGTATCTGTTGTCTTCATAGCACTCATTATTCTAGTCACTATACTGGACACACAAGAAGTATGATAGAGTCCTTGAATAGTTTATATTCTAGTTAGGGGATGGGGTTTACAATCCATTGAGCAAATAGAGAATAGTATATACTAAAAGTTCTCTATAATCGATTATTTAAATGTGTGGTACAGAGAATATTAAGGTCCCTTAGGAATAGAAATATGTCCCTTAGGAATAGAAGAGGCATTTAATAGTGTGTGCAAGCAACAACTCACTCATTGCCCACTTTGAATAGTTTTAGACTATATTTTAACTGGCCCCTAAAGGACCCTGAGAAACTGGAGTGTAGTCAGCTGGCCAGCACAGAGCAGGTGTGAGTGCTGCTTCAGGAAAAGGACACAGACGGCCTTGCACTACTTTTATTAGGACAATATTGAGATTATGGGGAATGGAACCCAGGGGGATCCTGGAACCGAAGTTACAGAAAAACTCATGACCTCTATTATTGTTTCCTATTCAGTGTGGAGAATAATGAGGGAATGGTGAGAAATGCCTAAATCCTACTACCTTGCCTTCAAATCCGTGGTTCAAACTGGGCAGGAGATGGAGAACTGAGGCCAAAAAACACTTAACTCCTTACACCCTGGCCCAGCTCCAAACGGTGTTTGGTGGGAATAAAGAATAGTTGAGCAGAAAAAGTTATAATTGAGAATTATGAGAATGGACTCCTTGATTTTTTTTAATTCTTTTTTTTTTTTAAAGATTTATTTATTTATTTGACAGAGAGATCACAAGTAGGCAGAGAGACAGGCAGAGAGAGAGGGGGAAGCAGGCTCCCCACTAAGCAGAGAGCCCAATGTGGGGCTCAATCCCAGAACCCTGAGATCATGACCTGAGCTGAATGCAGAGGCTTTAACCCACTGAGCCACCCAGGTGCCCTTGGACTCTTTGAATTTTTTATTAGTTTTTTTTTTTTTTTTAAGATTTTATTTAGAGAAAGTGTAAGAGCTAGCATGAGCAGGGGGCGTGGGAGAGGGAGAAGCAGACTCTCTGCTGAGCAAGGAGCCTGATACTGGGCTCACTGGGATCATGACCTGAGCTGAAGGCAGATGCTTAACCAGCTGAGCTAGCCAGGCACGCCAGTTTTGACTTTTGAACCTTATACATTTAATGTGCACACGCACAAAGCAAAGCCAAGTCTGACTGCTTTGACTGGTAAAGATACCACAAGCCACTTTTAGATTTAGACAAGTTATCACTTAAATATTGAAGAAAATAAACCTGGAGTGCCAGCTTCCCAGGTCCTTGCCCACCCACCAAAAAGGGCCACTCTGAAACAAAAAGGGCTAGGTAACTATAGTGTGAGCTGTGGGACACTATTTATAAAAATAAATTACAAAATAAAATCAGGCCAGAAAGCAAATCCTAAAACTCATTGCAAATAATGACAGATTATCATAGCTATGTATCAAATTGATAACAGTTATAAAAGAGTAAGAATTCAAGTAACTTCAACACAGAATTCTGACTGTATAGCCTTAGGATATTTACTAAGGACTGAAGAACAGGAGAAATCCTGAGCTTTGGTTAGTAGGTCTATTGTTGATAGTGATATTGATAGTATTGGTACTTTTCTGATACCTTTCTGTGTGTATTGTAGGATAATAACTGTAAGTCTCATGATGTTCTAAAGCCCATTTTTGATTTCACAAAAAGGAAATATGTACTAGAAGAGAAATGGAGCCAGTATGGCAAAATGTTTACAGTGAATCTGGGTGAAAGGTCCATGGGTGTTAATTGTTCTATTTTGTTTTTGTGATTTTGAAATTATCCAAAATTTGAAGAAAATGATCTACTGAGGATCTTTTCATAACATGCAGAGACAGGTTCTTGGCTGACTTGCCCTTTTTCTTTTCAGATTCAAGAAATCCATGGTGAAAGGTCTGGATACCTATGAGGAAAAGGAGGATGAGGTGATCAAAGAAGTGAGTTAAAAGGCCACTGAAGGACACAGCCCCATGGCCTTGTACCGAGCTAAGCAGCCTCTCTCCCACAGATGGCAGCTCAGATTCGTGAGGTGGAGCACAGCCGGCAGGAGCTGGTTCGGTCTGTCTTAGAGGTTGGTGTCCCTCGGAGGAGCCAGAGCAGTATCCAAATCCATCTGATCCCTGGTTCTCCCAGGTCCAGCATTTCACCTACCAGGTCTTCTAGGAGAACTCACGGACTCCGTGCTTCATCTGCTCGGCTTGAATTCCCTTACCTGTCCGCCAGGGGGCAGGCTTGTCAGTGGCGATGTGGGCAGAGCTGGGAGGGGAAAAAAGGAATTTTTGCAAAATGGGCAGTACCATATGCCAGTATGCTAATTTGTTTCCTACTGGAGGGTGGGAGCATGGCCTAGGCAGACTTTTAAGCATCCGAGACACATTTATTTTTCCTGAATCAAACTCAGCCTCAGCCAGTGCCAGACCCAGAAGAAGGCTCTTCAGCACTTGGAAGCTGGAAAGGGACCAACAGGTAAAATTGCTCAGGAATCTCGTTGAGTTTGGATTGTTAGAGCATTCTGTAACTTTTTGGTTGGAAAATGCCAAGTGTTCACCTCTGCTATCCTCATGGCTCAAGGACCTCCTCTGCCAGCCTGGCTCCTGCTTGTCTTTTTCAGTCTAGTGGCCTCCACCTCACAGCAGCCCTCCTACTTGGACCTGCCACCTGCCCCAGAGCTTGACTGGATGGAGACAGGACAACCTTTGACATTCATCGGCCATCAGGTACCATGGATAAGTGAGTCAGGAAGGGCCAGTGCTCCCTCAATTCCCAGGACATCCATCTCTCATGTGTTTTGTACCTATTCTGGCCATCCAGATCTTGTCTCTTGGCTGCACCGCTCCATAGTGTGTTGGGTTTTTTTTTAAAGATTTTGACAGAGACATAATGTGTTCTTAGACCTCTTTCCTCACCGTCCCGTGATCTCATCCACACTTGCCCCCACTGCCGCTGAGGAGTGCCAACTCCTACCGTCATCCTCTGTAGAACCCCCAGTTTCTGCTCAATTTAGGACATTTGTAAACATTCCACAGGCACCTGAAGCTAACCCCTACAGTCCCTAGATTACCAGAACTGTAGCCGAGTTATTTTCTCTTCTTTCATCTCCTACATCCTGTCGAGGAGGCCTGTTTTACCTCCTGGCTAGATGTCCTGTGTTACACTTTTCTGCAAGTTTCTCTGCCCCCTGTAATCCTGTTCTGAACACAGAAAGCCACTGCCTCACCTGATGTCCTGTACACTCCAACCATACTGTGTGCGTCTTGTGGTTTTTGCACGTGTCATCGCCATTGCCTTAAATGATGGGCCTACCTTTCTTCAGCTAAGCTCAAAGGTCACCTTTTCATGGAAGGCTTATATGAACAGGTTGCCTATTATAAATGTACATGGGACCATGTAAAAAGCTGTAAATGTCACCTGGGTAATTTATGCTTAAATCTCTCCCCCCACAATACATACTGTCCTGTGAGGAAAGAGTTTTGCTAATGTAGCACCTAGTAGGCACTCTATTTTTGGACATCTTTACTACTAAGACCATAAGTCTTTGGAGGGACAGGACTCTTTCATTTATCTGTGCTTTTAAAATTTAACACCAACCAGGGGACAGAAGTAGCACTGTGGTGCTTCCACCCCCAACCCCCTGCCCATGGCTTTGTCCTTTTTCTAGCTGGGAATATACTGTCATCAGTTTCTTATCTGGGATTTCCCCCCCCTCCCCATTTCCAAATACAGGATACACCAGGAATTGGTAACATCCACTCAGGTAAGGCCCAGAGCAGTGTTTCTCAGATGGTAAGAGGCAATTATTTTATTACTTTTTTAAAGTTAATTATCTTGGGGGCACCTGGGTGATGCAGTCAGTTTCAGCTCAGGTCTAATCTTGGGGTCGTGAGATTGAGCTACACCTCAGGCTTCAGGCTCAGCACCAAGTCTGCTTAAGATTCTCTCCCTCTTCTCCCCACCACCCACCACACCCGTGCTCACTCACTTATTGAAATCTTTTTTAAAGGTGGACACGGAACTGACTGTGCCCCCCAATGACTTTTTTAAGGAAGAAGGTTGATTATGAAGTGCTATCTGATGAAGGACTTGAATCTTAAATATATGAAAAACTCTAAAAACTCAGTAAAAGCATGTAGAAAGATGGTTCATCAGAGTGGCTAAAATTAAAGACTGTGTATGTGAAGAAACATTCATAAACTGCTGGTGGGAATGTAAAATGGCACAACCAATTGGAGAAACAGTTCAGGGATTTAAGAAGTTAAACATACACCCACCATTATGATCCAGACATTGCAGGAGAAAAGCAAACATGTCTGCACAAAGGCTTGCACACCAGATGGTCACAGCTTTAGTTGCAATACCCCAAAACTGAAACTGAAAAGAATCCAAATGTGCCTCAATGAAGGAACAGAGCAGTGCTCAACAAAGAAGATACTGTTGTTAAGTGCAGCATAGATGAATCTCAACTATTAGAAGCCAGATCGAAAAAAGGTACATAACTAGTAAACGCAAATTAGATTAACAGAAGCATATTCATGGTTTCCTGGGGTTGGGAAAAGGTACAGAGAGGAGCAGGAAGTCCTTTAAAGGGGCAGAACAATACATATTGGTGATATTTAATATCTTGACTGTGATGGTTTCACTCAAAGTTTTTCAAATTGTATATTTCCCATTGGGCAGTTGTAGGTCTGTTACGCCTCAAAAAGCTGTTAAATACCAGCCCATGGTCCAAAATTCCCGGGTTTTGCTTTTGAGCATTAGGTAAGAGTTTATAGCGAGGGCATGTTTCACAGTAGTGTGAAACTTAAGAGTGCCTTCATTCCTGCTTAATGGGTCTTTTCCAGGTGCTACACCTCCTTGGATGGTCCAGGATGAAGAATACAGCTCTGTAAACCGACAAATAGGACCATCCTATGAAGAATTCCTTAAAGAAAGTAAGTTAACAAATTCAAGAATGGGCTGTCTAAATTTTCCTACTCAAAGCAAAACCGTTTAAAAACTTTTACTTCTTTGTAGAGGAAAAAGAGAAATTGAAGAAACTCCCCCCAGACAGAGTTGGGGCCAACTTTGATCACAGCTCCAGCACCAGTATAGGCTGGCTGCCCTCTTTCGGCCGGGTCTGGAATAATGGACGCCGTTGGCAATCCAGGTGTGGATTCAGTGCCAGGACCCTGTCCCACTATCCCTTTGGAGATGTCAGCCTTTATCCCGCTAACCTTTCATTTCCTTTCAGACATCAGTTCAAAACAGAAGCTGCAGCAAGGAACAAACAGTCACATAAAAAAAAACAATCGTTTCCGGATACTTTTTCAAGTCAACAAACCCACACCTAAATCCTTTTCTTAGGAAAGAGACATACCCACTTATTTGATTTAATAGTTTTATTTTCCAAAATGTACAGTTGGTGGATCTGCAAAAAATAAAAATAAAAGAATCAGAACTCTAGAGCCTAATATAAAAATGGGGTATATATACTTTCTATACCACAAGCCCATGTTCTTTCTTACCTTGTTCATGCATCTTCACCAGCAGCTGGGGCATCTCCACCCTTGGTGTTTCTGGTGTAAATTACTTGAGCTCTGTGCTTTGAAACCAGTTTAATAAGTCCTAGAGAGAAAAAAATAAGGGTTTTTATGCAGTACTATGAAATATTTAATAGACACTAAAAATACTGAACTTGAGCATTAGAGTTTAATAACAAAAGCAAACATCCCTCATGTCTTGGTGATAATCTAATTTTATTTTTTCTTCCTAAATGAAGGACCCATTACCTACTATTGGGATGCTTACCCTCACAGTGCTTTAACTTAAAAATTACTGTTTCCACATTAGACACTACAGATGGCTTAAAACATTTACATTAAGATGAAATCATAGTAATTAAATCACCACTAAATTTTAAGAATACTTAAGTAAAAAATGCTTTCCTACCAAAGCTTTTACTATTTTCACAACCATATTTCAATACTGGGTTTCTTTTGTAACTTTAAATAAAATGAATTTATTTGAAAACAAGGGATCCTGAAGCTTCAACAGGACATAGGGATCCATAGGACAAAAAAAGTGGCCATGAACCCTGCTCTGGGGTCTACACAAGGGGGTAACATGTTAGAATATTACGGCTAGTGGTCAGCCTGTGCCTACTTTACAAAATTCCAGTAAAAACATTTAAGATGGCCAATACAGGCAGGCCAATTTAGCATGTAAAAGCACACCAGTACAACACACCCCTCTCACCTTTACTAAGGAGCTCCTGAAGGGCTGCCCTGGCCAGGGAACCTCGAATCTTCAGTCTCTCAGAGACAACAGCTGGAGTTATAAGCTTATAGTTGGGAACTTCTTTACAGAGTTTGTCATACGTAGCTTTGTCAAACAAGACCAAATTATTCAGCTTGTCCCGAACTTTGCCTTTGGACCACTTCTGCTCACCAAAAGAGAAAGAAAGTCAGTGGTTCCGGAAGAAACCATCCCCCCGTCCCCAACAACAACCCGTGTCAGAGAACTCTTCCACTGCCGTCCTGCTATACTGCAAGGGTGGCTGTTCCCTGGCCTATACAAACCTACGAAATTCAGATTTTACATAAGTTCTACAAACTAAGACTCAAATAATTTGAAACCAGGACACAAACAAAAGGAACGCTAGCTGCCACTAACAGCACCAAAGATGAGTTAGGCTGGGGGAAAAAATAAAAATGCGAGTTTCGGATATAGGCTGAACCCCACGATACCAATTAAAAATACAATGGGCTAGACCTCAGAATACTTTACACACTGTTAACTTCTAAGTAGCGTGTACCACCCTATTCTTCCAAAACAACAGAACGGTGATGAAGAGTACAAGCTCTAATAATTGGACTCTAGACCGCACAACCTTAAAAGCCATTTGCCCTACACGTCACTTATTACCAAGCCACATGGGTCCGGCGTCCCCGATATCTCCCACTCCTGGGTAGGGGGGAGCTCACGCCTACCTTCTTTTTGGCCTTGCCCCCAGATTTGTTCACTGGGTCTTTGTCTTTTTTGGCCGATTTTCCGGCATCTTTCTTCTTCTTGTCATCCTTGGGCGGCTGTAGAGAAAAAAGGGGGAATGCAGGCAGGTCACAAGGCAGCCCCGCACCGTCCTAACCCCACTAGCGGAGCACATGGGTGAAGCAATCCCCCCGCCCACCTGGAGAAGCGGCCCGGCGGGTCTGATGCCCTCCGTCCGGTGTCGCCTCAACTGCGCCCCAGCACCACCCGGCTCTCAGAACAGCACCAGTCCCCATTCCCGAGAGCTCACCATAGCGAAGCTGGGAGAGCAGCGTCCACCCCTGCAGCCTCACTAAGATGTCGGACAAAAAGGAAGCACCTCTCCCCGACCGGGCCAGAAACCTCCACCCGCAACGAGCGCTTCCGGGGCAAGGGGCGGAGCCCGCGGAGAAAGGCCGGAAGTCCGGCCCCCTCGTGCAGCGGGGAGAGGGCCGCAGCGAGGGGACGGTCGTTCCCGAGGGTTGCATCCTGAGAGCTGCCCGCGGCTTGCTAGGTTTTGCCGTTAGTTGTGAGGCAGCCACACTTTGCTTTCCCTGGCCCTGGAAACGAATAAAGAGAGACAGAAAACAATCTGCCAGGACCCGAAAGGACACCCCGGCGACCCCACTAAGCGTGGTGCTTTAAGTGCGCAGGCGCCGGCGCGCGCCGGGCAGGGAGCAGGGGGGCGGTGGCGGGTCCCGCGGCTGCGGTTCCGGGGCGGGGCCGTCAGGAACAGGCCGAATAGGCGTCTCCGAGCCGCCGCGGCCGCAATGGCGATTTTTAGCGTGTATGTGGTGAACAAAGCTGGCGGCCTGATCTATCAGTTGGACAGCTACGCGCCACGGGCCGAGGCTGAGAAAACTTTCAGTTACCCCCTTGATCTGCTGCTGAAGCTGCACGACGAGCGTGTGCTGGTTGCCTTCGGCCAGCGCGACGGCATCCGGGGTGGGCTAGGCTTGCGTCCGATGGGCGGGCCGGGTGCTGCGGAGTGGGCTGGTGTCTCTGCGGAGCGGGGGAGGGCGCGGAGGGAGAGGGGACAGGGGGTGAGGCCGGGTCGCCAGTCCCTTTGGCGGAATCCCCGCGCTGGGGCTTCGTTGACCCTTAGCCTCACCTCTGCAGTGGGCCACGCAGTGCTGGCCATCAATGGCGTGGACGTGAACGGCAAGTACACGGCCGATGGGAAAGAGGTGCTGGAGTACTTGGGCAACCCTGCCAATTACCCGGTGTCCATTCGATTCGGCCGACCGCGCCTCACCTCCAATGAGAAGCTCATGCTGGCCTCCATGTTCCACTCGTAAGTCCCCCAGCCCTTCCTAGGGCCTATGGTCCTGCCGGCTGTATTAGTGTGGGTCTTCGGGAAGTCTTCTGAGCGGCCGTGCTTACCTTTCTAAGCCTCCTTTTAAATCGTCAGTTCTTGTGTTTTGAAAGAAAAAGAACTAATCCAGGATGACTAGATTTTAGGTAATACCGGCAGTGGTGTGACCTTGCACAAGTCCACTTCTCTTCCCTCAGCTTTAGTTTCTAAAGTCAGGTAACTGAATTAAATGATCGTTAAGACCTTTTTCTCATTCTCAACGATAGTAGATGTGCTGGGTAATCATAGCCATGGGGTAAGTAACCATGACACATATGCCCAGTGGTAATTTTACCCTCAGTTTTCAATGTAAAATATTTTACACCAAAGTATTAGTGTAAAAAACGTGCAGAGCTCAAATGAATTTTAAAGAAATTTTGGTGCTGCTGCTAGGCAGTTGACACGGCCTCTTTTGACTTCTCGGTGTAATGTAAACTCAGCAGATAGGGTCACTTCAGGGGACAAGTTTGAGAAGCACCCCTCATACAGCCGGCTGCATTCCCAACCTTACCTCCTTTGCAAATAGGCTGTTTGCAATCGGTTCCCAGCTGTCTCCAGAACAGGGCAGCTCAGGCATTGAGATGCTGGAGACGGACACCTTCAAACTGCACTGCTTCCAGACACTGACAGGTAGGCGTCTCCAGATAGGCCAGAGGGATGGGGGAAGGGACTGACCAAAGAAACTTTGGTAAGCAAGGGGGTGGTGGTTAACTTTTCCTGGGACAATTGCACAGACACATACGTCTATTTGTTTTGTGAATCCAAAGCCAGTATCTCATCTGATGCCAATTTTGTCAACTCCGCCCAGAATGCTCAGCCGTGGTTATCCTGTGTGCAGATAAAACTCACCATAATAGTATCTCATGTAGCACACATTTCAGAAGGTGTGTTTCAAAATGAAACTTGAATGCCAAATGGAAATGACCTTTGGATCATGTCATTGCCTCACACCCTTAATGGGGATAATTGAAAACTGCCTGAGTCTGTCCCCTGCCTGGCACTTGCTGCTGAGGGACCACAAGACTAGGAATTAAGTGACAGAGCTAGAGGCCAAAACGTGATCTCAGTCAGTTGGGTGATGTGATAAAGTCACTTCCCTGTTCTGGTCTTATAGATTCAGTCTTGCCTTTCCTGCTTTATGAAACAATTAAGGATAAAAATAAAAATGGGCTTATGAAAATGCCATTTGCACACAGGATATTTGCTGCATTCTCTACCCTTCCATAACCATTCTTGGTCCTTCTCCAGGGATCAAGTTTGTGGTACTGGCAGATCCTAGGCAAGCTGGAATAGATTCTCTTCTCCGAAAGATTTATGAGATCTACTCAGACTTTGCTCTCAAGAATCCATTCTACTCCCTGGAAATGCCCATCAGGTAGGCGGTCCCCCCTCCCCAGATACTGGTCGAAGAGTCCTTGCCCCTCCCTTTGTGCTCTTCCCCAGGTCATTTTTCAAAAGGATAAGAAGTTACTTTTAAATAAAACAAAAACGGACTAGTATTTTTTTCCTATTTTGAGAAACCAAAGACTTTTCTTGCCATTCATGTCCTTCTTCAAGCAAGAGTACTTTGGCACCCAAAGTGGGAGGACAGTCTGAGACCTCACACTTTGTCGTCATTTGTGCCTTTTGGGTCTGGCCTAGGTGTGAGCTGTTTGACCAGAACCTGAAGTTAGCCCTGGAGGTGGCAGAGAAGGCTGGAACATTTGGACCTGGGTCATAGGCTGAGCCTGCAATGGATCCCCCAAATTTTGAGAGATCCTATATCAGGGATCCTGCTGTATCCACTCCAATGGAGATTCCCACAGCCTCGTTAGTGCACTTGAAGACGGGAGGGTGCTGAGCCTGATGACATGTACTGATCCCTGAGCCTTAATGCAATGCTCTCTGCCATCCTATATCTATCATGAGCCTGATTCCCAACTCTGTACAGGGTTATTTATGGAGGGAGTAGGCCCATAAATGCTAAATAAACATTCCTTTGATCTGTTCACTATTCTAATTGATGGTTTGCGGGGGAAAGGCTTTGGTGGGGAGACGGGAATGATAAGGAAATTCTGGGAAGATGAGCTATGTTCTGGTAGAAAACAGGTAATTGCTTGGTGTGTTTTTGTTTTTTTGTTTTTATATTTTAGGTACAAGTGACAAATGTATTTCTTTTTATTGTTATTAAAGTTGACAAGTGACAAATGTCTTCTTTTTATTGTTATTAAAGTTTTCCCCAATGTAGTTCAGTAAATGAAGCATTTAATTTTATTTTATTCCACTGTTGGTCATAGTCAGTCTGAGCCCTACACACTCCCTCCCTTTTCACCTCAAAGGGGCCTCCTTTGTATGTAGCCACACACTCATCACTAGTAAAAGGTCAGGCTGGATCTGCTCCCAAATCTTAGGATTCAGCTTCTTGTCAGGCTCTCTAGGAAAAGCATCAAAAACTGAGCACAGGGCCTTGGGTCTAGTTCCAGCATCGCTGACGTCTAGGGTGGCGGCAGCAGCGGTGGTCACAGTGGGGTATTACCAGGTGTTTACACCAGGCTTTACTGCTTTTACCCTAATCTCAGGGTGCATTCTATTACAGACAACAGATTTAGCAAGGTACAGACTCTCCGCCTCAGAGTCTCAAAGCTAGTTACTAAGCACCTGAGTTTGAACCCAGGCTTTCTGACTACACCATCCATGAGCCACTGTTAATATTGCCTTCCTCCATTCAATGGTTTCACCTGCCTGAAACCCAGAAGCTTCATCTGTAAAATGATCGTTGAATTAGTGAAGCTGAAAGCAGAGGACCCGTAAGCTTAAAGAAGTCCCTGTCAGGTTGCCCATTCCAAGGAGATGACATCCGCAGGTACCAAGAGAATATTTCCCAAAGAAAGTGGTCTCTGGCTTGTAGTACCCCTTTGGAAAGAATGACTCAGTGATAGTGTTTAGTATCAAATCTAGTTTTAATCTGTGTCAAGTTCCCCTCCCTCCCACCCCCGCCCGCCATCTTCGCAGGGTACCCGTGAGCGTGATGGGCCTCCTCCTCCCCAGGAATCGGAGGTATTGGCAATAGCAGTTGCCCGGTGCTGAGAGGCCTTAGGGCAGAAATCACGGGCCACTGGTACCCTGCAGCTGCAGGAGGAGCCTCACCTCTCCTGGGGACAGCGTGGGAGGACCCAGGAGGGGTAGAAGGGTGTAGGGGACTCCCTGACGGCAGGGGTTTCCTGTTTGAAGGCAGGAAATAGGAGCTAATGGAGCCCGAGAAAAAAAGTTGCCTTTTAAATAGAATAGAGGATGGGGAGCTGGGACCTCATTAGCCACTGATAACTTCCAGCGCCACCTGGGCGAGGGAAGAAGCGCACAAGTGGAAATCAAAGGTTCAGTGCTAGTCGGAGCAGCCCCCCTTTCTCTCTCTGCCCCCCTCCGCCCCCCAGCCCCGTGCCGGGGGAAGACCACAGGTGGGAGAGGACGCACTGGAGCCTGTACGCTCTTCACTCAGCCTTCTTGGGCACATGGCCCATCTTGGTGCGGATGTTTCGTAGGAGAAAAAAGGCAGCTGTGCTGACTGCACAGATCACTTCAGCCACCCAGAAGGCTGTGCTCCAGCTGTAGTGCTTGGCAATGGTGCTGAAGGGCAGCCCAGCCAGAAAGCCGCCCACTGCAGAGGAGGGGGGCGGGGAAGAGCCTGGGTCACTTGTGAGGCTAGACATGGTGGGGCTGGCCCCAGCCTCCAGCTAGCCTATGTGCAAGGCACAGCAGGGATCAGGTGGACGCTCTGGAGAGCACCGCTTACCATTGGCCATGAGTCCCACAATGGCATGGGAGGTGCCGCACAAGTTGGGAGGGGCGCTCTCGTTGGCTATAACTCCGAACAAGGCAATGGGACCATAGGAAGAGAAACCAAACACAGCTCCCAGCACCAGGATCCAGAGCTGCCAGGACAATGCAGGGTGGCATTTAGAGTCCGAGGAACCCTACCTACCTACCCCTGCCAGGGGAGAGAAAGATGCTTGGCCCCAGGAACACATGATTGTAGTAAGGAGGTAGTAAGTGGCCTCCCTCTCCCCGCTTCCCGATACAACTGACGGCCGGGCTAGAGGCATGGGGCCACGCTGAGCCAACCCGAGGGCCTGGGTGGGTAGGTGAAGGGGACGCAGAAGCCATCCCTCCCAGTTAGATGCTGTCTCTTAGAACTGATGCTAGCGGCAAGGCAGACAGGGTAGGACAAGGGGGAGACAGACCAGGAGGAAAGCCACAGATAAGGCACCTCATGCTCCGTAAAGCCTGTGAGCTCAGCGAGAGGGTGAAGAGCTGGAGTCCAGAAAGCAACGTCCTAGAGGAGCACAGGGAAGAGAAGAGAACCAGGCCCCAAGTCCAGGAGGAGCACCAGAGTACAGAGGGCACGAGGTAAACCAGAACTGGAAAGGGAAATCTGAGAGGCAGAGAAAGGCCTGGGCCAGAGTAGAGCCAGGGACAGGGAACCTGACAGTCACTGGCCCTTGCTCTCTCATCCTTGTGCCAGTGGCAGGCCAGGCGCTCATTTACCTTGGGGGAGTCACTGGTCACAGTTACCCGGAAGAGGTACATGGACACGGTCATGCCAGCCATCATGAACAGCAACAGGCCGTGGCGAGGGTTCCCGTAGATGGACAGCCCCGCCTGTGGATACAGGCCCAGCAGTGTCAGGCCCCAGAAGCAGCAGGCAACATCCGCCCCTGGACTCTGACACGGCAGGGCTTCTGCTGACAGGTCTTTGGCAATCCCACCACGGTTCTTGGCCCGGGGAAGCTCTGGGAGGCCCTGGGACCTGCTCATTATATCCCGAGGCCAAACTCCACCGCATCCCCTCCTCCACCTTGGGGACACGTGCTAGCAAGCTGCACCTAGTCTCTCCTCAACCCCAGCTTCCCTCGGCCTGTAGAGAACCCCGCTGCTAGGCTGAGAGAAATTCTGGCCCTCCTTGACATCTGTTAAAACCCTTTCCCCAAGAGCCTTACCTTGCCACCACACCCTCAGCAGGTAAGAGTAGCATGGAATCATTCCAGCCTCCCCCTACCCATATGCCAGGCTGCCCATGCCCCAGGGCTCCCGTCTCTCTGGTGCCTGTCCCAGTCATGCCGGGAAGATTTAAAGGGACCCTCCTCCTTCCTGTCCCCTCTGCCCACTCACCTTTGCCATGGCCCGGTCGGACAGGTAGCCAGCTGCGATGCTGCCTACAAGGCCCCCAACCTCCAGGGCACTCATGTAGGAGCTACCTGGAGTAAGGAGTTGTGGTGGGAAGAGGGAAAGGAGGAGTGGAAGGGGGTTAAACACACTAGGGTTGTCCCAGATTGGCTGGAACCCAGAAAGGTACAGGGTCCCCAAGGGTGACTGGCCGCAGCTCTCTGAGTGGTGCGTGGCCTCAGATAAAGAGAAGTTGGGCCCGAGTTTCCCATCCCCTTCATTGATTCCTGCTCCCTAGGCCCACCCCTGCTCCAACACTCATCTTACCCACGAGGACTGACTGTCCTTTCTCCTGGATAAGGAAGAACTGGCCCCAGTCAGTACAGCAGGTCTTAACTCCAAATACCACAAGGTAGCCAGTAGAGAGCACCCACAGGTAGGGGGACAGCAGCAGGTCCTGTAAGGTGCTCTCCTCCTTCGAGGAGCCTGGGGGCAGGAGGAGGCCAGGCCTCAGGCTCTGCTCTTGCTGCTCTGCCCTGACCGAGCCCCCACCACTCATTAACCAGCCACAGGGCCAGAGTCCATCCCCATAGCCAGGGACCAGCAGGAGGGCACCCCTTTGCCCACTGCTCTGCCCTGTCCCCTCCACTGCAAGCCACAGCAAATGAGAGAGAAACTGAGGACCAAGGCACATGGCGGAAGGCATCCGAGCTACTTAAGCTGGGGATGCTGTCCAGGACAGGGAAATCTGGCTCTGCTGTGAGGAAGGACCAGGATATAATGTGAGTCACAGCATTTGTTGGCTCTGCCACTTGTCTGGTACTTAAGTGTCTCTTGGAACGAAGTTTTATTTACTCCCCACCAACTTGCCATCACCATCCCTCCCCCTGCTGCCATTGGCTAGCCCGGGGCCAGGCATACAGCCAGTCCTCAGTGAAAGTCTGCCAAATGAATGATGAATGAAGGTGCCCCAATCACTGGCTTGGGTGGGTGCTCACCCTTCTTGCCCTTGGAGGGTGTGGGGTCCAAGTTTCGGAGTCCGACGTCGGCAGGTTCATTGTGGATGAGCAGGAGGCAGAGGAAGGAGACCACCACACAGAGGGCCCCCGAAAGGGCCAGGGTGCTGCGCCAGCTATAGCTCTGGGCGAGGACGGTGGCCAGGATGGGGCCCAGCCCTCCAGCCAGGTTCATGCTGGCGGACAGGATGGCCCACCAAGTGCCAAACTGAGATGGCTCAAACCACTGTGGGGCAGAGGGGACAGAGGAGGTGCCCACATTCAACACACTGAAGGTACAGGTCAGGTGGGGCAGACCTAGGAGCTCACATTACAGGGATGAGGAAGAGGGCGCTTCTACTTGGCAGGGCCAATTCCCTCATCTGCCACCCGATCCCACCATGTTTAGCTCCTAAAATATCTTGACAAGCAGTAGGAGCTGGACTGGAACTCCCAGGGAACCTGCTGCCCCGGGATGGGGGTGCCGGTGCTCCCACATGCTCCTTAGACATCCTCTGTGCCAGTCTAAAGAAGCTCCCCGGAAGCAGGCACGCACCTTCCGCAGGATCTTCCCACACGGAGGCCAGCCCAGCCCCTGGGCCAGGCCGTTGAGGAACCACAGAGCAGCAAAGACAGGTACCATGGAGCTCCAGGAAAATGCTATATTGACCAAGCCCACCAGGAGCAGCCCCGAAGAGAAGAGCCAGCGAGCACTCATCTGGTCAGACAGGACCCCGCTCACAAACTTGCTGATGGCATAGGCTGCCGCCTGGCTGCTGGTGATGAGCCCTGCAGGGGGGAGAGCAGGACGCGGGACGCCTGGGGAGTTAGGGGCCAGGGCAGAGGTGGAGGAGGGCTGGAGGAAGGCATGGGGTCAGGTGTGGCGAGGTGCCAGGCAGGGTGAGACAGGTCCCCTCCCAGACGGCTCAGAAGAACCTGTGCTGGGTTCCCGGGGCCCCGCTCCTCGCCACCAGCGCTAGCTCCAGGCTGACCCATGACTTTGCAGCCTCCCGCAGAGTTCCAGCTGCAGCTGTCAGGAGGCAAGAAGGGAGAAGCGGGCAGCCCCCCTCCCTGGGATTTACAAAGGCCTGATGACATTTTCCCCCCTCACACTAGCTCCAACCCAGGGCTTCTGGAAGTTCTGTTGCCCCACCTCAGGAGCTTAGAAATGGAGTCAAGGACCTTCCTCCTCCTGAAATGCCACCTGGTGGGTCATGGGAAGTCATTTTGCCAACTCCTCAGTTCCCGTTGCTCACGACGCCAATGGCCAGCAGGCACCCCGCGGTCTTAGCATGCCCCCATGCAGTGTGGCAACAGCGCAGGGTGACCCTCAACACACTCAGAATAAGCCCCGTCTCTGGGGGCACTCGTGGGCCACAGGCACACAAGGACACATCAGATGAGCAGCACTCCTCAGGCACGCGGAGAGCACACGCCTAGTTCCTCGCCCGTACCCAGGTACATGGTCAGAGTCCCCTCAGTCGGCACCTGCAGGCTGCCCCCCCGTCCTCTGCTGCGCATGGACCCTCCACACAGCCACAAACACCCAACTTGTCCTACTAGTGCTGGGTCCCAGGGCCCACCCCCTTGCCCCGCCAGGGCTCACCCAAGTCATCCTTGTCCAGAGGGATCTCCTCCACCAATGATGGCATGACAAAGGAGAAGGTCTTGCGGTTGAAGTAGTACAGGCTGTAGCCTCCGAACATGGCTGAGAAGATCACAGTGCGGTAATAGCCGTAGCCTTGGGCCGCCATGGTGGAAGGGAGCAGGCCCCACTGCCCAGGACCCGGAGCCTCTGACCACAGCTCCGGCCGGTGGCTCTCTCGGTGCCCAGATCTGCTGAGTTAGGTTTTTTCTGCTCCCTCCTCCACCCAGCCTCCCAGGCTCCCTTTATAGCCACCTTCTGGACAATCATTAAGCCTGGGGCGGCTTGTAGGGAACCCAGTGTCCTGAGGGCGACAAGAAAACAGCAGATTACTGACGGGGAAGAGGTGGGGGCCGGAGGGGGTCGCAGAGGGAGGCACTGCCAGTGAGCCAGCACCAGCCAGCATGCTGTGTCCCCAGAACTTCTGCGTTCCTCTGCTTTTCCTTGTCTGTCCGCCTGTGAAACCAGCTGTGATTAAAGGCTCAACCTAATTACTTTTGTCTGCAGGAGCCCAGGGGAGGCAGGGGTGGGATAAGCAGAGATGCCCTCGCTAGCCCTGCTCCCTCAGTCACCTACCTTCTCATTCATCCAACCAAGAAGTTTAGGGAGGGCTTACTGGTTGCCTAGCACCGCACTAGGTGCCAGGGGTAATTTACACACACACACTCAATGAGACACAAACCCCCAACAACCCAACTCCCAAGTCTTCCTAGGACTGACTCAAGTGACTCCCAGGGCACAGCACACATTCATATTCGGATGTAACTGTTTATGGATAGTTGCAGACCTGTAAGCAAGAGAAACTTCCCTTTGCAGGCCCTGTGTTGCACTGAAAGCTGCCCTGAAGACTGGGGGCAGGGGCCACTCAGCGGTCTCTGGTCACTTTACCCTGGAACGTCAGGATGGGGTGCCCTCTAGCCGGCTGGGGACTGCAGGGTCCGTGACAGCACGGCCCATGGGCAGGTAGGTGCACCCCGCGCGCTTCAGGCGGCAGTGGCGAGCCAGCCAGCTTCGCAGGACCCCGGCAACACGCCCCCGGCTTCTCCGCTCAGTTGGGAAAGCAATCGGAGCAGAAGGCGTAGGCGCGAGCGAGGCAGGCGACCGACCGCACGTAGTCTCCCGGAGGCTTCTCGCTTCGGGCGAGTGGCTCAGCCCGGCAGGACGGGGCCAGGCGCAGGCTCTCGGCACCTGCCCAGCCCCGTGTCCTCAAGCTACCCGGGACACCGGACTCGGGCTGGAAGCCCACGGGCCCGGGTGCGGGAGCTGGAGAGGTGCGGAGACACCGGAATGGTGCGACGAAAAGAAGCAGGTGCGTGCTGGTCACGGCCGCGCCCCCAGAAGCCCCCAGACCCAGGAACTAACACCCGCCCGGGAAGGGGCAGCTGCAGGAACAGCTCCGGTTCGTATCGGAAGTTAGGGCAACCTTTGCTGGGGCTCTAACAAAGGAGCCCAAAGACCCGAGACTCCCCCTCCAGCCCCGCCTTCACGCGGCGCCCCTCCCCCGCATTCAGCCCGCTACCTGGACGCGGGCGGGAGCCGGAGTAGGAAAGAGCCGGGCGGCAGGACCCGCAGGCGCATGCGCGTGCGCTGGGGGCGGGTCCTCCGCCGGCGCCTTGCTGGCTGAGAGCCAACTCCACCCTTCAGCGTTTAGTCCTATTCTTGCGGGAGGTATAGGTCCTTGGGCGAGGACAGCGCCCCTTAGGGGCTGGATTCGTATGTTCCCTTCTTAACTGATGGCTTTCCACAAATCCGTTTTTAGTGAGTGCACTACCACTGCTCCCGCATTGTTCACAATCTGGAAAAGGTCTCGTAGAGAGCACAGTCTTTTCTGTAAGAAATTAAGGCAGTCCTCAGTAAGCACAATATGAACATTTAACTTGTAATCAGACTGTTGGGAACGGGGTTAAGATAAAATAGACGGTGTTTAAAAGAACCAGGCTGGAAATAGACCTTAAATTCTAATCCCAGACCCACTGCATTTTAACAATGTGACTTTTGGTAATAATCTCTATGAGCCCCAATTTTTTATAAACCTCATAGGTTTGTTGTGAGGACTCAGAAGAAGATTTTTTTTTTTTTAGAAGAAGATTTTTTAAAAACTGTAATTGTTAAAGTAATCTCTGCACCCAAAGTGGGACTTGAAGTCTCAACCCGGAGATCAAGAGTCTTATGTGACACAGACTGAATCAGCCAGGTGCCCCTCAATAGAAGATTTAGATAAGAATTAAGAAAATTCAGATAATTGCTTTCATAGAGACCGCTGGAGAATTGCTGAAAGAATTTTAAGTGTTCCAAAGTTGACAGCAAAGAAGTTTTAAATTGGGAAGGTGGTCCGGGAAGGGAGGAGAAGCCCACAATCTGCCACCAGCCCAAGCAGAAGGCCTCATGAAAGATTTTTAAATGAGATTATAAAACACTGCTATATGATAACTACAGGCAATGGGCAATCCTTGATTGGATTTTGATGAGAACCCTTAGTGTGATAAGCATTTCCCCTCCTTTCTGTCTGGGTCCCTGAAATGATGAATGCTGTCAGGGATTCCCATCCACATGGGGATAAAACATTCAGCCTCCCAGATGGCTATCTTGGATCTAGACAATTGGGAGGAGCCGACCTAGGAGAAAACAAGAAATTAATGAAGAATCGGAGTCTCGATACCAACAAAGTATGGATAGTAAATTATCAGGAAGATATTGAGGACCTTGTAGACTTGGCTCCAGTGAGGTAGGAGATCATGATGGAGAAGGTGTTGTGGCTGGAGATGATGTGATGGTGATTCACCTGATCCTGAGAGTCCAGATGACTCAGAAAGTGATTCACAGAGAAAGAATCAGCTAAAGAACTCCAAGCTACAGAACCCCCTGATAAAGTGTCCTCAACGAAACTAAAAGACAACCTACTACTGAATGGGATGATATTTGCAAGTGACATACTCAATAAAGCATTAGTACCCAAAATATATAAAGAACTTATACAGCTCAACACAGAAGAACAAATAATCAGACTTAAAAATGGGCAGATGAGGGGCACCTGGCTGGCTCAGTCAGTAGAGCATGTGACTCTTCATCTCGGGGTTGTGAGTTCAAGCCCCATGTTGGGTACAGAGATTACTCAAAAATAAATAAATAAAACTTAAAAATTTTTAATTAAAAAATGGGTGGAAGACACGAACAGACATTTCTCCAAAGAAGACATCCAGATGGCCAACAGATGCATGAAAAGATGCTTAATAGCACTCATCATCAGGGAAATGCAAATCAAAACCACAATGAGATATCACTTCATACCTGTCAGAATGGCTAAAATCAAAAACACAAGAAACAAGTGTTGGCAAGGATGTGGAGAAAAAGGAACCCCCATGCACTGTTGGTGGGAATGCAAACTGGTGTAGCCACTCTGGAAAGCAGTACGGAGGTTCCTCAAAAAGTTAAAAATAGAATTACCATATGATCCAGTAATTCCACTACTGGGTACTTACCCAAAGAATATGAAAACACGGGGTGCCTGGGTGGCTCAGTTGTTGGGCGTCTGCCTTTGGCTCGGGTTATGATCCCAGGGTCCTGGGATCGAGCCCCACATCAGGCTCCCTGCTCAGCCAGGAGCCTTCTTCTCCCTCTCCTACATCCCCTACTTGTGTTCCCTCTCTCGCTGCGTCTCTCTCTGTCAAATAAATAAATGAAATCTTTTTAAAAAAATCTAAATTAATGTTGGCACAAGATTATGTACTGGTCTTTGGACCAAAGCAACATGAAAGCAAATACTTTGGACATCTGTTGGGGTGGATTGTAACTGTCATACATTTGGAGTGTTATGATTCCAAGCAATCTTTATACAATGTGAAATACTGTATATTATATTTTTTATAAAATTTGGCCAAATTTTATAGAAGAAATCATTTCTCTGATCATCTGGTCCTATCTATTTAAAACTGGATTTTTTTTTAAACATAATATGTGACCGAAGTCAACTTTCTTCCTAAGGCCTAAATAAAGAGAAAGAAGTTTCTCATTAACAAAAAAAAAAGGAAAAAAGCTTTCATGACTTTAATATTTTTCAAGAGTGTAAAAAAATTCTTTTAATTAAATCATGAAAAAGAGTCTAGGTCAGGTTTTTTTTTTTTAAGATTTTATTTATTTATTTGACAGAGAGATCACAAGCAGGCAGAGAGGCAGGCAGAGAGAGGGGAAGGGAAGCAGGCTCCCTGCTGAGCAGAGAGCCCAATGTGGGGCTCGATCCCAGGACCCTGGGATCATGACCTGAGCCAAAGGCAGAGGCTTTAACCCACTGAGCCACCCAGGCACCCCTAGGTCAATTTTTTTGCAGAATGTTTCTCAATATAGATTTGTCCAACTGTTGTTGCAATAAGGATCATGTTAAGCAGTTTTTGGAGGATGTACTGAATGGACGCTGATATACCACAATAGGAGGCTTGGAATAAGTTTGATCATTTAGTTAAAATGGTTGCTCATCTGATTTCTATACTGTAAAGTGTATCTCTTTGTAATTAGTCATCTATGGGTCCATACTTTGATACCTTCATCTGTGGGCCTACTCTTTCTAGGCTTCAATTTCTTCCATTGTTACTGGATTACTTTAACAGTTCTTTTTTTTTTTAAGATTTTATTTGTTTATTTGATACAGAGAGAGAGATCACAAGTAGGCAGAGCAGCAGGCAGAGAGAGAGGAGGAAGCAGGCTTCCTGAGATCATGACCTGAGCCGAAGGCAGAGGCTTAACCCACTGAATCACCCATGTGCCCCAACCTTTCCAGATATTTGTGAATATTCTTCTTTGATACTACACAAAGCTAGACAAATGTTAGTTTCTTAAAGACTGGTTGCAATCTGGAATCTAAAACCAAAGCAATGAAGTTTTCATATTCTGGTAAGTTAAAATCTATTGGTCTATCTTGTACTAAAAATGGGTATTTTACACATGCATAATTTTTTTTTTTAGAGTGTGTGTGTACACCCAGTGGGAGGAGGGACAGAGGGAGAGGGAGAGGGAGAGAATCCTAAGCAGGCTCCATGCCCAGCACAGAGCCCCAGGCAGGGCTTGATCTCCATGACCCTGAGATCATGACCTGAGCCAAAATCAAGAGTCATATGCTCAACTGACTGAGCCACCAAGGCACCCTGCATGCAAGATTTTTTTAACATCATGTATTGGTTATTTGGAAGTGGTTGGTTCACTGAATTTTGCAGATCTTCCCAATGTTAATGCATTTCATTACACAATACCAAAAAAATATTTGGTAATACCAACCACTGGTTTTATTGGAAAAGGGTTAACAGAGTAGGAAGCCGTCAAGCTCAAATTTTATTTTTGGCAGCAAATACTCTCAGTTGTTTTCCCTGAAGGGACGGGGTCACTTTGTTCATTTTGTACAAAATGTCTGCCAAATACCTGAGTCCCAATAACCGTGGCTTGTTTTTCAGGTGTTCTTTCTAGTAAAACTGGTGTTCCATGAAAAAAGACGCTAATTCAGCTCACAGCTCCAACAACTGCATAAATGTGTTTCCTCTAGGCAACCACTGTACTTCCAACAGAAGTAGTTTACTTTATAAGGGTGCCTGGGTGGCTCAGTCCTTAAGCGTCTGCCTTCAGCTCAGGTCAGTCAGATAGTTTTTTTTTCCTAAAGGTTTTATTTTATTTTATTTATTTATTTTATTATTTTATTTTATTATTATTATTTTATTATTTTATTTTATTTATTTATTTATTTATTTTATTTTATTTATTTGACAGACAGAGATCACAAGTAGGTAGAGAGGCAGGCAGAGAGAGAGTTAAGGGAAGCAGGCTCCCTGCTGAGCAGAGAGCCCAACCCGTAGCTCGATCCCAGGACCCTGGGATCATGACCTGAGCCAAAGGCAGAGGCTTGAACCCACTGAGCCACCCAGGCACACTGACAGTTTTTTAAAAGAGGAAAAATCTAGGGGCGCCTGGGTGGCTCAGTGGGTTAAGCCTCTGCCTTCGGCTCAGGTCATGATCCCAGGGGCCTGTGATGGAGCCCCACATCGGGCTCTTTGTTCAGCAGGGAGCCTGCTTCCCCTCTCTCTCTGCCTGCCTCTCTGCCTACTTGTGATCTCTCTCTCCATCAAATAAATACATAAAATCTTAAAAAAAAAAAAAGAGGAAACATCTAAAGAAAATAGAAGAAATCAGAAGTAAGAGCAAAAGTTAGTGGAATAGAAAACAAACTACAATACAGTCTATCAAAGCCAGATTCTGACAAGCTAAAACTAGGAAATACTCTGAAAATACTGATTAAGAAAAAAATGGGGAGCTCCTGGTTGGCTCAGTCAGAAAAGCACATGACTCGATCTCAGGGTTCTAAGTTCAAGCCCCATGTTGGGTGTAGAGATTACTTAGAAGTAAAATATTTTAAAAAAGAAATGTCTACTCAAACCCTTTGCTGATTTTTTTTAAACTGGGTTGTCTTTTTGTTGTTGAGTTGTAGGTGTTCTCTTTGTATTCTGGATACTGTACTCTTATCAGATACATGATTTGCAAATATTGATTTTTCACTCTCTAGCCAGGGTCCTTTGATGAACAAAGTTTTCAATTTAGATGAAGTCAAATTTCCTATTTTTCTTTTCTTTTTTTTTTTATTTATTGCCTTCAGGGTCATATTTATACACATTATACAACAATTGCCAAATCCAAATCCAAATCCCCCTATGTTTTCCTCTAAGTTTTTTTACAGTGTTAACTCTTAAATTTAGGTCTTTGATCTGTTTGGTATTTTTTGTAGGATATTTATTTATTTATTTATTGACACAGAGAGACAGCGAGAGAGGGAACACAAGCAGAGGGAGTGGGAAAGGGAGAAGCAGGCTTCCTGTGGAGCAGGGAGCCCAATGCGGGGCTTGATCCCAAAACCCTGGGATCATGACCCAAGCCGAAGGCAGAGGCTTAATGACCGAGCCACCCAGGCACCCCTGTTTGTTATTATTTTTTTTTTTAAGTACGGCTTGAACTCACAACTCTGAGATCAAGACCTGAGCTGAAGTCAAAAGTCAGACACTCAACCCACTGAGCCACCCAGGCGCCCGTGACCTGTTTTGAGTTAGTTTTTTTTATATGGCATGAGGTAAGGCTCCAATTACATTTTTTTGCATGTGGAAATCTAGTTTCCCAGCACCACTGGCTGAAGAGAGTGTTCTTTCCGTATTGCATTGTCTTGACACTCTTGTCAAAATTCAATTGAGTATATACATAGAGGTTCATTTCTGGTCTCCCAGTTCTATTCCATTTAGTCTGTATGTGTATCTACATGCCAGTACTACACTGTTTTGACTACCGTAGCTTTGCATTTTGAAACTGGAATTGGGGGTCCTAAACTTTGTCCTCCGTTTTCAAGATTGCTTTAGCTAGTTGGGGGTCCCTTGAATTTCCAGATGAATTTTAGGATCAGATGATCTGTTTCCGCAAAGAAACTCACTGGAATTTTGATAGATATTGTTTTGAATCTCTAAATCAATCTGGGGAGGGGCGTCTGGATGGTTCAGATGGGTAAGTGTCTGCTTTTAGTTCCAGTCGTGATCCCAGAGTTCTGGGATCGAGCCCCTCATTGGGAGCAGCAGGCAGACGGAGAGGGAGAAGCAGGTTTTTCCAAATATGGCCTTTATCATGTTGAGATAATCCCTTTCTACTCCTAGATTTTTTAGTGGGTTTTGTTTTTGTTTTTTTTTTTTATCATGGAAGGGTGATGGATTTTGTCAGATGCTTTTTTTGCAGCAGTTAAGATGATCATGTGTTTTTTCTCTTCATCCTGTTAAGGTGGTATATTATACTGATTGATTTTCACATATGAAACTACCCTTGTATGCCTGGGATAATAAGTCTCATTTGGTCATGCAATATGGTCTGATTAATATACTGCTTAATTTGTTTTGTCAGTATATGTATTTTTTAAGATTTTTGCCTCTTTATTCATAAGCATATTGATTATGGTTTTCATTTCTGTAGTGCCTTGTCCTGGCTTTGGTATCATGCTACTGTCTTCCTCATAGAATGAGTCAGGAAGTATTTGCTCCTGTTCGATTTCTGAATAGTTTGAGAAGGATTGGTGTTAATTTGTCTTTATTTTTTAAGTTTTTAAAAGATTTTATTTATTTATTTGAAAACGAGAGAGCACAAGCAGGGGGAGCAGCAGGCAGAGGGAGAGGGAGAAGCAGGCTCCCCACTAAGCAGAGAGCCCAATGTGGGACTCAATCCCAGGAGCCCAGAATCAGGCCATGAGCCGAAGGCAGACATTCAACTGACTGAGCCACCCAGATGTCCTGTTAATTCATCTCTAAACATTTGGTAAAATTCACCAGTGAAGCCATCTGGTCTTGGAGTTTTCTGTGTTGGAGATTTTTTTTTAAAGATTTTATTTATTTATTTGACAGACAGAGATCACAAGTAGACAGAGGCAGGCAGAAAGAGAGGGGGAAGCAGGCTCCCTGCTGAGCAGAGAGCCCGATGTGGGGCTCTATCCCAGGACCCTGGGATCATGACCTGAGCTGAAGGCAGAGGCTTTAACCCACTGAGCCACCCAGGTGCCCCGAGATGTTTATTCTTTTTATATGTAGGCATTTACTGCTATAAATTTCCCTCCGTGCATTGCTTTCTGTGAGTCCCACAGGTCTGGGTATGTTGTGTGTGTGTATATGTGCATGCAAGTGTGTGTGTGTGTATGTATATGTGTGTGTGTGTATAGACTTTATTAATTAACCTGAATGGACGTATCATTATCACCCAGAGTCTACAGTTTATATTAGGGCTCACTTTTGGTGTAGTACATTTTTGGGGTTTGGACAAATAACAACATGTAGCCACCGTTACAGTCTACAGGATACTTTCATTGCCCTGAAAACCTTGTCCCCTATCTGTTCCTCTCTCCCTCCCCACCAGCTCCTAGAAACCACTGATCTTTTTACTGTCTCCCTTGTTACTGTCATTTGTCTGAAGGTATATTCTAATTTCCTTTGTGATTCCTTCTTTGACCCATTGGTTCTTTAAGATCGTACCGCTTACTTTCTACATATCTGTGGGTTTTCCAGTTTTCCATCTGTTACTGATTTCTAGCTGCCTTTCATTGTGTCCGTGAAGATACTTTGTATGATTTCTGTCTTTTAGAATTTATCGAGACTTGTTTTGTGACCTAAAATATAGTCTGTCCTGAAGAATATTCTATGTACAATAGAGAAGAAAGACTATTCTGCTGTTGCTGAGCAGAATATTCTGTTATTGGGTGAAGTCTTTTAGGTCTAATTGATTTATGGTGAGGTTAAAGTCCTCTGTTTTCTTACTGATCTTTCATCTAGAAGTTCTATCCATCAGTGCAAGTAAGGTATCGAAATCTCAACTATTATTGTGGAATTGTCTATTTCTTCCTTCAGTTCTTTTTTTTTTTAAGTTATTGATTGATTGGTTGATTGGGGGTGCGGGGTGCGGAGGGAGTGGGAGAGGGAGAAGCGGATTCCCTGCTGAGCAGAGAGCCTGATGCAGGGCTCAATCCCAGGACCCCAAGATTATGTCATGAGCTGAAGGCAGACACTTAACCGACTGAGCCAGCCAGGTGCCCCTCTTCCTTTAATTTTTAACTGAATGTCTTTTCATGCTTTATATTTTGGGGGCCTCTTTTGTTTGGTATATACGTGTATAATTGTTATAGCTCCTTGATTAACTGACTCTCTTACTAACATACTGCGTTTGTCTTTTATAATAAGGAAAAAATATGTATGTAACAAAAGTATATGAGTATATGAGAATGTCTTTTTTAAAAGATTTTATTTATTTATTTGACAGACAGAGATCACAAGTAGGCAGAGAGACAGGCAGAGAGAGAGAGAGGAGGAAGCAGGCTCCCTGCTGAGCAGAGAGCCCGATGCGGGGCTGGATCCCAGGACCCTGAGATCATGACCCGAGCTGAAGGCAGAGGCTTAAACCCCTGAGCCACCCAGGCACCCCGAGAATGTCTTTCTTAAGTCTCTTTTGACTTATAGTCTATTTTGTCTGAATTGATAGAGCCACTCCAACTGTTTTTTAGTTACATGAAATATGATTTCCCTTTTTTTCACTTTCAACCTATTGGTGTCTTTGATCCAAAGTGAGTCTTTTGGAGATGTCTGGCTGGCTAATTTGGTAGACCATGCCACTCTTGATCTCAGGGTCATGAGTTCAAGCCCCATGTTGGGTGTAGAGATTAAATAATTTTTTAAAAGATTTTATTTATTTGTTTGACAGAGAGAGAGAGCAGGAGTGGGGAGGAGTTGGGGAGGGAGAAGCAGGCTCCCCGCTGACCAGAGAGCCTGATGCGAGGCTCCATCCCAGGACCCCAGGATCATTACCTGAGCCAAAGGCAGAGGTGTAACCAACTGTGCCACCCAGGTGCCCCAATAAATAAATCTTTTTAAAAAAATAAAGTGAGTTAAGTGTGCAGCTCTTGGTTTTGGCTCAGGTCATGATCTCAAGGTTGTGAGATCAAGCCCTGCACTGGACTCCACACTCAGTGGGGAGTCTGCTTGAGATTCCCTGCTTCTCTCTCTCCCAAAACAAAAAATTTTTAAAAATAAAATAAAATAAAATAAAGTGAGCCTTCTGGAGGCAGCATATCCTTAATTATTAAGAACCATACTTACATTTACTTTTTTCTCTATTCCTTAAGGTTTCCAAAATTGATATTGTCCCCTTAACAAAGTAAACTCCTTAGTCTCAATTCCTCGACTTACTATCTCCAGTTTCCATCATTTATAATTTTGTTTCAGGATTCTTGAACTGGCTAATAACAATAGCAAACATTTAGACAGTGTTCATTAGGTCCTTGGCCCCGCTCTGAGAGCTTTTCTGTATTATTAGATATGTTAGATATATATTGTTAACTCTCCCAGCAACCTTATGAGGTAGGTCCAATTTTTATGGGAAAACTGGGGCAAGAGGCAGAGAAACACCCACATCACAGGGCTAATAAGTGGCAGTCAGGATTTAAGTTACTCACTCTTGCTGCCTCTCAGATAAGCCAATTCTGAAGCTGTTGGGGAAAAAATCAGCAAGATACCCAAGAAATTTTTTAAAGTATAATGAGGTTATTAAAAAGTATAAAACTCCAAGGTGCCTGGATAGTTCAGTTGGTTAAGCGACTGCCTTTGGCTCAAGTCATGATCCTGGGGCCCTGGGATCGAGTCCCACATTGGGCTCCTTGCTCCATGGGGAGTCTGCTTCTCCCTCTGACCTTCTCTCTTCTTATGCTCTCTCTCTCTCTCTCTCAAATAAATAAATAAAATCTTAAAAAGAGAATAAAACTATAATAATTAAAACCGTACATTATTTTTTAAGTTTATTTATATAAGTAATCTCTACCCCCAACATGGGGCTTAAACTCATCACCCCAAGATCAAGAGTCGTATGCTCTTCTGACTGAGCCAGCCAGGTGCCCCAAAGCTGTGCATTACCAAACAGTATCATTGAAACATAATTAAAAATTCCAATATAAGCTCAAATCCATCTGAGAACTTATTATATAATAAAGGTGGCTCTCTGGGGTGCCTGGGTGGCTCAGTGGGTTAAAGCCTCTGCCTTCGGCTCAGGTCATGATCCCAGGGTCCTGGGATCAAGCCCTGCATCAGGCTCTCTGCTCGGCAGGGAGCCTGCTTTCCCCTCTTTCTCTGCCTGCCTCTCTGCCTACTTGTCATCTCTGTCTGTGAAATAAATAAATAAAATCTTTTAAAAAAAGAAAAAAAAAAGGTGGCTCTCCATAACAGCCTAGAAAAAACCCCCAGATTTAAATGGTATTGGAATACTGGCTAATCGGATCCCTGCTTCATACCTTACAGTAACATAAACTCTAGGTGGATCCAAAGTCTAGACACAAAAAAGTAAAACCATAAATACTAGACAAAAGCATGGAAACATTCTTATAATCTTGGAATGGCGATGACCACACCACAACAAATGCCTAAAAGCCATACAAAAATAATGGTAAATTCTACCTAAAATAAATTTACACTGAAGACCATATACAGAGTCAAAACCTAAACTGGGCAAGATATATTTACAATTCCTGGATTAAGGACTGATTTCCTTAATAGAGTGAGAATCCTGAAATGTCATTAAGACCAATAGAACCTAACAAAAAAGCGGCAAGAGGTAAGGAGCGATAGCTCACAGAGAAAGAAAATACAAGCAGCACCTAAGATGTTCAACCTCAATTCTAAAATAAAATCGAAGCCACTTTTCAATTTATCAGGTTGGCAAAATTAAAGTACTAATGTTGTGTTGGTTTTAGAAACCATGTGAGGGGGGCACCTGGGTGGCTCAGTCGGTTAAGCCACTGCCTTTGGCTCAGGTCATGGTCCCAGGGTCCTGGGATCAAGTCCCACATTGGGCTCTTTGCTTAGCGGGGAGCTCTCTGCCTCTGTCCTCCACTCTGTCTGCTTGTGTCCTCTCTCTCTCTCTCTCTCTCTCGCTCTTGCTCTCACTCTCCAAATAAATAAATAAATAAATAAAATCTAATAGAAAGAAAGAAAGAAACCATGTGAGGTTGGGTCTCATCTTGCTTTAAAAAGAAAAATCAGGGGTGCCTGGGTGGCTCAGTGGGTTAAAGCCTCTGCCTTCAGCTCAGGTCGTGATCCCAGAGTCCTGGGATCGAGCCCCGCATCGGGGTCTCTGCTCAGCGGGGAGCCTGCTTCCTCCTCTCTCTCTCTGCCTGCCTCTCTGCCTACTTGTAATCGCTGTCTGTCAAATAAATAAATAAAATCTTTAAAAAAAAAACAACAAGAAAAATCCATGCCAAATGATTTGTCTCAGGAATAGGTTTCTACCTAGTTCCTGATTTGTTGGACACCAAAACCCATGTCCTTAATCAATGAATGATGCTGCTTCCCATCCACAATGGCAAAGAATTAAAAGAAGGTGATACTTAAGAATTTAGATTAGGGTTTCTCCATATCAACGCTATTGACATTTTGGGTGAGGTAATTCTTTGTGGTGGGGAGGGCTGTTTTCTGTGCATGGTAGGATGCTTGGCAGCATTCTTGACATCTATCCACTAGATACCAGTAATATCTCTCCTCCTCTCCCCGCCCCCATTTTGACAGCCCAGAATGGCTCCAAGCATTGCCAAAGGTCTTCTGGAAAATTGCCCCAATTGAGAACCACTGCCTTAAATATTCCTACCTTCTAACGTAACCTAAGAGATCATGAAAACAACACTGAGCCCAAAGGTAGTCATTGTTATTTGTAATACTGAAAAGCAGAAGCAGATGAAAGATTAACAGATGAAAGCAACAGATGAAAGATTAAGGAAACCATAGAATATCTATTCAATGTATTACAGAGTTGTTAATAATGCCCATCTGATGGTAGAAACTAGAGAACTCAAAATGTAAACTCAAAATGTAAAAATCAATCCTTCCAAAAGAATGGCTGCTAAAAGCTCACTACCTTTATATTTAAGAATTGCTAATGGCATGCTTACGACATTAATTTAAAAATATATGCAGGGGCGCCTGGGTGGCTCAGTGGGTTAAGCCTCTGCCTTTGGCTCAGGTCATGATCCCAGGGTCCTGGGATCGAGCCCTGCATCGGGCTCTCTGCTCAGCGGGGAGCCTGCTTCCTCCTCTCTCTCTCTGCCTGCCTCTCTGCCTACATGTGATCTCTGTCAAATAAATAAATAAAATCTTTAAAAAAATAAAAATATATGTAAAATTATATACCGCTACAAGTTGAAAAACGTAAAACCTGGACACAGAGATTTATAGCAGCTTTGTTCATGATTGGCAGAACCTGGAAAAGCAACCAAAATGTCTTTCATTAGGTGAATGGCTACACCATGGTGCATCCAGACAACAGGGTATTATTCAGAGCTACAAAGAAATGAGCTGTCGAGCCACGAAGACATGAAGGAAATGTGTTTGCCTGTTGCTAAGCAGAAGTAGCCAGTCTGAAAGGCTACAGGCTGTATGACTCCAACTAGATGACATTCTGGAAAAGGCAAAACTATGGAGACAGCAAAAAGGTCTGTGGTTGCCAGGAGCTGGAGGGGGAAGGGAGGGATGGACGAAGAGACTGAGTATGGAAGATATTTTGGGCAGTGGAACTACTCTATATGACATATAACAGTGGGTACATGTATTTTAGATTTGTCCAAAACTGAAGAATGTACAATGTCAAGACTGAACCCTAACGTAAACTATACTTTGAGTGATGACAAAATCAATATAGGGTCATTGATTATTATGACTACTACTCTGGTGGGGGACAGTGGCAGTGGGGAGACTGTGCTTGTCTGGAGCCAGAGGGTATATGGGAAGTCTCTGTACTTTCTGCTCAATTTTGCTGTAAACTTGAAACTGCTCAAAAAAATAGTCTATTAAAAAAAAAAAAAACCACTTCCAGGCTTAAAACTTGTCTTACCTGTTTAGCCTTTAGAGAAAAACTTCTTAGATATGTAAGTGTAATGACCGGAGTGATCTTCCTTTGGTAAAATACGGTTCCATCAAGACTGATGAACAACCCAAATTAGTTGTGCTGGTGAATTAATTGAGTGGTGAATGTCTAGCAACACCTTCTCCTATCAGGGCAGTTAACAGCGAGGGCTAACAGATCAGAATTAAGTTTAGACATAGCTGAGGGACTTAACACCTCTGATTCCTTGGGTCCGTAACTGAAACCTTTATGAACTGTCAACTGTCAAGTTATTTATTTATTTATTTAGTTAGCTAGCTAGCTAGCTAGTTAGTAAGTAAATAGGCTCCACACCCAACATGGGACTTGAACTCACAACCCTGAGATGAAGAGTCACATTACTCTATTGACTGAGCCAGCCAGGCGCCCCATGAACTGTCAGTTTCTTATTTGCAAAATGGGGTTGTCGTCTTAAAAAGTGATTGTCACCTAAAGAAGTTTGGGACATAGAGGTCCAAAAAATGTCAGCGGAAAAATAAAACCAGTTTTGTTTTCATGAAAAAACAAAACAACTTAATGCATATGAATCTCAAGTTAAGTCTAAAATGTTAATATTGTGGTGGTACTAGTGTATGTAATTTTGAGATTCAAACTCCTCTTACAAATTTTCTCTAATAAACATGGGACTGTCTATACTCGGGAAACAAACGTTTAAAAAATCACAGCACGGGGCGCCTGTGTGGCTCAGTGGGTTAAACCTCTGCCTTCGGCTCAGGTCATGATCTCAGGGTCCTGGGATCGAGTCCCGCATTGGGCTGTCTGCTCAGCAGGGAGCCTGCTTCCCCCTCTCTGCCTGCTTGTGATCTCTGTCTGTCAAATAAATAAAATCTTAAAAAAAAAAAAAAAAATCACAGCACAAGGGATGCCTGGTCAGCCCAGTCGATGAAGCGTCTGCCTTAACCTCAGGTCATGATCCCAGGGTCCTGGGATGGAGCCCTGCATCAGCCTCCTTGCTCAGCAGGGAGCCTGCTTCTCCCTCTGCCTGCTGTCCCCCACCCCCATTTGTGCTCTCTCACTGGCTGACAAATAAATTTTAAAAACTTTTTAAAAATCACGGCACAAAAACTGTAGAAAAGAATATTTTATTGAAACAGTTTTTCAATTAACAATGGACCAAAGTACAATTTGACTCAAACCTGTCCAACCAGCCTCAACCGCTAGTGAAAGAACTCAAACGTACAGGACGGGGTGGGACCCTGCGGTCTCATTTCTGCCAATGTGGCAAAAAAAAAAGGAAAAAAAAAAAAAAGGACAGAAGACAGACACAACCAGGTTCCCCCTTACCCTGGGAGCTGGGTGGCAGCTGTGGCTCCTGCTCCATTCGGGATACGGAGGGTTGACTCCCCAACATGGGCACGGTGGGTCAAGAGCCCCCATCTCAGCAGAGCAACTCAAGAAAGGCAGGCCAGCCCCTACCCGCTTCCGTCCCCCACAAGGCCTGCCGCGAAAAGGGCGAGGTGGCCTTTTTACATTCACACCACGGCCTCTCCCTCTCCCAGGGTCTTGGGATAGGGGCTCACAGTAGAAAGCACATTTTGGTCAGCCCAGGGGACTAGGGGGCCAGGGAAAGTCTATGTCTGGGTGGGCAAAAGAGGAGAGAGCAGGGGGCCAAGAGTCATAGGGACATGGAGGGACGGGCTACCGGCCGATGCAGACTCCGACAGTGCTCACAGGAGGCTGGCGTCCCATGCTGACTGCTCCGCACGCTCTCCTGCGCCCGAGAGCCCGCAAGTGGGAGCTCCGGGTTTCCACACATCTCTCCCACAGAGGTGGCTGGATTCCCTCCTTCGCTTTCTCCCTGCCTACTCTGGCCACCGGAGGGGGGAATGCTGGGGAGCGGGGTGCACAAGCAGGTGGGGATTGATCTAGCTTTGCTGCAGCCTGCCCGGATGGAAGGGCTTGGGCAGGAGGCAGACGGCTGCCTAACTTGCCACGGGAAGGCAAGGAAACCATGGGAAGAGGAGTCACTGGGGATGAGGCCTTTTAGGGAAAGACAAGACCGTGGAGAAGAAAAGAGCAGAGATAGGCACTCAGAAACCAGACCTGGTAACCAAGGCTCTGTAGACACTGGCCCCTGTAGGGCGGACTTCGTGGTGGAGGAGGGAGCGGGAAGGAGGAGAGAGAAGACTGGAGACTCTCTAATATCCCAGGGCATCCCTCCCCCTGCCAGGTCCGTTGACCCCTCACGGTCAATCTCTCACCTACCCACAGGCGAAGAATTAAGACATAATAGTGATTTTTCCCAAATTAGGGCCTGGATGGGTAGGGAACCAGGGGTGGGATTAGGAAATTGAGCAATTTCAGTTTTTACCACAGAACCATTGCAGAAGGAACTGGTGAGCTGTCCCTTCCGTCCCCTTCTCCACACCTCCGATCAAGGTGAGAGAAAAGGAACTGAAGCCTGTGAGGGCAGGAGCAACCCCTCCCCCGACCCTCGATGTTTAATAAATAGAGGAGGTAGGAGAAGGGGGCGGGATGAATGGGAACCGGGGGTTATAGTTCATCATTTTTCAAAGTTGGCTTCTGTCCTGTTGGCTGTTCCTTCTGTTCTGGTTCCGCTGGGAGTGGGGAAGAGCAAAGGGATGCCAGCAGGTGAAACCGAGGTGATCCGGCCCCATTCTGTGCAGATCCCCCCTGCCCCAGGACCTCCCAACCAGGCTTCCCAGGTAGCCCCAGTTCCACGCTCACCTGCTCCAGGACCTCCCAGCTCCAGAGGCTCAGCATCTGCCGGTTCAGATCCTGTTTTTGGGAAGGAAGAGGTTAGCCTCTGCAGAAGGGAGGAAGGGGCTAATGGGGGGGTTGGGAAACTTTTTCTGTGAAAAGCCAGACAGTAAATGTTTTAGGAGCTGCAGGCCACGCCTCTTTGTGTGTGTGTCTAATAACCTAAAAATGTAATGGCCATTCACAACTTGTGGACCTTCCAGAAACCAGCTGTGCCTGCCAGTGTGCCAACCCTTAGGTTAAGCAACAGCCATATTCCCAATCACTTTCCCCAACTCACGAGTCTCTTTCTCAGGTTCTGAAATGGGCTTTGCATCTTCAGTCTGGCCTGGAAGGAAACCAGGGGTAAAATGTAGTCCCAGGAAGGAGAGGCCTTCTTCCTGCCCAGTAGCACCTGCAGCGGGCAACCCTGCCCTCACCTGCTGGAGGGATGACCTTTTCTGCTTGGTCACTGGCATTGAGGGGAGGCTCTGTCCGGGTCCCGTTCTTGTCCTTGGGTCGGGGCCGGGGCTTGGTAAACTTGGCCTTATTGAGCAGATACTGCACCTCACGGTCCAGGGCCATCATCTTGGCCTCAATGTCTTTTGAGAGCAATACGGGCTTCTCTGTGGCGGGAAGTTTGGCCTGCTCGGCCATGGTCGCATTCTTCCAGGCCTGTGGGTGAGGCCAGGACAAGCTGAGAGCTAACCCTGGAGCCTGCAGACATCTGCCCCAGACGAAATACATACACCCCAACCAGCCTCGGACTCTGCCCTCAGATCACAAACCACTCCACTCCACCTGGCTGTCAGCCCCACAGGGGGAGGCAGGCTCCTCGAAATGGCATCCGAGGCTTTCCACAAAGGAGTCCCAAACTACACGCTTGGGGCTTACTTGGAACTGACTACAGCCGAACCTCTCGATTATTCCCTTGTCTCTGCGCTTCTAGAGCTCTGATTCAAAGACGTTTCCCACACATCCAAAAGGGAAGTTTCTGCTTCCTGTGACCAGTCCTCCTGACCTCCCCGAACCCAGGCCCACTTGCTGAGTGCAGCTCAAGCCCCAGATCCTCGGAGCAGCCGCTCTAACGTCATGGGGATGGGCTCTGCTGCTACTCCAGTCTAACGACTCGGGCATGGCCATGACCCTTGTTTGGGGCTAATCCGACATGGCCCCTTCGCAATCAGTTGCGAGGCCAGGAGGCGGCTGCTCAGTCTCCATCGCTCGGCATCTCCCATGCTGCCTAGCTCGGCCACCTTGCCAGGGCGAGGATCCCCGTGAGAATTTGCACCCGGATTACCCAGGTCTCGTTGATGACTTTCTCTAACGTTGTCATCTCCACTTCAGTGAAGATCTGATCCATCTCTGGGATGAGCCGGGCACCCCTGGAAGCCAGAAAAGAGATGGTGAGCCCAAGAGGAAGAGGGCTCAGGGGTGTGCACGCGGGGCATGGGAAGCTGAAGGACACTGAGGCTCGGCAGGACTGAATTAGGAAGAAAAGCAAAGGAGCTGCTCACTTGAGGAACATGCTGGAATGGTTGAGGAGATTATCAAGGGCAGACAACCGTTCAGGCCACTTCTTGCGCTCTTCCACCCGAAAAAACAACCCATGGCATAGCTTCCTCAGTTCGGTCAGCTTCTCCTTCAGCATCTGAGGGATGCGGGGCGGGAGTGGGCAGAGGCGATGAAGGGAGGAGAGGCCGGCCCTGCAGCCAGCCCTGCATCCCAATCACAGCTTCATACCCCAGCTCTCCTCACCTTCTCTGACCCTGGAGAGGAAAGCGAGGGCTCCCATCCCACCCACCATGTCCTGGGAGGCCGCTTACCACGGTGGTGGCCTCAAAGCCCTCGTCCTCCAGCCAGGTGGAGGCCGCGCTGAGCCTCCCAGAGATCTCCTCACGCTGCTCCTCAGTGGACACTTCCTGGTACTCAGGCTGGTACAGTTTGTCCTAGGGAGGAGCACACAGGCCCAAGCATGCACCGAGCCCCTGAGGGCAAGGCTCACAGAGCCAGAGCCTCCTCAGACACCGGGCCCGGGGCAGGCGTACCTCCCAGCCTACCAACCTGGGTCTCAAAGATAAAAGCTTCCAAGCTGTTGGCAGCTTTTTCCCGTTCCTGCTTCTCTAGGTCTCGGAGTGTCAAGTCTTGAAGTCTGTGGGACAAAAAAGAATCAAGCATGAAGGAGAGAACATGCTGAACTTGGACCCTGGGTCAGATAGCTCTTCCTCCCAGGAGAGGGATTCCATACCCTGCCCACCCTACACACACCCTACACACACACACACACACACACACACACACACACACACACACACAGTCTCTACTCACTTTTTTGCTGAGCGGGCCAGCTCTTCCTCAGGTAAGTCAGGCAGGTCCAGGACCACCAGCTCCACCCCAATCTCCTCTACCATTCTCTGCTTCCGGGCAGGCTTCTGCTTCTTTTCTTCCTCTGGGGCTGGAGGAACACCCTCAGACCCTGTTTCCTTTTTCTCACTTGGCTTCTAGTGGGGAAAGAGAGGAGCATATCAGGAAAAGCTTAAGCCCTTCTATTCTCCACAGGCAGGGCTCTGGGGACAAGCAACAAGGCAGGCATCTATGCCCTTGGCCCCTGGGGCCACCCTGGCCTTATTCGGCACCTGCAGCTCACCTGGGCCTCAGACTTTTCCTCATTTTCTTTTTCTGCAGCCTTTTCTTCCTCAGGGGCTGCATCCTCCTTGGGCTCAGCGGGTGGGGGCTGAGAAGTGTCCTCCACAGGGGCCTCAGCCTCCTCCTTGAGCTCTGCCTGCTCCCCAGGCTCATCCTTGCTCCCCTCAGCAGGGCTTTCCTCCTCCTCCTGGGAAACAATCACAGACGCCCCCCACCCCACAGGAAACCGTCACTGTAGCAGAGCCTAAGGCCCAGCCAGAATGCGTCCCCCAGGCTTGTGGCTGCCAGCACAGCGTGGGGGCAGACAGACGACTGGATGGCAACGGTGGCCTAATCGGACAGAGGACAAGGGCTTGGAGAGGAGGGGAATGTGCCCTGGATTCCGAGCACAGGGGCCGCCTGGAGTCCAGAGGATGGTATGGTTCACTGGGCAGGGGAAGGGGTAGTCTAGCCAGTCCCAGGCAGCTGGAAAGCCCACCCCAATCCCTGCCTCCGCTGCTACTCCTGGGGCACATACTCCCTCCCCCGAGCTCCCCTGGCTCCATGCTGGCCTCACCTGGACGGCGTCTGTACCGTTCTCTTTAGTGTCTGCCGTTGTGCCCCCGCCGAACAGGCTAGAGATGGTGTTGCCGAGTTCTGCGAGGAAGAAAGCCCCAAAACTCAAAAGGGCCACAGCAGTGACGCCACCTCACCCAAGGGCAAGGCCTGCCCACCCCTAATGCATACAAGCACATCCTCCCTCACACACACATACGCACACACGCACACGCTCCTCTTACTGGTCAGGGTGGATTCCTCCTCGGGGCTGTCCTCCACCAGGGTCTCAAATACAGACTCCACCTGAAAATAGGGTGAAGAAACACACACACTAAGCCACCTTTCCCCCAGAAATATCCTGTCACTGTGGGCGCGTACTCACGCGCATCCGGGTGACTTATGGCACTGGCCTAGTCCCTCACCAGCCTCCTCCTACTGGCTCCTGAGCCAAGTCACCTCTGCCCCCTTTGATTATGAGCCTTCTGAAGACAGTCCTAGCTCCTTTACCCTGAGCCCTGCACTTCTCTACTCGACAACAGAATGGACCATTTCCCACGGTGTGTTTTAAAAGATATTAACTCCAGACCTACTCTTTGAGAATGACTTACTTAGCCATCCTATAGGTCATGAACCTTACAACACTCATAAGCACTTAGAGGCCCTGAAAACACCATAGCAGATCCACGGTTAGCTGTGTTTAGAAACAAGACTTTTCCATTTCCCAAACTCTTCACATTTCTTATGCTCTAATACCATGTGGAGGAACCACTCTGGGAAGGCTGGTGGGACCTGGGCCCTTGGCCTGTACCCAGGGCCTCCTTCTGCTCTCACCCTGATGAGGCTGAGCACGCCGCTCTCATCCAGGTTGAAGTGGGCCTTGATGCCCTTGGACTCGTGGTCGGGATACTTCTTGAAGCTCTCACCCACACCTTTTAGCTTCACCGTGGTCAAATTCTGGGAGCCGAAGACCCTGAGGGGGGATGAGAGAGCCATTCCAGGGAGCTCACCCAGCCTGCCTCCTCCAGCTCCAGACTACGTAGCTTCCCGGCATGAGATATCTCCCCTTTCCTCCCAGAAGATGCTCACCCCAACCCTGACCGCACAGCCTGCTGCCCGTGTCAGCCCTGTGGCCCCAGATCCTCCCTCCCATCCCGACCACCTCCCTCACCGAAGATCCTCGGGCCCCAGGAAGCCCAGGTCGCCATAGTTGATGTGGAAGTTGAAGTCGTGGTTGTAGCGGTTAAAGGTGATGACTTTGCGTTGAGGGTAGGGCCCCATTCGGGAGAAGAGAACACGCTTATTGTGCTTCAGGCTGCGAACCCCAGGCTCCTCCTCCACCTCCCTCGTGAACTCCACCTACACAGCAGGCAGAGAGGAGGCACACTGGAGAGCCGGAGCACGTCTGGAGTAAGGGTACGCGGAGAACGTCAGCGGGCAGAGAAACAAGGGGACAGGCTAGAGCAGACAGAGGGAGCGTGCTCAGTGAGGTAAAGGGAGCTTGTCACCCGATCAGACGGGCCTACTCACCAGGATGGGGTAGATGACCGCATCTCGGACTACAAATGGCTTCACCTTGAAGGCTTTGCTGAGCGCGGCTGCCTGGTACACGGCCCCCATGGCAGCTGCTTCGTCTGCGTTGATGTTCTTCCCTAGTTCCTCCCTGTGGAAGTCCCGGGCTTCAGCACGTCGTCTCTAGAGCAGCCGGCCTGGCCACCCTCTCCTCAGCCCTGCAGACGCCCAGCCCCGGAGCCCCAACCCCACCGCCTCAACCCCCACACTCACTTGCCCACAGCCTTCAGCAGCACCTCCTGAACTTTAGGGACCCGAGTGGCCCCGCCGACCAGGATCACCTGCTCGATCTCATCCTGCAGAGAAAGAATGGGACACACAACAGCTGGGTGTTAGCCCTCCTCCTCAGCGCTGACTCGTTCCTTAACACTCCTGCCCCCTCCTGCCCGCCAACCTGTCACCCTCTCTCCCACCCGCCTCTCCACCCCAGGCCCACGCCTGACTCGCCCTCACCAAATTCATCTCGGCACTCTGGAGGGCCTGCTGTACGGGCCCAGGTACTCGCTCAAACAAGTCTGCACACAGCTCTTCAAACTCCACTCGGGTCACTTTCGCCTTAAAGTCCACATCGTCCATCAGGCCCTCGATCTGGGGGAGGATGAGGCACGTCAGAGTTCCCACCCAGGTCCTCCTCTGGCTGGGCAGGTCAGAAGCCGAGGGGCTGGGACTTTGGGGGGACGGCAGGAGGCTGAGGAAGAAGGGATAGGCCACACCACATGCCAGCAGCCTAGCTCCGGAGGCTGGGGTCCTCCCCCCTCGGGCGGGGAATATTTTCCCTCAAGCAGCCACGCGTGGGCACCTGTGCCATGTGATCAGCGTTGGCACTCAGGACGGTTTTGAGTCGATTCGCCTCCCGCAGCAGCTTGGCCATCGCACGGGGGTTCTCCCGCACGTCCTTTGCTCTCTGGCCCTTGCGCTGTTCATTGAAAAGCTTAGCCAGGTGCTCACGCAGCCGGAGCTCCATCTCCAGGCCCCCCAGGGTGCGGTCAAATCTATTCAGGACACGGTGACAGAGAAAAGTGTGAGGAACACACAGGGTCCCTGACTCTTGTTCCACGTACGTGGCTGACACCTCAGTGATAGGTCGCCTCCTCCTCCAATCCGCTATATTTACTGGGTGTCAAGTATGTGCTGGTCTCAGGGCATGCGATTGGGAGAAAAAAGTCTGGGTCCCCGCTACCAAGGAGTTTACAATCTAGCACTGAGCAAACACACGAACGTGAAGCGTGTACCACCCCATGAGTTGTGACGGACAGACAAGCAACAGCACCAAAAGACGGAAAAGGGAAGTGTCGTCTACTTGCTGATGTCAGGGAAGGTTCTGTGGAGATGTGATAATTGAGCTGCAATCTGAAGGACGAGTGGAAGTAACGAGGTGAAGAAAAGTGGGAGAGAGGGGGAACCGCACCCAAAAGGAGCCAGCCCAGTACGTTCCCAAGGAGGGCAGGCGCGGCTGGCGCTCAAAGAGCAAGGGGCTCTGGGTAGAGACAAGTGGGAGGAGTCAGGGCTCCCACAGGCTAATGTAAAAGGTGTGAGGGTTTTTTTTTTTTAAAGAAACAGATTATAATCAGTCCAGCATTTTGAAAAGAACCCTCTGGCTGCAATGTGGAGAAAAAACTGGAAAGGGGCGCCTGAGTGGCTCAGTGGGTTAAACCCTCTGCCTTCACCTCAGGTCATGATCTCAGGGTCCTGGGATCGAGCCCCACATCGGGCTCTCTACTCAGTGGGGAGCCTGCTTCCTCCTCTCTCTCTGCCTGCCTCTGTCTACTTGTGGTCTCTGTCTGTCAAATAAATAAATAAATAAAAATCTTTAAAAAAAAAAAAAACTGGAAGGAGGCCACACTGGAGGCAAGGAGACCTTTCCTAACCCTGCAGGTCAGAGATGATGGTAGCCAGGACTCAAGCGCTGGCAGGAGAGCTTGCCAGAAAGAAGTGGGTTTGAAAGAGAGGACAACGTTGTCAACAACTACGCCAGAAAAGACAAGAACAGCGAAACAACTGCATGTGGTCTGTGGGTTTCCTTAGAAGCTGCTCAGGAAGGTCCCTGCTTTTCAAAATTCCCAAACCGTCCTCATCCCTCCCCGTCTTCCCCCTGGTTCTTCCAAGAGGTACCCCGTGATGATCGATACTTCAGGAGAGAATTCGTGCAGGAAAATGAGGCGGCTGCCCCTCCGAGAAGCCCCGACCCGAGTGTGTCTCAGCGAGCCCAGCACCGACTTACCCCACACCCCGGACCTGCAGCTGCGGCTGCATCCCTGCCTCCTTGGTCTTCACTGTCTGGTAGGTCACGATGGTGCACACAGTGCTGCCAGAGCCCATGTCGTAGAACATGACATTCTGCAGAGACACCAAGACAACGGTCACGGGAACCTCATCTAACTCCAGCCGCTACACCCACTCTCTGCTTGAGGCTGAAAAGCTCCAAAAGCGGCCAAAAGGGCCATTCTCTTGCTGCATCCTGGCAAGGGCCAGCCATGCACACGAGATGCCAAACACGCCGAGTGGCCTCCATCCTCAAAACCAGCCACCCTCTGGCCGGAAGTTCCTCCCTGGCTTACCTGGGCGGTGGTGTTGATATCTTTCCGGCGGAAGACCCCATAGCTGAGGGCCGTGGCGGTGTTGTCATTGATAAGCTGGAGCACTTTGAGGCCGGCCATGCGTGCGGCCTGCAGCACGGCTCGGCGCTCAGCCTGATTGAAGAAGGCCGGCACCGTGATCACCGCGTCTTTGATGGGCTGCTCTACATAGGACAACAGAACGGGGCTCCCACCAGCTCCATGCCTTGGATGACACTTTCCTAGCCTTGGTGCTATTGGCATTTGGGGCCAAATAACTCTTTGCTGTGTGGGGCTGTCCTATGCATTGTAGGACGTTTGGCAGTGTCCCCGGCCCGGTAGATGCCAGGAGAAGCTCCCCAGATAACCAAAGCAAAGATATCTTCTAATATGGCCGAAGTTTCCCTGGGAGACAAAGCTGCCCCACTAGGAGACCCTAGGGAACCTGGCCACCACCGGCCCCACCTTAGCTACTCACCAGCAAAATCCTCAGCCAGGGAACGGGAGTAGTTGAGAACCATGCCAAGCACCTCTTCAGGCGAGAACTGTAGCTGCCTGGGGGAAAGTGGATCGTTAGAGGCAAGGACAACTGCGAGCACTAGAGGAGCCCCCCGGGCCTGCTGAGCCCGCCGTCCCCAGCAGAGCACTCACGGGCTGATCTGGAAGTGCACGGTCTGCCTCTGTGGGTCGAAGCCTAGCTCGTGCTCTGGAAAACGAGCTCTGTAAAGGGCCACGTGAGGGTTTCCCTCCTGCTTTCCCAGGAGGTGCTGGAAGTAACGCAGTGTCGCCTTTGGGTTCTTGATAGCCTGAGAGGAGGTAAAGAAGGAATAGAGTATGAGGCTCCCGAGCCCACCGTCACCTACCTCTCACTTCAGAGGTCGAAGGGCTCAGGCTCTGGGGTCTGTCATCTTCTCCCCTCTGCCCACCACTCTGGGAAGGGGTGGGCTGCTAAGCTCACCATGCTTGCTGCACTGTCTCCAAAGAATCTTTCATTTTCTTTCAGGGTCACAGTCACTGGGGTTTTCCTCCGGGATTCCCTGAAGAGAGACACAGGGCCCAGATGCCTACAGCAGGGTGTGGCCTCAGGAGCCCCAACACCCCAAATACAACCACTCAGACACCAGACTGTTGGGGGCCCTAGGAAGCATACACACTGACTTGGAGCACAGACTCCCCTCTTTCCCTACCCCGGACACTGGGGTCGCACTCACTTGTTCAAGACAATTTCCATGGGCACTCCGGGTTTGACGATGGCCACCTTCATCGACTCGCTGCCCAGGTCCACAGACATCACAGCCAGTGCGTCTGCAAAGGAAACAGATTTGTCAATTCGCCCCTCTTCCCCCACATTCTTGAGTCCCTTCTAACCAAAGGACACCTCTCTCCACAGAAAAGATTAAAAAAGTGAAAAGATAAAGGACTGAATTCAGCAACTCCAGTCCAGAGGCTTCCAACCAGAAGTTCCCCTCCCACCATGGATCATTCATCATTCACTCATTTATTCTTCTTCTAAGCCTGCTCCTGGGGTACACACCACTCAGTGCCAACAGGTCGGCCAAGAGCACAGCCATCACAGCCCAACAGGCTAGTCTCCGCAGCCTCTGACTCCTGATGGTGGCTGCCATTGTGCCTCTGAGGGAGGAGAAAAACAACACTTGTAACCGGATGCCCTGTGTGAAGAAGACAGAACCTCATCCCAGAACAGAGAAGCTTTAAGATTCATACTCCACGGTCTCCCCGGGGCTGAGTAGCCTACAATCCCCCTCCTCTCCCTTCTGATAATGACCCGGGATTCTAACCACACAAAGGGTCCTGGGCTCCATCCAGTACATCCCTAAACAAGGAAGGTACCAAGACGGAAGAAAGGAGACCAGAACCTTCCGTCCACTGCATAGGCTATAACCGGCGCACCCTAGCCCTGCCCCGGGCTGTCAGACACCTTGGGCGAGACCAGGGATCTCCGTCCAGGGCTCAACTACCTCCCTACACCTGGAGCTCCCCCGCTGGCTGGGGAAAGCCAGGCCGGGCCTGAACGGGAACTGAGAGGTGGTGACGTTGGAGGAGGCTGGGATGTTAGAAGGGCCTGTCTCCTTCTCGGTATCCCTTTGGGGTGTCCCGCCCCGCCCCCCGTTCTCCATCCCAACCCCCGGCCCCGCTGCCTACACAGACGCCGTGCCAAGAGCGCTAAGATTCTTCGCCGGGCGGGCACCGAGTCCCCCGAGTTCACCTAAGCCTCACCTGGCGAAGGCGGCGGCTCCCACTCCGGGAAACGCGGCCCGGCCCACCCCTAAGACGTGGGGGCGCCCCAGGGACTGAGCTTCGGGGCCAAGAGCACCGGCGTCCGTGCGGCCCTCGCTCCCGCTACCGACCCGCCCCCGGAGCTAGCACGTTGCCTCCTCCCGGAGGGGTGGCCCGCTCCCATCGCCATCCCCCCCCCCACCCCCCCACCGCTTGCCTGCGCTCCTGTGGCCCCAGCTCTGGGACAGACGCGGCGGCGGACGTACCCACGAGGCCGGCAGCGCGCCCCCAAACCCGCGCCCTTCACAACTCCCCTCGGTTTGCAAACTGTTACATTAGCCACCAATCTCTCGGCGGCGTCTCGCGCACCAGCCGGCCCCGGACGCGGCGCGCGCTCATTGGAGCCTCCGCCGCCCGGCCCTGCGCCGCGCGCCCGGCCACGCCCCCGCCGCCCCGGCGCGCGCTCCCATTGGGCCACGTCCTAGGCCCGCCCCCTCCTCCGTCGCCGGCTCGGGCCTGGGAGGCCGCCGAGGGGCCAGTCCGCCAGTTGGGGGAAAACTGCCGACGCTGACTGGGGATTGGACCACGTCACGGGGCCCGGGCGTCCGCCCCCGTGCGCTCGCGGACCTTTCCGGCCTCGGCGCTGGATACCCGACTGCCGGGGTCGGGAATGACCCGAGGCCGGTGCGAGTGGGCTCACGGACAGTCCCGCAGTCGGCCCCCTTCCTCTGGTCACCTGGGGAGCCCCGGCCGAGGAGTGGGAGTGACCCGCATCCCCTCCGTAGCCACGCGGAGGAGGCGCTCGGTTGTTGGTTGGTATCGAACTGCCCTAGGCTCTGGATAGAAATCAGAATGGCTGCGCTACAGGTTTAGTTCACCCCGCCCCGTTTCACCGATGACACTAAAGCCACCAGAAGAGATGATGTTCGCTAAAGGGACGGAGATGACGCTAGTTATCAGTGGCAGAATTTGGCCTGGACTCCTTACTCTAAGCTCCATTTTTATGAAACGGAATATTCCAGAATGCAAAGCGCTGAGGCTGTAATTGGGCGTGAAGGCACCACCTCATGTTTTCATTCCATTAAATCTTATGTGGCTTCCCTTCTCTTTTCCTGCTTCTGTCCGAATTAAAGTACCTCAGACAGGTATTTGGCGCTTCTCCCTCCCTCCTCTGTATTTTTACAGCCCCATGGAAGTGTGCACAGTCCTTGGAAAGCGCCCCGCCCCCCGTTTTATTGATATGAGCTCACATTTCTTAAATGTGGAAAATGGATCTCCTGTTTCCTCCCTCTCCCGAAATCAACTCTAGGGGTCCCTTCACAGAAGTCTCCTTAAGGCCCTGGCCGTAACTGCCATGGCTTGTTTAAGGAACTCTTAGCTGTTCTTTCCCTACATTTTTCATGATGCTTAGGGGGATAGAGGAGTCAGGTTTCTATGCTTAGAAGATAAACCAACTGGCAGTACCAGGGAGAAGTCGATTTTTCTCCAATTTGTGGGTTGTTCAGTCTTCATATGGAGACCTTGGTAGAAACAAGGAGGAATAAATCCCTTTTATACCATCCTCAGCCTCATCTCTGGAGCTATTTGCTGTTATCAGTGTGGTGTGTAACCTAACAGGCCTCTTCTGTGCATTTACTTACATAGGTATCTTGAAAGATGTAGCTTTTGCGTTTTTGTAAATGATAGAATGTTATAGAATTGGATTGTTTGCAACCTGCTTTTTTCTTCTTTTTTTGTAACTAAGAACAAATCGTAAGAATTTTCCATATCTGCGTGTAAAGATTCACCTCATGGTTTACTGCTGTAGAACATTCCACAGCATGGGGGTTGGTTAGCCACAGTGATGGACACATATGTTGTCATTTCAGTCCCACTAAGAAAGATTTTGTTTCTGTATGACTGACTCTACTTTTGGGTAGCTATGTAGGATGGTAGATTCTTTCCATCCATTTCTTTCTTTTTTAAATTTTTATTTAAAATGTATTTAAAAATTTATTTAAAAAGATTTTATTTACTTATTTGAGAGCGAGAGAGAGCACAAGCAGGATGAAGAGCAGAAGGAGCAGAGCCCGATGTGGGACTCAATATTGGGATTCCAGGATCATGACCTGAGCTGAAGGCAGACGCTTAACCAGCTGAGCCACCCAGGTGCCCTTCTTTCCATCTGTTTTAAACAGATTTTGCATTTTTAAGATTTATTGGGCCTTTGTCACATATAAGCACAGTACCAGGTATGGGATTCCACAGATGGGGATGACCGTGTCCTTGCTTTTGGAAAATCACAGTCTGTTGGGAAACAAACAGGTTTATGGTATCAATGCACTTACTAAAAACCTATTGAATGGCTGCAAATTGGGAAAGCAAAAAGATTAGTGTGCCCTGCTCCTGAGCTCCCATCCCCAGAATATCCTTGGTGGGAGCACAGGTTTGCTGCAGTGATGGTTTTCGACCTGGGAATTTGTCCCTTTGGGAGATGTAGCAGGTGCAAGTCCTCTGGGGAGTCACCTATTTTGTCCTCTGAACAGAGGGGAGAAGTGTTTCACAAGGACACGTTGTAAAACAATGGGAACGTTTAAAAGTAAAACACGTGATTTAGATCGACCAAAGCAGCTGAATTCGCTAGTTCTTGTTTAGAATAACTTGTTAATAACATTTGAGGACTACATCCCTTCCCCCACACTGAGCAGAAACCCACAAGTTGCCACCTTGCAGAACATACACCAAACTGACAGAAGACAGGCGCCCCCAATTTCACTTTAGATATAAAGTTTAAAACCAGGCAAAACTGGGGCGCCTGGGTGGCTCAGTGGGTTAAAGCCTCTGCCTTCGGCTCAGGTCATGATCCCAGGGTCCTGGGATCGAGCCCTACATCGGGCTCTCTGCTCAGCGGGGAGCCTGCTTCCTCCTCTCTCTCTCTGCCTGCCTCTCTGCCTACATGTGATCTCTGTCAAATAAATAAATAAAATCTTAAAAAAAAAAAACAGGCAAAACTAAGCTATGGTGATAGAAGTGGAGATGGTTCTCATTTTGTGGGGTGGTAGTGTTTAGAAGAGGGCATAACAGGTTTCTTGGGGTCCTGGCATTGCTGTTTGCAATGCTTGTTGCAATGGCTTTGTGAAAATTTAATGGGCTGCTTTATGTACGCTTTTCCATGTATATGTTGAACTTTAATAAAAATTTTAAAAATAGGGTGCCTGGGTGGCTCAGTGGGTTAAGCCTCTGCCTTCAGCTCAGGTCATGATCTCAGGGTCCTGGGATTGAGCCCTGCATCAGGCCTCTGCTCAGCAGGGAGCCTGCTTCCCCCTGTGTCTCTGTCTGCTTGTGATCTGTCAAATAAAATCTTTTTAAAAAATAAAAAAAAAATTTAAAATATTTTATATGTGTTGCACAAAAGACTAGAAGATTTGGGGCGCCTGGGTGGCTTAGTCGGTCAAGTGTCCAACTCTTAATTTTAGTTCAGATCATGATCTCAGGGTTGTGAGATCAAGCCCTGCATCAGGCTCTGCGCTGAGCATGGAGCCTGTTTAAGATTCTCTCTCTCCCTCTGCGTGACTCTCTTACCCCTCCCCCCTCCCTCCCTCCCTCCCCAGCACTGCTGCTCTCTCTTTCTCGGTCTCTCTCTCAAAAAAGAAAACAAAACTAGAAGGTTTGATTTTTGCCGGAAACCTTAAGCAGGGGAAAACTTACTTTTATCAGGAGAAGCTGCACCAGATGAGTTTTCCCCACTTCTTCACCAGTGGTTTTAGAATTACAAAAATATGGTTACTGAAAAAAACTGGAAGAACATGACAAACAAAGAATAAAATAAAACCACCCACAATTGAATTTTCTAAATTAAATACTTTTAGGATTATGTTGTATATCCACACACACACTTTAAACTTTAATGGAAATAATATTTTGTGACTGTTTTTCATTTAATTTACTGAGAACATTTTCCTATGTCATTTTTTCTCTACAGAATTTTCAGTGGCTATCTATAGAATTGCAGCATGAAGAACTATAATAATGTATTTATCAAGATTACTGTTTGACAATTAGGTTGTTTCTTTTTTTCTGCTGTTATAAAACTGCAATAGACACTTATTGTCAAGTCTTTATTCAGGTCTACCCCTTATAATCTACTTAGGATAAATTCCTAGAAGTGGTTATGCAGGCTTAAATTCCTCTTTAGGCATTTGATATATTCTGCCAAGTTGCCCTCCAGAAAGATTTATCATCTCTGCTCCCAACAGCAGTGAGTGACAGCGCCTGTACCTTTAGACACTAGTAAGAATACTGATGTATTTCTGTGGTCCTGGTATTATGAATTTGAATAGGATGGGAGGTGTGGAAGAGAAGGCAAAAGATTGGGAACATTTCACAGTTTGCATTGAGATGGGGATGATTGTGTCAAGAGAAAGCAAGACTTCCAGTTTTCTTGAAATCTGTCATTTCACAACCGCATAGAGAATTGCTCAGAATTATGAACAAATTTATGGAATGGGTTTTAAAAAAAATAAATAAATCGAGCACCCAGAATATGGGGCTTTAGAGTCGGACAGACCTGGATTTGCCTGTAAACACCACTTTCTACGTGTGTGACTCTAGGCAAGTTGTTCAGCTTTCCTGAGCCTCAGTTTCTACAGCAATTAAAAGCGACCTGCTGGCACATGCCTGACAGGGCTGATGTAGAGGGGGGTAAGGTGCTTAGCACAATGCTTGGGACGCCCGAAGCACCAAATAGACATTAGTTAACTACTTGTTTCTGTTCTTAGTGGGGAGAAATACGACTTAAAAATGGGCACTACTGCAGTGTTAAAAGCTTGGTTAAGTGCTCTGCCAAGTTCATGGGGAATTTCCTTTCTCTTTTGGGGGCCAGATTTTCACAATCAATAATCAACTAATTGCTTCCTCCTGTTTCACTGTAGCTTTGGAAGTTGGGCTCTCCTGTATGTGGAGACCTCTGAGTATATTTTAAAATTTTATTTATTTGTTAGGGAGAGGGAAAGAGCACAAGCAGGGGGAGTGGCAGGCAGAGAAAGAAGCAGGCTCCTCAGTGAGCAGAAACCCCCATGTGGGACTTGATCTTAGGACCCTGGGATCATGACCTGAGCTGAAGGCAGACGCCCAACCAGCTGAGCCACGCAGGCGTCCTTCTGAGTTTATTTTAGATTGACCTTCCTGTTGCTAAAGTGGAAACTTCTGCTAGCCCTCATACGGGCTAAGAGAAAAAAAACCCAGACCTTTCAGTATTCTGGAAAATGGTTTCTACCCCGAGAGCCAGATGAGAAAAAACAAAACAAACTGATAGAAAATAAAAGCTTGTAGCCAGAACAAGAAGTGTTCCTGTTTTGCTCCAGTGGATATGACTGTTCTGTATGTCACGGACAGCAGTTTGCTGAAGAGGAAAAGAGGCCATGGCTAGGCACTCCTTGATTCTGAATTGTGATCTCTTTAATTTCAAGCTGAAGACTTAAATTGCTTCTTTTTTTTTTTTAAAGATTTTATTTTATTTATTTATTTATTTGATAGACAGAAATCAGAAGTAGGCAGAGAAAGAGGGGGAAGCAGGCTCCCCGCAGAGCAGAGAGCCCGCGACGCGGGGCTGGATCCCAGTACCCTGAGACCATGACTCGAGCCGAAGGCAGAGGCTTTAACCCACTGAGCCACCCAGGTGCCCCTTGAATTGCTTCTTTATCTTTAGTCCATTTAGACCTCAAGTTCTCCATATGCAGAACTATAACTGAATTAGTACATCATTTTCTGTGCAGTTTGCCTGCTTATCTTCCTTACTATACTGAAGTTCCTGGATTTAGACAAGTATAACAAAAAGATAAATCCTTGTTTATGTTCTTTTTAAAAAATTATTTATTTATTTATTTATTTATTTGACAGAGAGATGGCGAGAGAGGGAACACAAGGAGGGGGAGTGGCAGAAGGAGGGGGAGAAGCAGGCTCCCCGCCAAGCAGGGAGCCTGATGCAGGGCTCAATCACAGGACCCCAGGATCACAACCGGAGCCAAAGGCAGACACCTAATGACCGAGCCACCCAGGTGCTCCTCCGGTGTCTGTTCTGACAAGTATAGCCCAGCTTCACGCTTCAGAAAAGTGTCTAATTAAAGGTTAGGGACCGGAAGAACTTTGATGTGCTCACCCAGGGAGAGTCACTTGAACCTCTTGGAGACTCCGTTTCCCACCAGAGATAATGATACTTCTGCAAATGGTTGCTATGAAAAGTCCATAAAAAGAGAAAGCACCCTGTTAGGTATAATTCATTATATAAAATTAAGGACTGGTTACTGTCAGACCTTTCTTTAAAAAAATTTTTTTAATTTATTTATTTGACAGCATGTGCATGAGAGAGCACAAGCAGAGGGAGCAGCGGCAAGAGGCAGAGGGAGAAGCAGGCTCACTGCCAAGCAGGGGAACCCGACTGACTCAGGGCTCAATCCCAGCACCCTGGGATCACGACCTGAGCCAAAGGCCGACGCTTAACCAACTGAACCACCCAGGCATCCCTGTCAGTCCTTTCTGAGTCTGTCCCTCATGGTGGTGGTTGAGCTCCCTAAAGGGCAAGAATCATGTCTTGTTCATATTTACATTCTGGGCAGTTAGTACAATTGCAGGAATAGTGAGTACTTGATACATGTTTGTCAAGAGGAGGAAAGGAGGGCGCCTGGGTGGCTCAGATGGTTGGGTGTCTGCCTTCGGCTCATGATCCTGGGGTCTTGGGACCCAGTCCCTCATCTGGCTCCCTGCTCAGTGGGGAGCCTGCTTCTGCCTCTGCCCCCCTCTCTCTCTCTCTTTCTCTCATGAATAAATAAACCTTAAAAAAAAAGAGGAAAGGAAGGAAGGCAGTAAGTCTGAACAGGTGCAATGGGTTGTGAATCCCTGCTTTTGTATCCTTGTGCCCTCATCAATAGGACCGAATGGACACAGGCTTTCCCAGGTTCAGGTATCATAGGAAGACTCTGGGCCTCTGCCATTGGACAGTAGGGGGAGCACCCAAATCAAGAACAAAGATGCCCCTCTGCTGTTCACATCTCTGCGTTCACGTTACTTCTTTATTTTATTGAAAAATGATTGATATACAACATTATGTTAGTTTCAAGTATACACCCTACCAATGTGATATTTAAATACATTACAAAATGGTCACCATGTAAATCTAGTTAACCATCTGTTGCTATACAAAGTTTTTACAATATTATTGACTATATTCCTTATGTTGTACATTACATCTTTATCTTATGTATTGTATAAATACATTTTAACCCCTTTACCCGATGCACTTGGGTGGTTCAGTCTGTTGAGTGTCTGGCTCTTACTTTTGGCTCAGGTCATGATCGCGGGATGGAGTTCCACGTGGGGTGCAGCGCTTAGGCCAGAGTCTTCTTGGGACTCTCCCTTTCCCTCTCCCTCTGCTCCTCCCCCTGCTTGCATGCTCTCTCTCTAAACAAAAATAAAATCTTTTTTTAAAGATTTTATTTATTTATTTGGCAGACAGAGATCAGAAGTAGGCAGAGAGAGAGGGGGAAGCAGGCTCCCCACAGAGCAGAGAGCCCGCAATGCGGGGCTCGATGCCAGTACCCTGAGACCATGACCCGAGCCGAAGGCAGAGGCTTTAACCCACTGAGCCACCCAGGCGCCCCAAAAATAAAATCTTAAAAAAAGACAAGGGGCGCCTGGGTGGCTCAGTGGGTTAAAGCCTCTGCCTTCCGCTCAGGTCATGATTTCAGGGTCCTGGCATCGAGCCCCGCATCAGGCTCTCTGCTCAGCAGGGAGCCTGCTTCTTCCTCTCTCTCTGCCTGCCTCTCTGCCTACTTGTGATCTCTGTCTGTCAAATAAATAAATAAAATATTAAAAAAAAAAGACAATCCCTTTTACCTCTTTCACCATCCTTCACCCCCTCTCCTCACATCCTCACATTGCTCCTTTTTTTTTTTTTTTAATGTAAGCTCTTTGTCCAGCGTCAGGCTTGAACTGATGACCCCAAGATCAAGAGTCGCATGCTCTACCAACTGAGCCAGCCAGGCACTCCCCACGTTGCTTCTTTTAACATCTATTATCCATAGTCTTAACAAATGAAATCCACACAATATCCAAAAAATTTAAGGAATGGTACAAAATACACTCAGCATATGAAAGAGTCGACTCCCCATTTGTGCTTCTGCCCATGGGTTCAGATTCTGAAACTGTGACAGAGGAAAGAAATCTGAGCTGGACCTCAGGAAATCAATGTGAAATAGACAGTTTCTTTCTCTCACTTATCCCTTTAGCAAATGGGGCACCACCTTTTTTCTCAACCAGACTGAGGAGAGGAGGGGGTAAGGGGAAAATCATCCACATTCATTTCTTCAACCAAACGTGGCATATCTACCAGCTCTGTTAAGCCTGGTTCCTGGTAAACAAAACACAGCCCCACTCTCTGGGAACTCCTGGTGGGAACAAAGAGTAAAATAGTCTGGAAATAAAAAGCTGTGGGGGAGAGGGGTGCAAAACAAACTCCACAAATACTAACCACATGGTCACTTTTTCACACATCCATATTATCTCAAAATGAGTGTCATTCCTGTACATAGCTCCTTGGGACACCAAACTGTACACCTACAGTTTTCCACGCGAACAGTTGGTTTAGCTATAGATGGAAATGGTGGGTGGCCATGGAATATCTTGGACACTTGCCACTTGTTAAATCACTTGGCTCTCAGAGCTAACCCTTCCAGGCATTTTCCCTGTGTTGGGCTTATGTCCCATACCCTCCCACTATAGAAAGGGAAAGAAAGCCCACGTTCTTGAGAGTTCCTGCACCATGAGTATATCCTAGCTTCGTTAAGAAACATATTCTACGTGTCTACTTCATGCCACACACTCTAACAGAGGGACACAAAAATGAATGTAAGACTCTGTGGTTTGCAATCTGTATCTGGAGGCAGATGCAAACTTCTAATTTTAGCTCTCCGCTCCTACAGCTGAAAAGCCAGTTTCATATACCTTCATTTATGCCTCAAAACAGCCCTGGGAGATCGGGACATAATGCACTTAAGCACAGTGGGTTACAATTCACAAGGCGCCTGACATTCCTCACCTTTTTTTCTTCAAGATTCTATTTATTTGAGAGGAAGAGAGCGTGCAGGGTGAGGGGCAGAAGAAGAGGGAGAGAGAATCTCAAGCAGACTGCGCTGAGCCCAGAGCCCCAGCGAGGGTAGATTCCACAAACTTGATATCAAGACCTGGGCGGAAATCAAGAGTTGATGCTTAACCGACTGAGCCACCCAGGCGCCCTCATATGCCTCATCTTGATTCCTCATTGTCCATGCATTTAATAAGGGAGGAACCTGATGCTCAAAGAGGTGAAGGGTCTAGCACTTCAGAAGCATTTTACCCAGTGCACGTATAGAGCCAACGAATTAGCAACCGGAGGAGTGAGTGAGTGACCCGCTAGGAATCCTACATCAGGCGGGCCCCACCCACTGGGCTGGGGAAGCTGCCACTCGGACTTCAGGGCGCATGTGCAGTCTGGCTCCAGGAAGCTGTCCTATCACGTGATCCTTGCGCGCCTCTCACATGACCTCTCTCCCAGAGGCGGGGACCTTGGGCCAAGATGGCGGCTTACCTGCAGTGGCGGCGCTTCGTTTTCTTCGACAAGGAGCTGGTAAAGGAGCCGCTAGGGAATGATGGGGCTGCTCCTGCGGCTGCACCTGCTTCAGGACCCGCTGCTTCCAAGTTCCTCTGCCTCCCTCCCGGCATCACTGTCTGCGACTCCGGCCGAGGGAGCCTAGTCTTTGGAGATATCCTTCCTCTGGAGCTGTCTGTTCCCTTCCCAGATCCCTGAAGAGATCCAGCTGGGATGGAATCTGTCGGGCATAGGGGTTAGTGTTGCGTGCCACTTTCCTTTAGATGGGTGCCCAGTGCTCCTTTTGCGGCTTGAGGGAAGAAAGAAGGAAGTCCATTCTCTCAACTTGTTACCAACTGAGCAATCCTGGACAAGTCACTTAACCTTCTTGGGCTTCAATTTACTTATCTGTGAAAAGGGTATGAAATATCAACTTGGCAAAGTCGTTTTTTAAAGAGATTTTATTTATCCACTTCAGAGAGAGAGAGAGAGAGAGAGATCATGAGAAGGGAGGTCAGAGGGAGAGGCAGACTCGCGGTGGAGCTGGGAGCGTGATGCGCGACTGAATCCCGGGACTCCGGGATCATGCCTGAGCCCAGAGCAGTGGCTTAACCAACTGAGCCAGCCAGGCCACGACAAGGTTATTTTTAAGATCAGTCAGAACGATGAATGCATGTAGGCTTTACAGGATGAACGTGTTAGATGTCATTACCTCCCCTGCGTAGATCATGGGCAAGGAGATAAATGAAAGCGAGAGTTTGTTGCTTTGTTCTTGACAGTGTTGGTACTAAACTCTGGCCTTCTTTTTCACTCTTTTAAAGATAGGGACTTTCCAGAGATGATATGTGGGAAAATCCTCGAAAATTTTAAGGAGTTGGATGTATGTTAGTAGTTATCTGGGTTCTGGTCTAAATATATCTCTTTGGAAAGGAGGCTCCTTGACTATTTTGCACATATGGAAGGCCAAATCTGGTTCTTGCCTCGCTCCCTACAGCTGACAGGCTTCCAAGCCTACAAACTGCGGGTGACACACCTGTACCAACTGAAGCAGCACAATATTTTGGCATCTGTTGGTGAAGATGAAGAAGGCATCAACCCCCTGGTGAGTCCTAGAAAGGAAGTGGGAAAGGACCAGAAGACTAGAATGATTGTTGGAGGGGACTAGCATTCACATATCCGAGGTGTGTTCACAGGTAAAGATCTGGAACCTGGAGAAGAGAGATGGTGGCAATCCACTCTGCACCCGAATCTTCCCTGCCATCCCAGGAACAGAGCCGACAGTTGTGTCTTGTTTGACTGTCCATGAAAATCTCAACTTTATGGCCATCGGTAAGCAGCAGGCAAACGTAACGCTCCGTGATTCTTTACAGATTTTCTTCAGAGTTGCTTCTGCACCTTGTCTTCGTTGTTTTAACGAGATCATTTTGTACTGAACTCAGGCCTTTGAGATATTAAAGTTTGGAGTGGGAAAGCAGTCAGTTTTGTTCTTTGAAAAAGAGTCCGTGAGTACCGATTTTTATGTTAACCACCGGGAAAGCTGGGTATGAGAAGAAAGTTTGTCACTTCCAACAACTGCCTCAAATGGTCTTTTTCCCTTTCTGTGCTTCCTGATCTTTTCAGTCTCAGTGAAGTGCTGTTTCCTGCTCTCCTACAGGTTTCACAGATGGCAGTGTTACATTGAACAAGGGAGACATCACCCGGGACCGGCATAGCAAGACTCACATTCTGCACAAGGGCAACTATCCTGTAACTGGGCTGGCCTTTCGCCAAGCGGGAAAAACCACTCATTTGTTCGTTGTGACAACTGAGAATGTTCAGGTATGAGTTAGGGGCAGGCAGGGGAGGGTTCTCCATTGCTCAGGGGCCTAGGGTAAGGAAGTGACAAGAGACGTAGGATTCTTAAATTTTTCATCATGTAGTCTTGAGTCATTTGCCTTGCTTAATATTTAATTTCTTCATTTAAGAGATGAGGAAGAGTCAGAATTAGGAAAAGAGCTAGAGCTTCTAGTTAAAGACCTGAATTTTCTTCCTAACTTATTAAGCGACATTGGACAAGTTGCTTTACTTTGCTGGTTCCTGGTGCTCTTCTTATTTCTAACAGCCTACTCTCAGGAATAATCTTTTGGTAAAACTGTACAAGATTATTGTATTTCTATTGGTGGCAGGATTCCATTAGTAGGTAGTGATAGTATACACATAGGAAGGCAGTGTGGTTCTTGCTTTCATATGCATATACATATATATTTTTTTTTCCTTAAAACCTTAGATTTAGAGATTTAGAGAATTAGAGAGAGTGCGCACATACGCAAGCATGGAGCATGAGTGGGGTGGAAGGAGCAGAGGGAGAGGGAGAAGCAGGCACCCCACAGAGCAGGGAGTGCAACATGGGGCTCGATCCCAGGACCCTGGGATCATGACCTAAGCTGAAGGCAGATGCTCAGCTGACTGAGCCATCCAGGCACCGCCCCCCCCCCCCAGCTTATATATTTAGTAGATGGGTGATGGTTAACGGACAAAGCAAACAGCTAGAGAAAGTCTTAGGGTGCTGTGAGTTAGAGAGAGAGCCAGTATGGAGTTGGGAATACCTTTGGGAAGGCTTAGATGCCCGCTCCTGAAAGGGAGCCTGTTAATCCCTTTCTTCTCACAGTCCTATATAGTTTCTGGAAAGGACTACCCTCGTGTGGAGTTGGACACCCATGGTTGTGGCCTGCACTGCTCAGCCCTAAGTGACCCTTCACAGGACCTGCAATTCATAGTGGCCGGAGATGAATGTGTTTATTTGTACCAGCCTGATGAACGTGGGCCCTGCTTTGCCTTTGAGGGCCATAAACTCATCGCTCACTGGTTTAGAGGCTACCTTGTCATTGTCTCCCGTGACCGGAAGGTTTCTCCCAAGTAAGGACTCCAGGGAGAAGGAAGAGGGTGTAGGGCTGTCCTTGTTTCCCCAAATTCACATGATTTTAAAATCCTAATGCCTACATCCTGTCAATCTCCTACTTTGGTTTTATGTAAATTATGTTTATACCTAGATTCACTTGTAATGTTTTTACTGAGAAAAGTATTTTTGCTACAGATGTTTGCCAAGCAGCCCTGGTGCACTAGAATGCTCCAGAGAATTTGGGACCGCCTTTTTTTTTTTTTTTTTTTTTTTTTAATTCTTCCATCAATATAAATCGGGAGGAGGGACAAGGAAACAAGTCGTAGAGAAGTTGGAAAGGGCTGGGTGTGCAGGACATGGTATTTTTATTGAGCAACCTGAAAGGGGTGGCAGGGTCTTCTGCATGAGGGAAGTGATCCCTGTCAATGTTTGTTTCCACTCAGCACTAAGTGCAGCATTTCGTATTTACCAGGTGCTAATTATGTTAAACGGATGAGTGTTTGGACGTTCTTAGTTTTTTAATCTATTGCTTATGTTAATCATAGGATCCTGAAGGGTAAGAACTCTTCCTACAGCTGCCAGTGCAATGCTGCACTTACGGAATGTGCTGCTAGAGGGGCCGAAGGGTGGTTTGTCAGGGGTGGAATGGGCAGCACTAAAGTTGTGATGTAAGGGGTTGCTGAGACAGAGCGGTTAGAAATACCTGGTGCTTTTTCTTTTCCACACAGGTCGGAGTTTACCAGTAGGGACTCACAGAGCTCCGACAAGCAGATTCTCAACATCTATGACCTGTGCAACAAGTTCATAGCCTATAGTGCCGTCTTTGAGGATGTAGTGGATGTGCTTGCTGAGTGGGGCTCCCTGTACGTGCTGACGCGGGATGGGCGGGTCCACGCACTGCAGGAGAAGGACACACAGACCAAACTGGAGGCAAGGCCACCAGGTTCCCAGAGCTGGCCACAGGCACCCAGACACAGCTGTAGGAACAGGCTCCCCAAGTCACCTTGGCCAGGGTGTTTCCCTCCCCTTGGGGCATAGCCTTACCCAGGTCCCTTAGGGCAGAATTACAAGGTAAATGACCTGGGATGAGATCTTAGAGGAAGATAATGGCTAGGATCCTGAGTCCATTCTCGGGGTCCGCTCTTTCTGCCGAGAGACTTGCGCGGTAAGGCAATGTTCATCTTGGGGGTATCAGAGAGGTCTTGCCCTGTCTGGGATCTAGGTCGACCAGAAGTCCGGCACTGCCTGGCTTATGTATTATAGGTGCATTGTGGGAAGGTATCTTCTCTGGATGGCTTCTACCAATTTTTTAATCTCTCCATTTCCAGATGCTGTTTAAGAAGAACCTATTTGAGATGGCCATTAACCTGGCCAAGAGCCAGCACCTGGACAGTGATGGCTTGGCCCAGATCTTCATGCAGTATGGGGACCATCTCTACAGCAAGGGCAACCATGATGGGGCTGTTCAGCAGTATATCCGGTCAGTCCTGGGGTGCTTTAGGCTATAGCTCTGCATGCAGCCAGGGCTTTAGTGAGGGGAGCAGACTCACCAGGAACCACCTTTTCCTTCTGCAGGAACTGTGATGGCCTTGGTGAGAAGATAGTACATTTAATTGCAAAGGGTTAAATATTACATGACCAAGATACAGTTGAGCCGATGAGTTTTAAAGTTGAACCTCTTGTTTTATACTTCAGCCTGGCCTTTGGTAATATTATTTTGGGAGTGGCCAGGGGCTCAGTTGGTAGAGGATTCAGTTCCTGATCTCAGGATCACGAGTTCAAGCCCCACATTGGGCATATAGCTTAGTTAAAAAAAAAAAAAAATTTGTGTTTTGATCTGATTTTTTTAAGAGAAAAGGATATTCATCGCTTGGCTTCCACAGTTTCTTCTCTTGGTACTAATTCTTGGAATTTTCTGCCCTAATAGGGGTTTGGGGACCCTGTCTAGCTCCTTTCCCTACCTTTCTAGATTTCCTGTTTTCAGCCAAGTTTAAGAATGGGTGCTCTGGAGCCTTGCTTTCTCACATGGTCCATAATCCAGGAGCATTGGTATCATCTGAGTCTTTGTTAGAAATAGAGATTCAGGCCTTACCCCAGACCTCTCGAAATAGAATTTGCATTTTAAGAAGACCTGCAAGCGATTCCTATGCATGTGAAAGGTTGAAAAGTACACGGATGCAGATGCTATGTGATGCATGTGTCTCTCCAGAACCATTGGAAAGTTGGAGCCATCCTATGTGATCCGCAAGTTTCTGGATGCCCAGCGTATCCACAACCTGACCGCCTACCTGCAGACCCTGCACCGGCAGTCCCTGGCCAATGCCGACCACACCACCCTGCTGCTCAACTGCTATACCAAGCTTAAGGACAGCTCGAAGCTAGAGGAGTTCATCAAGGTGCGGGGGGTGTTAGTGGGAGAGTCCCTAAGGGTCCTACTGAGCATGAGGTGGCCCTACCAGGGCTTGCCCCTCAGCAGATGCTGGGAGAGGAAGGAGCTGACCTTATGTGGGGACCAGGATCCTCTGGTCTATAAACTGGGAAGAGGAACAGCCTTTCCTGCTAGTTCTCTCCCAGCTCCCCTCTTGTTTTTTGATGCTTGGACTTCCTGTAGTATCTAAGCTCAGAATTAACATTGGGAGGCCCCTCGGTCCCCACAGGAGTCCCTGAAATAGTAGGGGCAGAGGAAGACTTTGGCTCTTAGAGACTTTCTGAGAAGAGGACATAATGTTCTAAAACATTGGGCTTTATTTATTTGCTTTACTATTATTATTATTGGTCTCCCACCGACCTGGCCTTGACTTTATTGCTATCTGAAGAGTCTGGGAGCACCTGCCTAGTTCAGTCAGTAGAGCCATGTGACTCTTGATTCTCTGGGTTGTGAGTTCAAGCCCCACATTAGGTCTAGAACTTACTTTAAAAAAAAAAAAAAGAAGAATCTGGTCTTAGAATCAGATGCACGTTTCCTCTCCGTTCCCCAACCCCATTTCTGTGAATGACTGTTTCATGTCTCCCTGGCAGACAAAGAGCGAGAGTGAAGTCCACTTCGATGTGGAGACAGCCATCAAGGTCCTCCGGCAGGCCGGCTACTACTCCCACGCCCTCTACTTAGCTGAGAACCATGCCCATCATGAGTGGTACTTAAAGATACAGTTAGAAGACATCAAGGTAAGTGAGACAGAGACCTGTTCTTTTGCTCGAACATTCTTGGAAAGATGAGAGTGCTTCCTGGTGGGTGAGGCAGGAGCATGCGCATCCTCTGCCCGTTACCTCTCTCCAGAATTATCAGGAAGCCCTCCGGTATATCGGCAAGCTGCCTTTTGAGCAGGCCGAGAGCAACATGAAACGCTATGGCAAGATCCTCATGCACCATATACCAGAGCAGACGACCCAGTTGCTGAAGGGGCTCTGTACAGACTACCAGCCTAGCCTTGAAGGTCGAGGTGATCGGGAGGCCCCAGGCTGCAGGGTGAGACCTCAGGGAGAATGGCTTTTGGACATCAGGGATCACCTCGGGGGGCCTCAAGGAGACCATGCCCATTCATTCGGCCTCCTCCCTCCCCCTCTTTCCCACCCCAGGCCAACTCTGAGGAGTTCATTCCCATCTTCGCCAACAACCCTCGAGAGTTGAAAGCTTTCCTGGAACACATGAGTGAGGTCCAGCCCGACTCACCGCAGGGCATCTACGACACGCTTCTGGAGCTGCGACTGCAGAACTGGGCCCACGAGAAGGATCCCCAGGTGAGGCCTGGCAGAGCTGGCGGAGGTGCTCCTCTTCCACCTCCTGTGGTGGCCTTTTGCCTCCTTCTTTAGACCAGTAACACCTCACCCCCCGGGGGGCTGAGTGGTCTCCTGTGAAGAGGCAGTTGAAGAGGTGGTTGATAGGCTTGTTGCAGAGACCCTGTGATTCTGCCCTCTGGCCAGCAGCACGCTTCTCCTTCCCTAGGTCAAAGAGAAGCTTCATGCAGAGGCCATCTCCCTGCTGAAGAGTGGCCGCTTTTGCGACGTCTTTGACAAGGCCCTGGTCCTCTGCCAGATGCACGACTTCCAGGATGGGGTCCTTTACCTCTACGAGCAGGGGAAGCTGTAAGATGTGGGCCAGGTTCCAGGAAGGGGGAAGGGTCCCGGTGTCCGGGGATGGCCGCTGAGTGTGCCCTGCTCTGGCCCCAGGTACCAGCAGATCATGCACTACCACATGCAGCACGAGCAGTACCGGCAGGTGGTGGCCGTGTGTGAGCGCCATGGGGAGCAGGAGCCCTCCCTGTGGGAGCAGGCGCTCAGCTACTTCGCCCGGAAGGAGGAGGACTGCAAGGAGTATGTGGCTGCTGTGCTCAAGCACATTGAGAACAAGAACCTTATGCCACCTCTACTAGGTGCTTGAGAGGACGGGGTAGCAGGGTCGAGGGGGGTGTGGGCCGCCGACAGCTCCGGGCAGAGGCTCTTCCATTCCATCCAGAGGACGCCGCGTGCTTCATTGTTTCCTTTCCTTCCTGACCCAATCTCAGTGGTGCAGACGCTGGCCCACAACTCCACAGCCACCCTGTCTGTCATCCGGGATTACCTGGTCCAAAAACTGCAGAAACAGAGCCAGCAGATCGCACAGGATGAACTCCGGGTGCGGCGGTACCGAGAGGAGACCACCCGCATCCGCCAGGAGATCCAGGAGCTCAAGGCAAGGTACTTGGCAACTGGATACGTGCAGCGGCCCAGGGGATGGCCTTGTTCTTCACCAGGTGTTACTAAATACTTTTCGTAGAGGGTTAGATGGAGCGTGTTCAGACATTTCATTCTTTTTTTTTTTTTTTTAAAGATTTTATTTATTTATTTGACAGACAGAGATCACAAGCAGGCAGAGAGGCAGGCAGAGAGAGAGGAAGAGAAGCAGGCTCCCTGCCGAGCAGAGAGCCCGATGTGAGGCTCCATCCCAGGACCCTGGGATCATGACCTGAGCTGAAGGCAGAGGCTTTAACCCACTGAGCCACCCAGGCGCCCCAAACATTTCATTCTTAAAGATCTGTCTTAATGGAGGAATTCCAAAGAATGGTTTATCCCATAGATCATTATTTATTGGGCTTTGGAGAATGTTACTTGTGGCAGGTACTTTTCTTTCTATAGGAGTCTGTGTTTGTTTTGTTTTGTTTTGTTTTTTTAAGATTTTACTTACTTATTTGAGGGAGAGAGAGAGAGAGAGAATGAGAGCAAAGAAGGTAAGAAGGAGGAGCAGACTCCCCATGGAGTTGGGAGCCAGATGCGGGACTCAATCCCAGGACTCCGGGGTCATGACCTGAGCTGAAGGCAGTTGCTTAACCAACTGAGCCACCCAGGCACCCCAGGAGTCTGTGTTTTACTTTTCCTAACAACACATCTAAGTTGTGGTTGGAAACCATCAGTAGTTAAAAAAAAAATACCTTGGCTTTAGAAGATATAGGAAGTGGTTAACTAGAAGTATTTGTACTGTATATTAATCTCCTACTTTTGAGTTTTAATGTGCCCTTAACATTATAAAATATTTATTAGAGAAGAAGTTTTTTCATCCCAGAAATATTTACTGAGCCCGTTACGTCTCAAGCACTGTTCTTAACAACACAGACAAAAGGCCCTGCTGTATGGTGCTTACAACGTAGAGATAGAAACAGACACTGAGTAAGCAAAATATTATGTTAGATGATGATAGGATCTAAGGAAGAATTGAGTTCAGGAAGGGGAGGAGGGTGCAGAGCGTGTGTACGTTCTCATGTAGGAGATGGCCAGGAAAGGCCTCACCGGCAAGGTCACATCTGAGTAGAGACCTGAAAGACCAGTATAAGTGCCCAATTATGGAATGACTAAGTCTCAGGGATGAAAGGTACAGCATAGGGAATAGGGCCAGTGGTGTGCTAATAGTGCTGTGTGGTAACAGATGGTAGCTACCCTCGTGGTGGGCGCAGCAGGACACAGACTCGTCAGTCACGGTGTTGTACACCTGAAACTAACATGACCTATGTCAGCCATGCTGCAGTTTAAAAAAACAAAGATATGCAGGACAGTTTAGTGGTAGTTGTGAAAACTGAAAGCATTAGCTGGCCTTGCGGGGAGCGTGCTGAGACTCACTGCAGGCCCAAGGCAGGGTGTCCTCATTTGACTCCCTGTTGGTGATAAGGGCAGGGCCTTGCAGTCCCTTCCAGGGACCTCTCTCTTCTCCTTGACTCCAACCGCCTTCTCTCTGCTCCTGGCTCTTGGCTCTGCTCTCACTCTTTGCCACTCCCTTCTGGTCTCCCTTGCCTGCAGTCCGAAGATCTTCCAGAAGACCAAGTGCAGCATCTGTAACAGTGCCTTGGAGTTGCCCTCCGTCCACTTTCTCTGCGGTCACTCCTTCCACCAACACTGCTTTGAGAGTTACTCGGAAAGTGATGCCGACTGTCCCACCTGCCTCCCTGAAAACCGGAAGGTCATGGATATGATCCGGGCCCAGGAACAGAAACGCGATCTGCACGATCAGTTCCAGCACCAGGTGGGCGTGAGTGCGCGGGTAGCCGCCCCACTCCCTGAGCCTCACCGGACCATCGGCTGGTTTCCTTCTCTCACTGAGGACTGGGAGACCTACAGTTCTGATTCTTCTCTCTCTTTCCCTGCAGCTCAAGTGCTCCAACGATAGCTTCTCTGTGATCGCAGACTACTTTGGCCGAGGTGTTTTCAACAAATTGACTCTGCTGACTGACCCTCCCGCGGCCCGGCTGACTGCAAGCCTGGAGGCTGGACTGCAGCGGGACCTGCTCATGCACTCCAGGAGGGGCACTTAAGCAGCTCGGGGGGCGAGGTGTGAGAGTGGGGGTGCAGCAGTGGAGACTCGGGGGACAGAGGCAGGGCTGTTGCACAGGAGTCAGGCACACGTGCCCAGGACTACACCCTGATCCAACGCCATGGCCCTCAGGAGTAAAGGGGACTTTCTTTTTCTCCTTCCTTCTTTGGCCAGCCCGCCATTCCTCCTGTTGACTTTTTGAGCAGTGTGGATCATTCCAGACCAGCGGGGGAGGGCACCTCAGCAACCTCTGAGTATGAACAATAGCTGCTTTATTCTCTCTCCAAGAGCACCAGGCTGTGCTTGGGTCCTTGCTCCCAGAGTCTATAAATAAAAGAATATAATAGTTTGGGGGTTGAAGGGTTTATTCTGGGGACTTCATGGTGATTCGTAGCTGTGCAAACTGTACCTTTCCTCTGCTCTGGAGGACCCCCGCTTCCTTTCCTGCACGGTTCCTTGAAGACCGTGTTGGACAAAACCTCATTCCAGTAGTGGGTGGAGCCTGTGGCACCTGGTAGACTTTGATTTAGGAACCTCTGCAAAAGGCCTGATACCTTTCTTCTCCAAGAGCAGCCTGGACCAAGGTCCCCAAAACAGCACCTGCTCTGCAGCCTGGCTAGTCTCTGTGGCTCTCATGTCAACCACATATTCAAGCAGGAGGCAGACTCTGGTGGGGATCCTGGAGTTGAGGCCTGCCTTCCCAGTGGTAGGTTGGTGTCTTGCTGGATTTAGTACCAGATGAAAAGCAGAATAAAGAGCCCTTTGCCCTTGACTAAAACATTTATTTTCAACCACTTCAAAGTTGCCAGCTGAAGTTTGTGTTGCTAGGTGTCTGCCTATAATTTGCGTTACACTGCCTGTCAGAAAATTGCTCTGGGGCACCTGAGTGGCTCAGTTGGTTAAGCAACCAACTCTTGGTTTTGGCTCAGATCTTGATTTCAGGGTTGTGAGTTCAAGCCCTGCATTGTGCTCCAAGCCCAGCATGGAGCCTACTTAAAACATTTTTTTAAAAGGAAAATTGCTCCTATGGGGCTGCTTAGCCCAAGAAAGTAACCTTGAACATTGTGCTTTAGGTAGTATTCAGAAGAGGTAGAGTACACTATATTTATCGTGGCTAAAAATAGAGACTTTGGGTCAGCTGACCCAAGTTTGAATCCTAGTTTGATTTAGGGCATTTCTTACCTCCTCTGAGCCTCAGTTTCTTCATCTGTACATCAGGAATGAGAACACCTTCCTCGTACAGCTGTTATGAAAGCCAAAGGAGCAATCGGGTGTCCAGTTCTTTTGATAGGGGTTAGCCCACGGGTGCTCGGTACATGGTTATTAATACTGTTAGTGGATAAAGCACTTTTCCTAACACGCCCTTTCCCACTAACATTAATAAAGTGTTGGCACTCCCTCTTCAGTTATTTGTCTTTGATCTGTGAACCAGTTTCCCCAATTAAAAAGTAGGAATGTTTAGCCTACTTCCGGGTTGTAGCGGAGCTGTTTTAACGGAACCAGGGGAGCAGCACATAAGCTGCACTCCTTGGTGGTGCCACAGCTAGGAGAGAAAGCTGTAGCATTCCCGGGGGCCAATTTTCTGGAGCACCCTCTTGTCTGGAGGTGTCTAATCCAGCCGAAGGGGCGTGGACGGGGCTCAAGGACGCGTTACTTCCAACGCGGCATTTTAGGGTTAATACTCTTCTCCTTTCGGGCAGGGCTCACTTTGGCTTGACTATCCCTTTGGGTGGTGGTCGGGGTGGGGGGCTGCACAGTTTGCTCTGTGGGTGAATCTGGGGAGCAAATCTTAGTCACTGACCATCAGCATTCTTGATTCAAAATGAGGTGTATGTAAAAGAAATGAACAGTAAGGCCCGGGTCTCAAGGTAGGAAGACTGGGGCGGACGGGAACCCACCGTCCCCACCAGCCTGACAGAGCAGAGGCGGTAACAGATGGGTAAGGTCTTCTCTGTCGCAACCGTTCTAATTCCCGCCCCGAGGGTGGTGCTCCCGGCTGAGGGCGGGTGCCGGAAGTGACGCAGAGCCCTGAGTCTGAGGCTGCAGGAGGAGCTCGGACCCGCGTGCACCCGCTGCCCGCTGGCCGGGCCCTCCGGCTCCCCCGGCTCCCGGGGGACCTCGGCGGCACCCCACCCGGACCTACCTCCCGAGCACAGCCATGTCTGGCAACGGCAACGGGGCCGCGACGGCGGTGAGTACTGAGCCGGGGACTCTAGCAACTTCGGCGTTCCGGACTGGCGGCCCAACGATTGGCTCCAGGTTGCCACCCTCCGTCGTCTATTGGTCAGAGCGACTATCCGTCATTTTTTTTTTTTTGGTCGAAACAGTTTTTAAAGGGCCAGTAGCTGGGTTGCCCTTAGGAAGGACAGGGGAACTGGGTGAGCGGTGGGGGCGGGGTTAAGAGTGGAAGGATCGTCTGGAACGAAACCCCCATCCCTGCGGGCATCTGGGTGTGGTTCCGCCGTGCCTGGCATCCACGGCCCTAGATTTAATGACCCAGCCCAGGAAAGTTCATCTCCACCAGAGAGGTGCATTCCCGGGACCCTTTCACAACGAGACAGGGCCGAGGCGGGATTCGGCCACCTTGGGAATCTGTTCCAGTTTGGATCCCGAGAGAAGAGCGTACCCGCAAGTCCCCCAACTGCACACAAACATCTTGGAAGTGCGCCTTCTCCCTTTTTTCTCTTTTAGCGGACACCCAGCCCTAGCCTACTCTCAAGGTCCCCAGCTGAGACACACCTTTGGGTTACTGTGGTGGGTGGGGCGGCACCCTTGAGTCTTCTCCCTAGCTCGCTGCAGGACCTCTGGGCTTGCATAGATGCAGCTAACGCCGGTGGAGGCCACTGCCAGTCTGAGATAAGAAAGAGATGGGGCAGCTGCTTATCTCCCGACGTGCAGCCTGCTGGGGAGGAGAGAGATTTTTTTGCCATTACCGACTTTCTTGAGCACTGGATGAGGAGTAGGAAAATCTGGATTCTGGCTCCAGCTCTTTTCCCATTGTTAGCTGTGTGACTCTGGGCAAGTCATTTCACTTCTCAGTTGCTCCTGTAACATGGTACCAGAGATACCTGCCCTGTCTACCTGATAAGAGTTTTCATGAAGATTAAAAGTAATAGTTCCAGCATATACAGGTTTAATAAATATTTTTTAATGGAATAAAATATGCCATGCAGAATCGATGCAGTTATGGGATTATTTCAACCTAGCAGTTTCTGGGACCTTAGATTACTTTCTGTGGACTCCCAGTGGCCCAGAATTTTAGGGGCCATGTTTAGCATTTCAGGCCTAACCTGACTGGCTCGGGGTCCATAGGGTTTATTTATGAGAGAACTGATAGCAATGCTGTAGACTAGGGTCCAGGAGCAGCCAGCTGTCACATCCTCCAACAACAGAGGGCCCAGAGGCTTGCCTGCAAAGCACCTCCATGGGATGAAGATCTCAGAATAGGGAAAGTTGACATTATGTACAGTGGCTACTCGCTGATCTAGAAAGAGATAGGACCTCAGACTGAGGCATGCAGTTCTACCTGCATGGCACTGAACACCTTTGTTACAGGTGCCTTGGCAGGAAGAAGAGGTGTGTCCTTTTGAGTTCCTTGCTTGGTCAGCGACATTCCAATATTTCCGGTTGGTGCGACCAGAGGTCGCACGCGAGGTGAATGGATGTTAGGCAGCTTAGCCTTTTAAGTCTCGTAGAACATCTGAGGCAGAAAATACTAGGGTCCAAATCTCTTCATTTTATAGATAAACAGATACTGAGGAGAGGATGTGCTCAAGGTCAGCCTGCCAAGAGGCTAAGCAAGCCTCTCCGTAAGATCTGTTGACCCCAATCCTTTCTGTTGCGTTCCAGCCGGATTATGGGACCCGTGGTGTGGCAGCTGTGGGGTAGCCATTCCCATCAAGGTGGCAACACACCCGCGCCTGCTGTGCTGTGGATACTGAACTTGTCCTCAGTGACTCAGCGCACATTCTCGGTGGCCCCAGCTGCCCTGCCCCTGTCTGCTTTGGGAGCCTCCCTCCCTGTGGCCGGGCTGATGGGCCTTATCTCTTTACCCACCTGGCCGTGTGCAGCACTCCCACAGGCTTAGCCAGGATGGGCCTCAGGGCTCAGTGTGTGGTTATTAAAGCAACAGCAACCGTGGGTCCTGCTGGCGCTTCCCTCAGGTCTCTGGTTCTTTGGATCTGTGAGGAGGGCAGAAGGTTCTGAGGAAGGTAAAGGGACCAGTGTTGGAGTATTTCCCCACACCAAGGCTCAGCAGGCCGCAGGCCAGGGGCTGAGGTCCTTTGCTTCCAGGCCGGTAATTCTGGTTCTTGGATAAGGTGTTGAAGAACACAAGGAACAGAGGGGACTGTGACTTGGGGATTTTTTTTTTTTTTTCTGCAGGAAGAAAACGGCCCAAAGATGAGAGTGATTCGTGTGGGTACCCGAAAGAGCCAGGTTAGTACAGTTACCAGGCGGAGGAAGTTGGTGGGAAGAGTTCTGTGCTGGTGGTATCACAAGCTGGGGGGCCCAGAGGGTTAATTCCCAGGACCTCGGAAATGGAAGATAAATGGGGTGGCTGGGTGTTAAATCCCATGGAGAATGGCATATTGCATTCTGTGGAGAGAGGTTCTGGGCAAGCTGTCGGGGTACAGAGAGCTCCCAGACCAGACCCCTCTCCTTCCCAGGTAGGCATTGAAACCCCTCTCTGAATTCTGGCTCCTTCAGTATGTCCCTCACCCAGTGAGGGTGTGAGCTCTGGGTTGTGGCAGTTAAGGACAGGACTAATCGGAATGTTTGCCCCCAGCTGGCTCGCATACAGACAGACAGTGTGGTGGCAATGCTGAGAGCCTTCTACCCAGGTCTGCAGTTCGAAATCGGTGAGTTTTCTGGACAGGAGTGGAAGCTAATGGGAAGGAAGCCCTTCTGCCCCCGGAGAGGCAAACACAGCATTTCTGGATTTCCCTAGGCTCAAAGCTTCATCCCATTGCCTCTGAGAAAAAAATTTTTTTTTTTAAGATTTTATTTATTTAGGGGCACCTGGGTGGCTCAGTGGTTTAAGCCTCTGCCTTCAGCTCAGGTCATGATCTCAGGGTCCTGGGATCGAGCCCCGCGTCTGGCTCTCTGCTCAGCGGGGAGCCTGCTTCCCCCTCTCTCTGCCTGATTCTCTGCCTACTTGTGATCTCTCTCTCTGTGAAATAAATAAATAAAATCTTAAAAAAAAAATTATTAAAAAAAAAAAAAAAAAAAAAGATTTTATTTATTTATTTGACAAAGAGACAGAGAGCACAAGCAGAGGGAGCAGCAGGCAGAGGGAGGGGGAGAAGCAGGCCCCGGAGCAAGGAGCCTGATGCGGGGCTCCATCCCAGGACCCCCGGATCATGATCTGAGCTGAAGGCAGACACTTAACCCATTGAGCCATGCAGGCGCCCCACCTCCAAGTATTCTTGGCTGTCCCCAGTTGGAGGGCCATTTCCTCCTCTGAACACTTCCAACTCTGACTTGCTGGGCCAGCCTGGCGTTTAACACCTCTGCTTTGGGTCTTTCTATTGGGGTGTCTAGTCCCCCTGCTAGCTCATTACATTCCTAAAGGGCAGGGGTTGGGGTATGTGTGCCTCTGCATCCACGGTGCTGGGTTCAGGAAATACTGATCAATGAGCTTCTGGTTGGTTCTCTCCTCAGTTGCTATGTCCACCACAGGGGACAAGATTCTTGATACTGCGCTTTCTAAGGTAACATATTCCCCCCAATCCTTTTCCCTTCCTCCTCTTTCCTTCCCCCAAGAGATTCACTCTGGGGCTCTTTCTTTCTTTTTTTATTTTTTATTTATTGTTCTTAAATATTTTATTTATTTATTTGAAAGAGTGCGAGAGAAAGAGAGCGTGCGCACAAGGGAAGGGCAGAGGGAGAAGGAGAAACAGGGAGCCCGAGGCAGCGCTCAGTCCCAGGACCCCAAAATCATGATCCGAGTGGAAGACAGAGGCTTAACCGACTGAGCTACCCAAGCGCCCTTTATTTTTTATTTTTAAAGATTTGTTTATTTAATTGAAAGAAAGAAGGCTGGGAGGGAGGGAGCACAGTGGGTAGGAGGGGCAGAGGGAGGGGGAGAAGCTGACTCCCTCCCTGAGCAGAGAGCCGAACATGGGGCTCAATCCCAGGACCCCGGGATCATGACCCAAGCTGAAGGCAGCCACTTAACCGACTGAGCCACCCAGGCGCCCCTCTCAGGCTCTTTTTTGACTGGCAGATTGGAGAGAAGAGCCTGTTTACCAAGGAGCTGGAACATGCGCTGGAGAAGAATGAGTAAGTGAAAGACAGTTCTTACTCAGTCTCTTGCTAGGACCCCTGTGCACATCAGACCTGGATATCAGCTGGACTATGGGGCTTCAGCCTCGGGTAGGCTAGCGGGAGGCTCATATGTGGGTTTCTCAGGCCTCAGAAAAGGGGAGTGTCCTGGTTCTGAGCGATCTGGCTGCCTGGAAGGCAGGATTGGCTGGGGAAGGGGGACAGAAGGGAGGGTGCAGGGCTCAGGGTCCTGAGATCTTCGGCAGGCCCGCTTCCTGATCTGCTCTAAGCACACCACTAAAGTAGAGGCGGGCATAGGTGGAGGAGGGGTGGGAGCCTGCTGCTGGGACCCCTTCTCCTTGCCTCCCTCTTCCATCTCTCTAGAGTGGACCTGGTTGTTCACTCCCTGAAGGACCTGCCCACCGTGCTTCCTCCTGGCTTTACCATCGGGGCCATCTGCAAGTAAGAACCATGAAGTCGGGCATGGGGTCGGGGGAGGCATCATGTTAACCTCTGCTTTTCCCTTTGGGACTCTGCCCTGTGCCTCTAGGACCGAGGAGTGTCAGGCATGGCAGAAAATTGAGAACATGCCAGTTAGTTGGTTATGGAGAGAGCCTAGAAGTGACCTGCACTGAGATCTCGTCCTCATTCTTTGACTTTCCCCCTGTCTCCAGGCGGGAGAACCCTTATGATGCTGTTGTCTTTCACCCAAAATTTGTTGGGAAAACCCTAGAGACCTTGCCAGAGAAGAGGTGAGTGGGGCCTGGATAGGCATCCTGGTGGGACATGCACAGATGGTGGAAGGCCGGGAGGAAGAAGAGGAAATCTCGGGTTAAATCTCATTTTAAACCCTCTGAGCAGTGTGGTGGGAACCAGCTCCCTGCGGAGAGCGGCCCAGCTGCAGAGAAAGTTCCCACACCTGGAGTTCAAGAGCATTGTATCCTTTCCAAGGAGGGAGGAGCCAGTAGTCAAGGAGGAAGGCTGGGTCCAGAGGACCCAGGGAGTCATGAGAGCAAAAGGAGTTTCCAGAGGAAGTAGGCAGTGGAGTGTCTGTTCTCCAGTGTCTGCTCTGTCATCCATCTACCCATCCATCCATCCATCCATTCATAATCCTTTCATATTTTCTTAGCCCCAGGCCAGTGCCTGGCACTGGGGACAATGGTGAGCAAGACCAACGTTGTCCTTGCTTATAGAGTTTTACACTTTTGTTCTGACGACAAATGAGCATTGGTAATACAGAGAGGTACTGAACAGTGATTACTTGGGAAGGGGGGGAGGAGGAGGGTGCTTCCCTTTTATTTCATATTCTACTGTATTTTGATATTTTAAGCATATCAAGTGTTCTATAAAGCTAACTTTCAAAATAGTATGTGTTAAGCACTCCCATGCACAAAGCAGGGAATTCTCTAGAAGCTTCTAGCTGGAACATCTATAACAGACTTGGGGGTCAGGGAATGCTTCTCGGAGGTCTTATAACCTTGTCAAGTTAGTTAACTTCTCTGTATCATTTTCCTCATCTGTAAAATGGAAATAATTAGAATACCTACCTCACTGGGTTGTGAAAATTAAATAGGAGTAGGTAAAGCACTTTCTTTTTATTTCTTTTTATTTATTTTATTTAATTTTATAATATTTATTTATTTATTTTATATATATTTATTTTTATTTTATTTATTTGCCCGAGAGAGAGAGCGCGCGCGAGCGCACACACAAGCAGGGGGAGCAGCAGAGAGAGGGAGAAACAGGCTCCCTGTTGAGCAAGGAGCCCATTTCAGGACTCAGTCCCAGAACCCTGGGATCATGACCTGAGCCGACGGCAGACGCTTAATGAACTGAGCCACCCAGTGAGTCCCTATAAAGGACTTTATCAGTGTCTGGTGTGTAGCTCAAGTGTAATGAAGTAAATGTTAGCTGTAATCGGTAAGCGGAAGACCAAAGGAGAGATGTTAGATACAGAGAGACTCAGGCAGGGGGAGCGGTGTGAGGCTTGGGACTGCGCAGTGCTTGTGGTCCTTAGCATCTCCCCACAGCGGGGAAACCTCAACACGCGGCTGCGGAAGCTGGACGAGCTGCAGGAGTTCAGTGCCATCATCCTGGCCGCCGCTGGCCTACAGCGCATGGGCTGGCAGCACCGCGTGGGGCAGGTAGGGGCTGTCCCCGTTCCATCCCCAGTTAATCTTCCTTTTCCTGCCTGTATTCTCTTTCTGAACACCCTGCCTCTAACAGTATAAGCTGGACATGGGTCCCAGGCTGTGAAGATTGGGGATCCAATGTCAGAGTCCCACTTTTGCCTATTTAGGCTTTCTGTGTGGTAGGGAAACCCCCCTCTCACTACTGTCTGCTTTTAGCCACCCCCATCTCCACCCTTCTGACTGCCTATTCTGCCCCTGCAGATCCTACACCCAGAGGAATGCATGTATGCTGTGGGTCAGGTATGTTTGACCAGGGAAGCGATGTGTTGATGTGCCCTTTCTTCTGCTGTCAACCAAAAAGCTGGTCTCATAACCTTCCGCATCTGCTTCTCCCGGCGTGAACGTTTCTAGGGAGGGGCAGGCCTTGGGAGGCTTCTGGGCTGAAAGGGACCGTGGGGAGCAGTTAGAGGTGGGCTGGTTCCTGTCCTCACCTCCATTGGTTGGGGAAAGATTAGGCCTCATATCTTGGGGGTTTCTCCATCAGGGGGCCCTGGGCGTGGAAGTCCGAGCCAAGGACCAGGACATGCTGGATCTGGTGGGTGTGTTGCATGACCCGGAGACTCTGCTTCGCTGCATTGCTGAGCGAGCCTTCCTGAGGCACCTGGTAGGGTCCATGTTCCACTGGTGGAGGGGTGGGGACTTGAGGAGTTGGGAATAGTAGAGGGAGAGATTTCTCATATTAATGCTCTTTATTGAGTGGTAACTCATTCTTGAATGTATGGACAGGACCCAAGTCTGGGCCCCTGCCTGTCTCAGTTATGTCTTCTGAGGTCTCTATCTCTGATGGCTCTGGCCACGTGGTGCTGTTGAGTCCCTAGCTCACACGGAGAACTTCTCATTGCAGGAAGGAGGTTGCAGTGTGCCAGTGGCGGTACATACGGCTATGAAGGATGGGCAAGTACGCAGGGGAAGGTGGGAGAGAAGGCTGGTAAGGGAGCACCGTGACGCGTTCTGTGCATCTTGAGTTGCCTGCAAGAGCCCGGGTTTCTAATAGTTCTCTCAGAATATGCTGAGGTAACCTGTTTTCTTTGCCAGCTGTACCTGACCGGAGGAGTCTGGAGTCTAGACGGCTCAGATAGCATGCAAGAGACCATGCAGGCCACTATCCGGGTCACTGCCCAGGTGCCAAAGCTGGAGGGTGAGGGAGAAGGGGAGAAAACAGACCTGCCTGTTACCTCCTCTTTCCTGCTGACCAGATCCCACCTCCTTCCCTCACCTAGCAGGAAGATGGCCCTGAGGATGATCCGCAGCTGGTGGGGATCACTGCCCGGAACATTCCACGAGAAGCCCAGTTGGCTGCTGAGAACCTGGGCATCAGCCTGGCCAGTTTGTTGCTGAACAAAGGAGCCAAGAACATACTGGATGTTGCACGGCAGCTTAATGATGCCCACTAACTGGTCTGTGGGGCACAGGTGCCTGGGTCGCTATTGTTCAGTGCCTACCTCCCAGCCCTCAGTGCCCCATCCTCACTGCTACCTGGGGAGTGATTACCCCAGGGGACTGAACTGCAAGGTCAGAGACTTGCCTCACCTTGGGGCTGTGGGGAGTGCCTTGCCTCCACAGTAGGTGGGGGTTTCATCTCTTTAGAGAAAAAGTTCAAGCCACAGCCTTTGAATGTAACCAACTCAACTAATAAACCAGCTCTCAAGGTGACTTTGTTTTTGGTGGGGATGCAGGAAAGATAAGGACAGACACAAAGCCTGTACTCTTCAGAGGCTGGGAGCTCTGTGCAGAGTTCTCCTGGAATGTTCTTTGTTCCTGCCACAGTTCTCATTTCAAACAACAAATGGTCTTCCATGAGAGGGTGGTGATTCGAGAAACCTAGGACTTGCCCCTCTCCAGCTAGCCCATACGGACATCCGATAGGTGGGCCATGTATCAGGGAGTCCCCGCCCCTCTGCACCCCACCACCTCAGGATAGGAGTCTACAAAGTCGCCAGTGCTACAACTCTAAAAGAATGACAACAGACACTGCGCTTAAAAAAAAAATCCTTTAATAAACAAAATTAGTCCATCTGAAACTCCCCAATACAGTAAGGTCCTAGTCTTGGGTGGGTTGTAGCTGCAAGATTCCAGTTCCGAAGCAATCGGAGGCTCAGTGCAGACGCGGACGAACCGGCCAGTGCTGGTACGGAGGTGCGTAGCCCGCGGAGTAGTGGCCCGGAGGGAAGTGGGGCGAGCGGCGGGGCCCGAGGGCCCGGCCGCGGTCACCGCGGGCGCGCGCACACCTCCTGCGGTCCCCACGGCCCGCGGGGCGCAAACCCGGGCCCCCGCCCCTCCCCCGCCGAGGCCCAGGCGGTGGTCCCCGAAGCGTCCGGCCCGCGGGTGCAGACGGCGGGGGGGGCGCCGGGACCAACAGTGAACGGTTCTTCACGGACGCGTCTGGAGAGTCCCGGCCCCGGCGCGCACATCAGCCCTGCGTCAGAGCGGCTAGCGGCTCTTCCAGGAGGCGCCGCGGCCTCCCTGCGGCCCATCGGCGGTTCCGGAGCCCGGGCGGCTGAGTCACGGGCGCCGCGGCTGGCAGCTGCGTGCCCCCGGCCCCCTCCCGGCGGCGGCGCTCGGGCCTCTGCGCCAGGCGAGCCGGGCCGCCCCCCGGCCTGGCGGCAGCGGGCACGAGGACCGGCGGGCCCGCGCGGGGGAGGGGCGGGCCGGGCGGCTGCGGCGACGCGGGAGGGGGAGCCGAGCGCCGCGGCCGCCCGCCCCGAGCCCGACGTGGCTCAGCTCTTTCCGTGAGGGCGGTGGTGGCCCTTAAAAGGGCCTTTGTGGTGGCATAGGGGGGCCGGCTGCGGCGCGGGCGCCCCTCAGTACTCCTGAGAGGCCTGGGTAGCCTTCTTGCCGCCCGCGGGCGCCTTCGGCCCCACGGTGGCGCTGGTCTTCTTGGGCAGCAGCACGGCCTGGATGTTGGGCAGGACGCCTCCCTGGGCGATCGTCACGCCGCCCAGCAGCTTGTTGAGCTCCTCGTCGTTGCGGATGGCCAGCTGCAGGTGGCGGGGGATGATCCGCGTCTTCTTGTTGTCGCGGGCCGCGTTGCCCGCCAGCTCCAGGATCTCCGCGGTGAGGTACTCGAGCACCGCCGCCAGGTACACCGGCGCGCCGGCGCCGACCCGCTCGGCGTAGTGGCCCTTCCGCAGCAGCCGGTGCACGCGGCCCACTGGGAACTGGAGGCCGGCGCGCGACGAGCGCGATTTGGCCTTGGCGCGGGCCTTGCCGCCGGTCTTGCCGCGGCCCGACATGCTGCGCGAGGTAGAAGAGCGGTGAAGAGGGACGCCTCAAACGGTACCAACGAACTGCCGCCCGCCGCAGTCCAACTGCTGTCGCGCGCGCCCAGAGGCCGCCCTTATAAGCCCCCAGGGCACACCTCCGCGTCCTCCTGATTGGCTCTTTTCTCGAATACCCGCCTCCGGTTGGCTGCAGTTAACCCTTCCGTGACGCGCCACGGCTGAGGGAGCGCGCCCGCCGATTGGCCCAATTTGAAAACCTTTTGCCCGGGGAAAAAGGCGAGGAGGAGTGGTAGCACGCAGCCAGCCAACCCCTCCCTGAGCGAGCCAATCCACGTGAAGGGCGCCAGATTTAAACGCTACAGCTGGCGCCCAGAACCGGAAGACAAAGAGGGTGGAGTCTGAGCCACCCCAAGAGCCTCTGGGAAATCTGTGAGGGCCTAGGATTTTTAAAGGAACGGGGTCTGCGCCACTGCCTCCCCTTCCAGGTCTGGTCGCTCTCCTCCTTTCTCCCTCCTCCCATCCTGCAAAGGGAAAGTGAAAGAGAGAGGAAATGGGATCCCTTTCCTCTGTTCCACCCAAAAAGTTCTGTCCCACTCCAAAGGTAACTCCAACCTTACGGCTCTCCCCGCCACTTGAAGTGTGAGGATTTCAATATTTATTCAACATGTTCTGTCTGATCTCAGTTCTTTCTGTTCACTTCTTGTTGCAAGGAGCCTCCTATGCTGAAAGGAAAAGGACTGGGCAGAGGGATGGGCATCCTCTTGGCTCCACCAACCCTCCCAACCTACCCTCAAATGCCCATATAGGAAATATACCTACAGGAACAACAAGAAGAAAAAGACAACACTTTATTGTCACCACTGGGAGCACCTGGCTCCCCCCCACCCCCGCAGTCTGCCCTTACTAATCAGAATACTTAATTTATAGTCAAATATCAAGTAATTTTAAAGCCTGTGTCCCTATCCCCCAGCCAGGGTTCTATCCCCAGGCCCCACATATTCCTTGAGAGTCCAAGTCGTGGATAACTGCATAAAAGTGGCAGTATCCCACCTCAGGAGGCTGTAAAGACGGGACGGAGAGAGAGAGTGGCAGCTGAAGGAAGCCACAGGCAAAGTCCAACAGTCAGTAGAGGGCAAGACATGCCCAAGATGTCAATAATCACAGCGAAACGGAATCACTAAGTATAAAATCTGGGGGAGAAGAAGACGTGGTGGGTAGAGGCCTGGGCCAGGAGGCTTTCCTGGTCAGGAAAGAGGTTGGCCTGAGTCAGGAACCCTGCAGACTGTGCAGTAAAGTGCAAGCACTGGGGGACTCAGACATCGTAGAAGAGCCGGACAAGCTGGTACCGAATGGAGAAGGTGACGGCACTGCCAAGGATCTGTGAGGAGAAACACGCTAGAGTCAGAACCGTGGAGAAAGGGAAACAAGGAGCTACAAAGCCCTTCCCCGACCACACCTGTAGCAGCAGCAGGAGCAAGGTCAGGTTTCTCTCATGCATGGGCCCGATGACTTTAAGGAGCAAGTTGATGAGGGTCATGTTGTTACACTCCGTGAAGCCACCATCCTCATGCTCGCTCTGGCGCACTGTCACTAGCTGGAGGCTCTCTGCTACCTGGAGGGGCCAGAGGTGGAGAGAACTTCAACTCTGCTTCAGCAACGGAGATCTGCTTCGTACTTCCAAACTCCCCTTGGATCTGATGCAGGCCTAGGATCCCCAGTCCCTGAATTCCAAATGACAGCCTAGAGCCTTACCTCCTTGTTACCCTGTTACCTTTAGAATAAAGGTGCCCAAGAAAGAGAGGTTCTTGGTCTTGAACTTGGAATAGCTCATCTCCAGTTTGCCTGTCTTGGTATTGAGTCTGCAGGGGGAAGAGAGCTTTATGTGACTGGGCCACTACTCCAAGAACTCTCCTCACTGTGGTCAATTAATAGGAAGAGCACCAAACGTGGCATCAAACGACCTAAGATCTATTGCTGGCTCTGCTTACTACTGTGTGATCAGAGCTGATTAAATTACGTAGGTGAATGTGCTCTGTAATTTAGAAGGGCTAACCATGTGGAAAGAGCCCTTCTTTGGGCCCACTCCCTTTGCACAGCAGGTGTATAAGGCCGGCTTTACGCATCCCAAGTGAAAAAGCTACGATGTCCCTTTCAAGCCCCAAAGTGGCTACCTGGGAATACGGTGGCGAGGGCAGGGTATGATATGCAGGAGCTGAGGCAGTGAGTAGAGGAAGTTGAACACCTGGGGCATGAAGAAGAGTAGCATGGTCTTGCTGAAGTGTCCCAAGATGCCCACCACGGCAAAGGTCATGCCAGCAAAGTAACAGAAGGTATCTCCCACAAACACCCGTGATGGGTACCTGTGTGGGGGAGAGGATCTGAGCCAGTGGTAGGAGGCACTATCCATCTTTTCTCTCAAATTACATCCCCTGGGCCCTGGGCTAGCCCTGACTCTAGTTCTGGCCCAGAGGAGACTCTAGCTCTTCCAGCAACTGTCCAGGACCCAAAGCCCTGCATTCGTCTCTTCTGGGGCCTCCACAGCACTTGTTTCTAACTGCGACTGGGCAGGGAGCAACTGAAGAATATTTCCAACTAGAGACCCAGAAACACTCAACATAGGTGTGCGCAGGTTTAGCCTCTCCAGGAGCTGGGTCATGACCAGGACCATACTCATTCTACAATCACATAGCTATCCCCCTAGCCACAGGCCCACTTACCAGTTATGGTAGAGCAATCCCAAGGTGGTGAAAAAAAAGGGTATCATGAAGTAGAGGGAAAAGACATGATCATCTCGACAATCACCTTTGGAAGCAGGAGAAAAAGAAAGGAGAAGTTGATAGTACTTCCCTGCATATCTGGGTCCTATTTTTGTCGCTAAGTTCTGTCGCAAGGGGTACTCTCCCTGTCTCCCAAGTCACATTCAAGAACTCACTACCCCTTTTGTGTCACCCAGGCAATTCCTAATATTCCACCCTTGTTCACGAATCCTTCCTAAATGAGTTACTGTCTTCAATTTGGTTTAGATCAGTCAGACCTAGGTTTGAATACCAGTTTTACTTCCTGTGTGACCTCGATCATGACACATTTAAATTCTCTTCCCCCAGCTTCCTCCACTATAAAATATGGTTCACAAGAACCCTTGCCACATGTTACAAAGTTTAAATGAGATAATGCTTTAAAAGTGGTTTGTTTTACTTTTTTTTTTTTTTAAGATTTTGTCAGAGAGAGAGAAATACTGCATAAGCAGACAGAGTGGCAGGGAGAGGCAGAGAGAGAAGCAGGCTCCCGGCTGAGCAAGGAGACCAATGTAGGACTCGATCCCAGAACCCTAGGAGCATGACCTGAGCCAAAAGCAGCGACTTAACCCACTGAGCCACCCAGGCGCCCCTAAAAGTGGTTGGTTTTAATAAGCATTGATATCCATTAGCCAAAGACCACCAGAAACACACCTGCACTCAAAGCTGGGTTTACTGACTTGTAACAAGGGAAACATTGGAGACCACATACCACAGGCAACCATGGGATGCCTCAGTAAGAGGGTATTAGGAGGATTTGTTTTAAGTGATTCTGGGGAGAAAGCAAGGAGGTGGAGTTTTGCCCTAGACTGGGTGCTGTCAATCGAAGTAATTGTATAAGTGAGCATCTCAGTTTTGTCTAAAACACACGAGGAACTGTTATCAGAAGGAAGCAGCAATTGCTCACGGTAGCCAGAAGAGGGAGACCTTAGTCATCTTTGAAGGATGCACAAAATGTGGTTCTGTCTATACTTGGACATGTTTATGGAGGGACCTGGGTTTACTCTATATCATGGTCATAGACTGACCCTGTCTGACTTAGAAGTTCTGTGAAATGGTTTACATTCAACAGAAGACTATGGCCTACCTATTAGTGCCAATCCAACTAAAAATGACAGGGCCGCTATTTTTCTTTCTTAACATTTAATATATCTTCATATATTGCTTTTCTTCCCCCGGAACTCCCCAAAGCCAGGTATCAGGCAACTTCCTTAGCACTCAGACTTCTCTTCTCTCCCTACTCCCAATCCCACCTACCTTCCAGCTCCACCAGATTGAAGATGATGATGGAAGCAGCAATGACTAGTGACTGGCCAGCCTCTAGGCCATTAATTCCTGCTAGGATATTGATGGCATTGGTACAGAACACTGCCAGCAGCCCCATGTAGACATAATACAGGATCCCTGGGGGAAGAAGACAGAAGTGTGCCACCCATAGAAATGAGGACTTAAGGATTTTCTGCTGAAAAAAGTGGTGGGGACAGAGGATTGGACAAAGAACCAACAGAAAGGATCTTAGAAGACACAGGGACAAGTCAGGGACACTTGGAGGAGAATCTGGAGTACCAGGAATGATGCTCTGCTAGTTATCTCCCAGGGTGAGTGTGCCCTGAAGTAGGGGCCACAGGGGCAGCAGTGGCAGGGCTACTCACCCAAGTCCAGGTGCAGGCCAAGAATGGGCCGGAAAGGCTTGGGCACCACAATGGTCGTGTTGCCAAAGTTGGTGAAATAGACCATGAGAAGAGGTAGTGAGGCAGCTGTAGGCAGCAGCAGCTTATGACGCCAGCGCAGATTCAGTACATCATCCGCAAAGCCCAGGAAAATCATGCAGCAGATGGCAAGGAGCGCACCTATCAGGGCCACAAACTGGGGGAGGCTCGGGCAGGTCACAGCTCAAGCCTACGCCCACTTCATCTTTCAAAACTGCCTGTCTTTTTGCTCTTTCCTCAGCCCCTCCACCCAAACCCAAACAACCCCAGCTCTCTCAGGTAGCTTCCAGACCCCGGCCACAAGTAACCGCCCCCACTCACCCACTTACTTCATGGTGCGGGAAGGCTTTACACCGCTCCTCCATAAAGCAGTTCAGGAAAGGGAAAGGGATGAAGCAGAAGAGGATGATAAGGAAAACAGCACCGCTGATCACTCCCTGGGACTCTGGGCTGTGGCCCAGCAGCAAAGGGAGGGGGCGGAGGGAGAGGAAAGGGGGCGTGGTCACTCACTAGTGCGGGCACACCAGTGCGGGCCCATCTAATGAGGAAAGGGGGTGCGGAAGGGCACCAGTGCTGGAATCCCTGAAACGCCCGAGGGTCCCCTCAACCATAACATCCCTTCCCAGTGTTGGCCAGTGCTGCCCTTCATCTCCCAGAATCCCGAGCTGTCGGCGGAGTTAGGACTCCGTCACCGCGGGGTCAGGCACCCCAGTTCCCGCCCGTGCCCTGCGGGCCCCTTCCTCTGCCCTTGCCTCCCGCCCGGGATCCGGGTGCCACCGCTCACATTTGCTGCCGGCCGGTTTTGTTCAGGTCCTGGCCACAGAGGTGCGCGGCGATGAAGTGGCCACGGAAAGCGGGGATGAGGGTGACTGTGGCCACAAATCCCAGCAGCGAGCCGATCAAATTCACCAGTAGTGGCATTGGCAACTCCGGGAAGGCCCACATGACGACCAGGCAGGAGCCCCGCTCCGCCACCTCCTCACCTAACCGACAAGCCGGGCGGAAGCCTTGAGCCTCCGGCAGAGAGGAGTGGCCGCTCCCCACAGGCTGGGTCTTCCCACAGCAGCCTGAACGAAACCTAACAACTCTGACTTGAGGCGCGCTCAGGACTCCCGCGAGCCTCTACAGCGCAACCTCGGCTGTGTCCCCACTGCACTAGCATACCCACTGTTTCCTCCCGGATCTTGTTCGCAGAGCAACCAGCGTCCTGGAAGGCGGCGGCGGCCATTTTTAATATGGGCACGTAAAGAGAGGGGGACCCAAATTATCCTTTAAACTGCGTCTTTACTTGAGAGTGTTCACCACGAGGGTATTGGGAAAACAACTAAAGACAGACAAACAAAAGCGGATACTCTCCTAACGCCATATTAAAAATGTATAGCCCGAAGCGGACAAACTCTTTGCCCGGTTCCAAGATGAACACCTCCTGTCCCACGTGTCTGACACCACTTACTCCCGGTTCCACGTCAGTTTTAGGTCCGCCGGCCGCAGCCGGTCACGTTTAAAGGGCCAGTACCCCGCGTTTCCGCCGGGCTATCCCTGGAGCGGGGAAGATGGCTCTCGGAAGCAACGGGGAAGGCAGGAGGGACGAGGGTGAGGAGCCTCTCCTGCTCGCGGTAGAAAACCTGTTGCCAATGTAGTCGGAAGTCAAGATAAACGCAGCTTAGTTCCCGGGAACGCAGCTACGCTTCAGAAGCTGCTGTAAATTCTAAAACCGAGACACTTGATAAGTCCCTCCCACTCCTCCCACTCCATGTTTTTCTCGTCCTCCATTCAGGTACTTTGCCTTCATCATCCCACTGCCTTCTGCCCCCGCAGCAGCAGTAGTTGCCGGGCAACCCAGCGGGGCATTTCACCACTGAAGGCACTGGCAGTGCCCTCCGGTCTTGAATTTAACCCGGGACTTGGCTTTCCTTGGTCCTCCTTTGTGCCAAGCTCCCAAACCGAGGAGGCCAGGCTGTGGCTAAGGAAGCAAGAGACTCAGCCCCCACACGTGGCTTCCTGCGGGTCCTCTTCCTCCAGGTTACCGTGCCTTCTGCTTGGCACCTATGCCCTTACAAATAACAGTTCACCAGCTTCATTCCCTTTCATTCACCAGCGGGGTCTCAGTGGAAAGTGATTTACGTTCCATAGAGAGGTGACCACCATCTGGGACTACAGAGACAACTTAAGTATCCCCTCACTTTGTCCCCTCTCGGAAATCCTGTGCTCCAGAAGTCAGGGTCAAGTTGACTCTTTTTAGGCCAAAGATGGTCTCTCCTGCCTCTCAAAACTACGTGTTAAATGTCCCTCCTACTTGAAGGCAGCTCTAATTAGCAACAAAAACTGCCTATGTATGAAATATACTTAATATACATAGAGTAATCCCAGTAACATACTTGATAGTATTCCACCAGATTCTCAGTACCTCTTATCCCACTGGTTGTGTGTGTGTGTGTGTGTGTGTGCACATGCGTACATGCATTTGTGTCTTTTAGGCTGGAAACTCCCAAGAGGCAAGTGTTTTCTACTCCACAGAGTATCCCCATGGGGCTAAGGACACAGAGATATCTGTATACAAGGCATCGTCCCACACAATGAGTCTGGGTCTTAAAGAAGGACAAATGGCAATTGGAGCACATGGAAGGAGCAATTAGTTGTGACCAGGGAGGTAAGTAGTCTCTCCAAAGATTTCAGTAGGTGGCAAGAGTGGAAGGGCCTCCCAAGAAGGGGAAGTGAGACTCCAGGAGCAGGTGGAAAGGAGGAGCTTGTGGGAGCCTCAGAGGAGGCAGCATTCAGTTATCTTGTTGATCGGGAGCAGGCTGAGACTCCCTGGAGGCTGGAGGGACAGCGTATCTATTTCCTTCCTTATTAGGAGTTCAGTCCTAATAAATCTTCCTTCCAACCTGGCATCAGGAACCTCTGACTTTTCTCCAGAGATCATTAGCCACCCCCCAGCCTCCGTATAACCCCCACTGGAACAGGGTTGGGAGGGGACTTGTTCAAAGACAAATCACTAGAGATTCCTCATCCAATATACATGTTACCATCAGAACATGGTTACTGGGGTACTGGCATTACAATATTTTTGTTCCCATGATGGAAAATGCCCAGTTGATTATCAGCCTAATTAGGAGAAGCAAACACAGGACTTGGCCACACTTGATATTTTGTGCCTTTCCTGGTAAAAATTCAAAACATTTGCCTGAATGTTAAAGCTGGTCCTAGAATTCACAGATCAGGTGAGTTGTCAGTGGCTTCTGCTGGTTTCTTGGGCTGAGTAAACAACATCTGAGATGCGTGTCTCCTACTAGGAGGCCCTGAGTGCCTCCCACTGAGCAAGGCCAATCCGTTGTTAAGTTGGATTGCCTGTCAAAGTCTGTCCCAAATATGTCTTACAGCGCCTAAAAAGTCCATGAGACAGCTTTGGATAGTCTGGGGCAATGACACTTGCAAGACCCTATCCGTGGCTCTTTCTAGGCAGTTGAGTTACTTTTTCCTTTTCTTCCTGCTTCTCCCCTATCAGTGTATCAGAAGTTGTTAGCTGAGGGGTGCCTGTGTGGCTCAGTTATTAAGCCTCTACCTTTGGCTCTGGTCATGGTCCCGGGGTCCTGGGATCTGGCTCCCTGCTCAGTGAGGGGCCTGCTTCTCTCTCTCCCACTCCCCCTGCTTGTGTTCCCTCTCTCTCTCTGTTTCTCTCCCTCTGTCAAATAAATAAATAAAATCTTAAAAAAAAAAAAAAAAAAGAAGTTGTTAACTGAAAGCAAGCCCCAAGATCTCCCATTCCATTGAGATAACATGAGCTTTCAAAAGATGCAAACAATATAGAAATTCTTAGTGTTGGCATGTATAATGGAATGTCTTGTTAGACTTAAAATTACAAAGGATTTACTAATCCCTACTATATTTGTGGGAAACTTTTAAGTACTGCCAGGACACAAAGTGATATAAATGCACTCCTCTTCCTCCCAGCAAAGAGTCTGCTTTAGCATATTAAAGCACCTTGGTTGAATATGAGGAAAGACAGATGACTGTGACAGGAGCCCCACTCTTTTTTTTTTTTTTAAAGATTTTATTTATTTGTTTTATTTTATGGGGTTGGGACAGAGGGAGAGGGAGAGAATCCCAAGCAGACTCCACACTGAGCATAGAGCCTGACATGGGGTTCAGTACCACAACCCTGAGATCATGACCTGAGCCAAAACCAAGACTTGAACTGAGCCACCAAGGTGCCCTTACAGGGTCCCCGCTCTTTTTTTCTTAAGATTTATATATATATATATATATATATATATATATATATATATATATTTAAAGATTTTATTTATTTATTTATTTATTTGACAGAGAGAGAGAGAGAGAGAGAGAGAGAGTGAGAGTCAGCACAAGCATGGGGAGCACGAGAGGGAGAAGCAGGCTCCCTGCTGAGCAGGGAGCCCAGTGCAGGGGCTCGATCCCAGGACCCAGATCATGACCTGAGCTGAAGGCAAACGTTTAATCAACTGAGCGACCCAGGCGCCCCAAGATTTTATATATATTTTTAAAATATTTATTTCCTTATTTAAGAGAGAGAGTGCGAGCGCATGCCAGCACAAGCAGAGGGAGCAGCAGGCAGAGGGAGAGAAAGAAGCAGGCTCCCCACTGAGCAGGTTCCATCCCACAAGATCCCCGGGACCACAACCTGAGCCAAAGGCAGACACCCAATGAACTGAGCCACTCAGGCACCCAAAGATTTTTTATATTTGAGAGAGAGAATGAGAGAGAGAGAGCATGAGCAGGGGGAGGGGAAGGAGGAGGGGGACAGAGAGAGAGACAAGGGGAACAGGGAGGGAGCCCGCTGAGTAGGGTGTCCAACATGGGGCTCAATCCTAGGACACCAAGATCATGACCTGAGCAGAAGTCAGATGTTTAACTGACCGAGTCACCCAAGCGGCCTGACAGGGTTACCACTCTAAAGCAGCTTCCTCGTGAGTGGGAAAAGCAGACATAAACAATCAGCTAGACTCTAAGACAGAGTAAGTGCTAGAGATCTAAGTAACAAGTGGAAGGAAGAGTAGTGGGGCTAACATGGGAGACTCGTGTGAGACTGAACCGTGAAGCAGTGTCTGGCCACCCAGGGCCCAGTGCTTAGTGGAGGAGTTCAGGAAATAAATCCAAGAACTCAGAGAACTGAGATTCCCTAGGAGGTTGGGGGGTTCCTGAAGAAGGACTCCTGGGGAGGAGTGTCTGCATAGTGAAACTGTACACCTAGGCAACTTCTTATATAACCTGCTTCCCTAGCTCTAGCCACTTCGCCCAATGACAGCTTACTCTTGGGGTCTGGCCCTGAGTTCTCTCCTCCCTTCATTGCATGTCTTTTCCTCCCTTTATGATTAGAAACTTGCATTCTCGGGGCACCTGGCTGGCTCAGTTGGAAGAGCATGAGATTCTTGATCTCAGGATCATGAGTTTGAGCCCCACATTGGGTGTAGAGATTAATTTTAAAAAAATTAATAAACTTTAAAAAAATGCTAGGAATCTTCCATGATTTTTGGTGTCCAGTGATGATGCACGGGCAGGGCTATCGCAAGGCTTGTCCATCACCAGCCATCTCCCCATCGCTCCTTACAGTGAATTCCTAGCATCCCAGGCTACCCCACCACCTCCTCTGGTTCAGGAACCCTGTTGCTGACCTGCCAGATCCTGCCTAGCTCTGCAGCCCCACACTTTAGAAGGCATTGTATTCCCAGATACTCATTCCTTGGACTACTGGCCGGATTGGGGAGAGAGATTAATACCTTCCCTGTTACCTATCTGGGAGCTGAACACTTGGCCATATGTAGCTGGAGAAGAAGGGTCTCTTGGGGAATGGGGGCTCCTTTGAATCCTGTTGCAAGAGTTCCCTCCCCCTCCCTTCAGAGGGAAATGATAAGCCCCTGTCCTATACGGATGGAATCTACTCCCTCAAATCTAGGAAAAAGGATGGATCCTGAGGCCAGAGTGTACCTGTAGCATCATTTTGTGTGTTTGTTGGGATATCACATATTTGGATGGCATCACATTTTCTGGCTGAATCTATTGATAGTCCACTGCTACACTGCCAGCTCCCTTCTCATTACCACCTCTTCTACACGTGCTCCATAGGCAGGAGCTGTTACTATGGAAATATATTATTTTTAAAAACAGAAACAGCCCCAGGCTTGGGAAGTATCTCCAGAACAAACCCACACGAGCAAGGAGGTTAATAGGGTGTTCCTGAATCCCAGCTCCTAGTGGGAGGGAGGTGGTGGTGATGGAGGGGGCTTAATATTCCATGTTCTATTCTCAGAGTCTACCAGGTTCAGGTTCTTTCCGGTCGGTATCTCCTGGACCACTGCCAGGCACTTCTATCTAGGAGGGATGCTCTGCACTTAGTTATCCAGGGCCTAGCTTAGGCCAAGAAATGGGAAGGTGCTGAGCCTGGCGGTGTTGAGAGAAGGGGGCGACGCTCTCCATGGGGTTCAGGTACTTAACCCCCACAACGCGTCAAAACTGTAAAAATCTAAGCTGCGCTGGGGAAATCAGAGGCGGTATCTCAAGCGAGTGAAGTTACTCCTGCTGTGAGCTCAGGGGAAGGGGAGTACCCCGATTTCAGTATGGGGCGGGGTGGTCAAAGATCCCGCCTATTTTCAACCCCGGAACCTCCTCCACTCTGTGTGGTCCTCCCGCCCTCCTCTAAGCCTTGGAGCCCCGGACTCGCCAAGCCCCGCCCAGCGCGGGTGCGGCTCCTTTAAGGGCGGGTGGGGGCGGGGCGCCGGCCGTGTTGTCAGTGTCAGCTTTGCGCACGCAGCCCTTCCGGAGCCGGTGCCGGTCCTCGATCCCCCACGTCTCTGCAGACGAGTCCCCGCCCGGGTCCGGGAGGGCCCGCGCCGTGGGAGGAGTCGGGCGCTGGCCGGAGACTAACCCAGGTCGGACTGCCGGACCAACCAAGGAGGGAACCGGACGGCGCAGAGAGGGACCCCGACGTCGCGACCCCCCAGGACTCCTCTCATCGATCTGTGGCACCCGCTAGTTCCGGACACCCAGCCCCGCAGAGCCCCCGAGCCCGCGCGCGCCCAGCCCCGGGGGAGCCCGCCCCCGCCCCGCGGCCCGCCCGGGCCATGCTCCCCCGGGGCAGCGGCTGAGCCCGAGCCGGGGCCCGGATCGGAGCCCGCGAGGAGCATGGATCCGGGCTGGTGGCAGCAGGACGTGGGCTGGGCGGCCCTGCTGATCCTTTTCGCCGCCTCGCTGCTCACGGTGTTTGGCTGGCTGCTACAGTATGCCCGGGGCTTGTGGCTGGCGCGGGCCCGTGGGGGCCGGGGCCCGGGACCCGCCTTAGCTGCGGAGCCCGCGGGCTCCCTGCGGGAGCTGGGCGTGTGGCGCTCGCTGCTGCGGCTGCGGCCGACTCGGGCCGGCGCCCCCGAGGAGCCAGGCGTCCGGGGCCTCCTGGCATCGCTCTTCGCCTTCAAGTCTTTCCGAGAGAACTGGCAACGGGCTTGGGTGCGAGCGCTGAACGAGCAGGCCTGCAGGGACGGGGTGAGTTGGACAGGAGCACCTGAGTGTTCCCTTCACTCAGCCTTTCCTTCCAAGGGAGGGAAGGAGAGTCTGCTTGTGCCTGGAGGGCCAGATGGGGGTGGGGATCAGCTGGAGAACCCTATGGCTTCTCTTCCCCTCTGGGATTAGAGAAAAGGGTGCAGGTGAGGCTGGAGGTTGTGGAAATCTAGCCATGTCCCATATTCTCTATTCTGTGGTGGAGGTACTCTCTGGCTCCAAACCTGAGCGCAAGTTGCTGTTCTCATAGCAACGCTAATCCCTGGGCCTGAGGGCACTTCCGTGTAGCCTGGGTGCTGGTTGTGTTGGAGGATCGGGGATAGCAGGGAAACAGGTGCACCTGCGGAAGGAATTTGCCTGGTCCTCATGCCACCACACCCAGTTAACATTTCATGCCCCTAATCCCTGGTTTGACCAGGCAGATAGATCCCCAAGGAGCCTGAATTACCAACCCCGCCAAGCCTTTAGTAATTTCACTGATACAGACTCACACATCCTCCTTTTTGCTGACCTGCAGCATATATGTTGGGGAAAAGGTGTTAAGGCGGAGAGCAGATCTGTGCCCTTCTCAGTGGATGAGACTGGAGCTGCCCCTTGAGGGTCAGTCACAAACCAGCCCAACCTACTTCCTCCCATTGCACCATGGGCATCTGGTCTCCCAGGAAGTAGGGCAGGAAGCGTGGTCATAAGACTGAGGTGGGGTGGGAGGTAGAGGCCTCCCTGTCATGGGGCCCTCTCCCATCCTGGCGCAGTGATCTCTCTTTGCCCTCACTATCAGCCCCCTGCCCAGAGTGTTCTCTAGCTCCAGCTCCCACTAGGGCTTTGCTAGCTCCCCAGATGCCTGGAAGCAAAAGTGGCCACACAAGAAGTTGCCCGGTCTCCTCTGTCCAGCTAGCCAGCAGAAAGCCAGATGGCTTCTGTTAGTCCACATCTTGAACTCATCCCTCCACCCAGTTCTTCCTGTACCTTGTCCCTAGGTCAGGAGTGGCTCCTCGGGACAGCTGACTCAGCTGGACATTGGCCTCCCTTGCAGGGGGTGGGGAGATTGGGGTTCCAAGCATCCATCTCCCCATCTCCCTGGGCCTGGCCTTCAAACAAGCCAGCGACAGGAACAGAGAAGTTGGTATTCCCTGATTTGCCAGGCTCATGAGTCCCGTGAATTTGTTTCCTCCCATCCCAAGACCTGAGGAAGGGCAGCCAGCTCAATTTGTGCCCCCTTCTCAATTCTTCTTCCCATCCTGCTCTCTGGATGGTGCTTTAGTAGGCTGTTTCCACTGCTGTGTAAGAATTAGGAAGCACTTTCAAGACCTAAGCTAAGCAGCTTTCCGCTGCCTAATACCACCCTGCTGTTTGCCTTGAGGAATTAGCTCAGTCCCGGACCCTTGAGCCCTCTGAGCTTGCTTTTCTTCCCAGTCCCTCTGGGAAAGTTCCCCAAGGCCATGCTGAGCTAGTCTTCAACCCCAACAATATGGATAGGGTCATACCCTTGAGTCTCCGCATCCTATTTATCTGGAAGAAGCCTTAGCCTCGTTTCTTCAACTCTTGTCTTGATTCAAGTGGCCTTGCTGCCTTTACCCTTAGCTCAGCCGTGTCCCTCTCTCCCCAGTTACATGTATGTACCAACCAAAACCTTTATTATTATTTTTTTCTATGCGTACCTTTCTTTGGGGGTAGGTTGGGGGATGAAGAAGAAGGTGAGGGGAAAAGAGGGAGGCTCCTGAAATCTAGGGTCTTCTGCTCAAGGTGATCTGATCTTTGAGTGGTCTAGCTCCACGGCTCTCCCTAGTAACTGCAGGCCCCAGAGGGGTGTGGTTCTAGGGGAACACTTCCTGTCCTAAAGTCCTGAGCCAAGGAGGGGCCAGCAGCCAGCCTGCAGCCTCCGCAGTGCCAGGGCCCAGCCAATAACTGAGCAGGCCAGCCCTGTGGGGGGCAGCTCCAGAGACCTGAGCGTATGTCCACATTACTCCCTCAGAGTTCCATCCAAATCGCCTTTGAGGAGGTGCCCCAAGTCCCACCCAGAGCCAGCATTAGTCATGTGACCTGCGTAGACCAATCGGACCGTACCATGGTAAGGGTTTACAGGGCACTGCCTTCCACAGGGCCTGAGGGGGGCTGATCCCAAGAGTTCCTTTTAGTCTGGGGGCTCTTGACTTGGAGTCTCTGAATGCCTTTGGCATCCAAGGACTGGCTTCAGGAAGTCTGAGAGCCACATTCAAATTACATGCAAAACGGGGCACATGTGTATATATCTGCATTTTTCTGGACAGAGGAGTCTTTGGGTTGTATTTAATTCTTTTATGGGCTTGTGACCCCAAAGAAGTGAAGTCCCAAGGAAAAGCAAGTGGGGTGGGCTCTTTATAGGGCAGAGCGAAGCAGGGTTGAGCCCCCGTCCTCCCATCACACCTGACCCTCGTTGCCTCTGTGCCTTACTGGTCTCAGGTGCTGCGTTGCCAGCTCTCTGCTGAGGAGGTGATGTTCCCAGTCTCTGTGACCCAGCAGTCCCCCGCTGCCGTCTCCATGGAGACCTACCACGTCACTCTGACACTGCCACCAACACAGGTGGAGGGGGATGTGGGAAACCGAGTTGGGCAGGGGGTGGTTCAAGGCCTCAGCCTTGCATTCGGGTTCCTCTCTGGGACAGAATTGGGGAAGGGAGGGTCCTGGGGAGTAGGGAGTCAGTTGGAGGCATAAGGCAAGTCAACCCACCCCTTTGTCCATCCCCCGCAGTTGGAAGTCAGCCTGGAGGAAATCCCTGACGAGGGGCTGCTCGTGTCCTGGGCCTTTACCGATCGCCCAGACCTCAGCCTGACGGTGCTTCCCAAGCTGCAGGCCAGGGAGGTAAGGGGGCAGGCTGGGGCGGAAGAGGCAGAGCAGGGAGGCCACGCAGAGCTGGGGGCCCCATCTCTTTGTTCTCTTCACTGTGCAGAGAGGCGAGGAGCAGGTGGAGCTCTCCACCATTGAAGAATTGATTGAGGACGCCATTGTCAGCACCCAGCCGGCCATGATGGTCAACCTCAGGGCTTGCTCTGCGCCTGGAGGCCCGGTAAGTAGGTGCTCAAAGCAAATCGTTTGTAAGTGGAATGTCCCCAGTGTGCTCTGTTGGGACTCCTGTTCTTTTTACCTCCTTCTGCTCTTAGGTGCCCAGTGAGAAGCCACCCATGGTGCCCCAGGCACAGCCTGCCAACTCCAGACCTACACGGTTATTCTTACGGCAGCTTCGAGCATCTCACCTGGGAAGTGAGTTGGAAGGTAAGAGCCAGAAGCAGCTGGGGGACTGCCAAGGCTATGGGTGCAGGTGCTCCCTGCCCTTCTGCCAAGGGTGTGGCTTCATTATTCCTCAGTGGCTTCCTGTCTTTGATCTGAGCATCGTCTAATTTCTGGTTCCTCCCAGGCACTGGGGAACTGTGCTGTGTAGCTGAGCTCGACAACCCAGTGCAACAGAAGTGGACCAAGCCCGTGAGCGCTGGTCCTGAGGTGGAGTGGACCGAGGACCTGGCCCTGTAAGGAGTGACTCCTCCACCCCCACCCCTGCTCTCATGGGCAGACTGAGGATCAAACCCTTCCAGCATAGCTCTGGCATGAATCAGCTCTGCTGTCAGTACACTCTTGTGTGAGCCCCGATTGTATGCCAGTCCCTGGTCTAGGTCCTGGGGATACGAACATGACCAAGTTGATTGCAGGCTCCAGGCAGAGACAGATGTACATAAAGAAGATGGGATAAGGGCTTCAGTCAAGATTTGCCCTGGGCATGCTTAGGTGGGGGAGATTAATTCCCACGGGGGGAAATAAAGATCAGAGTAGGCTTCGTGGAGGAGGTGGCATTTAAACCACACCTTACAGCAAGAATAGGATTTCAACAGAGTGTGACAGAAAAGTATTTTTGGCAGAGGAAACAGCCTGAGCAAAGGGAAGGGGGTGGTTTGACATAGAGAGAGAGACAGGGAGGGCAAGACCAGGGAGGATCCATGCCCAGCATACTGCGCAGAACCCTCTCCTATTCCCTTGGTAAGAGAGGGTGTTTTTTTTGTTCCATTTTTAAAAAAATTTCTTTGATTTAAGTGATCTCTCCACCCAATGTGGGGCTCCATCTCATGACCCTGACATCAGGAGTCACGTGATCTTCCACAACTCAGCTGGCCAGGTGCCCCTGGAAGAGAGAATATTTTTGGAGAGCAGGAGTTAATCCAGTTGGAGCCCTTTTTCCTGCTTGTTTATGTACATCCCTCTTTGCCTCTGGCCTGTGATCAGTTCGAGGGTGGGTTTGGTTTGCTAATCGTCACCCTCCCTGCCTCACCTCCCCTTGGCCACAGGGATCTGGGCCCCCAGAGCCGGGAGCTGAGTCTCAAAGTGCTGAAGAGCAGCAGCTGCGGAGACTGTGAGTATGGGGCAGGGAGGAGCCCCTCTGCTGGGTGCTAAGCGGGGCCTGGTCATGGGCCCAGCTCACAATGCTGTCCCTTTCCCCAGCTGAAATCTTGGGCCAGATCACATTGTCTGTGGGCCCCCCTTCCAGACCTCTGTCCCGAAGGCAGGTCTGCCCACTCACCCCTGGGCCGGGAAAAGCCCTGGGACCTGCAGCTACCATGGCAGTAGAGGTGAGAAGCTGAGCCCAGGGGGGATGACGGGAGGACACCAGGGACTGGGGAAGGGCAGTCTTTGAGCTCCGCCTCTTTGCTCTTCCCCTTCTGGGCAGCTTCAGTATGAGGAGGGCTCCCCCCGGAACCTGGGCACTCCAACTCCCTCCACTCCACGGCCCAGCATCACACCCACCAAGAAGATCGAGCTAGACCGGACCATCATGCCTGATGGCACCATTGTGACCACAGTCACCACCGTCCAGTCCCGGCCCCGTGTAGAAGGGAAACTAGGTAAAGAGAAGGGAGCCCAGTTCGAGCCAGGGTCCCCTGGCTGCAGACCCGTGTGGGGCAGGGAAGGGCAAGGGAAGCCCTAATTCCAGCTCCTCCTGTTTTCCAGCCACAACTTCCTCATCATTTTTGTCTCTCAGACCTCCCCTTACATCCTTCCTTTTCCCCACTGTTCCTCTCCCACCAACCGTCCTGGGATCCTGGGTCTGCCGGGCCCTCCTGCAGGACCCTTGCCCTTCTGTCTCCCCTGTTTCCCGCTGTCTTTTCACAGGTCTCCTGTCAGCCCTTTCCTCAGACCCAGGCACCTAGTTGTCCCTCCCTCCACCCTCAACCTTCTAGCACCTTTGGGATCTGCCAACAAACCCAGTGACCTCTTTGATACTTGTCTCACGCCCGGGGGCCCTCCATGACATTCTTCCCATCTCTGGGGGCCCCACGGGGCTCCCCCTGCCCCCAGGCATCTTCATGGCATCTCCCCACGCCCTGGGTGGGCCCCACGACCCTTCCCCGCACTCCCATTGGTTCCTGTGGTGTCTTTTTGCCCCCCTGGCATCTTATTAATCACCCGTGTGATTAACTGTCCCTTAGTCACCCCTGCCCTCTGAGTCAGCCAAAGCCTGCATCTCAATACAGTAGGGGGTGGGGGCCACTTTAAGGCACCTCCCAGCTCACTGACCCTCCCCCACCCACCAGACTCCCCCTCCCGCTCCCCGTCCAAGGTGGAGGTGACCGAGAAGACGACAACTGTGCTGAGTGAGAGCAGCGGCCCCAGCAGCACCTCCCACAGCAGCAGCCGTGAGTGGGGGATCGGGAGGTGTGAGTGTCGGCGGGCACGGGGGCCCCAGAGTCAAGAAGCCATTTTGTGTGGGACCCAGGAGCCAGGGAGCAGTCAGGTTATCCAGCCTCTGTACCCCACCCCAGCAGGGGAGAGCCACCTTTCCAACGGCTTGGACCCTGTCGCAGAGACAGCGATTCGTCAGCTCACTGAGCCCAGCGGGCGGGCAGCCAAAAAGACACCCACCAAGCGTAGCACTCTTATCATCTCTGGCGTTTCCAAGGTAACGTGGCTCTGAGGAGAGGAGCTGGGATAGGGAGAAAGCCCTGATGGGTCACTCCTGCCCATTAAAACATGTCGCTCCTGCCAGGTGCCCATTGCTCAGGACGAGTTGGCACTATCTCTGGGCTATGCGGCATCCCTGGACGCCTCCATGCGGGAGGATGCAGGAACCAGTGGGGGTCCCTCCTCCCCGCCCTCAGACCCACCAGCCACGTCCCCAGGACCCCTCGATGCCCTCTCCAGCCCCACCAGCGTCCAGGAAGCAGATGAGACAACACGTTCGGACATTTCTGAGAGGCCATCTGTGGATGACGTTGAGTCGGAAACAGGGTCTACCGGTGCGCTGGAGACCCGCAGCCTCAAGGATCACAAAGGTGGGGAGACATTGGCAGCACCCCCTCCCTTTCTTTTATGCCCAGTATCAGGACGTGGGTCCTACTGGACACTTAGGGGAATGGGATTCTCAACCCAGTTTTGCCTTCTCCTTCCTCCGCTAAGGGATCCCCAGAGTTCCCAGCCTGTTTCAGCCAAGCCAGAGTAGATAGAGAAGGAGAACTTACTGCCTAGGCTCCTGGCCTGGATCTGACAGGCGCCAGTGACAGCAAGGGATGCCGGAGTCTTTCCCTTTACCTACACTTTTCTTCCTTCTTGGGTCTAAGCACATATGTTCTTTCCTATGGTCTTTCTTTTTTTCTTCCCGCCGCCTTCCATTCTGTACTCTCTTCCTTATGAGTATAAGGAATCCTACCCCGGGATCAACTCTAGGAATGTCCTTCTAGCAGCCACACGGCTGGCCCAGGGATAGGCGTGGTGCTTTTCTCACTTCTAAGGATGAGGGGCTTGCCCCCCACATTTTTATCCCTCTGCCCATGAGTCTGTCAACCAGGAGTGTATTTAACTGTGACTTAAGCCTGCATCACTTCTTGGGATAATGAGATTCCTAAGTCCAAAGCCCGCTGTGTAACCGCTTTTCTCATTATGTTGGTTCTGAATTTACCTCCTTGATGTTTTCCAGCTGCCCCGCTTCCTGCTTACATCCTGGAATTTGGTTGACGTCAGAGTCAGTGCCTATCTTGTCCTTCCATGGCTTTATGGGCTTTTAGGAGTACCCTCTGCTCAGCCTCTGTCTTCCCATAGTAGAGGCCCAGTTGTCAGTCTGGTGCTAAGCGGCAGTAGCCAGGAGTGCACACAGGAATCCCATAAGCACCTCCATTTTTCTCCTTAGGAAAGATAGAAGGCATATTTTGTCTCTGCTTTCTTTTGTAAGGAAGCCTGGCTTTTAGACAGAGGAACTGCTTCTGTATCTTCGACCCCTGCACGCTTGGTCCTTTCTCTGCTCCCCAGCTCACCCCATGCCAGCTGTGCTCCTCTCTCTGCCTCAGCCTCCCCTCTTCCCCCACAGTGAGTTTCCTGCGCAGTGGCACGAAGCTTATCTTCCGCCGGAGGCCTCGCCAGAAGGAAGCTGGTCTGAGCCAATCACACGACGACCTCTCCAACACCACGGCCACACCCAGTGTCCGAAAGAAGGCTGGCAGCTTTTCTCGCCGCCTTATCAAGCGCTTTTCCTTCAAATCCAAACCCAAGGCCAATGGCAATCCTAGCCCCCAGCTCTGAGGGCCCTTCTCACCTCCTGAGCTAGGAGAGGGCAGGAGTCCTCTCAGCCCACCCCCCACATCCTCTTCCATTCCCCTTCCTGGATTCCCAACAGCCTGGGCCAGGGAAGCCTTCTGGGTTCCAGGAAGCCCTGTGCACCCTGGGCTGTGGGGCCAGTTGGAAGGGTACTTGCAACGGGAAGCATGAGACAGGCGGGCACCCGTTGCTGAGGACGCAGAAGAGGGAGTGGGTGGCTGGGAGTGAGAGGAGGCCTCTGTCCCGGCACGTGTGGGCATTCCTCGGAACTGGTTGCCTGCTGTTGACATTGGCCCCTCAGAGGAGCCCCAGGGTGCTCAGCTCCTCAGCTGGTCCTTCCTCCCCTATTTATTCTCTTTTCTATTTATATGTGTGGTCCAGGACCCTCAGCGAACAGATCAGAGAGGGCATCTCTCCCAGGTGACCCTTCTTTCCTGTCCCAGGAGGGTAAGGCAGTTAATTCCCTTTGGGACAGGACTCCCATGTCTCCCTCAGGTCCCCACTCCGACCAGCACCAGTGTCTGCCTCTGGGGACATTGGCAGCTCACAGAAAGCCGGGCCGGTGCCCCGGAAGGGGGGCAGGTACTCCCCACCACCCTGCCTCCCCTCCTGCTCCTCATCCCTCCCTCCCCTTTATTACTGTTTTTGTACTTGATGCCTTCTCCGTGAGCAGTGGCTCTGTTGGAAGGAGGGAGCCAGGAGCTGGGTGGAAGCCTTCCCCAGAGAAATGGCTTCAGGGGCTTCATTAAAGACTGTGATGATGGTGGCACAAGAGCAGGGCTACACCTCTGTGTGTTGGGAGATGATGATGTCCATTGCTGTGTGATGGCTTGGAATTTAATTTATTAAATTAAAGTCAAATTGGAGTTTATAAACTGGTTATCCTTTGAAAGGTGAGTGAGCAGCAAGGCTGTGGCGTTGGTAGGGTGGGAAGATCAGAGACGGGGGACCCAGATAGTGTGGTGGGGTAGATGACACACATGTTGGGTCTGCTAAGAAGTTCATGCAGGGAAGAAGGTATGCGTGGAGAAACGATGGGAGAACAAGTCTTTGATGGGTGAAGTCATAGCAAAAAACATCGGTCAGAGAAAAATGTCAATCAACTCGTACAGGCATCTTCATTCCCCTTTCTTGAACAGACTGCTCCTTCCAGGATATGATGGGATCCTAAGCATGGATTCTGGATCTAGATGGCCTAGATTTGAGTCTCAGCTCTTCTAATTACCCGTGTGACCCCGGGCAAGTCATGTTACCACAGAGTGCCTCAGTTTTTTCATCTGCAAAATGGGAACTGTGATAGTAGCTATGACTTGGTTGTGGCTGAGAAGTAAATGCACGAAGTGCTTACTATTCTGCTGGCATATGGTCAATGCTGAATAAGTGCTAACTGTTGCCTCACAAGAGACAGATTGGGAGGGGGAAGTCTCATAAGGGTTTCATCATACTGAAAAGTCTTTCATTCCTAAATATGGCCTAGTTTCAGGGAGTTCTGGCTGCTAGCAAAATCTACACCCCTGGTTCCCGTTCTGTGGGACCTTACCCAGAATTTGAACCAGGTAAGCTGCTGCAGGATGTCAAGACAGAGCCCTGGACCAGGGACAGAAAGCCTGAGTGTGCCACAGACACACCAAGTAACCTTGGACAGACCACTTCTCCTTTCTGGACCTCCACTTCCTCATCCCTAGAATGAAGAGTGACCTAGATAATCATTCAGGTCACCTCCAGCCTCACCATTCTAACTGACTTACATCACAGGGGGTTTAGGGCACATGCCTTTGGGTAGGCAGCATGGAACTGTCAATCTTTCCCATGTCCCATCCATACTAGTCACCGAATATAGGATTTTTATTATTTATTTATTTATTTATTTGGGAGAGAGAGAGAGAGAGCACCATCAGGGTGAGGAGCAGAGGGAGAAGCAGACTCCCAGTTGAGCAGGGAGCCTGAGAGGGGGCTCAGTCCTGGAACTTGCTCTGAGCCTAATGCAGACACTTAACCACCTCAACCCCCGAATATAGGATTTTTTGGTAAAGATTTTATTTATTTATTTGACAGAGAGAAAGGTCACAAGTAGGCAGAGAGGCAGGCAGAGAGGGAGGGGAAAGCAGGCTCCCCACTGAGCAGAGAGCCCAATGCGGGGCTCCATCCCAGGACCCTGAGATCATGACCTGAGCCGAAGGCCGAGGATTAACTCACTGAGCCACAGAGGCGCCCCCCGAATATAGGATATTTTAGTAAGAGTGGCAGACTATGGATGTTTGGTTAACTTGGATATGGTGATATGCTCAACTCTAGGTCAAGAAAACTCAGAGATTTATCAATCTGTTTCCCTTGATCTAAGAAGTAGCTTATTTACCAAGAATAAAGAACAAATCTCAGGATATGCCTGAATTTTCCAACCAAAATTGTAGCTTGTTTTCAAGAGAAGCAGATTGAGATGGAAGTAAATAATGCTAGACAGCAAGATGTGGTCTAAAATTCTGGAGTCATGTGTGGATCCCAGAGCTATCCTGAAATTTTTGCTCTGTAAAAATTGTTTTGAATCTACATAGCTCTGTGAATGAATTTTTCTTCACGAAATTGCTAAATTAAAGCTAAAAACCATCTTCAGTGGTGTAAATCTGAATTAAAAGAAGGTTGGCATTTTGTGTATTACTATAACTGTGCTTTTGAAGGAATGAAGTTGATAAACTATATTTTTATTACTTCAGAATTATATTTTTTAAAAAACCCGATTTTAAAATAGGGACAACACCATAGTCCACTGTTAGTAACAAACTTCATGCACAAATTTCTGATTTTACTCTGACTTTGTCATTTTTAACAGTGTCTTTCATTTATATTGAACATTTAATGTGTTTTCTGATTATATGAATCATATAGGCTTAATTTTAGGTTAGAAAAATACAGAAAAATGTAACAAAATAAATCTCAACCCCAATGAATTTACTAAGGTACATTATTTAACAAATATGTCTCGAACCCTTAATATTTGAGCTGCTAGGCTAAGTGATGGAGTCACGTGGGTGAAGAGCACATACAACCCCTGCCCTCCCTTACTGGAAGACTTGGGAAAAGAAGCACCTTCACTGAGACCGGAAGAATGAGTAGGAGTCAATCAGATACATGTCAGAGGGGGAGAAGGGGTAAGATGGCACCAGGCAGAGGAAACAGCAAGTACAAGGCAGGAAAGGTAAAAGGCGGCTAGGTGTGGTCAAGAAACTGAAAGAAACTGGGCTGGAGAGCAGAAAGTGAGGACCAGGACTAAAGACACGGTGGCAGTATGCAGGACTCAGATACCGAAGGGTCTAGAAAGCCTCAGTATGGTTTGGGGTTTTTGCCTCCGGGCCACAGGCGGCCTTGAAGTGTTGAAAGCAGGGTCGTGGTTTAATCAGAATTTCTTCGTGGGGAAGGTCTTGTAGGGAAGGAAACCAGGTAGTGTAGACATGGGGCTGGGCGTCGTTAATAGACTAGCGAGGGGACGGCGAAGGGTGGGGGGTGAATTTGAGAGCTCCGGTGTTTAAGAAGTTAAAATTCACAGGACTTGGGCGGAGGATGGTAGGTAAAGGATGAGGGAGGAATCAGGGAGGACTGCTGGGTTTCTGGTTTGAAGGAGTGGATAGATAACGCGGCTGTTTACTGAGTCTCGGAAGAGGAGAGGTGGTGGAGGGAAAAGATGGCACTGGAATGCCGATATTTAAGAAATCAGAGTAAGAGGGTGAGGGTAGAGGTAGAACTTCAGTTTGGGTCGAGAGGGGCTGACAGCTCGGTGCACGCAACCCTGAGCGCAGCTGCCACCGCCTCCCGCTCCTCCTCCCTGCGCTCGCCGGCAGCTAACGCAGTACGGCACGCGAGGAAAGAGAGGCCCCACTCGGCGCTCAGCTCGAGCCCCGCGCAGGCCCAGTGGGTGCCAGCGCGGAGTCTGCGCAGTTGGGCGAATTCGGGACCTTGGGAACCCAGTCCGCGCGGCGTCTGGAACCGAGCCGCGCCTGCAAAGCTACCTTCCCGCAGCCCGCCGGTCCTCACTCCCACCCCTTCCGTATTTTGGTCGCGCACGGTTTCCGTAAGTCGCAGCGGCCATTGGCTGTTAGAGGGATTTGAGAGCGGCGATTGGCTCTCGCTGGCCGTCGCTCAAGCGCCCTTCCGGAGATGGTCCGAGGTGGGAAGAGCTGGAGAGAGCCGGCGGTGGAGGGACGGTAAGCTGGGCTGCGGGTTTCCCGGGGCAGCGTCGGGGTGCTCTCTGAGTAGGCTCCCGGGGCCAGGCTCTTCTTTAGTCACCTCCGCGAGGCTTCTTCTGGCAGCTCGGCCACGTCGGTCTGCCCGGCGCCTGCAGTGCCCCCGACCCCTAACCCCGACTCGTATCTCCCAGCTTCCTCGTCTGGGGCTTCACTGCTTCTGAGACATGGTTACCGCCATGCCTTAGTGGGAGAAGGACTGCGGGAAGCCTGCGAGGCTGCGAGGGAGAGGTTTTACTAGCCGGGGCTGTCTCCTTTTCTCCGAATTCGACCGGTGTTTCAGGGGCCCGGGCCCCGCCGCTTAGGGCAAGTCTTCCCTGCTTCGCTTCTGCACTGGGATTTCTTTCTGTCCTGGCTTCCCCCATCGACGCTTTGTTTTGGCGGTTGTCTTCATACGTCAGAGTCATCTCTTCGGCCAGATTGTGAGTCCTTAGGAGGTTCAGGACGCAGATCTCTCCTTTTCTTGAATATCGTTCAGGGTTATCTGTCGGTGCCTTGCGTTAAAATATATACCCGTAAGTATTTGCTGATTTCTTCTTACTGTGATACCAGATGAAAAGTGTTAGGGATTTCTCCGGTGGTCCTTTTGTTGACCTTTTTGTAGAATTGTGCTTAGATCATCTCACCCTCAGAAGCAAGGATACAAACAGCTAACACTTGTTGAGTTCTGGCGGGATGTTATACTAAGCATTTTAATATACATTATTTAGTTTAGTCCATAAATCAGTTCAGTGGGACAGGCTTAATGATTCCCCTGCTTTATGGGAAACTGAGGCTTAAGTAACTTGCGGGAGGTGACACAGCTAGTAAATGTTGGTGGTTTCTAACCAGGTTTGTTCAGTCTGTCACTAGATGTGATATTAGTATTAGTTGTGATATTAGTTTAATCTATCACTAGTTGTGATTTTACATTAAAAAAAAAACAGGTTCAAGGAAGTTAGGTTATTTATCAAAAAAGTAAAGTAATAAGTTATAGGTTCACTTAAACATTAAAAGAGCTTGTATGAGGGTGTGCTGGTCCTAAAGTTAGAACTGAATGGGGCACCGGCCAGGCTTTCTAGGAGCTCACAGTTTACTGGGGGAAGCTGGCAGAATAACTACTTAATAAAACATGTTTGGGGTATTGTGTATACGGATACAAGGTCTATGGGGAGGAAGGAATCAGACAAGGAGAGATAAGATGGCGGGTGTCAGAGGAAAACAGAACCAAACTCCCTGGCTTTGAATTCTGACTCCTTCACTAGGTTTGTGGCCTTGGGTAAATTACTTAACCTATCAGGGCCCATTACCTCATTTGTGGAGTGGGAGAATAATACCTCGGTAGGTGGGTTGTTGTATTAATGAGTTTTTATTTTTTATTTTTATTTTTTTAAAGATTTTATTTATTTATTTGACAGACAAGTAGGCAGAGAGGCAGGCAGAGACAGAGAGAGGAGGAAGCAGGCTCCCTGCTGAGCAGAGAGCCCGATGCCAGGACTGGGATCATGACCTGAGCTGAAGGCAGAGGCTTTAACCCACTGAGCCACCCAGGCGCCCCTATTAATGAGTTTTTATACATGCAGGACACTTAGAACAGTGCTTTGCCTACTGTAGATACTTAATGTTATATTTTTCGAGGCAGAGTAAAAGAATTGAGACAGGAAACTTGAACCTAGGCTTTCTGACAGTTGGTCCAGTGCCCTCTCCAGTATACAGGGTGCCTCACTGGATTCCTTGCCTACAGAAGGAGGAATGGTGTCCAGATAGTCACTGTCCCACAGCTCCCCAGGATAGAGACAAGCAGGACACAAGGAGAGAAAGTAAAGAACGCTGGGGCACAGTGAAAGGGATTCAGGGAACTTTGCCTAATTTTCAAGTCATTCTAGATATCTAGATGCCTAGAGAGCCCACCTGCTGGGCCTTACCCAGTCTGACAGCGGGTATATGTTTACACTGACTGTGCTCAGCACTGTGCTGGACACAGTATAGGGACACAGATGGGGGTGGTGTGGTTCCTGCTCCAAAGCAGCTAATATTGTCCCAGTTGTGTGAATGAGAATAGAACACATCAAATGACCGTGGGCAGCATACAAATCGGGTTGAGATTTTCTGGTGTTAGCTATGGCAGCCATAGAACCGAAAGGCAGGAGTAATCCGAGGGCAAGTAATTTAGGAAGGCGTCCCGGAATATGATCAGATCCTGACATTGTCTGAAGAGTACAGAGCTCTGGGCTAATGCTGGGAAAGGGAAGGGAAGGGGCGAGGTCCCTGCCCTGAGAAGCCCCTAGTCTGGGGGAGACAGATGTTCCATTCCGTTGTAACAGCGCTGTAATGAAGCTGTACACAGTGCTGCAGGGACAGCAGCTGGATTTTCCAGCTGTACCAGGATAAATTGGAAAGGACTCACCAAGGAAGGGTCAGTGGGCTTGAGGGTAGGTGGAAGTTTCTCAGGCACAGAGTTTCAGTAGTATGTAATGTGTTTAGGGACAGACATGGTTGGATCAAAGAGGGAGAGGAATGAACGGACAGGAGAGGAAGCCAGAGCAGCAGCATGGTGTCCATGAGGAAGAGCATGATCTTCGGGTTAGAGTCAGGATGCTCTTACATCAAATGAAATGAAGTTTAAGGGGCATCTGGGTGGCTCAGTGGGTTGAGCCTCTGCCTTCGGCTCAAGTCATGATCTCAGAGTCCTGGGATTGAGCCCTGTGTCTCTCTGCCTGCCTCTCTGCTGCTTGTGATCTCTCTCTCTCTCTGTCAAATAAATAAATAAAATCTTCATTAAAAAAAAAAAAAAAGAAATGAAGGGGCTGATTCATGGTAGGCCCTCAGTCGTGGTAGTGTCCTCAGTTTCTGGAGAAGTAAGTTGAGGCCAGTTGGAGAAGAGCCTTGCGTGCAGTTCTACATGGACTTGATCCTGTAGGCAGGAGAGAGAGGAGGTTTGGGATGTTATGTCTGACTTAGGAAGGCTTTTCCTACTTTTCCTCCTGTTATTAAGAAAATCATAAGGAAGAGAACATACATTTATAGTACTGGACTGTATTTATCAAAACTGTTAGTTTTATGTGGCCTCTTTATAAGGTGAATCATCTGTCAGAACCTACATGAATATTGTCTTATATGAAACAAAACACTGCAGGTGTTGCACATATTACTAACACTAGACATAAATGAGAAGATAATGTACTGTATGTGTGTGTGTCAGCTTTGATAAATTTTAACTTTTTAAAAATTTTTAAGTAATATAACGCCCAGTGTGGGGCTTGAACTCATGACCCCAAGATCAAGAGTTACATGCTTCACCAACTGAGCCAGTCTGGTGAACAATAAATTTTAACTTTTTATAATAGATTTGGGTATATTTTATGGTATTAAATAATAAATAATAAATAATAGATAATAAATAGTAAATAATAAAACAGACTCGTATTCTAAAATAGACTAGTATTGATTTATCTTATTCGTATTCTTTTTTTTTTTTTTTAAGATTTTGTTTATTTATTTGGCGGAGACACAGCAAGAGAGGGAACATAAGCAGGAGGAGTGGGAGAGAGAGAAGCAGGCTTCCCGCCAAGCAGGGACCCTGATGTGGGGCTCGATCCTGGGACCCTGGGATCATGACCTGAGCCAAAGACACGCTTAATGACTGAGCCACCCAGGCACCCCGCCCCCCAGTTAGTTTTCTTTTTTTTTTCCCCCCATAATTCGTTTTCTAAAATAGACTAGTATTTATGTATTCATGACATACCTAAATTTTTCTTAATCGTTTAGATATATCTAGACTACACAATTCGTCTGGGAATTTTTTCAGATTGTTGCAAACCTCCAGAAAGTTTTCCAATGTATTCTAAAAGTATTGCAGAACTCTGTGTATAAGTGGATCTGCCCAGTTCACATGTCTGTTGTTCAGGGTCACCTGGACGTTTTAGTTCTGAGGATGTTAGGGGAGTGCTCAGTATCTGCTGGGTAGGTTAGGCAAAGGCAGATTGAATGATGGTTTAAAATTCTGGCAGGGACTTAGGATGGATGTAGTAAGAGATAAAGAGCTTTGGGGCTCACCTGCAAGCTGTGTGGGTTAGAAAGAATACGGACTTTGGAGTCAGCCTGACCTGACCCTACCGCCCCACTAGTGTGTGGCCTTGAGCAACCTGAAGTTCTTACCTGTAAGTGAAGTTAAAAATAGTACTTCCCTCATTGGGTGGTGTTGGTAATTCAGTGACATCATGTGATGTGTTGACCTATATAGTAAGCGTGAAATTAAAAACAAAGGGTTCTGTTATCCCCATTTCGAAGCTGAGGATGTTCAGGATTCGGAGGGTGAAGTTACTTGGCCACTGTCACACAGCTAATAGGTGGTGGACACAGGAGTGTGGATTTGAAGTCTGTTCCTTGTCCAAAGCCATGTCTTTGAACTTGTGCACAGTGTTCTGCATTCCGTTGGAATAATTAATTCCTTTTCGGCCCGTCGCTCTGAAGCTTCATGAGAAATTGGCTGTTGAAGTTCTTAGCTCAGTGCCTGGCACCCGCTCCGTGATGTTAGCATGTGTTTTCCCTTCACAGGCCCACCAGGCGGCTTCCAGGGGCTTGAGGAACCAAGCCGCAGTAGCTGTTCCTCGCGGGTCATGGGAGAAACGCCTGCCGGTTCTTGGCAGGCTGTGCACCCGGTCGCCCCCAGCAGCACTTGGTGGAATCCTTGTAGCTGTGGATCTCTTCCTCTTCTAGGG